>NC_051316.1:17541493-18179310 GCF_015220235.1 Choloepus didactylus
TTACATCTTGGCATATTTTCTTCCAGCAACTTTCTTCTATATGTACATGTGTTTTAAAAATAGAGCACTAAGCACCCAAAAGAATTTTTAAAAATAATTGTTAATCCCCTTATCCAGTTAGAAGCATTGTTATTATTTTAGGCATCTTTTCACAGTTTATCCCATGCATTTGAAAAAATATGAATACACGTTATCCAAGTGTGCAAATTAAGTGACACTCGTTTTTTACCTAACATACAAGTATTTTTGCAAGTTAATAAACTTCTAAAGCATTTGAAGGGCTCAGATAACTGAATGGCAGCTGTGGTGCCCTGCTGATGGAATTCTAAAGTGATTCTAACGCGTTGTTAGAGCAAGTAATGTCACAGCAGTCAAATCATCCTGAAATCATAACATCGGCACTGCCCACTTCGCTACTCTTCAAAACCCAGATCACTGACAGCTGCAGCATATTTTATTCTGTCAAATTTCCCATAACTTGAATTTGCCTGTTTTCGGACTTTCCGTTAGACTTCCCCTTCTTTCCACAAAAACCACCCTTCAGGTTTTACGGGTGTCTTTGATCTGCTTCTTCGGACAAATTTCTAGAGGTCGTTTACCGGGTTAAGGAGCAAGGGTTTTTAAATTCTTGATACACATTGTCGTCCCGTACGCCAGCCACCAAGAACTCCTGCATCAGTAATTACACCAGGAAAATTAAGTGAAAAACGGTGGCATGACAAGGCCCACGGGAGACTGGAGCATTGCTGCAGTGCTCCCAAGGGGAGAGCACCGGCCTTCCTCGCGGCCTTGCGAGAGCGCCTATTCCGCCGAGAACGAGTAGCTCCTTCAGCCACAGGCCCCGCCGGGTCCACAGAAGCCCGGTCACACGAGGGGACATGGAAAACCAGCCCGTGCGAAAAATACGCCTGAGCCCCACGTGCCTCCCGGGCATCTGAAACCGTCCGAAGCCAAGTTCCACAGCCCACGGTCCCGTAACCCGCCCAACCAATCCCGGTTACACCACCCCCACACCACGCCCCGCACTCCAGTCCCTCCCCCAATCTCGCCAAACCTCACGATATCTTGACCTCACACTCGTATCCGCCCACCCCAACGGCTCCGCCGCACTGGAACATTCTAAACTCCTGCGCACGCTCCCTGCGGCACTGAACGTCCCGGCTCCGCCCTTCCCCAACCACGCCTCTGCCAGTTAAGGGTGATCCCCGCCCCCACGCACGCCCATCATCGATTTCTTCCTTCTGGTAGCTTCGCAACAGGTCTCTGATTGGTTGATCCTGGAACGCTTCCCCGCGGGAGGGAGGCAGCGATAGGCTGCCAGTCAGTCCGGGCCTTCCCGCAGTTTGCGCATCAAGTGATTGGTCGGCGCTACCGTCCAATCAGCTGCGGGCTGTCGGATTCAAATCCGGCTCGTTCGGCCTGCGGTCGGTTGGGCTCATTTGTGCGGTTGCTTTTGCAGCGTCCAGACGTGCTGCCTGCTGTACGCCCTGTTGGTTTATCCCGAGCCGCCTCGCTGCCGGCAGGATGGCCCATAAGCAGATCTACTACTCGGACAAGTACTTTGACGAGCATTACGAGTACCGGTGAGTAGCCCCGGGGTGGCGGGTTCGCCGGAGGAGCCTTCGTGGGCCGCCTCTGGGTCGGGTTCCCTCAGCGCCGGGCCTCGGGCTCGGGTTCCGGGCGGGGCGGCCGGCCCCGGGGCGGGCCGGGGGCCTGGAAATCGGGGTTGGGGGGTGGTTCGGAGCGGGCCGGGGATGAGGGAGGCCCGGGCGCCGGGGCGGGCCGGGAGCGCGCCGACGGCCGGGAGGAGGCAGTTTCCCGGCCTCGCGCCGTCGCCGCGCGCCTAGTTTTGCTGGAAGCCTCCGAGGTTAGCAGGAGCGGGATTCGTTTGCTGCACTCGGTCCGCTTTGGTTTTTGTTCCCGTTCTTAAAAATAAGTGAAGGAGCATTGGCCAGGCCTCTTTTTGTGGGGGCCGCGTTGCTTCCCGGAGCAAAACTTGCACCTCTGGGAACGGTCGTCGAGACCGAAGCCCCCCTTGGGAAACGTGGCCCGGAGTCTTCGGCGACAACTGGGTGGATGCTTTAACCAGGCTTTGCTCGCGGGTGGCGAGTGTGTAATAACCGGAGCCGCGGTGTCCTGTTAGTTACATGAATAGTGCCATGATTGACCGAAAAAACTGCCTGGAAACTCCGGCGTCTGCTTTGCAGTCCTGGCTTGTTTTGCTTTTTCACAGGTTATAAGAACTGTTTGGCGATGGTGCAAACCGGAACCCTTCTTTTAGAAACGATTTCGCACTCCCTGTCGCTCCCGGGAGTGATGAAACTTTTACTAGTTTGAAATGGTAGTTTAGGGTCTGTTAACATGGTCGGAGAAACACGGGAAATGTCCTTAAATTATTCTTTTATTTTTGGTTTTGAAGGTAGTTGTATAACTGAAGAGATTATCCTGAGCAAGGGCCCCTCCCCCTTAAATTAGCTTACGTATAGGGATCTTAATTGGGATTTGAAAATGCTTATCTGTTTATGGTGACTTAGGCAATTATGAGTTGACACAAATCGTAATTTAAGGGCGTTGCTGAAGGGGTTTCCTTTTATGACCAATTGAGAATTTGAGTGGGTTTTTGGCATATTTTTTCCGAAAAAAAATTATCATGGCACTAAAGCGTAAATTAGCTAGCGAACTGGATTGTGATGCGAGATGAAAAAGCTTAACCAAAACTTTATTGTACGTAGGGAAGTTGCTTGGCGCTGGGCTGCGAAGGTCCGGGGAAGCTTTGTCCTGCTCGGTAGGGGCTGGAATGTTGCATCCTGGGAAACTGCCAAGCTGTGGGAGGGTGCAGCCTAACGGCGTCCTCGGCGGAGAAAGTGACTTTGTTTTCTGTCTGTGCTGCCCTCTTCGGGCAGATTTCCACGAATGCTATTTGAGGAAGAAAAAAAAAAAAAACCAATCTCTCTTTTAAAAAAAAAAAAAAAACTAGGATCACGAAAGTCTGCTTTCACAGAAAGACAGCTTTGCGAATTAGTAATGTCTGCACTGTTTCATAGTTCTAGCTAGAAAAATCCGAAGTGTTTACCTGGCTACAGATAAATTTTAAGTCGATCATCTTCTCTTTGTATAGGTAATTCCGTATCCAGAGTTGTAAACTTGTACTGGCATAATTAAATTACTATGTCATTGGTGCACTTCCACGATCTCTTCTCCACAATTCAGAAACCTATGAAAACACGTTTTGGTGAACTTGGCCAAACGCATTTGTCTACAAAACCATTCTTTTCTCTTTCAGTATAGTCAGTACATTTCACTAAAGTAGTGCTAATGTTCAGCTTTGTGTGATGTTGAGCCGGAGCCCAGTGGGGATATTCAGTAATGAACTATCCAGTAGGTAAACTCTAATAACCTTTTCTAAAATTGGGACACCTGTTACTTCTGAAACACTTTCGGCCTTAAGTGTTTAGGATAAGGATTTATATAGACCTATATAAGTTTCTTTTAGCACACAGTATAAAATGAGATTAAGATACTTATCGGGCCTTCTGCTAGCCATAGGTCCATTCTTCAATTTTAATATATTAAATACTCATTGTAAGTACCTAAATAAGCTAGACTGCTATCTCAATTTTGGTCCAATTTACTAAATAGTTTGTGTATACTAATGTGTGGAAGAAAGTTCTATCATATCTTAAGTGATTTATTGGAATCCAGTGTAAATTAGATCTGACTTGGTACCTGGTCTTTATTGAACAAGCCACTCATCTTTATGAAACCAAGTATAGTAATTAATCTCCAGAGATATTAGGGGGAACCTATACTGATGATATACCACTAGGGCATGATTCTAGGATGGTTGTATATAGAGGTACAGTACAATGTAAACTTCAAAGGCTAGTTGTTTTTATTTTAGACAGTATGCAGTTAAATACATCTTTGTTTCATCTTTTGTAATTGCAAACTTAAATCATATTCCTTCTACTTGTGCTAGGTTCTTCTGTAATTGAACTTCAAAGACTTAGTTCTGTTGAATAATATCTGGAACAAGTATTAAAAGGATTGTTTGGGATTTAAATTCTTAAAAACTTTGTTATTGTTTTAAAAAATACTATTGAAAAACAACCAGCTATCTGTCCTTAGGCTAACAGCATTTTGTAATATTACCTTAGTAGGTCCTTTGTTTATTTTCTTGACTGTCATTTTTAATTCTGGATCTTCATTCTCCATGGGAGTGAAGAATATGCCAACATTACCATTTAATTGGCCTTTTGTGTCTCCTCCCTGCCCCCATTACAAGCCCATGGTACTGAAATATTGGATTTTGGAAATTTTCCTTATCTCCATACAGTAAAAGTAGGTAGATTACCCATGTGAGCTTGAAGGTACTTAAATTTTTTTTTCCTTGTGCTCACTTTGGTGGAGAGCCTGTTGAAGTGGTTTATGTAGAAGGTAGGATAATTTGTAACTTTTCTAAAAAACATATTGCTGGGTGTGTGTGTCTATTATTTATATATACAGTTCTCCATGAAGTCAGAAGAAAAAGGGTAAGGGGCACAAAAGCTGACTAGCATAAATTTCCCTTTGGGCCTAGTCACCAATGATGTAGGAGATAGAAAGGATAATTTGACAAATGACTTGTAGTGCCTTTAAAAGTAGATGTTAAAGCAGTATCCAAGCCCAAGTGAGGTAGCAGGTAAGTATTACTAAGAATCACCATGTGGCTCACTGTAATTGGTGAAAATTTTAGGGACTATGATAGTAAGCATTATTTGAGTTGGTGGCTTCAGGGCAGTCTAGCAACATAATAGGATTGTTCCAAAGTTTGTTTCTGCCCTGCAAATAATACTGAATTGGTGCTTAAATTTTAGTCTGTGCTTGGTTAAAGTTAATGACATCTTGGTTATGGATTACACAGTTTTTCTGTGTGCCAGAAAGCGTGGCCTGGATTGAACTTCTCACCCCCAGCCATTTATCTTTTTATTGTAATTAAGGGTAAGATACAGATTTGTTGAGAATTTCATAAGGCTATAATTTTACATATTTTGATGCTTTGGCATTGAAGAATTACTGCATGCCCACTTAAAGAAACTTGAATAAAGACACGGTTTTGAATGAAAGTCAGTAGCTTAACCTGTTGGCCATTTGAAGGTCTGTGAAGTTGAAAGGTACATGTATATGTCTGATTGTTTCTGGGTTTTTGTCTGTTTTAATTTTGCACAAAGTACTTGACGTAGAAAGCAACTCTGCACTTGTACCTACTGTTGGGTAGCAAGAAACACAAATTAATTGTGGATTAAATTAGATTTTTTTTTTCACTGCTGGAGAAAGCTGTATATATAGTCCAAGGCTGGGATGACAGCTCTCCCAGGCTCCTTACCTCTTGTTTTTTGCTGTCCTCAATTTACAATTGATTCTGTGGTCCTAGATTGCTACTTTAGCCCGCTGACCACATCAATATGCATCCTAGCCAACAGGAAAGAGAAAAATAAGAGTTGAGCATATTTTTCCCTTTGAATGTACTTTCCATAGGCACATATTCTCTGCTTGTATCCTATTGGCCAGTATTTAGTCACATGGCCAGAGCTAGTTATAAGGGAGGCTGGGATGTTTGGGACATCTGTGTGCATAACTTAAGTTTGGGGGTCTATTCCTGAAGAAGATTGAGACAATTACTAGCAAGCAGTCTCTGTTAGGGGAATAGGGCGTTATCCTATTCTGAATGAAATGCCTTCTGCTTTTAAACTGTAAACGCTTAGCTCCCTGATTTCAACTGTAGGGTACCAAAAGTCAGAATTCAAGGTAGTAGAGAGTATTTCTCAAAATTGATAACGATGATGTAGCATAGAGGACATTTTGAAGACAATGCTCAAAATTTTAAATAGCTTACAAAGATGTATGTATAAAGTGATCATGATTGTAGGAGAGCGGCGTATTTACGTAGAGCGCTAATTCTCGGCTGTGTCATTTAACAGGCATGTGATGTTACCCAGAGAACTTTCCAAACAAGTACCCAAAACCCATCTAATGTCTGAGGAAGAATGGAGGAGACTTGGTGTCCAGCAGAGTCTTGGCTGGGTTCATTACATGATTCATGAGCCAGGTGAGCTTTGCTAAAGCATAGCTGAATTAAAATAGTAGTGGTTGCGGGGTTTTTTTTTTTTTTTTTTTTTTTCTTTTTCTTTTTTTAAGTAATATTGACATTCAGTGGTATCCCAAAGTGCATAATAGGGCTGCATTGGTGCAATTCTCTTCTCCCTGGAGAGGGTTAAAATTTTATAGTAAATACAATACCACAGGGGTGAAAGTAATGCTTTATTCTACCTGCAAAAATAACTTAATTCAAAAAATAGGCTGCTTACTTTAAAATCTATGCCATTGTTAATAGTATACAAAAGTATTTTAGTGTAAGTGTATCTAGAATTCTGGTTTCCCTTCTTTTAAAACTAAAGATTTATTTTGAGACAATTTAAGTACACAGAAACCTATGTATTTGGAAGGGATTTGTCTTTTCCTCTGGCCTCTGCTTTTGTATTTGCTAAAACTCCCAAAGAGATGAAAAGAAAACATTTAACAATTCCAAATTAGCCTTAGATGAGTATTGCATAGCAAGCCACCTCAAAGCTGTTTTACCTAGATAGAACTGCTAGGTAAAGGGGTGATGTTATCTATAACATTAAGGTTAAATGACATAGCAGCACCTGCACTCAAATATGCTGTCTAGTATGCATGTTAATGGTTATGCTATTATGTCATGTTTACCAAATGTTTTACAGGTATTAAATACCTGTAGACTAAAACTTTGTGGGGTTAAATTCTACTCTGGGATTACTAAGTCTTACTTAAAGGATTAATAATGCTTTGGACAAAATTGGCCTGCTGTAGAAGCTGAATTGGGTAGAACTTTAAAGCTGTCTTGCTTTCTACTCTTGTTAAAGAAAGACATCCTCAAAAATTTTTTCTAAAAGACTCATTCCTGGGATTGGGGCAACTAATCAGAGTTCAAAGGATCTTTCTCCAGTAACAGAAAAGCAACTGAGGAACTTCACATAGATTCCTGGGCCCCATTTAGTCAAAGAGTCCATGGAATAGCCCCTTGGGAGCTGCATTTTTACAAGCTCCTGGCAATTTTTGATGCGCATTAGTGTGAGAGCCACAGTTAACTCCTGCATAGGTAACTTGATTTGAATCTGGTGTCTTTTCCTTATAAAGATACAGTATTTCTCTTTAGTTTTCACTGGAATTGAGATTCTTAAAGGTGGGAACCATTCTCCCCAGAGTAGCTTCTCCTATCATCCTTTTTCTCCAGGGTGGCTAAAGCTAAAATTCTGGGGAAATGTTTTCATTGTTAGGTTGTTTTCCTCTGTTTATTGTTGATGATGAGTTTGTCATTTCAGGTGCCTCAAACCAGTTTAGTCAACCCAATAAAGCAATTAATTGACCATAGATTTAAGTTATTTTATTTTGGCTCAGTTGAGAAGGCTTTGAGTTTTTATTGAATGAATGAAAATTAACCATCTTATATATTAACATGATGTAAAACATTTTCTTTCCACAGAACCACATATTCTTCTCTTTAGACGACCTCTTCCAAAAGATCAACAAAAATGAAGTGTATCTGGGAGTCGTCAGTTAAATCATTTTCAAATTTAATGTATATGTGTATATATGGTAGTATTCAGTGAATACTTGAAAAATGTACAAATCATTCATCCATACCTGTGCATGAGCTGTATTCTTCACAGCAACAGAGCTCAGTTAAATGCAACTGCAAGTAGGTTATTGTAAGGTGTTAAGATACAGTTTGTTCTCGGTTTTTCTCTTTAATATTAAAAGTTCCTGTTTGACTTTACCTGTTAACTTTTGTTTAATAAAGTTTGTATGTTGCATTTATCACTGCTTGAAGTTACTGAGTTGTGTTTTCTTAATGTTAATTTGTGGCTATTGATACTGTTCTATGATTTGGTTTCACAATTTTAGCCCTGAGGAAATAAACTTTCTTTAAAGAAATAAAATGTTAAATGGGCTTAAATACTCAACTGAGCTTTTCTACTTATCTAAGAACTGCCACTACCTACAAGTGGCCTTAAGGAAACCACTTAACCCTATTCTGTTTTCCCTTTTGCCAAGCATATTTTGAAATCTGCACAAAGAAACATCTGGAATTGCCTTTTTAAGGAAAATATTTCAGAGTTAAATGCAAACATAGGCTATCTTAACTGATTACTAAGCTGGAGAAACGTAAGATCCCCTAGTCTTTGGTTCCCTGTATACTCTCTTTAGAAAGGGATGCCTTACAAGGAATGGGCAGAGTGACTACTAAAAGTGGTAATGGGCAGCAGCCTAGGTTCATGGAGTTC
This sequence comes from Choloepus didactylus, assembly GCF_015220235.1. Taxonomy (NCBI): domain Eukaryota; kingdom Metazoa; phylum Chordata; class Mammalia; order Pilosa; family Megalonychidae; genus Choloepus; species Choloepus didactylus. The sequence continues at coordinate 17,549,839 of NC_051316.1, forward strand.
CAGGATAACAACCCATCAGAAAGAAGCCAGAATTATTGCATTCTCAGGTGGACCAATAAAGAATTAGTGCTGCACCCAGGGATTGAGAGGGAGGGGTCACAGGCCTCTCACTTCAATCTCCATCAGATTCCTGCCAGACACTAGGCCTCTTGATTTCCCCTGATCTAGAGGTTTGGGCAAGTCTAGCCATTCCAGAATCCTGGAAAAGAAATGGAGCTGCATTCCCTGCTGGTTTTCAATCTGAAAATACCTGAAGTCCTATTTGCAAGAGGAGAGCACTCTACAATTTGCGTCCAGGCTAGGATTTTCCATCTAAGTGACTCCTGTCCTTATACAGCCTACATTCCAGGCAAACCATTTCCTGTTCTTTCAATCTGCCAGCATTTTCCTCCAAGTGGGAAACCCTCTTCCATCTCTGCCCCTGCTCATTCCCCAGTATATTAAAATTCACTCCACGGCCTTTCTGTACTCAACACATTCTTGTGCTTGTGTAGAGCAAACCTGCTGTGATACTTTTTTTTTTTTCCACCATGGAAACCATACTTCTTTCCCATCTCTTTTCCCCCTTTGCCCTAGCAAATTTTTTTTGAAAGGAATTTGGCAATTCTGAAATCATTTTCTGTGGTTATTTCCACACCTGCTTTAAGTTTGTGTGTGTTTTGAGGTACTCATCTTGGTGGGTGTTCCAGGTCTTTTGGACTTGTAAGGGTGTGCAATTCCTGTAAGTCATCAGCCTTAAGGAAATGCAGGCCTATGTAGTGAAGCAGTCCCAGGCCCTTTGCTAGGAAACCTCTATTCCTCTTCAGCTGACTGCTCAGAAGTCACCACAGCGAGACCCTTCCAGGACACCCTATACAAGGTGCCCTCCTGTATTTACATCTCTTAGGCCAGTACCCTACCTAGGTGACGCGAGTAAACTGCCTCTTAGCTGATTCAAATCCTGTGTTTCTAATCGCTTCTGCCTTTGCTTGTTTTTCTTTTTATACTCCCACAGTTAGGGGTAGATATTAGGCTCCTTAAATATACGCAGAAGCTGCAGCACAGAAGTCTACTAAACAAGCCGAAAGGTCAGAGGCAGGACCCTGAGCGCGGTGCTTCCTGTCAACTTCAGCTCCCTGTCCTTAGCAAGTGCACAATTCTCACCCACCCAGCGCAAGCAAAACCGAAACGGACGATGCCACGGCCGCCCCACCACGCCAACACGTGCTGCCTGTCGGTAGAGGGGCGGGCCTAGTCGCGTTTCTATGACGCACTTCCTGGCGCCTCCTCAGAAGGCGGAAAAGCCAGTTGGGGAAACGTCCCGTTGCCTGCCCAGTTAGTGGACTGGGTGGCTGCTGGCCTCCTCCTGGCCCCCGGCCATGGCGTCGGAGGGGCCGCGGGAGCCCGAAGGCGAGGTAAGGACCACCAGGGGTCTGCCAGAGCAGCCGGGAGTTCGGGGCTCCCTTTTCACGTCCCTCGGGGTCGATGTTCGCCCTCTACTTAGCCTCAGTCCCGTTCCGCGCCCGAGTTGCCGCTGTCGCGGGCGGATGAAGGGGCGAGGGTCTGTGGTCTTCGTGGGTCGGTGACGAGCCTGCAGGAACCCCGGCAGGGCGTCCGGCCGCCGGCGGGCGTGGGCCTGAGGCTGATGACGCCGCTATGCGTCAGAGCACGGCCCCGGGAATCCGCAGGTCAGCTTGCCCACCTTTGGTGCTGCAAACAGCGCAGCATTTAAAACTGTGTCAAATGTTATGTTGTCAGAGAGGTGAACGACTGCCGCTTTCCCATATCACGCGGGTATGAAATTGTGTAAGGTTAGCTCACTTAGGAAGGCGTAGCTTGTTTGTTTGTAAACACGTATGTTTTCTTAAACGTGAAAAATCTGTTTTGTGTACTCAGTATAACCACTAGATAGAGCCCTGCCAATGGCATGCATTAGTTTTAAACCCCAGTTACAGAAAACAACAAAAAACACGTAATTGATACGTAGGTAAACACCAGGAAAGTAAAAGTTTATTTTTACTGGCGGCAGGATGGTTTTCTATTGCAGCATGCTTTTGCTTTTCAATGAAACAAAACTCTTAGTGGTTCACTGAATGAAAAGCTAATCTTTGTATAACTCCTACTAAGAAATTTAAAGGAAATAAGCTTCTGCAGTGTGTTTTGAGTGCTGCAGTTAGAATTCCACGGATATATTTGATTGCAATAGTGCTGTGGTTCTCGGTTATCCCTTGGCAAAGCTGAGTGATAAAGAAGCTTTATTCCAAACATTGTCGTTTGTGAGCCTTGCTATATAAGATGGGTTAAATTTTCCTTCTCTTTTAATTTGTGATTCTTGATTTTCACTTAATATTTGGAAGACTACTTTTTCTAATAAAAAAGCATTGGGTAGATGTTTTAGCAAATTTGGTCTTTGTTAGAAGTTTTTGAACAACAGTGCTGGGATTAGCATCTCTGGGGGCTGTTAGAACTGAGCACCTCTCTTTGTTTTTGTTTTTTGTTTTTTTGTGTGTGTTTTGTTTCGTTTTGTTTTTACGTTTGGTTGATCTCAGAATGTATGTAGCCCAAAACCCCCCTTTTTTTCCTTAGGGCATCAAGTTATCAGCAGATGTCAAACCGTTTGTTCCCAAATTTGCTGGGCTAAATGTGGCATGGTCAGAGTCCTCAGAAGCATGTGTCTTTCCTAGCTGCGCAGCCACATACTATCCATTTGTTCAGGAACTACCAGTGACTGAGTATGTATCTTTCTAAATGTCATACCTTACTGAGGGATCTTTTTTTCTTGGCCTTTGAGGGTGGTGAGGCTTCCAAGTATGCTGTAACTAACTTTAAAGGTTCTTAGTTAACAGAGAAAATGATCCTCAGCCAAAGATCTGAGCCAGTAGTACAACTTAACTCTGTCATGTGACAAAAACTGAAGTTAACTGTGCTCTCCTTTTTTTTCTCCATACTCATTCTCTTATTTTGGGCAAAGAAGGTATGGAGACTGCATTTCATTTATTTGTAGGAAATGCAGTTTCAGGGTTTGTTTGTGCAAAAAATAGATCATGTATATTTTTACATGTTTAAAAATTCACACATCTAATGAGAGGAAATAGCTATGGAAAGAACAAAATAAATGCTCTTCTTTCAAGGTTTAACATTAAATGTCTTGCTGGGGGAGTTGTGGGAGCTAACCGTCATGGCCTCTTTGTATGGCCAATTCTTTGGAAATTGCTGGGGTTTTTTTGTTTTTTTGTTTTTTTGTTTGTTTGTTTTTTTGTTTTTTTGCTTTCAACCAGATGTGTTATATATGTTCTTTAGTGATAGATTTTTTAAATTTTGATTTTAAGTTCATATTAATTTGAATTGAAAAAAGGCTTGTGTTTTTCTTTAACTTTTCTTTTTCCTTTTGGAACTCTGTTCTCCAGGTATTTACAAAATGGCTTCCACTATTACCTGAATTTAGAAAATTGATTGCTGACCTTTCACTTAATTGTATAGATTTACTTTTAAGGTCAGCGTCAGTTTCAGAGCTTGTTTAAGAGTCCTTTTCCTTTACAAACCTTTGATATGGTTTAAACTTGTTTCCTTTTTTGTGTGCCTGCATGGTGTGATTGACAACAGTTTATGCTTCACATAAATTCTACAATTACATTCGTAAGAATGCTAATTGGAGTAGATGAAAAAAATCATTACATTGTCTGATGTACTTAAGAAATATTTAAAGTTGTATTTTTTGCCAAAAGTTGAACTCCTACCTTTATATGTCGAAGTTCTTCAGTAGAAATAGCCTATTTTGCCACTGTGATTTCTTTATAAAAAGAACAACAACATGGGTCTTGTTTGGGTTGTACCCTTCCTTGGGAGGCTCATGTAATAAGATACAAAATATATCTCACTCAGTGACAAGGATTCCAAGCCATGTACAGGGTGGGATTCCAGTTAGCCAAAATAAAGGTGGTAAACATTCATATGGCTAAGGCAGCGTTTTGGCAGTAACATGAATCGAGATTAATTAGAGAATCCAAGGACCAGCCATGCTTGTGATGTCAACCCCTTATGCTTTTTTAGCTTGATTTTTTTTTCTTTTAATTGTTTGTCACCAAGGAAAAGAAAGGCTCACAATAGTTCTGCTTGGTCAAACAAAAACAGTATGGATAAACCGTAGGAGAAAGGTTAGAAAGAAAAAAAACCTATAAAGTGGGGATGAAATAAGGAGACATTACCTAATAGAGAATTGATTATTTAGTCATTTCTAATGTAGGTTAGGAATTATATTATTCTATTCAAATTTCATATAAATGGGGGTCTCTTACTTTATATAGTGAAAAGAGGAGCAGAATTTGCTGTAATAAGTGTATTTCTTTTCTACTTGTTCCATTCCATTGCAGCCTAAGTCATCTGTGCATGTTTGCTCGTTTTCTTCATCTTCACTTAGAGAAGGTGTGGGTAACCTTTTACAGAATCTGTCCAGTTCCAGTTGCTTAAACAGTACATACAAGTAGGTTTCATCTGTTCATTCAGAATTAATTATTAAATGCTACTATGCTATGTGAAAAAAACCCTAGCTACTAAGGGGGAAAATGATTATCTCATGGGCTATATTCAGTCTTATATAAAATTTTTGTCACTTGAAGATGAAAGAAATGTGCCATTCTCCCCCAAAATGGGACAAGACAAAGAAACACCAATAAAAATATCCGAGTTGAGAATTTGCCATGTTTGGAAAGCACTGGTGTTTTGAACAAAATGTAGAGGACTGTACAAACAAAATAAGTTTTCTGTTCTAAGTGATGAGCAAGGGCAGCGACTTGTTGATCTTCATAATACATCCATTTGTGACAAATCCTGTGGTAAACATGCTGTACGGATGTATGCACTTTGAGTATTGTATCCTTTCATTTCCATCATGCTTGCCACAGTCTGTGAGGTTGACAGAGTTGTAATTCTTACTTTTACAGTGAGAAACAGGCTAGAACTGTCTGTTCAAAGTCATTCAAGTAGGTAGCGCCAGAGCCAAAATTTGCATTGGTATTAGCTTGATCGTATTCCCCCAGCCTGCTATTGTGGTTGACAAGAGTTTGCTGAGTATTCTTAGCATCTTGCAATATGCTCTGGACATTTCAAAAAAGCACTGGTTTCAAAATGCCCCTATCAGCTATGAGAAGAACTAACCCATGGTCTAGCAGTACAAAATAGCATATGGGTGAGCTTTTGAGTTACACGGTTCAGGTCATTTGGGTTGAGTGAAGGAGCAGCCACTCCCCAGATGGGCGCTGATGTGGCTGAAAAGGCAAGGTGCAAGATGTGTTAGTGAAACAGTAGTGGAATAACGTTAGATTGTTGAGGTCAAAGCATTACTGGATTGAAAGCCTATGTAGGTGAAAAGTTTAGGTTTGTTGGGGTAGCAGATAGGAAACTTTAGATGGTTGTTAGGTAGGGTCATAATAATCCTGCTTTGTGATTGGACTTTTAAGGGGCAGGGGCTTGAAGGTTTTAACTAGGTGCTGGGCAGTGAAAATAGAGAAGAAAATAAAGAAGAAAAATGGAAAGGCCTCCATGATTGTCTATCTGGATTTTAGTGGGAAAGATTAATATCTTTCTCCAGCTTGATACATGAGAATTGTGAGGTCATTTATGAGAACAAAAGATGGAAGTGGAGCTGATTTGGGGACCAGATGTTAGGTTTTGGATTTATAAATGCCAAACTTGGAAAAAATGGAATATTAAGTGGAAATGACCTGTAAGATAGAAGTGGAGACTGGGAGCTGGCAAAGGTGAGGTATTGGAAGTGGAAACGTAAACGTGAGGTCCTGAGCACAAAGGTGAGCTAGTAAGACTCACAATGAGTCTGAACATCAAGATGGGAGGATGCAGAGAACATGGTGCCATTAAAAGAGACATAGGAGGAACCATTGGAAAGCAGGTGAGAACAAGGAGAGTGTGGGGGTTGAAAATGCAGGCTAGTGGATTGTGATCAAAGGGTCAGACCCAGCAGACATTGGAGGATGAGGCTGTTGAGTTTGGCAAGAGAGAGGTCAGGAGGGAGTTTGGCAAGAAGGAGACCTTTGGTAATGAGAGGATCCAGTGGAAATAGAGCAATAGAGAGATCAGTATGTGTTGTACAAGTAGGTTAGGAGATGTGCTACCAATATCATGGGGGTGGGGGTGGGATGAGAAGATAATGTAAAAAAGGTTAGTGGCTGTTCAGTTATGAGTCATCTAGGGAGTTTATGGCAATTGGATTTTCCAGACAAGCCAGTTGCAGCCATAACAGATACTGTTGGCTCTCTCTTACATTTTCTTTTATGTGTTGTTCTCTGCGTGTAATTGTGTCTGCACTGACCAGAAAGGAGCAATATCAACTTTGCAGAGGAAGAAGGTCCACGTGGTTGGTTCCATACTAGATTGTGACAGAGCCAGGGGAAACCAAGGCCTACTGACTCTCAAATGAAAACTTCCTGAATGACAGTGGTCTTAAAAACTGCCACTGAGCCCTGCCTTTCCTCTCTTTTTTAGCTAAATTCCATTTTGTCTGTCTATTTATCCATTTTATGGACTTGGAATATTCTTTTCTACTTTTTCTGCTCTCACCCCATCTTCTCTTGTGAAGACCAGCATATTGACCTTCACCTGCAACCTGTCCCCCATTAGATTTCCTGAGTGCCTAACAAAATAAAACAGGAATTCCCGCAATCCAGCATCTCAGGAGTGGGCCGAAGCCTTTGAATCTCCCTCTTCTATTCAAGTAACCATTTTTCAGCACACTGCCTTTAGAACACCCTTAGGCCATATGTTCTGTAGGGACAGAAAAAGACCAGTAAAAGCATTTTGTTAGGCTTTTATTTAGGAATATTTCATTGCTGGAATCAATTGCCTATAAGTGAAAGATCTTACGAGATATAAATTTATTACAAAATACCCCAGAATTAAGACAGTGATGGTACAAGGCAATATGTGATTAAGGACTGAGTGGAAGGGACAGCTAGAGTGGTGTACATTCTCATTAATTTGTTAATATGTTAGAGGGTAGCCTATGGCTAGTGACCCCCTTTTTTATGCAGTATCGCCTCTCTTCTGGTTTGCTAAATGCTGCTATGCAAAATACCAGAAATGGATTGGCTTTTATAAAGAGGATTTATTAATTAACAAATTTACAGTCCTAAGGCCATAAAAGTTTCCAAATTTAAGGCATCAACAGATGATATCTTCACTGAAGGATGGCCGATGGCATCCGGAAAACCTTTCTTAGCTAAGAAGGCAGGTAGCTGGCGTCTACTGATCCTGGATTGTGTTGCAGCTCCTCTCTCAGCTCCTATGCATTGTTGGTTCTTTCTCCCAGGATGTTTCTCTCTAAGCACTTGGGGGTCCTGTCTTAGCGTATCCCAAGGCAAACTGTGGGCTTCATCTCTTAGCGAAATGTCCTTCTCTCTGCATCTCCAAGCATGTCTAAGCATCAGTGTCAGCTTTCAACGGGCTTCTCCAAAATGTCTCTCTCAGCTGTTGCGAGTTGCTTCTGTTTGTGAACTCTTCAACAGGACTCCGGTGATTAAATCAAGACCCACCCTGAGTGGGCGGGATCCATATTTCCATGGAGATGATTTTATCAAACGGTTCATCTGCAGTTGGTTGAGTCACATCTCTATGGAAATGCTCATTCAAAAGATTCCAACCTAATCAACGCTAATACGTCTCCCCCACAAGATTGCATTAAAGAATATCGCTTTTTCCAGGGGACGTAATATATCCAAACCAGCACAGTCTCTTACTTGCGGCAGATTAGAGATATCATTTCTAGTACAGTGATCCTTAGGCCAGAATCTCATGACAGCCAAACAGTTTGTATCTCCTGAAGGATGTTTCATAATTAGATTTGGATTTTCCAGCTTTTCAGTGTACTTTGGTATTTCATTGATTTGTTACAAGAAAATTTTCAGCTCTAGGAATTCAGAGAAGCATCTGCTGGTGCTTATTTTCTGGGGTTTTCACTTACAAGAATGAAAAGATTGGTATTTGTAACTATTTATAACTCATTTGCTTGACATTTTGTCATTTATCTTTCATTGGAAAATGATTGAAACCTCCAGCAATATACCAAATTAGCTAAAAAAAATCAATTTCAAATTATATTTTGGTTTAGTCTAGCAGCTTGAACAAATTGAGGCCAATACCAGTTTTCAAGAGGGTATCTATTTTGACAGTCAGGTGTGTAGTTCTCAGGACTCCATGCTATGCTACACCCTTGGTGGCCCTGGCCCTGGCAGTCAGCAGAGCGTAGAATGTTGTGGGGGGCAGGGCTTGGAGCAAGGAAGCGTTGAGCAAAGACCTCTGCAGGAGCCTGTAGGCCCCAGGGAGGCAGGCACTGCAGATCGTTGGGGTGATGATTGGATTTGGGTAGTAAGGGGCTCCGTAAAAGCACCCTCAGTAGTTATTAGGGGCTTTATGGCCATTTGGTCCAAGGGAGCTGAGAAAAGGCTTTCCCAAATGTTTGACAGAATGAGAGTGAAAAGATGCTTGAGCATCTTTGGGCTGAATTGATGTTTATTATAATACAATTCTGCCATGGACCTTCATTAGTTCACTAGCAAAAAAATATAAGTAGGTCAGCATCTTTCTTTGCGGATTAAGAAAGAAATGCTTGAAGGCTTTTAATTAGGGGTATTTCATTGCTAGGATGAATGACTGCAAGAATAAAAACATTTAAAAGTTTAAATTAGTTTATTATCAAATATTAAGCTGCTTGGTTTGTGATATGCAGTCTGCAACTAAAATTTACGCTTTTTATTTAGACAGAAAATATATACTGAAGATCTGGCCTTTGGAGCTTCAACTTTTCCACCTCAGTATTTGTCTTCTGATATAACTATTCATCCGTACACCTATTCTCCTTTTACCCTTGAGTCTGCACAAAATGTTTGTTCAGTGCCTGGCTCCCGGTATGATTATAACCGACCTAAGTGTTACCCAGCTTTTCAAACTGCCAAGCCCCGTAATGAGCGCATGAGCCCTCTCCCACAAGAAACCAAAAGTCTTTTTAAGGTTAGTAGATGCTGTGTTTATTTGTTGTGTCCTTGAGTTGGTCAGTTTAGCATTTAAATTGTAAAGAATTGGCGAATTCTTAGATGATATGTAAACGTTGCTTATCTTTTTTGTGGATTTTTAAGAATTCATTTGGTCTAACCTTTTTAAATTGTGAATACTTATGAATTTGCAATTCTGAAACTTTTTTATGGTGGCAGTTTTCTTATTCTGTTCCTTTTTAATCTTTCCTACAGAAAAAAACATACGAAGAGAAAAAAACATATGATGAGCAAAAATTGAACACTAAGCGGGTTGATGGAAGTATATCATTGGTGAATTCTCCTAAAGATTCCCATCATATATCCATTCATGCTGAAAATAGCTTGAAATCAGGTAAAAAAAAGAAACTTTACCTTTACGTATTGTGTTAGCCTCGACCACCCACCACAGAAAAGTCATATTCATTTGTACAGGCACTTTCTGTGGGCCTGCTCACTGGGACACCCCACGAAGTGAGACCTGGGGGAGGGCAGCACGGAGGTCGTCACCTTCCTGCAGTGTGCCCTCGTTTACAGGCAGCATCGCAAGTAACATGTCCTTAAATAAAAGCAAATCAAAACCACATCCTGTAGACTATATTTGGCTGTGTTCACTCCTGAAATGCTTCTCTGGTATTCCCTGGGGGCACTTTTTAATAGGGGGTAGAAATTGACCATGGTTTAAATCCCATCCTAAACAATAGCAAACCTGTGGCATAACACTTAGGGAATACTGTTTGCATCCATGGCAGAATAGCCATGTCTTCTCTGGGCTCGAAAACTACTGTTCCAGTGTCTGACTGAAAGCTAGTGATTCTATGTGGTGATGTATTTTTTTCCTATAAATTACTGATTAGTAGATTTTGGTCACAGGCACCCCGTATTTATATAATAATATATAATTTCATTTTATCTTAAAACCTTTGTGATAGCGCACCTACTGTAAATGGTCTACCCACTTGTTTACACATGTCATTTGTATTACTTGGTATGCCAGTCTTTCTGTTTTCATTGACATCACTCAAGCTGCCTGATACATGGAAATGTGGAAGGAAAGTTGAACAGTTAACTGTAATAACCCTGGCTTTGTATTTAAATACAGGGACTTTATGGCATTGCAGTCTATATCATCATCATTTTCATTTAAGAGAGAAAGATGGGGAAAAGGTGACAAGTTTAATTCTACTTGCCTTCCTCCAGTTTGTTCCAAAAAACTGAAGTATGGAAAATTCCTATACTTTAAAGGAAATTCACTGAAGTCTTTTTAAATTTTTAAAACTTTAAAATGTATATTAAGAATAATTAAAATGTCCAGCTGCATAATGAAGTTAAGGTCATTAACTTTATTGTATGTATGTATGTTATTAGAAATAACTTTATTGTATGTATGTATGTTATTAGAAAAGTCATAGGTTTACAGAAAAGTCATGCATAAAATACATGTTTCCCATATTAAGATCATTAACTTTAGAATTAAAAGTTTTGCTAACTTTAGAATTAGTGCGAAAATTTGCAGTGCCTTTTAGTTTTTCTGCATGGTGGCCCAACCAGAATGATTTCTACTTCTGCTTATTTATGTTTTATGTAGTTACAAAGATAGTTAACGATACTAGCAGAAGTTAGGCTGTTTTGAAAACAACTTGTTGTTGCATAAGTAGAATATACTTTGTACTCTGCCGTTGAAGCTTGAATACAGATTCATCAAATGAGATCTAAATTTTCACACCTGCATTTAATTCTGTAATTACAGATGGCTGTCATAAACGAACAGACAGGAAATCCAGAATCATTGAGAAAGGTGGATCTACCTCCAAACCTGAGTTCGAGTTTAGCAGGTTGGATTTTCCTGAACTGCAGGGTGCAAAGAACAATGATATAGCAGAGATACCAAAGCAACCCAAATGGGGCCCTTTACGCTCCACTACGACCGACATTTCTCTCTTAAGAGAAGTAGGAAAACCACCTGCAGCATTAGCAGAGGTTAGTTGAGGTTCGTTCTGTCTCTTTTGGTTTTTATGCCTCTGTGTACACCTTTTCAGTAAAATCATTACTAGCACTATATTACACATTAAGCTCTGTTGCAGATCGTACTGTCCTTGGAGCTGGGGAGGAGGTAGCCCCTCATAGTACATTCAGATGACCTCTTTTGTTTGAATCATTTATAATGAGGCTGCAACACCTAACTTTTAATGCGACTGTTAATGCATCTGTTGTTTTAAAAGAGTCACCTAATATATATATATACACACACACACGTATATATTTTATCCAGTAAATGAAAGGTGTTGTAGTACCTCAGGAGAAAAAGATTCTAGCAAAAGTCCAGCTACACATACAGCTCATTTTGAACCTGCCACTTCTATTATTATGTTCCTGTATCACTTTCTCCAGTACCGAGAGAGGGATTTTTTTTTTCGTGAAATAGTAATACTTAAAACTGTGTAGTGTGAATTCTGAAATTTCCAGGCATTTTCCCTCCATCTCTCTTGCCTTGTAATGATGGAGCAATTTCAGCAAAGGTAATTGTAGTTAATCCATTTGCTGCTCAATAATTTTAAATTAAACTCTGGTTAACTTTGGTTTCTTAGTAGTCCACCAAATCTCAAGGCTTCTTCCTCTTGAAAAGAGCTATTTGAGACTTCCAGGGAAAAATGATACTGGTTAGTAATGCCTAAAGTGGTTTCCCACAGATTCCCTCTATAGGGAGGAGTGGGCTACATTGCATTAGGAAAGCAAGGAGAAAGGTGAAAAGTAGCAATAAAGAAGACAGCGATTATCCGTTTGCCTACTTCTTGAATTGGGAAAGGACGTTCATTACCTGTTATAGGACTTCTTGGGTTGCCTAAATATTGAAACTTGAGGCTCACTGGTAATGGCTTATAATACATACAAGATATTCCATTGTGGAGTATTTTACATGTATTGAACCTTACGTTGTTAGAAGTTGTTTTCTTTTCTGTTATATAGCTTTTCAGACAAAAATGGGGCTGATGAATTTTTTAAAATTACAGTTTGATTTGGCAGATATTTGACTGCCTTTGTGGATTGTGTGGGATAGTTGAACAGTCATGGAGCTCCACATAATTACAAATCCCTGTGAGCCACAAAGAGGCAGTCAAGGATTCTCTGGGAGCCATGGGTGGAAGAGACACGAGTGGGGTGGGCAGGAGCATGCCACACATTAAATATGAGTATTTACAGGTAAGATTTACCATACTGATTGCCTTATGTATATTTACTCTTTTTTAAACAGTTTTGCCTATTCCTTTTTCATTTTCCTTCCAAAAGAAACCTTTTTTTCCTTTTTGTATTCTATCTGTAAACACAGAAATTAAGAAAAAATAAAATATAATTGTAAGTTGTACAATCAAGAGAAAACCTATATTTGATACCTAGTGTTTTATATATATATGTAATAGAAGTTTGTGGGAGTGTCCTCAGTTTGGGGTTATATGCATGTACAGACATTTGAATTTTTAAAAAATCTTTTTTGGCATTTTTTTTCCATGTCTTTAAATATTTTTTGAAAACATAACTGTTACATAGAATCATATTAATATACTATAATTTATTTAACCATTCTTGAACAGGTTAGGTTTCTAGTTTTTCATTGGCCTTGGTAAGCATAAGTTACTGTCTTAGTTTGCTAATGCTGCAGAATGCTAAACACCAGAGATGGATAGGCTTTTATAAAACAGGGGTTTATTTCCCTACACAGTTTTACAGTCTTAAGGCCACAAAGCATCCAAGGTAACACACCAGCAATTGGGTACCTTCACCGGAGGAAGGCCAATGGCGTCCGGAAAACCTCTGCTGGCCTCAAAATGGCTTTCTCCCAGGACGTTCCTCTCTAGCAAGCTTGCTCCTCTTCAAAACATCACTCACAGCTGCACTCACTGACTTTTCTCTCTCTCAGTCAGCTCATTTATATGGCTCCACTGATCAAGGCCCACCCTGAATGGGCAGGGCCACGCCTCCATGGGAACATCTCATCACAGTCATCACCCACAGCTGAGTGGGGCACATTCCAAGCAAATCTAACCAGCACCAAAAACGTCTGTCCCACAAGACCACAAAGATAATGGCATTTGGGGGACACAGTACATTCAAACCGGCATAGTTACCTTTACTAAAGGAACCAGCTGTGTTTTAATTTTATTTTTTATTATTGGACTCAAGATGTAATGAAATGGCAAAATGGATAAATTTATGAAGCATTTTAGCTTTAAAAATCATTTTGAATCCAGTGTCTGCTTAATGGGTTCAAAGTTAAATGTAACAATTTACTTTTACCTCTAGTTTGTTGTGTCTGTTCTAATGCCCTCACATTCCCACCCGGCAAAGAGTATCATCATATACCTAATGTTCAATATGTGAAGCAGCTTTCTATCTTTAGAAAAGGGGACGTGCATTAGAAAGGTTTATATCTAGCACACTTGTAGACATTCTGATGGATTTTTTGAACCTTGGTATGTGGGCAAAGTAAATGATGACTTCCCCGCGATGTTTATACTGGGATACTCTGCGGCTTTAAAAGAATTGTGCAGGCACATCTCTGCTAAAGGGGAGAATTGTGTGTAAGTATTAACAAATTTTTTAAAAGCTGCACAGCATTACGTGTACTATGACCCAATATTGTGATCCATTTGAAAATGATGTCTATTCATTTATATCATAGGCAAAGAAGGAAGGATACTAAGCTGTAGACAGTGACTGTTTTTTTTCTCTCTCCAGGAAGTAAGATTTCACAGGAAGTCATTTAACTTTTTATGTTATATTTTTATGTATTTGAAGTTTTAAATTAGCATATATTTTCAAATTTTAAGAATGCAAAGGGAAACTTAAAAAAATTGATGAATTTCAAATAGTGAGAAAATAACTGGCTTGCTTTTTAGGGTGAAATAATGGCGAAGAATAAAAATGCAGCTGAACCTCTAACTGAAAATACTGCTGCCAATTCCCCTTCGTGTACAAGAGGTAATAGAGGCTAAGAAATAATTATTTTGAAATAGCAATCGTATATTTTCTGTTTAACTGTTGTTCAACTGAAGTGTTTTTGTTTTAAAGCCTTAAAGGCACTAGTAGGTTGTTGATAATTTCCAAAGAATACAATATTTAAAACATCAACATTAATTTGAAAATTAATAAATGAGCCCCCACATTTGTGCTTAAGAAGTATAATATATGAGAAAAAATTCTAAATGAAATTTTTGTGCTTGTAAGTGAGAAATTTTGTGAACTCAGAAATCATGGCTTCCTTCATTATTACCTATAGCAGTGGCTCTCAAATTTTTGGTCTGAGGACCCTTTAACACTCAACAATTGAGAGCCCCAAAGAACTTCTGTGTTTTTGGATTATATTGATTAATATTTATTATATTACAAATTAAAATTGAGACGTTAAAAATTTTTTTATTCATTTAAAAATAACAATTAAAAACCCATTCTATGTTAATATAAATGTCACTTATTTTCCAAAATAAAAAGCAAAATGTAGTAAAGATAGCAGCCTTGTTTACATCTTGCACATCTCTGTCATCTGGTTTGATAGCTCTGCCCCCATATTCAGTCTGTGTTACTGCCGGCAACACATCATGCTGGCTCTAGAACACTACACTGTACATGCACGAGATAAAGAGTAAATGCGGAGAAGGCAGAGGGCCTATCAGTATTATTATGAAAGTAGTTTTGACCTCATGGACCCCCTGAATAGGTCTCGGGGACCTCGGACCCCACTCTTGAGAAATGCTGGTCTGTCCTATTCCAGCTAGGAATTAGTATGTTCAGAGAGAAACTTCCATAGATTCCGCTTTTAAATTTGTATAATAGCTTGTCCTTAAAAATCACTCCACATTTATCTACATGTGCATTTCTTCTGCCTTCTTATGTTTAGTACATGTGTGGTTCAGTCAGATTCCTCCCTTTAGCTGTTCGTCTAAAGAGACACAGCTCTGCACTGATGAGAGCAGTCTGTCTTCTCCCTTTGGGGTACCCGCAAGCTGGCAAGTGTTCAGCTTCCACGGTTCACCTGCCCATATCATGATGGATGTCCTTTTGTTTTGTCTGTATATAGAGTTTCATGTGCACCTAAAGAGTAGTGTTGGCTGTACTTATACCTGTGTTCTTAAAAGAAATAACTTACCAGTTACTGTGGTAGCTGAAGTCTAGTGGTCTTTGACTTCTGATGTTAACAGTACACACCAAGGTTAGTAGGGCCAAAATTTGATCTTTAGCTCATTAATTTTGTGTGTTTGCCATGTAGATGTAATTGTGGGTTATTTTTTAACTGAGACTATTGTTTGTCTATCTCTTCTGTCCCTGCAAGTTAAACTTTTCACACTTTCTGTGAAAGTCAGCGAACCTTACAAGTTAAAGGGAACAAATTCAACATGCATGCACTGAGAAGAAAAAAAAGTTTAGTTCCAAGGGAATGTTTTGAACTATAGCCCAAGTTTAATTAATGCTCCAAGTAATTAACCTCACAAAAAGTATGTTTGAGTAACTAAGGAATTTTTGTTTTACTATTGAGATTGTTCAACAATTCTGGTTATCTTTGAGCAGAGTTATCTTGGACACCAATGGGTTATGTTGTTCGGCAGACATTATCTACAGAACTGTCACCAACCCCTGAAAATGTTACTTCCATGATAAACCTAAAGACAGTTGCTTCATCAGCAGATCCCAATAATGTTAGAGCATCATCTTCTGAAGTTTTATCTTCCAGTCCTTCCTACAACAAAGAAAAACACATTGTTAGTCCTACTACAAAGGTAAGCATTACTATTTCTTTATGTTGATCTTTTGTACCTTTAGAGAGTCCTTTTTTTCCCCTCAAATCCTAACACTGATAGTGTTTCATTTTATACTATAATCTATACTGAGTTTGTTATACTTGCACCTTGAAAAAAATTTATAGGATGTCTGTCAGGAAATGAAAGTCATAGCTTTTGCATGAGAATATGCATTTTGGATCTATGGTCTTAAAATATTTGTGAACCATTTTGAATTCTTTAAAGGAGAGATCCTGGCATAAATTCATGCCTTGGTGTATGAACTTGCTGCATCTTTTTGTGTCTTCATTCATTCTGTTGGTTGAATTTAAATTGCTTATACCTATCAGGATATTGGCAGCCATATAATTTGAATTCCATGTTTTCTGATCACACCAAATGATGTGTGTGTTTCTAATTCTTGGTTAATTGCAGTTTTCTTACTTATTATAAGGTAACATTTCAGAATTGAATTATTTGTCTAAATTTTGTTCTTGATTTTCATTTTGTGCAGATACATTATTTTAGGTTGAAATAATGATCTTAGTGTGATGCTTTCCTGTCTTTTTGAGTGTGAGAATACTGTTTGATATCCAAAAATGTCATCAATCATCCCGCAAAAGTAGTTTACAAACAGTTGATTAAGGGAAAACATAGTGGTATAAATTACAGGGAAGTAAGATACGTGTGCCTTGTTCATCTCAGCTTAGTACATATATTTGAAAAGTAGCTTCATATCTGTGCAGGTGAAAGGTCCTTCCTTCTTTTTACAGACAGAGTGTTGCTGGCAGTGGAGCCATCACACCTTTTCATATATTTTTACCACTCGCTGAGGCTCCTCCAGGCATTTTAGTCTCCGGGTTGGAAAGCAGCCCACTTGATCTGGTGTCAAAGCAGTATGGCTTCCAAGGCGTTATCTGAACCAGTTTTCCTAAAATGTATTTAATGTTGTAGGTGTTAACAGATTTTGTCATATTTTGCTAGAATCTTTTAAAAACGTATTTAGGAAATTTTCCAAATAAAGACAAGTAATGAAAAAAATTAAGATCTCCTGTAATCTTATCACCCAGATGGATTTACATTTTATAGACCTGGAATGATAGTGATTTTAATGGTTTTTTTCCTTTTAAACTTTCTGTATTATGAGTTTTTATTACAGAAATGGTAAATGTAATACTACATGGGAATAGTAATGGGAAAAGGTAATCTGTCCCTCACTCATTTTGCTTCCCACCATGCAGGAAAGCCTACATTATCCATATGGTAGATATTCTGCCTTGGCTTTTACAAGGCTCATGCATATTTAAGCAAATAGAGATGGGTTTCTTTTGTTCGTTTTTTACTTGTAGTTTTTTTTTTTTTTTTCCATTAATGATAATTGAACATTCTATATACATTACCTGTAAACTTGCCTTTTTTACTTAACAAAAGATCATGGACAGCTTTCCAGGTCAGTAGATGAACATACTCTTTTTAATAGTTACTGAGGCTTTTACTTCTGTAGGGTAAATTGCCCTTGGCCATAAAGCAGGGCCCCCAAAATAAAAAGTCCCTGTCTTTTGGAGCCTATTTTCTAAGGGAGGGAGACTTACCAAATGCAGACAAATGTAGAACACGTCAGTAGTGAGAAGGGCTCTGGAGAGCAACCGGGCCAGGTGAGAGGACAGAGAACGGGTTTGGATAGGGATGAGCTGACTGTCGAACTGAGGATGGAATGAATGGAAAAAGCAGGCCTAGCCCATCCCAGGGAAGAGCTGTCCAGGGGCAGATGTCCAGGGGCAGATGTGAAATGCAAAGACCCTGAGCTGGGAATGCGCTAAGACCTGGCTGAGGAGAGGCTCAGAGGCTGAGGTGAATGTGGGAGGGGTTAGGTCAAATTCAGCAGGTCTGGAGGACCCAAGAGTTTGTCTGTTTTAATAGCTCCACAGGCAATTCTGATGTGCAGTCGGATTTAGGAACCACTGGCCTGAGGTGTTAGGAGCAGGATGCTGGATTTTTGAAAGAATTCAGGGAGCTATTAGTGTACTCATTAACAACACCACCTCCTCAAGCTGAAACTGGATAGTGCCGAAATCGACCAGCTTTCGAAACTGAATTGGGTGCAGTGACTATTTGAATAGGTTTGTTTCCTTCAGAATTACTCTACTGAGTGCAGGCTCTCTGGAAAATAGGTAACGAGAAGCTACCTCTGGATAACATTGCCATGTCGTTATACAACTTGATGCCTTAATTTTGCTTGATAATGGAGAAAAGAGGTATGCCTTTTTTCCTGTTTTTTTTTGTTGTTGTTGTTATAGTCTAAAGCATCACAAGGGGGTGACCCTGAACAAAATGAAGCCTCACGAAAGAATAAGAAAAAGAAAGAAAAGTCCAGATCAAAATATGAAATCCTGACAGTTCAAGAGCCGCCAAGGATTGAAGTACATTTATATTTATTATTCACCTTGTATAATATAATAAATGTGTCTTTCTTAATAGAAACATGGGTTCATATTGGTTTCCTAAAGGAAAACCTCCAGTATTTTCTTTAATAAGCATTTTCCCAGTACTAAAGAAAATAGTAATAACCCATTTTCTTCACATCTTTTTTGCCTTACAGCATGGGGCCTGTCATATATAGCAGGCCAGTAAAGATTTGAATGAATGAATGAATGGTCTAGAGACAAAACTACTTGGGTTGGAATTTTAATAGGTTTGCCATGTTACTAATATTTGCACCTCAGAATCTTCTTTACTTGTTTTGTTTTTTTCCTTTGCTTTAGAATGCTGGCTTTTGCAGGGTCTCCTTTTCTGTCCAGAAATCTTATTTTAATGTGATTCGCTATAGAGAGAAATTTAGAATACCATGGATCCATTTTGGGTCCCAGTCAGGAGAATTTCATGAACTTCCAAAAGAGCTCTTTTAATCGGTATCTATCCCATGTTATTCCAAGAACGTCCCTGTCCTGAAAAGGGCAGCTTAGGTTCTGACTACACTTAGTCAGCTTAGGTTCTGACTATGTTTTTACTGGGCCTAGTTCCTTTCTTTATGCTTCCATACGGGATTGAGGCGACTTGACTCCTTGTGCAGGCAGGAAGATCTCACAGAGTGGTTGCCCAAGCCTTCAGCTCAGGGTCAGCCTGAGGCATTCCCACAAACCCAGGAGGCTGCCCAAAGCTCTCAGACCATCCAGCTGAGAATAGCTGTATTGTGTATTTGAAGAGAGACAACTGTGGCAAAGCATCATGACTTGGGCCAGTGAATAATTCATGACGTTTTCTGTTCCGTGTTTCCCACGTAACTCTTCTCCAAGGCACCAAAAATATTGACAAAGGCAACATGAAATATTTTTAAATGATTTAAAAATAGTTTTCTAACAGGCATATTGTCTTTCTTTTGAACTCTGTTTTCTAGTCTGGGTTCAGGACAAATTACAGAATCCAGATTTGTTGGTTTCTTAATGGTAAACATAGTTGAAGAATAGGTTTTTGAATATTTGTATGCCAGGGTAGTTAAGGATCAATTCTGTACACTCCTCAAGTATTCCAAGATCCTTTGTAACACTCTCCTTTTTTTACCCCCCTGAGAACTTTATTACTGAAAATCTTCCTTTTAAATATGTTTCTGGGGCAGTGGTATGAGTGCTGTAGTCTTTAATTCTGTAACCTTCAAAGAGTTAAAGCAAAAGCCTTTATATTAGTGTTTTGGCTGTTTTCCTTCCTTTGAGAAGTTTTGTGGGCGCTTATTAAAGAGAGAATAGGAACAATAAAAAGATTGCACTTGGGCATATTTGCATTCTCATGATTGAGAAAGACCTAAAAGGTGCATATGGTTTTACTTAGGATGCTGAAGAATTTCCCAATCTGGCAGTTGCATCTGAAAGAAGAAGCAGAGTAGAGTCACCAAAATTTCAATCTAAACAGCAGCCACAGGTAATTTTTAGATTAAAATGCCAATGCTATAGGCTTAACTTTTCTTGCTAAACTAAACTCTTATGAAATTACTTCTGCAACTTCCTTGTGTTATCAAAAGAGGTGGTTTTGTTTTGATGCTTTTCCTTCATTGGAGGGCTGCATCCAGGCTGTTGAAACAAAATTGCCTTGAAACTAATATATTTTGTGTTTTGTAGTAAGACTCTTGGAAATTGGCTTGGCTATCGCTACATCAGAAAGAGGGGGGAACACGAACTGCCTTTTGAAACTTTGATTTAGAAAAGAGGTGACTTGGTTTCTTTGGGAAGGAGAAGATTCCTTTGTCAGGCAGTAATGTCTGACAAGAAAAATAAAAGAGCTACCAAAGCTTTATTCTAAGGCTTCACAACAAGTGGAGATGATTCTCCCCACACCCCACTGCAGATTCAGGAATGACATTGAAGCTTGCAGTCCTGATGGTCAACTTGCATACTTGTGGTCATTTCTTCTCTAGCAT
Organism: Choloepus didactylus; assembly: GCF_015220235.1. Taxonomy (NCBI): domain Eukaryota; kingdom Metazoa; phylum Chordata; class Mammalia; order Pilosa; family Megalonychidae; genus Choloepus; species Choloepus didactylus. The sequence continues at coordinate 17,570,034 of NC_051316.1, forward strand.
TTTGACTGTCATTTTACCTTTCAAAGGGAGAGAATTATTTTCGCATTTATTTGCTAAAAATAAAATTCTGAATCCTTACAAGAACTGTCTATTCAAATGCTGTGCTTTGGTCTTCCCCCAGCCCCACAGAAGCCCACTATGGCCTTCTTTTGCTATCCATGGCAGTCTCCCCGTGCTGGAGCCCCTCAGCCAGTAGGGGATTTGGGTGTCAGGAAGGCGGAGAGCAATTAGCAGGGAACAGAGCACAGGTCTGAAGCAGATGAGACCATGTGCCTTAGCACACACATACCAAGGGCACACTGTCATACACCATTTCACACATTCTCTAAACCCAGAATTGCAGCTTTTTCAAAATGACATGGGTTTTGAGTCTTATCAGTCTTTGTGCCTACATTGAGCATCATCTGCTGGGTGTGATTTGGACTTGTGTACATTTTTGGTCATCTCACCATAATTTCATGATGGTTGGCTCACTCAGGCGATTGGTGAGCGGATGGTGCTAATGAGGGAATAATTCTAACCAATTAGCTTCCCACACATTCTTGTTCAGTCAGAGACTTTGTACAAGCCAGGACTGCCTGTCTTCAGATGCATGCTGTTACTTAAGATGTAGGCAGAAATGCAGGTGGTTTAACGTAAACGCAGTGTTCTGAAAGAAGGAGGAAGTAACCATGGTAATGTTGGCAGATCATGTGGGACTGGGTTTGTTACTTTCCTTAGTTTTCAGTAGTTATTTTTAAATTTGAAGATTATGGCATCTAAATCTATTTACTTTTATCTTTAATTATATGATTTTTTTCATAAAATGAAATGTATGGCTTGTAAAAATATCATGATAAATACCAATTTCTGAATTTTTAGAATAATTTTAAAAACAGTGGAAAGAAGAGTCAGATTCCAGTACAGTTGGATTTGGGGGGAATGCTGACGGCCCTGGAAAAGAAGCAGCACTCCCAGAATGCAAAGCAGTCCTCCAAACCGGTGGTGTTCTCAGGTGAGGTGACTTCATCCCAGACAGTGGTTGAGAACCTCTATCAGTTAGACCTTGTAGTGGGTATTTTCTCTGGGAGCAGAAGTTATTAAGAAGTTGTAAATGTGGTGATTTTAGGAAATAGATAGGTCTTTCTAGAAGATGAGTAGCTCTCCTGAGACCTTCATTTCCTAGTGCCCTGTTCCTGCCCAGGTTTAGGAGGCCACATTTCATGGGCACAGTGGCACGTCCCTGTGCACCAGCACGTTTGGTGACCATCCTGCGTCATCCTGGCTTACTTATTCTCCTCATCAGAGAAATGTTCTCTGAGAGCCAAGGCAGTCCATGCTGACACTAGGTCATAATAAGAAATACGGAAATTTGACACCGGGGGTATTTATAGATAGGATTCCTCCTCCTGAGGCAGTTTATTACTTATTTTTATTAAATGCGCCTCATTTTTAAAAAGAAATTTAGTTATCCAAGGATATTGGTAATGAAACTTTTCCTCAACTTATTTGCTTGGGTTGAGTTTTGTCTTTGAGTTTCCTGGTAGTCAGTGAAACTGGAAATATGTCAAGTTCTGTGTCATGAATCTCCAAAATGACAAACATTTTTTGTCTCTTTGAGGTGGTGGGATTTTTTTTATTTTTAGGAAAATTTTCAAACACAGAAAAGCAGAATAAATTGTGAAGGGACCACCCTTACCCTCACCACCTGGCTTGTACATTTGCCAGCATGTTGCTGTTTGGTCTATTAGATACCTATCCCAGGGGGTCAGCAAACTTGCCTCTGGCTACCTGTTTTTGTAAATAAAGTTTTATTGGAACACAGCCAATACTCATTCATTTAAGTGTTACCTGTGAGTGGTTTGGGGCTATAATGCCAGAATAGTTTCAACAGAGACTGTATACCCATAAACCTAAAATATTTACTATATCTGCTCCTTTAAGAAAAAGTTTGCTGACCTCGGATCTGTCCATACATCGATCTGTTTTATTTATATGATGCATTTCAAATTAAGTTGCAGACGTAGGTAGTATACTTTACCCCTAAATGCCTCAGCATACATATCATTAATTAGAGTTCATTATTTAGGGTGTGTTTTTCTTCAGCTTTGAGATGGTGTATACATATAATGAAAGGCATAAATGTTAAGTGCACTGTTCAAAGAGTTTTGATAAATGCACAATTCTGTGTAACTCAAATTAGAGACTTAGAACGTCATAGTCATCCTCAAACATTTCCTCCTGCCCTGCCCCAGCCAATCTTTGCCCCAAGCAACAACAGTTCTGATATTTTTCCTCCATAGATAGATTTTTTTTTTGTTCTAGAACGTCATATAAATGGAATCTTGTAGTATATGCTCTTTGAGTAAGCCTTCTTTCACTCACCCCAGTGTTTTTGAAATTTGTTCATGTTGTGAATATCAATAGTTCCTTTTTCTGTCGCCTAATAGCATGTCATTGTATGGATATACCACAGTTTGTTTATCCATTCTCTGTAGACCCCTGGGCTATTTCAGGTTTGGGGGCAATTGTAAATACAACTGCTGTGAATATTCCCACACAGGTCTTTCTGTGGACAGATACTTTAATTTCCCTTGAATAAATGCTTAGGAGTAGAATTGCTGTGTCATGTGGTAGGTGTATATTTAGTTCTATGAGAAACTGCCAGACCTTTTTCTAGATTGCTTGTACTGTTTCAACACTCTCACCAATAACGTATGAAACTTCTAGTGGCTCCACATCCTTGACAACATTTGCTGTTTTTTTTTTTTTTATTTTAACTGTTCTGGTGTGGATGGTGGTGGATTTTTTGAAGCTGGGAATTCTAAATGTTACAGCCCTTGTGGATCATTTTATGTGGGCTGCTGGAAGATACAGTGAGCAATTTCCTAAATAGGGTCCTTGTCAATATTACGTGTCCATTTCATAGTGACCTTAAAAGCCTAGAATACAAACTTAGACTGTGTACTGAAGGCAGCACTCTAAGGTGCTGAATGTTGTGATCTGAGTATGGGGCATTTCTCCTCTTGGAGTGTTATCCCAACTGCCCTGGGCAAGGGAGAGTGGGCTGCAGAGCTAGGTAGGAACCAGTGCTTCTGCCCACCATTTCCCAGGACTGCCAGCATTGCCAAAAATGCAGATCATGGGCACACTCTCCAGCTTGTTGTATGCTTTTCATGTGAAATGATTGTTTGACAGTTTCATCCAGCTTTGTGGCTGCTTTTGAGGGGTAGAGTTTGTCATCCTTCTTGTTCTGTTGTGCTGGAAGTGACTCCCAGGCCCACCATTACTGCTTTGTGAATTCACCTGGCAGCAGGTGTAGGAGGGGTGCAAGAGGAGTGACCAGAGCAGAAGGGGTAACAGACTATTGTGGTTGCTGAGGGAAGGTGCTGAACCTGGTGGAGGTATTGGGGATAGAGGAGAGCAAGCAGGTATGAGCAAGGTCAGTGTAGGGTTGCTTTTATAAAAAGAGCTGAGGAAGAAAATAGAGCCACTTACGTGAACATTACAAACAATATGTGAGCAAGGATCCAAAGAGATGCTGTCTTGTAGCTAAATGGCTAGAAGCAGCATGTAAGAAGGATAGAGTAGTTTGGGATGGTAGGGACATTTTTATGTTTAGATTTGTGTAACTTGTACAACTGAAACATTCTTCTGCATTGAAGCAGGTTGTTGGACAGGTAAGATTTAATGGGCATATCTGGTTGACAGAACACCGGTAATTTAAAAAATATATATTCCAAAACAAACGGAGAGTGGGCAAAATACATTTAGAAAAATGCTGATGGTTGCTGAAGCCGGGGATTTGTTGTATCATTCTCTCTTCTTTTGTGTATGTTGGGAAATTTTTCTAATAAAAATAAATATAAATAAATATATAAATATATATACACACACACACACAAATTAGCTCTTTCTTTGAAACAGTTAACTGCGGTGGGATCAGGACAGGACAATAAAATGGAATTATTTAGTGGTAATCATAATAATTTGTCGACTGTGTTAGAGGGATTGCTAGCAATTAAACATGATGGGATTTGGGGAAATACATGTCTTGAAAACTCAAGAGAATCAACTAGAAATATTACTAGAATGTTGTATCTAGAGAGCTAGATTGACACAGACAGCAGGTTAGGGGGAAGGATAGGGCTGGATGGATGAACCCCTCCAAATATTGTGAAGTGTGCTAAGAATGGACTAGTTCTGCAGAAGAGACGTGGGGGGTTCCTCGGCATTTGTATACACTCTGTTTCAGTTGGTGCAGTGCCAGTCCTTTCCAAAGAATCTGCATCAGGGATGAAGAACCACCGCTTAAACCAGGTGAAGACCCCTCATAACCCTTTGGACTCCAGTGCTCCATTGGTGAAGAAAGGGAAGCAGAGGGAAGTTCCCAAGGCCAAGAAACCAACTTCGTTGAAGAAGGTGTGTGAAGCATTTCACTTGTAATAAGATGTTAACAGCCTACTGAAACTTCACTTAGGCACATTTCTTTCAGCTCTTAGAGTTTTCGACTTTAAGGTTTCCATTAGTTGAATTTGCTGTGTCAAGATGCGTTAATGACTCTCTAAAAAATGACCACTCACTCTCCCATTGTGGTGGAGCATGGGAAGTACGGACTGCTTCAGTTACTTGAGAGGGGAAATACTTCATTTGTTTTTTACTTTGCGGTGGGATGGACAGAAAACCAGAAATAGAAGAGGTTCCATTTTCTTCCTTCCCATTTTCCAGTGCCGTCCTGTTCTGGGTGCTCTGGCTCATTTGGAGAGTAGGACTGTCACCCAGGTTCCTTCAGTGGTTCTCAGAGCAGCCCTGGGGGGTATGTGGTGGGTCTCTGCAGAGGTCAGGATTCCTCAGGCAGTCTGAAAAACGGCCCATGGTCGGTGACTGGGGAGCTGCAGAGCTCGGCAGCCAATGCCGGTTGTTGTATGCCCTACCCCGCTCCCTGCTCACCTTGCCCTGTGGGGCAGAACCACCCTGTGCTGATGGGGAGCGGGCCAGGCACCAACAGCTGCGTTGCCAACAAGTCAAACCTAGGTAAGTTACGTTGTAGAAGAGCTTGTCGCTTATCTTTTTAGCACGGGTACTTAGATGTTTTAATCATTTAACTTAAAGATTATTTTGAAAGAACGGGAAGAGAGGAAGCAGCAGCGTCTCCAAGAAAATGCTGTAAGCCCAGCTGCTGCCGGTGACACTGTGCAGGATGGAGAGAGCGGTGGTGATGAGCAGCCACTCGAGCAGGTGGAGCCCTCAGGTACGGCTTTCTGTTTGCTTGTTAAAGAATGGGGATGGGAGCAGCTGTGATAAAGATGAGATGAATACATAGCAAAATGTCTAGAACATTGCCAGTAACTTCCACCTTTGTTGTAAGAAAGCAGTGTCAAGTATTGGGAGGGTGGGGTACAAAAGTTTGCAAACTCCCGGCTCTGCAAAAGTTCCCAAATAAGAGGAAGTACCCATGGCCAGGGTAGAGCTTCTGGTGCTTCTGTCTCGAGGAAGGGCAGGGGAGGCGAGGGCCCCCGCATTTGATCTGTGTGGCGTTGGATGGTCCTCATAACTTGGAACAGCTACAAGAATTAACACCACTTCCTCCAAAGTTGCTTACCGAAAAGTGTGCTAGCAGTGGATGGGGTCTTAAAAAAGAAAGCAGATATTTTTCAGGACTTTTTGTTAAAATATTCTTTGAAGAAGTGCACGGGTCGTAAATGTGTAGCTTCAGGACTTTTCACAAAGTGAATATAGCACCCAGACCAGGAAAAAGAACTGCAGCCCGGTACACCCCCACACCCTCCCACTGCCCCTTTTGTCCAAGGCCCTTCTCCAGGGGGGATACTGCCCTGACCACAAATTGTTGATGAGTCTGAACTTCATATCGATGGATTTACATCATATCATTGTCACCATGTGTTGTTCTCTGTATCAGCTTTTTTCTCTCAACATTGTGAGAATTTTCCATCTTGTGGCAAGTGCAGTTTTCTTTGCTGCATAGTACTTCGTTATGTGTACTCTACTAGGTTGTTGATGGGCAGCTTCCTCTTGGGGGCTTTTACACACAGGGTTGCTGTGGATGTTATTGAGCCTGTCTTTTGGAGAACATAAGCACACCTTTAGGTTGGGCATTTCCCCAGGAAAGGAGTTGCTGGGTCATAGGGTAGACTTACACTCTACTTTAATAGATACTGCCAAACAGGTTCCCAAAGTATTCTAATGCATTCACTTCATGCTCTGATTATTAGCTTGGTTTGCATATTGGTAATCTAGAACTAAGGAATAGGGGGCCTTTAAGCTCTTACTAAGTCATGTCTGGTGTGTTTAGATTCAACTGGTGAGGGTCTCATCATTTAGGTATGTGAGTTCAACTCTCATTTAAGGATTATTTAGTAAATGAATAGTCTCAAACACTTAGGTGCAAAAACATTAGACCGCAAAACTTGATTTTTAAAACTTCTGATATGAGATTCTTGAGGTTAAATTTCAACATTGCAAAACTAAATTTGGGTGGGGGTGACATCATCAACATGGTGACATGTAAGGCATCATCTGGAAAAGTCTCCCCTTAGAAACGACTAATAAAAGGACAAATCTCTGGAACTTCAGAGGACAGCAGAGATCAGAGGAGGAATCCACCAAGACTGAATCACAGAAAAAGAAAAAAAAAAACACCACAAAAGATAGGAGATCTATGACCCAGACCCACCAGTCTGGACCCATCTCCGTCACACAGTCCCACGCAGCTTGAGTCACAAAGAGACAGCTCTGCCCAAGTACCTCCTGCCATGAATGCAGACCATAGAGCTACTCAAAGCAATGAGTTAGAACCCTTTGCATGCCCAGGCAAGGTGACCCAAATCTTCAGAGACCCAGAGCAGAACACAAGTAGCTGATGTGCGTGTACATACAAAAAGGCACCCAGGAAATAAAAAAGACCACAGCAGAACTGTTGGCAAGAGGCATACACACTCAGCCCAGTATCTGATGGCTGGATCACCTAAAGGAAAAAATGGACCTTTTTGGTTTGACCCAGTCTGGATGCCCAGGGCCAGATACCCTAACAGGGAAGTAAGCAGAGGCAGGGAGTCCTCAAGGGAGAAAAAACGGAGGAAACTGAACTGCTGTAAGGCAGGATGGGTCCCAGAACTGAGAAGTGTAATAAAAAGGGGGCACCGAGTAAGGAAGAGAAGTTGGAAAGTATAATAAAAAGGGGGCACAGAGTGAGGAAGAAAAGTTAAATAAATCAGGAGCTGGGCAGAAAAATCTGAACAAAAACAACAAATCAGGCTTCCCAGAGAAGGAACAGAGAAAAGGAAACTTTCTCCTTTAGGTTAAACAAATCCATATAAAAGGGCAGTCTTAAAAGTTGTACCACATTTCAGGGCAAGAATCAGGTGCAAAAGATCTGAATAAATCTCAACATTTAAACATGGGCCACTCTAAAGGTCTGGTTTAAGTTGGACAAAGTGTCAAAAAAGAGCCTTAACACATGGCCAATCTACAGTAAAACTCCAGGCAAGAGGGAGAAACTGACCTTCAGAGTTTGCACATCAAAAGAATCAGATGCCCAGACATCAGCAAAAAATCACAAGCCATACAAAGCAACAGGAATAGATGTTTCAAGCAAGGGAACAAATTAAAACTTTAAAGGAGACACAGACTTTGGAACAACTTATCAAAGAAGTTCAAAGATGTCTCTTAAATCAATTCAAGGAGATAAAGGAAAATATGGATAGAAATAAACTAATGGTGGATATAGAGCTAGAGGATATTGAAAGAAAGTGTGTGAGCATAAAGAAGAATTTGAAAGTTTAAAAAGAAACACAACAAATTATGGGGATGAAAAGCACAATAGTGGAGATAAAAACTATACTAGAGGCATACAGTAGCAGATTTGAACAGCCAAAAGAAAGACTCCGCAAACTACAGTTCAGTTAAAATCATACAGTCAGAAGAAAAAAGAGAGAAAATAATAGAAAAAATTGAGCAGTGTCCAAGGGATTTGAGTGACAGCATGAAGCATACAGACATACATCATGGGTGTCCCAGAAGAAGAAGAGAAGGGGAAAGGGACAGAAAGACTATTTGAGGAAATACTGGCCCCAAATTTTCCAACTCTTCTGAAAGACATAAATACACATATCCAAGAAACACATACTCCAGGCAGGATACACCTTAATAGAACTGTTCTGAGGCGCATACGAATCAGAATTTCAAATGCCCAAGATAAATAGAGAATTCTGAAAGCAGCAAAAGAAAAGCAATTTGTCACATACAAGGGATCCTCGATAAGACTAAGTGACAATTCAGTCTTACATCAGTGGTCTGATATATTTAAGGTACTGAAAGAGAAAAACTGCCAGCCCCTAATTCTTTAGCCAACAAGACTGTCCTTCAAGAGGTTAAAACATTCAAAGATTAACAGAAACTGAGAAAGTTTGTCACCAAAAGACCTGCCTACAAGAACTGCTAAAGGGGTTCCTTTAGGTTGAAAGGAAAAGACAGGAGAGTGTGGCTTGGAGCAGTGGAAAGAAGTGAAGGTCTTAAGTAAAGGTTACTATCTAGAGACAAATGCAAAACCCAGTAGTACTGTATCCTCAATGTATACCTCTAATCTTTAATTCTTATAAGAGTTAGAATACAACTGAATGAGAAATAGTCATATTTCCTGGTAATGGACACAAAATATAAAGAGGTAATGTGGGATAAAGCAACATAAAGAGACGGGAGGGATAATGGAGCAGATAATGTGTATGCTATTGAAGCTAAGTTGGAATCTTTCCAAATTAATAGGTGATGGATGTAAGTTGTGTAATACAAACCCCAGGGTAACCACAAAGAGAGTACTTAAAATATAGACAGAAATGAGAAAGGGATCAGACAGATACATCATGAAAGATAAAATGTATAGAATAGGAGTCTGCAGTGAAGGAAAAGAGAGGCAGAATAGATTTAATACAGTATTTACAAAAACCAAATTACCAGATGGCTGAAGTACTGCCTTTACAATAATAACACTGAATTTTAATGGATTAAACTCCCCATTCAAAAGACACAGATTGGCAGAATGGATTAGAAAGCATAATTCAACTGTATGTTGTTTACAAGAGACTCACCCTAGATCCCAAAACACAAAAGGGTTGAAAGTGAAAGGATGGAAAAAGATATTCCATGCAAACAATAACCAAAACAGAGCTGGGGTCGCTCTACTAATGTGGGACAAAATAGAGTTTAAGTCAAAAACTGTTGCAAGAGACAAAGAATGACAGTATATGTTAATAAAAGGGTCAGTCCACCAAGAAGTAACAATCATAACAATTTATGCACCTGACCACAGTGCCCAAAAATACGTGAGACAAAAATTGACAAAAGTGAAGAGAGAGTGAGAATGCAACTCTTGAGGACAGTATATTGAGTGAAGTAAACCAGAAATGAAAAGACAAACAATATAATGCCTCACTAATATGGGCTACCTATAATGTGCAAACTCTGAGAATTGTATCTGAGATCATAGGTTATCAGGAGAAGGCAGATGGTAAAGGTTCCTAGTTTGTTAAGCTCTTAACAGCAGTCACATCTATTCGAGTTGTAATGGTTATTTCTAAATTCTGGATGCTGAGCTTTTTGTGAATAACCTGGTCAGTCCCTGGAACTTTGGTTATCTATGTGACACCTGAGACTCAGAGTCAGAGTTTGAGAGCTATGAATGTCAGCATTACCTCATACAGCAAATGCAATTAGAGATAGGAATGAAATGGATTTGGTTTGGACTAAGGTAAATCAGACTAAAGGGTAAAGGATGATAATGACTGTGTTTTAAAACTTCAACTCTGTGTGAGACCAGAGGAAGAGATAATGTATTTGGTGGGTAATCTGTATTTTCTGTAGCACACTATATATTTTAACTTATGTGGTCAGTTAGTTTATTCAGCCACCGTAACTACATGGAACCTTGAACCGGGAGTGAGATCTAGTTGATGTGCACAGATTAGCATGAAGCCCTGAAACAGCCCAGAGTTATTTGGGCAGAGAGTAAGAAATTTGCAAAGCGCCCTTGAGGGACTGGGGAAAAAATGTGGAAATTTTAAACTTATTCACATGGGGAATTCCTTATACTGGGAACTACCAATTTAGTAGGCCGAGCCCTCGATCTTGGGGCTTGCCCTTATGAAGCTTGTTACTGCAAAGGAGAGGCTAAGCCGACTTATAATTGTGCCTAAGTCTCCCCCTGAGAACCTCCTGTTGCTCAGATGTGGTCTCTCTCCCTAAGCCAACTCAGCAGATAAACTCACTGCCCTTCCACGCTACGTGGGACATGACTCTCGGGTGTAAATTTCCCTGGCAATGTGGAACATGACTCCCAGGGATGAGCCTGGACCTGGAATTGTGGGATTGAGAAAGCCTTCCAGACCAAAAGAGGGAAGAAAAATGAAACAAAATAAAGTTTCAGTGGCTGGGAGATTTCAAATAGAGTTAAGAGGTTATTCTTAGGCATTATATAGATATCCCTTTTTAGTCTTTAGTGTATTAGAATAGCTAGAAGGAAGTACCTGAAACTGTTGAACTGCAACCAGTAGCCTTGATTTTGAAGATGACTGTGTAACTGTATAGCTTATACTTTGTGACCATGTCATTGTGAAAACCTTGTGCCTCATACTCCCTTTATCCAGTGCATGGACAGATGAGTAGAAAAATGGGGACCAAAAGTAAATGCATATTAGGAGGGGATGGGGATATGGGAGGTTTGGGGTGTTCCTTTTTTATTTTTATTTTTATTCTTTTTTTTTTTTTTTTCCGAGTAATGAATGTGTTCAAGGGCTGATTGTGGTGATGAATGCACAACTGTATGGTGATACTGTGAACAATTGATTGTACACTGGATGATTGTATGGTATGTGAATATATAGCAATAAAATTGCAGGGGAAAATTTTTTGAAAAATCATGTTGGCATTAAAAAACAAAAAAAAACAAAAAAAAAGTGAAGGGAGAAATCGAGACCTCTACAATAATAGTTGGGAACTTCAGTATACCACTCTCTACAATAGATGGAATGTCTAGATGAAAAATCAATAAGGAAACAAAGAACTTGAATAATGTCATAAATGAATTAGACCTAATAGAAACATGCAGAACATTGCACCCCCCGCCCCCCAAACAGTAGGATACACATTCGTCTCAAGTGCACATGGGTCATTCTCCAGGATAGACCACACGTTCAGTCACAAAACAAGTCTTAAATTTTAAAAGATTGAAATTATACAAATTGTATTCTAGGAACGTAATGGAATGAAGCTGGAAATCGATAACAGGCAGAGAACTGGAAAATCCAGAAATACGTGAAAGTTAAATCACACACTTAAACAAAATCAGTGGGTCAGAGAAGAAATCACAAGGGAAATCAGTAAAATCTTGATACGAATGAACATGAGAAGACATCAGAACTGATGGGATGCAGCGAAGACAGTGCTCAGAGGGAAATTCATATCTTTAAATACTTCCATTTAAAAAGAAGAAGGAGCTAAAATCAGAGGCTAACTGCACCCCTGGATGAACTAGAAAAAGAACAGGAAACTAAACCCAAAGCAAGCAGAGGGAAAGAAGTAACAAAGATTGGAGCAGGAATAAATGAAAGAGAATTTAAAAGAACAATAGTATTAAGAAGACCAAAAGTTGTTTTCCTGAAAAGAATAATAAAATTGACAAACCTATAGCTAGACTGACAGAAAAAGAGGTGAGATGCTAATAAATAAAATCAGAAATGAGAGGGGTAACATTACTACTGACCCCACAGAAATAAAAAAGATTGTAAGACTAACTTGATAGCAACAAATAAGCCAAGATGAAGTGGACAATTTCCTAGAAACACACAAACAACCTACACTGACTCTAGAAGAAATAGAAGATCACAACAGACCAATTGCAAGTAAAAAAGTTGAATCAGTCATCACAAACCTCCCAACAAAGAAAGGCCTAAGACCGCATGGCTTCGCAGGTGAATTTTTCCAAACATTCAAGAAGAACTAATACCAATCCTGCTCAAACTCATCCAAAAAATTGGAAGATGAGGGAACACTATCTATCTCATTCTATGGAAGAGACCAACATCATCCTAATACCAAAGCCAAGTAAAGATACAGGAAGAAAAGAAAATTACAGACCAATTTCTCTTAGGAGTACAGATGCAGAAATCCTCAGCAAAATACTAGCAAATAGAATCCAACTGCGCATTAAAAGAATTATACACCATGATCAAGTGGGTTTTATACCAGGTATGCAAAGGATGGTGGTTCAACATAAGAAATCATTTAATGTAATGTACCGTATTAACAGAACAGACTGGAAAAACCACATGATCGTCACGTTGGCACAGAAAAGGCATTTGATAAAATCCAGCATCCTTTTTTGATAAAACACTTAAAAAAAATAGAATGAATTTTCCTCAGTATGATAAAAAACATATCTGAGAAACCCACTGCTAACCTCATACTCAGTGGTGAAAGACTGAAAGCCTTTCCTCTGAGATGAAAAACAAGACAAGGATGTCTACTGTCACCGTGGTCATTCAACATTATCCTGGAAGTTCTAGCCAGAGCAGTTTAGGCATACACGTTGGAAAGGAAGAAGTAAAACAACCTATTTGCAGATGATATGATGTTGTTTAAAGTCCCAAAAAACCTACAGCAAAGCTACTAGAGCTAATGAGTTCAGCAGTGTGGCAGGTTACAGGGTCAACCTGCAAAAATCAGTAGTGTCCTATACATTAGTAACAAGCAGTCTGAGGAGAAAATCCAGAAAAATTCCATTTACAGTAGCAACTAAATGAATCAGATATTTAGGAGTTTAGTTTTCTTTTGTCTTCTAAGGAGTTTTATTGAGATATATTCACATACCACATAATATGACCAAACTGTACAATGAGTGGTTACACACAGTGTCATCACATAGTTTTGCATTCATCACCACAATCAATTTTAGAACATTTTTATTACTCAAAAAAAAAAAACAAAAAAAACCCATCTCCCTATTCTCCCCATTATTGACCCACAGTATTGGTGTGGTACATTTGTTACTGTTGATGAAACAATTTAAAATATTGCTGTGAACTATAGTACATGGTTTGCATTAGGTACATTTTTCCCATATACCACTCTGTTATTAACTCTGCAATAGTGATGTACATTTGTTCTAGTTCATGAACATTTTTTATATTTATACTATTAATCACAGTCATCATCCACCACGGTGTTATAGAGTCCCATGTTTTATCCTTTAGCTTTACTTCTGGTGACATACATGATTAAACTTCCCCTTTCAATCACAGTCACACCCGTAATTCAGTGCTGTTAGTAACACTTCCCATAACATGCTACTGTGACCTCTATTTTAGGAGTAAGTTTAACTGAGGATGTAAAGGACTTATACATGGAAAACTATAAAACTTTATGAAAGAAATGATAGAAGACCTAAATCAGTGGAAGGACCATTCTGTACTCAAGGTTTAGAAGGCTAAATATTAAAATGTCAATTCTTCCCAAAGTTATTTACAGATTCAGTGCAATCCCAAACAAAATTCCAACAGCCGCCTTTGCTGGAAAAGCCAACCATCTAATTTCTTTGGAAGGGTTACAGGCCTTGAATAGGCAAAACTAGGTTGAAAAAGAAGAATGAAATTGGAGAACTCACACCTACTGACTTTAAAGCTTATTATAAAGCTATAGTAGTCAAAACAGCATGGTCCTGGCACAAGAACAAATATATAGACTAATGGAACTGAATGGAGAGTTCAGAAATAGACCCTCACATCTTTGGCCAGTTGATTTTGACAAGGCTGCCAAGTCTGCTCAACTGGGACAGTATACTTTCTTCAACAAATGATGCTGGGAGAACTGGATATCCATATGCAAAGGAAAGAAGGGAGTCCCCTATCTCACACCATATAAAAACATTAACCCCAGATGGGTCAGAGACTTATATATAAGAACCAGGCCTATAAAACTCCTAGAAGAAAACATGGGGAAGCATCTTCAGGACCTTGTGTTAGGCAGTGGTTTCTTAGACTTTACGCCAGTGCACAAACAACAAAAGAAAGCATAGATAAATAGGGCCTCATCAAAACTAAAAACTTCTGTCATTAGAGGACTTTATCATGAAAGTGAAAAGGTAACCTACTCAGTGGGAGAATATATTTAGAAATCACATATCAAATAAGGGTATAATATCCAGAATATAAAGAAATGTACCACTCAACACTAAAATGACAAACCAATTTAAAAATGGGCAAAAGACTTGAATAGATGTTTCTTGAAAGAGGATATACAAATGGCCAAAAAGCACATAGAAAGATGTTCAACATCATGAGCCATTAGGGATATGCAAATCAAAACCATTGAGAGAGGCTTGGGCAAGATGGCAGCATAGAGAGGAGTGGAAGCTAAGTAGTCCCCCTGGAACAACTAAAAAAAAACCAGAAACAACTAGTAAATAATCCAGAATAACTGGAGGGGAACAAACGAGACCATCCACTCATCATACACCAACCTGAATTGGGAGGAATGCCCAAGAACACAGCATAAAATCTGTAAGTAAAACCTGCGGATCCGAGTCATGAGACCCCCTCCCCCATAGCCCGAGCTGCAAAGCCTCGTGGTGCCAGAGAGAAGCTCTCTCCCAGCAAGCAAATATAGCTCAGCTGAGCTCCAACTGGGGTTTTAAGTAGCAAGTGTGAACTTCTCACTACAGGTACGAATCCCCAGAAAACAGACAGAGGCTTTGGGTGACGACTGGAGAGCCGGAGGGTCGCCTTGGACGTGGTCTGAAGGGGACTATCTATTTCTTTTTCGGCTCAGTGGAGAAAGCCCCAGTCATTTTCAGTTTCCAGGGCTGTGACTCAAAGAAGGGTGGAGACAGCACAAGCAGAGAGAGAGACCATTGAAATGCTAATGACCTCCCCCTAGGAGGTCTATCTTCTCTAAGAGGAAAGGGGTGGGGCCCTTTCCATTCAGAACCAGACCCCAGAGCCTGGGGGAACACGGCCATACCTCCTCACACCAGTCAAGAATTATAGGCTAGCAGGCATCACCTGCTGGGCAGAAAAGCACAGTGACCTGAGGCATCACAGGGTGGAGCAATTTTCTAAGATACACCCTCAGGGAAACCAGATACTGAATATTTCTTCCCTCTGGGACTTGAGTCTGTTCTGGTCTGGGAAAACCTGATTTGGATAACCAAGGAAACCATGCCTAGACAACAGAAAATTACAACCTACGCTAAGAAAAACAAAGTTATGGCCCAGTCAAAGAAACAAACGTACACTTCAACTGAGATACAGGAATTTAAACAACTAATGCTAAATCAATTCGAAAAGTTTAGAGAAGATATTGCAAAAGAGATAGAGGCTGTAAAGAAAACACTGGGCGTACATAAGGCAGAAATCGAAAGTTCAAAAAAACAACTAATATAATCTATGGAAATGAAAGGCATAACACAAGAGATGAAAGACACAATGGAAACATACAACAGCAGTTCTCAAGAGGCAGAAGAAAACACTCAGGAACTGGAGAATAAGGCACCTGAAAGCCTACATGCAAAGGAGCAGATGGAGAAAAGAATGAAAAAATATGAGCAACGTCTCTGGGAACTTAAGGATGAAACGAAGTACAATAATGTACGTATCATTGGTGTCCCAGAAGGAGAAAAGGGAAAAGGGGCAGAAGCAATAATAGAGGAAATAGTTAATGAAAATTTCCCATCTCTTATGAAAGACATAAAATTGCAGATCCAAGAAGCATAGCGTACTCCAAACAGAAGAGATCTGAATAGGCCTACGCCAAGACACTTGATAATCAGATTATCAAATGTCAAAGACAGAGAATCCTGCAAGCAGTAAGAGAAAAGTGATCCATTACATACAAAGGAAGCTCAATAAGACTATGTGCGGATCTCTCAGCAGAAACCATGGAGGCAAGAAGGAAGTGGTGTGATATACTTAAGATACTGAAAGAGAAAACCCGCCAACCAAGAATCCTATATCCAGCAAAGCTGTCCTTCAAATATGAGGGAAAGCTCAAAATATTTTCTGACAAACAATGAGAGACTTTGTGAATAAGACACCTGTCCTACAGGAAATACTAAAGGGAGCACTACAGAGTGATAGAAGACAGGAGTGCATGGTTTGGAACACAATTTTGGGAGATGGTAGCACAACAATGTAAGTACACTGAACAAAGATAACTATGAATACGGTTGAGAAAGGAAGGTTGGGAGCATGTGAGACACCAGAAGAAAGGAGGAAAGATAAAGACTGGGACTGTGTAACTTGGTGAAATCTAGAGTGTTCAACAATTGTGATAAAATGTACAAATATGTTCTTTTACAACGGAGAACAAGCAAATGTTAACCTTGCAAGGTGTTAAAAATGGGGAGGCATTGGGAGAGGGATGCAATCAGCATAAACTAGAGACTGTAACTAATAGAATCATTGTATTATGCTTCCTTTATTGTAACAAAGGTGATACACCAAGGTAAATGCAGGTAAGAGGTGGGGATAGGGAAGGCATGTTAGACATTTGACATTGGTGGTATTGTCTGATTCTTTACTCTACTTTGATTTAAGGTTATTTTTCTTTTTGCTGCTTCCTAGCTGTCATTTTTTTTTTTTCCTCTTTCTTTTGCCTCTCTGCCTTCTTTGACTCTCCCTCCTGCCTTGTGGAAGAAAAGTAGATGCCCTTATAAAGATAGTGGTGAAGGTGGTGAACACATAAATATATGGACCATACAGAGAACCATCAATAATAGGATGGAATGTATGGTGAGTGAACAAAACCATATTAAAAAAAAAAAAATGGGTTGATGACAAAACCTTGAGGGCAATATACTGAGTGAAATAAGCCAGACACATAAGGACAATTATTGTAGGGTCTCACTGATAGGAACTAATTATAATAAGTAAACTCATAGGCATGAAATATAAGGTACCAAGATATAGGACAAGGCTTAAGAATGGGGAGCGGTTGCTTAATATGAGCAGAATGTTCAACTAGGATGAACTTAAATGTTTGGAAATGAACAGACATGTCAGTAGCAAGATGTGAGAATAACTAACAGTGCCAAATGGTGTGTGAATGAGGTGGAAAGGGGAAGCTCAGAGTCGTATTATGTCATCAGAAAATGGGAGTGTATAAAACAAAATCCTATGGTGGGCAATGTCCATGATAAACTGTACAAATACTAGAAATAGCTTCCATGAACTAGAACAAATGTATGACAATACAATTAGAAGTTAATAATAGAGGGGCATATAGGGAAGAAATATATACCTATTGCAAACTATATACTACAGTTAGTAGTATTTCAACAGTTTTTCATAAACAGTAACAACTGTACTATACCAACACTATGAGGCAACGATTGAGGGGGGTTGGTTAGGGATAGGGGAGGATTCGCGTTTCCTTTTCTTTTTTTCTTTGTTCATCTTTCACTTTATTTCTTGTCTGGAGTAATGAAAAGTTTCTAAAAATTGAACAAAGATTAAGTGTGGTGATGGATGCACAGCTGTATGAGGGTACCCAGGGGCAAGTGATTGTACACTTTGGATCTTTGGATAATTGTATGGTGTCTGAACAATCCCAATAAAAATTTAAAAAAAAACCATTGAGATACCATTTGTGATGGTTAGGTCCATGTGTCAACTGGGCCAGATGATGGTGCCCAGTTGTCTGGTCAAGCAAGCACTGACCTGTCTGTTGCTGCAAGGACATTTCATGGACTTAAATCATCAGTACATTGATTGCATCCGTGGCTGATTACATCTGCAGTCAGTTAAGGGAAGTGTTTTCTGCAATGAGAGATGTTTAATCAGGTCATGGCTTTATAAGGGGGAAGTGATAGCTTCAGTGGTCAGAAGAGAGAACTTTTGTCTCTACTTTAGTCGGCCAGCTTCTACTGGGGAATTCATCAGACCTTCATCAGAGTGTCAGCTTGCAGCCTGCCGTATGGAATTTGGACTTGTGCATCCCCACAGTTGCATGAGACACTTTTATAAAATCTCATACTGTATACATATATCTACTGTTGGTTCTATTTCCCTAGAGAACCCTGATAATACACCATTTCACTCCTAATAGAATGGCTTCTTTAAAAAAAAAAAATTCCAGGTGTTGGAAAGGATGCGGAGAAACACTAACATTCATTGCTGTTGGGAATGTAAAATGGTGCTGCCTCTGTGGAAGACAGTTTGGCAGTTCCTCAGAAAGCTAAGTATAGAATTACAGTATGACCCAGCAATTCCACTACCGGATATATACCCCAAAGAATTAAAAGCAACTTAAGCAGATGTTTGCATGATGTTCATAAATTATTCACAGTTGCCGAAAGATGGATGCAACCCAAGTGTCCATCAGCAGATGAATGGATTAACAAAATGTGGTATATGCATACAGTGGAATATTATGCAGCCACGAAAAGGAATGAAATTCTGATATATGCGACAGCATGGAAGAACCTTGAAGACATAATGTTGAATGAAATGAGCCAGATACACAAGCACAAATATTGTATGACCTCATTGTTCTGAAATAATTAGAATAAGCAAACTCATAGAATCATAATCTGGAGTATATGGGTTTACCGGGGTTGAGTTGGGAATGGGATAGGGAATGGGGAATTAATGCCTGAGTTATACAGAGTTTCTATTTGGGCTGATTGTAAAGTTTTGGTAATGGATGGTGGTGATGGTAGCACAGCAGTTGTGAATGTAATTAACAGCACTGAATTATATATGTGAATGTGGTCAAAAGGGGAAATTTTAGGTTGTAAATATGTTAGAATAAAAGTTAAAAACATAGGACTGTAAACACAGTGAACTATGTTGTAAATGATATACTGTAGTTAATAGTACAATTATAAAAATGTTATTTCATGAATTGTGACAAATGTGCCACACTAATACAAGGTGTTAATAGGTGGTGTACGGGAACTCTGTATTTTATTTATGACTTTTCTATAAACCAACAACTTCTCTAATAAAAAATAAATCAGTAAATTTGGGTGTTAAGGTGGGAGGAACACATTAGATACAGATAGACCAGAATGTTGTCACCTCTATTTCCACCAGGTTTTCTATTTTTCCCCAAGTATTTTCCACCTATTTTAATTGGCCTCTGTAAAAATAAGTAAAATCATTGTTCATTCTTGTGACCTGTATATGCAGGGCTTGTAGTTGCATCATTGAAACTCCTGGGTGGGGAGACACTGTTGGGAATCATATCCCAGTAATTCCGTAATTCGCAGATGTTGTACAGTGACCTCTTTTGCTTTGTAAAGCTCCAGGGGGAACAGAAGAATCCATCTGTTCTGCTCATTTCGTGGAAAGCAAGTCAGAAGAGCCTCTCAGAACAGAGCTTCAGAGCGATGCAGAGCCTTGGCACCCCGGCCCCGACGTGGCCAGCCTCCCGAAGATTCACAGTCGCAGGTTTAGGGAGTGAGTACGCTGAGGCTCTGCTGCCCCCACTAGTGGCTTCCACGGGATGGGGAGGGGGTATGTTTGATTTGGCACTGATTTGCACCTGAGGATTTTCAACACCATTGAACTTCATTCTTGGGGCTGCACTATTCTGTAATCCTCATGGTTTAAGGCGTCCAAGTATCCATTTCTAACATTTGTTCACGATTGCCTAATTATTGTATCTAGGTCTGCTTCTACCAAGGTTTCTACTCTGTTAATATGTGGAAGAGGTTTCTTTAAGTTTGAGGTTGGAGTAGTGGGGTGACAGTGTATGGCATCTGGGTTCCTGTTTGTGGTTTCTCTGTATAATTTCTTAGTGGGCAGCTTACCTTTGGCCCTGTTTATGTGCTCTGACTTCTCCCTGTCCCACTTGTCCTCCAGCATTGACTCTCCTCGTATCTGTGTTCCTAGGGTTGGGGTGGGGGTTGGGTGGTTTCAGAGGTGGGGATGAGGCCCCTCTCCTGGTCAGGGAAGTGAGCAAACCACAATGGAGGGCTGGGGCACAGAGATTTCATCCCTTGTACTTTGGAGTGGGGGAGGAAGCCTCAATCCTTAGTTCATGAAATGAGATCAGTGCAGAATTCCATTTTTTCCTTAATGTTATTCATCAAAACATGATTTCCTGGAAGGGCCCTGTGCTCTCTTCTCTCTGGAACATCACAGCCAATGGAAATGCTTATTATATATGATGTTTCTTACAGTTACTGCAGCCAGATGCTTAGTAAAGAAGTCGATGCTTGTGTTACGGATCTTTTAAAAGAACTGGTACGTTTCCAGGACCGTATGTACCAGAAAGATCCAGTCAAGGCTAAGACCAAACGCCGACTCGTGTTGGGGCTGAGAGAAGTTCTCAAACACCTGAAACTCAAGAAATTAAAATGCATCATCATTTCTCCCAACTGTGAGAAGATACAGTCCAAAGGTACCGGCTGCCTTCTACCCTGTGAAGTGGGGACCCCTCTGCAGTAGCTGCCTGCACCTGCATTCAGCCGGGGGCAGGACCCCTTCCGCAGGACTACGCAGCACATTTTTTTTTTTTAATGACTAATTGTTGTTTTCAAAGTTCATTTGACTTCCAGATGCCGCCTTCTTTGTTTGTAGGCAGAATTCTAGCTCTGCACAGTATGATTCCAGCAGCCCCTGACCCCTCTGCCCCCACAGGCCTCTGGGCAGGAAGAACTGTGCCTTCCCTTGCAGAATGTAGGCTCTTTGCCCCTCCACTCGGCCGCTGCAGCTCCAGCCCTGGGCTGGGCAAAGGTCACCTATCAGGCCTGCTCACCACAGAGTTTCTGTCACAGGCAGCCAAGCAGTACCTAGCCAGATGGGGCTTTGCTATTTTAAATTTAGTTGCTCAGTCTGATTAATCTTTTTGAAAATCTAATTAGAGATGTGGGTTGTCTAAATACTTTGCCATTTTACTTAAATTGGTAGTTTTTGTTTTGTTGAATGTGATAAGCCGGATGAGATAATAGACAATGGACTCTTGTCACAGCCCATCTCATTTTCTCAGCATCTTTGTGTTATCACGGTTCACCAGAGGACTTGAGTGTCCAGTTTATTTCTTCTTTGGGTTAAGTAATGAAAGAATTGCTGGGAGCCAGATTCCACCTCTTATTGGTACCTGCCTTTTACCTTCATCTGGCTGGGGAAGAGAAGTGAGCATTTGAACATTCTCCAGTAAAGACAGAGGCACCTCTATATCCTTGCCTGAGCCCACGGTTTTCATCTACAATGTAAAATGAAACTACTGTAGTTGCATTTTAGAAAACAAGTTTAAATTCTCTAGCTAAGCCTATCGAGGTGATCTTTTCCAGTTGCCATTTTATGGCTGAGCACTTGAGGTTGCCTGACTTGTCTGAGGCCACCCAGGACCTGACAAAGAGCAGCCACATCTGCTCATTCCCAGGCTGGTGGTCTCACCCTGTCCTGTCTTGGTGCAGGTCCAGGGGAAAGTTGCTTCCAGCCGCCTGCTTCCTGGGCTGTGTGTTTGGCAGTATCCCCACCGGGACCCCGGGCAGGTGCAGTGCTGTGCTATGTGCAGACTCCACATGCTCCCCAGGGCTCTCCGAGTCACCCGAGAAAATAGGCCACATGCTTTCTGTGTTATTTTTATCAAAGTTTTACATTCACACAGTTGAGTCAAATGTCCTGCAAGGTATAATAAGGAAAAAGAATAGGCCTGGGCTCCCTGCCCTCCCTGAGGACATGCTTTGATTCTAGGCAGATCTTTGGATATTTTTCTCCCTATCTCCAACTAATAGGCTTGCTTGGTTTTTTTTTTTTTTTTTTTTTTTTTTTGTTGTTGTTGTTGTTGTTGTTGTTGTTGTTTGGCTGTTTTGTTTTGTTGATGGCACATTTTTATAATTGTGCTATTAACTAAAGTCCGTGGTTTAACTTAGGGTTCACTTGTTTGTGTAATGTAGTTCCATGGATTTTTTTTTTTTTATTCTGTTACAGTATATACTGTCTAACATGTCCCGTTTTAACCATATTCAGATATATTTATTTCAGTGCTGGTAATTGCATTCACAATGTTGTGCTACCATCATCTCTATCCATTAATGAAAACTTGCTTGTCCTTCCCCACCCACTCACCCCATTTTAAGCATTTATTTGTCAGTTTCTCAGTGGAGGGAAAAGATTCAGTGCTCATTCCTCACCACCCCTCACATGTATGTCTTTGTTAACTCCCCTGTCCCCATCATTTTGATGCAGTTGTAGTTTGGCTTATCAGATTTCATATGACTAGACTTTGTAAATGTTATCATGCTCCTTAAATACTTAATACTGCCATGTCCATTTCCTAAGAACAAGGACCCTCACTTATGTAACCACCCTAAGTGCAGTTTCAACTTCAAGAAATTTAACATTGATGTAAAGCTTACAATCCATATTCCACTTTTTTCATATGCTCCAGTAATGTCCTTTTTTTTAAGCCTTTTTTCCTACCCTGTTAGATCCCATCCAGGATTACGTATTTCATTTAATTGACATTGTCTCTTTAGTTTCTCTCTCTTTCCTTTTCTTTCCTCTTCTTTTCCCTTTCCTTTTCCTTTTCCTTCATTGTGAGAACCTAGAATCTCCTCTTAAGACAGTTGGATGTATCAGCTATTCTCTGGTTTCATTTTTGAAAGACATTTTTCCAGGCAGGACCCTCTGGATTGTTGGGTCATTACGTCTCTTAGGCGGCTGGTGCTTCAGGGTGCTCTTTACCTCTTCTGTGTATATATTGTTAGTGAATCCTGTTTCCTCCGTGTTCTTGGGCTGCCCCCTTATTTGGGTTGAGCACATTCTCTGGTTCATGAGAAAAAGGGTGCATGGGAGGCACATTTTGGAGATCTTAACTTAAAATTCCAAGTCCTTCTGATTCTTGATTTTTATGTGACTTTTTTTTCCCCTTTTGTTTGACTTTTCCATGTCTGGAAGCTTGTAGGAACTTCCTTGTTCTCAGAGTTTTGGGATGTGGGACAGTTTCCACCACTCAGTTTCTGGGGCATTTTACTGATGTTTTTCTTTGAATCTATTCTCTTGCCTCTTTCTGGAAGTAATTGTTGGAGTGTTGGGCCACCTGGACTGGTATCCTCTAGTTATTTTTTCTCTACTTTTTTCATCTCTTTTGGTTCTTCTTTCTGCTGGAGTTCTTAAACTTTGTCTTCTACAATTTCTCTTTCTGCTATTTGTAATTTCTGAGAGCCTCTGAAGATTCCTCTTGTATGGCTACTGCTACTGTTTCATGGATATAGTACCATCTCTGAGAACTTTAATGACATCCTGCATAGCCTCCATTTCCTCCGACGGGTCCGGTCTGTTTGTTTAGCTATAGATCTTTCATGATTCTTGGTAAATTTATTCCTACCTGTGTAATCTTTTGTCGCAGTTGTATATGGAGTTGTTTTCTTCCATTATACATGCTAACAGGCTATTGTTTGAATGTATGCAGACTAGTGATTTCTGCAGATTCCTGTGCACAGAGGCCCCTCTTGAGTTCTCCTACTGTTGGTGATAGTTCTTGGATGCTTTCTCTGCATTTTCCGCTTGGCAGTTGTGTCACACCTGTGGAGTGACCTCTCTCTCCTCCTCGCTCATCTTCCCTCTGTTCTCCCCACTCTCCCTCCTGCCCCACCCTGGCCTTGCTGGTGCCTGGCACAGAAGCAGGGTCGGGTGGTGGAGGGCAAAAGAGCCCTGATACGATCACATCACAGTGGGCCAGGACCCCCTCTGCTCTTTGCAAGAGGAACAATTTAGAGTCAGTTACCTGACCTCTCTGGCCTCTGGTGTATCATCTGTGTAGATGGGGATGCACACATCCACCTTGCAGGATTTTTGTGAGGATTACAGGGGTTAATAAAGGGGTTAATGCAAAGTAGCTGGGTCAGCACCTGGTGCATTGTAAGCTTTCAGTCAATATGAACCAACGTTTCATTTTTTCCCATTAAACATTATGCTGGGTTTTTTTAGTTTTGTTTTGTTTTTTACTATGCTGGTTTTTAAGTTGAGGTGGATAGATTTGATCACATTACGGAAGTGTCTGATTTGGACAATTAATTTTCTTAAATATGACTGAGAACTGTAATGATACCCTTGCCTTGCAGTGGCTTCTCCTCTGGTGCAATCTGGCACTGGCCACTGGCTTGAGTATGAGAAAACAGGCGGAGCTTTTTGTGGCCATAGGAAAAAAGCCTTTGCACCCAATGTCACGACATTCTGTGTGATGCATTTCACCTCTGCTTCCATATTCCTTTGACCCAGGTGGACTGGATGACACTCTGCACACCATCATTGACTGTGCCTGTGAGCAGAACATTCCATTTGTGTTTGCACTCAATCGCAAAGCTCTGGGACGCAGCCTGAACAAAGCTGTTCCCGTCAGTGTGGTGGGGATCTTCAGCTACGATGGGGCCCAGGTGAGATGGGGATGGGCACAGAACATTTCAGGTACTGCTTACGGGAGCCAGGGAGAGACAACCGGTGCCTGGGCTCACCTGTCAGACCAGCCCCTATTTGGCACCAAGGAGAGGCAACCACTAAGGTAGAACTTTCTCATGAGATGGTGGCCTTTGATTTATTGACATCAAGGAAATGTTTGAAGCAGAATTCAGTTCTTTAGTTACTGCTGAGATGGAGATGCTAATGGTGGGTTCTGGCTCTGTTTTCCAAAAGCAAGCTCAAGAAGCCATCCCTGGCCTGCTTCTGATCTGGGGTTTGGGGGTGGTGGGAGTTGGGGGCGCCCTGGCTTTACCTTCATCTTGGCATCCCTGGGCACCATCGCCAAGTTTGCAGGGCGCTGGGGTCCTTGGGGGAAGTAGTGGAGCTTCACCAGTGTGCTCTTGCTTCCCAAGGACCAGTTCCACAAGATGGTTGAGCTGACAATGGCAGCCCGCCAGGCGTACAAAGCCATGCTAGAGAACACGCAAAAGGAGCTGGCAGGAGAGCCTGGGCCTCCTTCCCCTCCCAGTCCACCCACACTGGGCCCAAGTTGCTCTGCAGAAGCTCCCAGTGGAAACGAAGAGCCTCAGTACAGTGAGTACTCAGAGGGCGGTCAGGGTTGGGTTTGAGCTGCCCGTAAATTCTCTGTCCTGCTTTATCAGCATCCCAGGAGAGCAGCATGGCCACTGAAGTGGCAAGGACTGATTAGAATAATTGTAATTGTTGATATAATGCTCTGGTGAAGTCCAGATCATTGCCTAAAATGATTATATCAGACTTTGTAAGTTGCAAGGACTTCTCAGTGATTGTCTGAAACTTTCTGTCTTGGACACACTTGGAGTCACCAGAGGGTGGCTTACGGATAGCTGAATCCATGGTGGGCACCTCCAAGACAAGCTCAGGTTAAAGTTATTTGAAGTCAGCGTTTTCCCAGGCATGTGCTCCAGGATGTTAATAGGTGCTACTCTAAGAAGGCTGTGGGTGGGGGGGTGTCTGGTCCCACAGGTGGGAGTGCAGGGATGGGAGCCGTGCTGGGGGTCCTCTCCGGGTGTTAATGAGCTGCACGCAGCCTCTTCCAGACTGACTTGGCCACAGCACTCATTTTCTTACAGAGGAGTTTTTAGACTTTGTTGATGCCTTTCTCAGTTGTGTCATTTTCTTATTTCTAGTTCAAATCTGGAGAAAACATCTGGAAGCATATAATCGATGTGCCCGGGAACTAGAAGAATCTTTAGAGGCTTCAGCCTCTCAAATGATGAACTTGAATTTATAGGAAGGAGAGGTCTTTGCGTGTGCTTTCTGTGTTTGTGGTAAGGAGAGGGGGACTTTTTGGTCTTTTTCTTCTTCTCAGTTCTTCGTTGGCCTAATGTATTTTGTATGACTGTTGAATTTGGAAATCAACCAGAGTGAAGGGACATATGCAGCGGTGTTTGTCACCGCTCAGCTTCCTACACACAAAGCTGTGAATCCATCGACTAGTCACTGGCCCACTGGATATGCGGCCTGTAATGTTTTCTAAAAGCCTCGTGATGTAAGTTTGGCTTTCTGAGCACACTGAGGATTTGGAAAATATTGGAAACCGTGGTATGTAGAGTACTTTGGCTGCTAAAGAAACGTCTTCTCCATTGCAGAATAGTTGGACTAAGTTACTTAGTTTGCAGAAAACCAGGTGTTGGATTCTCAAGCGCTAGGAACTGGAAGGAAGCACCATTCCCAATTGTAACTTTCTTCCTACCACCCAGTTTAAAATGTCACAGCTTTGCAGGAACCTGGCATAGAGACAGCTTTTAGGGATGCTCCTGTTCCAGCAGACAGGAGGGGTTGAAAGGTTTGTTTCTAAGGAGAGATGTCTTTTCAGTTTAAAGATGGAGGGATACTTGGAAAAATTGCTAATATGAGCCTCAAAAGGAAAAATGTTTTTTCTAACCTGTGACTTTTTTCACATGAATTATTTTAAATCTTTATTTTTCAAAGAAATAATGTATGGTTGAAGTTCCTGAATTTTCAGTTTTGTTAATCTGGAAAATCTTTTCCTTCTTTTTAAAATGAACATACCCTGAATGTGGGTTCTGTGTTAGAGGCAAGGGGGATAGAAATTTACTTTCATATTTTCCCTGTAAGAAGGCTTATTTATTTTGAATAAATGATTATTTAATTTTGCTTGAGACTCCAGTGATCTTAGGCTGTCAGCGGTCTGAATTTTATTGATTGTCCCTAAGTCTTTGATTTGTGCATTTTGCTTACTCTGGTCTTTAAACTTTAGAGCAGGGGAGCAGTTTGATATTCCTATACCTCATATTTCTTAAAGTAGTAGAAAGCCCTTCAAGACCCAGTATAGACTTACCCTGGCTCAATCCCAGCTTCCCCTTCATTTTTTTTTCACCACAGTAAATGGCAGGGAAGGGTTTATACTGTGTTTTGCTTGTTTAAGCAAGCAGGGTACTTCTTTGGCTTTGAAAATACAGTGAATTGACATCATTTGTGCCAAACATTGTACCTTTGAGGAGTGGCCTTGGGTGAGCAAATGAAATTGGAATAATGAGTCAGCACTGGCATGCCCTGTGGACAGGGGTGGAATTGTGACCAGAGACAGTTCCAGCTGCTTCTGTCATCTTTGGAATACATCACTGATAGTGTGTGACCTTTTCTTGGATATTCTGAGCTATTTAAGTGTGGGAAATAAGGTATGGTAAGTCAGGTCATATGTAAGTCCCAGGTACTGTGTCATCTGTATTTTAAGAGATAGCAAGAGGGAATGGGATTGTAGGAGAAAACACTTTAAATAACCCATCCATGGCTCTCAGCAATGTAGGATTTTAGAATTTGATAAATCAAAAAATCATTTAAAATTGTACTGGAGATTGAAGGTGATTTGTTCAAAGCCCCTTCTTAGAAGTGTCTAGATCCTTGGTATTTGCTTAAGCTTCTTTTACCCCTAAGTTAGCAAAACAGAGTAGGGTGGGTTTTTAATATCTTGTTCAGCTACTGAGGGGCTGCTCTTGTTCAGCTACTGGCTTGATCCAAATTCTGACCCAGAGTGGCATTATAACCCGATTATAACCCCCATTTCCAGAAAATGAAGGCACTCCAGCTGAGAGGCCGTTGCTGAGCTGAATCAGCTGCTGGGAGGGGCGGTTGACAGTGTTGCTGTTGTAGCTCCAGGCGGGCGGGCTGGGACTGGGGACCTTCCCAGACACAGAATCACCCAACTGAAGGCAAAACTCTGTCCTTTTATTTTTCTCAACAGTGCAAGGAATGCAGAATCCATCCTCATAAGCTACATTTCCCCACAGAACACCACGTATTACAGTAACTGCATGTGTGTAATTGTTTGGGTTTTGTTGTTTTTGTTTTTGTTTTGAGCATGAGCACTTTGAACAAGTGTTCTGGCTAAATCTAGACTTGAGGGGAGTTTTATAGCGACAGCACCGAAATAAAGGGCCCAAAGCTTAGAGCATTCACCCAGTAGCTCGTAATGGTTGATGCCACACTCCAAGCAGGAACCACGGTGAGAGCTGGTGAAGGTTTTGCTGAAGAACATATTACAAGCACAAGATGGTTCTGTGAGCCAGACCAGCCACAAGGCGGGGGGAGTCGAGAGACAGACCAAAGCCAGGGAGGCTTTAACCTGGAAGTCAGGCATCTTTTACTTCATACCCTCACCCACTTCTTCAGCATGCCTTGTCATTATGGAACCTTGAAGTGACTGGCAGGAAAATGTGTACTGATCCCCTACAAAGACCACTTCCAAGAGAGTGGGGTCTGGAAATTGGCCCATGAGACCATAAGGCTGAGACACATTCCATTTTTTAACAGGAATCACAGCTTTATTTTTAATACAAGTTTTGATTTTATAATAGATTTGAAAACTGTCACTGCCAAACAAGAACAGACATGGCTGCAAGAAAAAGTCACAGGCTGAACAGCTGTGGGTCTGGGCCTCGGCCTCCCACACACAACGTCAGCCTCCAGAGGCACAGCCAACAGTGGCCTTAATACAGGGCTCCAAACTGCCTCAGACCCTTGTGAGGGAAGGTTAATACGGCACCAGGAGACTTGCATAATTAACCTGTTCAATTTTTCTACCTCAAACAGGCTCGGCGTCCAGTTGCTGAAGCTAAGAGTCAGTAGGGGATACACTCAAAGGCACAAACCATAGCGTCTCCTACCTAACACATAGAACCAAATATTCTGAGATTAGTGGAGAACAACACAAAGAATTCTAAAAGTCCTCATTTTAGCTCCCAGTGTGGACCTCACAATCACTCCAAGGTTTAAAGCAAAATATTTTCATTTGGAGTCTCACCCCAGTGGTGCCCCTTAGTATAAAGTGTCTACATTTGAAGGTGGGAAGGAGGAGCAGGCTTGGTTTATTTCAGTAAAACCAGTCATCAAGAGGACTATGCTAACTTTTTCATGGGCAGTTCAGGGAGAGGCCACTTCTGAAAACTGAAATCAATCAGATCACGTAGGAACGATGGTTAAAGCATAACGAAGCTTCCTGGGAAAGTGACCACGCACATTGCTGTTTGAGCATCGTGAGCATTCCTTTCCATTTGTGGCCTGTTAAGTGTCTTGGTGACCTGGTTCTGCCAGACAGACCCTTCTGTCGTGTATAAGCAGTTGATTAAAAAAATAATAATGTTAACGGGTTCCTGTCCACGGGGTGTCCAGGCAGATCCTCTGTTTCTCCAGGGGCCCAGCTTCTTGGAGAGAGTGGTCTGCGCCAGTGTGCTCCTGGGCACAGAGCAGCAGGGAGCCCAGGCCCTCAGACTAGCCAACAGCTCTCTCAGGGGTCTCTCCCAGGGGGCCACAGTGCAGCAGGGTTTGCTCAAGGTCCATGTCAGCAACGGGCTCCTGGTGGCTAAAAGGTGTCCTTGTGGCAGCTTTCCTAAAAGAGCAATGCTATCTTAGAACTCTTGGCAAAACAGTTAGACCTTTCCTCCTTTTTAGACTGATATCCCTACACAGAGCTCAGCTCAGTTACTGTGGTGGACAGCAGTAGTAGAGGCCTCAGTCTGTTCTGGGACTCTCCCCCTTGAGCTCTAAAGGTCAAAGCAGTCAGAAGCAGTTTCCCATGGGTGAAGGGAGACAAAAGTGGCAGCAGGTTCTTAGTGACCTGCTGGCCCTGTTCTCCAAGCAAGCACTCTATCTGGCGAGACCCCTCATCCCAACACTCCCCGGGAGGTAGGGAGACTTTGTGGGGGGAGGGTGGGAGGCAGCCTGCATGTACTAGGGTTCAAATCCCCCATCTCCAAATTGAAATGTAAGAAGATCAATTACAAGGGCCCGACATTGTTGACAACAACTGAGGAGCCTCTTGGCAGCCATTTAGCCAAAAAACCTTGAAAGCCCCAGGGTTCGAGCTGTGGAAGACTTGCACTATGCATGCCAGCAACATCCACTCATGAGCAACAGCCAGTCTTCAGCCTCTGGCTTTGCCTTCTGATGGCCACCAACAAGCCAGGGGCCCAGGCAGCCACTGCCTAAATGGGGGAACCCCCTCCTGTGAACCTTTTTCCTGTGGTGCTCTCCCGTTAACTGCTGCCCACTGTGTCCATCACCTGCCCTCCCAGCACAGTGCAACTGAGGTGCCTCCCCACAAGCTGGAGGCTCCAGGGGGTGAGGTCATGGCAAAGGACAGAACCCCTCCTTTCCCACTTCTGCTCTTGTCAAGGGGGTTTACTGTTTGAGGTCTCCTTATCTGGCTGGGCCAGCGACTCGCTGAGGGCTCTGTGAGGAACAGGGCCAGCCCTGGGCTAGCTTGCAGCGGGCAGAAGGCATGGGCCAGGGGGCTATCTAACCAGAACCAGCCAGCCCTCCCATTCTCAGCCACACTCCAGTCTCCCAAGGGTTGTTTCTTGGCCCACCTCTGTAATTCCCCCACCCCCAGACAGGCAACAGAAGATGCAGGATTCACCCAGGGCTGAAGGGCAGTGGGTGATGGGGTGCAGACTTCTCAAAGCAATAATTGCTGGGGGACAGGAAAGATGGACTGGAAGAAGCCAGTGAGGCCTGCTGGCAGGAAAGGGGCAGGGGTCAGAAGACCTTGAGTTGGGAGGCAGGCTTCTGCTCTGCCCCATTTGCCCACCCCCAGGTAGGTGGGCCCCGGCATACCCATGCCCGCTTCCAGTGCTTCATCATCTGGCCGTGCTCACCAACCACAGTCCTCCAAGCCGAGAGCTCTCTGGTCCACTGCTCCTGGTGGGTCGCCTCTGGAAGACAGACCGGGGCTTGGGGTCAGGCATTACTGGTCTGCAGCCCCCTGAATGTCCCCATCCAGCCTTCTCCCTCACTTCATATGTGAAAGCACTGAGAGGTAGAGTTGGGGGGGTCTCAGGTTGCAGCTCACGCAGGTCAGTATTGGAGGCACAATTGCGTCCCAGCCCATCGCGCCGGGGCGAGTCAGGGCACAGCAGAGCTCTAGGGCATCCACCAGGGCCAGCTGGGTGGGCCCTGGGAACAGCATTTCCACAGTCAGCACCCACTCCCTTCTCCAGGTCAAGAGCCACGGCCCCCTACCCACTCTGGCACCTGTCCCTCGCATCCTGGGCATTTTCTGAGTTAGAGGGGCTGACTTCCCATGCCCCATGGGGTGCAGCAGAGAACCAGGGGTCTTGTGGGGTGGGCAGAGTCCTACTGCCTCTTTCCGGGAAGGTCGAGACCAGTTACTGAGGCTCAGGAAGCAGAACTCGGCCCTCCCCAGGGCTCGGGGCATCTCGGTGTCAGAAGGAGGCTTCACTGTGGGGAAATAGGCCACTCACTACTCAGGCTCTCCACGTTCTACACGTCTGTCTGGTCTTGGAATTTGGAAACATCTTTGTTCTTTGTAAACACAAAATTGGAAATACATCATTTCTTTAGATTACAGCTTCATGGGAATTCTCTTACTTTAGTAATGGGTTCCAGGAACCTGAGCCTTTCAGCCATGAAGCAGAAGCAGTAAGTGGAGCCAGTCTGATGCTAGGCACCCTGAGTGCCAGGGCCGGGGGTAGAAGTATCCAGTGAGGACATTCAGTGATTGTGATCTTCAGAGTGGCCTTGCGGACCCCTTTTGTATTCCTTCTCCTCTAATTCTGACACGTGGGAATAGACGGGTTGGGGAGCTCCAGATCAATAGAAAATCATTTTATTTTAAACCCATAAAGCTCCAACACTGCCAGCACCTTTGAAAAACACTGTGTATGTGGGGGAGTGAGTGAGATCATCTTCAGATAATATGGAGTTGTTTTAATCGTGATGATATATTTTTGAACACCGCCCCCCCCCCCCCAACTTTTGCACATAGTTTCTGTAGAGTAACTCGGGTACGAGATTGCCTGTGTTTAAAGTCAGGTCCTGCTCCTTACTGGCTGGAGTGCTGTGTGACCTCGGGTAAGTCACTTAACCTCTCTGGGCTTTCATTTCCTCATCTGTAAACTAGGCAATAATAGTACTGACCTCATCAGATAACTGAAGTAGATGAAGTAAAACGTTAACAGGCTTCAAATTATGCCTACTGTTTAGTTGGTTTATTTTTTATCACACAGCCATTTGCTGACAGCAGTGTTCACCTGGCTTGTGTATAAGACTTCACAATTGTAAGCACATTTACATAATTATTCCAGTACATTCTGACAGCAACCCTATGGAATGGGCAGGGCATTTTACAGAGTTTTAAAAATTGAGGCTCTGGGTCAGAGCAACTATTTGCAGTTACTTTGCTGTGTCCTCAATCCTAACTAAAATGATAACAGGGAACCCTTTAACCAATATATGTATGTATACGTATATATGTGTCTGTGTGTGTGTATATATACATATATACATAAGCTGTTTAAATAGGATGGAGAGGAGAGGAAACAGCAAAAATTTGGAAGTTGAAAAGCAGATGGACAAGTGAAAGCTGGTTTAGCAGTCCCAAGAAAGCTGAATCCTAAGCTAGCAGTAGGGAAAACCAAGAAGCAACCTCATGGGAACTCCAAGTTGGGGTATTGTAGCAGCAGATAGCTCTGGCAGAAGCAGGGATGTTAAAATATAGATTGCTTGAAAGATTGTTAAGTGGCTGAGCACCTGGTTCCCCAGATCCCTTCTCTGTTTCCTGTGCAGCCGGGGGATTGCCCTCCTCTCCTCCAGGAAGGACTAGAGAGCTGTTTCAGAGAGGGTGGGACAAGGGTCTGAGCTGGGTACCACCAAGGGCAGGAGTCCCACGCTGGAAGCTGACAGTTTGGTGAACATGTTAAATGCTGAGGGCCTAGCCCAAAGCTTGGTCCCCAAAAAGCCCAACCTTAACCCTGTCAGGTCTTGCTAGTCTGAGTGTGGTCTCTGCATACATGCAGCACTGACTCCTGGGAGCCTGTGCAAATGCTGGTGCTCAGGCCCCACCCCACTTACCGAGCCAGATCCTGCATTTTAGTAGGCTCCCCCAGGGGACTGGAATACACAAAGCCTAGGAGAGCTGAGCTACACCAGTTTCTTCTCAGAATTTAGTGCATATAAAAATCACCTGCAGAGCTGTTTGAAATGCAGATCCATCCCCAGGATTTCTGACTGGCGGAGTCTTGAGGTAGGACCTGAAGTGGGCAGTTCTCATGAGCTCCCAGGTGGTACTGATGCCATCAGTCCCTAGACCATACCTTGGGTGGCAAGAACCTAGACATCAGGGATGGTTCAGTGACCCTGACCAGCCAGAAAAGGTCACAGACAGTCCCTTCCCCTCCCATGGCTCAGAGCTTCCAGGCACACTTGTAACACCCCTCTCTCAAATACAAGCAGACTACCAAGGATCCCCAGACATCTGAGAGAAATGACTAACATGAAGGACAGACAAAACAGAAAAGTAACTTGGAAGAAGAAAACTTAAGGGGAAGAAATCTTAACATTTTCAGAGAGGGGTGAGAAGAAGCTACACCTATGAAACAATGCAATTAAAAAATGTCCAGAGAATAAAAACAGAAAATCTGGGAATAAAAGTATAAACGAAAAACTCAAAAGAAGGTTTAGCAAATAAAGCTGAGAACAGCTAACAGTGAGTAGAATAAAAGTAGAGAGGATGGAAGGTGCGATGGAAAACAAGATCAGCTCAACTAGTCGCATATCTGGAAGAAGAGTTCAAGAAAGAGAACTGAAAGGGGAGGGAGGACATCAAATCATCAAGAAGACTTCCCAGAGTTGAGCAAGGGCTTCCACATTAGGGGCCCCAGCCAAGGCATGAAAACGAGGGAGAAACACAAAGTTTCAGTGCTCAATAAAACAGCAGATGGTACAAGCGTCCACAGAAAAAGTCAGGTCATGTGCAAAGTATTAGGAGCCAGGACACACGGGAGCACCATCTGTAGATGTTGGAGGATGATAATTTTCAGTCTAAAATTGTATACCCAGGCCAGTTATCTTTAAGTGTGAGCATTGAAAAATGATGCATAGGGTCTCAAAATAGTTACTTCCCACACACCATTTCTGAGGCATGCCAGGAGTCTGAGGCATGCCAGGAGACAGGCACCAAAAATTGAAGGAGTCAAGAAGGGGACGTGGGAAAAGGAAACTGGATTCAGCAGGAGAGAAGGAGAATTCCCCCGTCTCAAGGGGAAGCAGTCCCTGGATGGTGATTTGGTTGTGGTGCAGAGGGCTGAGGCTCCAGGAAGCTTAGGGACAGAACACCTGAGAGGTCTCATTTAGTAAGAACTTTAGATGCCTGCAGAGCCTTGAATGAATAACAAGGAACCAAGCAAATGAAAACGGGTGCAATTATTAACTAGGTGGAAAACAAAAAGAGTGTAAAAGGAAATTAGAGAAGACCTTGGCTCAGCTGTCATAATAATGTAAACTAGATAATGATCTAACCCAAACTGATACTGGGGAGATGAGAGAGACGAAGCATATGTGTGTGTGTGTGAGGGAGAGATGGAGAGTAAAAAAGCTAAATCTTCACCTTTTTTGTGGAAAGCCAATAGGGAATCCTAAAACTGAAGTGTCACCAGATAAGCATGTTTTTTAGAGATACAAGGATTGAAATGTTGGGGAGAGAAGTCATCTAAAGGAGCTGCAGGGGCGGTCCCCACTCACCATGCCTTGTCACAGTGACCCGCACTTTGGAGGTCTTGTTCCCTGCCGAGGAGAGAACAGAGCAGCGATACTCAGAGCTTTCCGGGATGGCATCTCGCAGCCAGCTGAGCACGTGGGCCCTGCCATCGGACAGCGCATGGGTCTGCATGGGGACACACGTCTTCAGCACTCGCCCGTTCTTCTCCCAGACAAAACGAACATCCGCAGGACCTGGGGGACACACGGGCCAGTTCCACCTCTGTGTTCCCCAAACCCCCATTAGGACCCACAAGACCTGCCCATGGGGTGGGGGGATGTTCCCCAGATTAGGGGGGCCCCCTCTTTTGTCCCAGTTAGACCTCAGGGACTTAAGGGCAGGTTTCAATTAAGCTGCCGGGTCCTCCCCATGGGCTGGGACCCAAGAGGCCTGGGTGGTGGTTT
Source organism: Choloepus didactylus (assembly GCF_015220235.1). NCBI lineage: Eukaryota > Metazoa > Chordata > Mammalia > Pilosa > Megalonychidae > Choloepus > Choloepus didactylus. The sequence continues at coordinate 17,604,890 of NC_051316.1, forward strand.
TCACACTGGGGTTCCAGGCAGCCAGCGGGAGAAGAGGGCCACGGCCACAGCACCAGACACCTCTTCTCAAACAGCACCTGTATGGCCTGCATCCCCCAGAACACACAGGCAGTTGTTGATCTGGGGCTCCCCCCTTTCTCTCCAATCTGTGCACCCCTCAGCCCCCTCCCCCATATTTAAAAACACAGGACAGCCCCACACTTCGATCTCCTTTACACCACAGGTTGGAGAAAGGACTGGGATGGGTTCAGATAGCTGGGGGAGGCACCTTCCGCTGAGCAACCTGCAGCCCTCGGGCAGGTCTCTGGCAAGCAGCAGGCACGGAGCCTGCAGATCTCCTGCCCTCCTCGCCCTGCCTCCTGGGGCCTGGAAATCATTCTTGAGGTGTGGGTCCCAGGCTAACAGGCCGATGACAGACCCCTCTCCAGGGGTGTGCAGACCCCCACCTGAGCATCTGGGCCTCCCCCATAGGACAGGATGATGGAGATGCTAAAGCAGGGGCTGGGGGGCACATGCAACCCTTTTGTGGGCATCCCCTTTGCCGTGCCCCTCTGACTTCCCTGGGTGGACCTGCCCCAAAGATGGGGCTGCTCAAACCACTCTGGAAGTGACTTTAGTGACAGATCAAAGAAAAATCATTACTTGATCGTAACATCTCATGAGATTCAGTTTCGTTTTTTAATTAGACACTACATAGATGCCCATCAACTTGGAAATGACTAAATAAAATGTGGGATCATAGAGTACGTTACACAGTTAAAAGGAAGAGGTTTGATCAATCCATCTATGCACTGCCTACCTACGTCTCTGTGGCCAGAGTTCAAAAACACTAAGCAGGGAGAACAAGTTACACAGTAATAGGGTAAGACTCCTGTACAATAAAACAACATTGTCCCTGGCTGTAGGAGTGTGTGTGCACATGCACATGTTTGAAAAGATCTGGAAGGACCCCCACTCACCTTGCTTTGGAGGGGGTGAGGTGATCGAGAGTGAAGGTGGTGCCAGAGGGAGCTTTCCATTTTTCTGTCACCTTCTGATTAGATTTTTAAAACACTATTTTGAAATAATTTCAAACTTACAAGACAGTTGCAAAAATAATACAAAACTCAGACAAAAAACTCCAGCCTACCCCCCCACCACACACACACACACACGACTTTTAGTATTTTGCCACATTTGCTGTAACATTCTGTTCATCCATCATCCATCCATATGTCTGTCTACTGGTCCATCTGTCTGTTCACCTGTCAGATTGGATTTTTAAATAGATTTCTAGTTTTAAAACAATTTTTGTGATGGATTTTCCCAGCATGATCGACTCCTCACTTTCCCAAATTTGGCACTTATTTGCCTTTGTCCACTTTCCTCATCAACCATCTGTCACCATTCAGGATGAAAGAACTTTTCCCGAGGGCTTGACTAAGTTCAGAGCCTCTCGCTGGCCTGTTCTAGAAGTAAATCCCAGGAGGATGGTGGGTACATGCAGAGAAGGTCATTTAAGTCCTGCTGCTGTTAGTGAGAAGACATTGGAAAATGTCCAATAAGGGGGTTTTGTAAGTTAGGTGACAGCCTTTCATTAGGGATCACATTTAAGAATATTTAGTAACATGGGAAAACATGAATATTACACCAAATGATGTGTGGCTACATACAACGCGTGTGTGTATGTACACAATTGTATACATGCAGAAAAAAGCCCTAATGATGGTTGTGAGGCTGGTGGTAGCTAGCACCTGGTGGTGAAATTTTGAGGGATTTTGCCTGTTGCCTTTATACTTTCCTAGATTTTCCAAATTCACGATGACAACTATTGCATCTATATTCAAAAAAAATTATTTTAACAGAAAAAAATGTACCCTAGACTCTGAAGGAAATTCCGAAAGGCGTTCCAGATATGTTTTGCACAGCAGTCCTGAAGGGACAGCTTGGAAAATAGCCTGGCCTCATGGAAAAGCCCTCACGGGTTTGTTTAGTTGATTTTTGCGCAAGATTTTTTTTTTTATCGTATCACTATAATTTTTCTCATCTCGTGTGTGTTTTGAACTCTAGCCACATATACACATGCAATTTCCTTCCTTTTAACTATGGAACTGTAATGCCACATTTTATCTAGTCATTCACTGGGTGACAGCTATTTTGGTTGAATCTGATTTTAAAAAACAATTCTCAACAGTTAAATTATGATCAAGTGATGAGAGACTTTTCTTTGAACTGACACTAAAGTCATTTCTAACAGAGCAAAGTCTTTTTATTTCCTAGCACTGCCCAGTAGAGCGCCTTGCATAGAATTAACCCAGAGGACTGGAGTCCCCGAAATGGCCTGCAGGAGCTTCTGGAACATTCTCCTGCCCAAGCCCTTGGGACAAAGTGTCTGGGTGGTCTGATCATCACCCCAAACCACGTGGACAGGGACTTTCAGGAGCAAAATGCCCAGAAAACCCACAGCTCATTTACCACAAAACTGTATGAAAAGCTTCCAGCTCCTGACATGAGGATGTTCTTATCCATCATTAAATACCATTGAAATATGCATTTGATCATAATAAAACATTAAAAATGTTAAAGAAGTACTTACGTTCCACTTACTCTTTTAAAAACTATCCATCTCATTCTGCATGCAGAGGAGAGTAAAGAGAGAGGGAAGGTGAGTTAAACCGGTCACCAGAACTGGGCAGTATGGGAACCTGGGTGACAGGCACAGGCTACCCCACAGGTGCATGCACAGGAACATTCTGGAACATTTTCCTTCTCCCACCTCCCAGCTGGGGCCTCTGGAAACGTCACACCTTCCTGGCCAACTCCAAGTCTTGATATTTTCACCTTGTCATTTGACCTGGTCACCTCAAGTAAAGGGCTGGCCGGGATGTAAACCACAATCCCCCTAAGCTTGGCCTCTAGGTGGGGTGGGAGGTGGGGGGTGTGCAGGAATCTCCGACGGTCGCTGTGACACTGAGCGGTCACCGACCAGGATAGCGCATGGCAGCTCCTCCCAACATCCTCTTGTAACTCTCAAAGGAGGGAAACTGCCTCCTCCTGGCTGGGAAAGGATCTGGGTTGATGCCCCAACAAAGGCAACCGAGCCCTGCCCTGCCTATTCTCCACACTCCCCGAAACGTGACAAGGGGCAGGCACATCCCCCTTTACTCGAGCCTCCACTCATTAGCCTTGGGAAGACTCAGGGCCTCCCCAGCTCTGCTCCCACTGTGTCCACACACACAATCGACTGCACCATCTAAGATGCCCAACCAGTGCCATGGTCACAGGCCAGGAAGCTGAAGTCAGGTTTTAGGAAGAGTTTAGGAGCACGATGTAGAAAAGCACATGGAATTGATTCCACCAGAACCTGTTTCCTCCCCAGCAGTGACTTCTTTGCTGCTCCTGAAGGAGGCCAAACCATCCCTAGGAGATGGGAGAATCCCAAGTCGGAGAGGAAATGTTATGAGATCAACCAGCGTGTGCCCTCCCAGGTTCCCCACCTGATGGCTGGCACAGGAGCCCGGGCCTTTCTGCACAGCTTTATGCAGAAAACTATTTACTTGGAGGGAGTCCCTGGACATGGGGCCCACTCTGACCTCTGGATCTGCTGCCACGGGGCTAGTTTGACTTCATGCTCATGCCTGTGTTGGGCATCGGGTGATTCCACCACAGCACCTGGGAGCACCCCAATGAGGACCATCCTCTGGGACCCACCTGGACTCCAGGCGGCTGGGGCTCTCCCGGCTGGTCCCTGCCAGTGCCTGTGACCCGAGGTTCAACTCTACACAGTTCCCCAGCCTCCTAGAAGAAACTGCTCTGCCCACCTGGCCCCTGCCCACTCCCCGGGTGGGGGCTTCTTCACAGCCGCCCCCTCCCACCACATTGGCTCATCCTGCCCTGGTTTGGGTCCTTGGCCCCTCCTCTCCCCAGACTCTGCCCTGCAGAGGACAAGGATAAGGACAGTACAGCTGGGGGTGAGCCCAGAGGCCCTCCTCAAGGCAAGTTCAACTCTATCCTGTGTCCTTTGTACAAAGGCCCAGAGCAGCCACCACAGGCCAGGGCCTCCCGAGTTGGGAATGGAGAGCTGTAGTGGAGTGAGACCCCCATAACCTGTCGGGCTGAATTATGTCCACCTAAAAAGTCACGGGCAAGCCGTAACCCCCGGTCCTGTGAATGTGACCTTACTGGAAACGGCCAGTACGGATGGAATTAAATTGAGGTCCCAGTGGAGCAGGGTCGACCCTTAATCCAAGACAATGGTGCCTTAAGAAGGGGAGAGGGGACCTGGACAGATCTGGGGAGCAGAGCATGGGAAAACGGGGGGCAGATGCCTCTACCATCCAAGGAACGCCCAGGACTGTCAGCAAACCCTGAAGCTAGAAGAGGCCATGAAGGACTCCTCCCTGCAGATTTCAGACGTCCAGCCTCAGGATGGGGAGGGAATAAATTTCTGTTGTTTTAAGCCACCCAGTTTGCGGTGCTTTGTCACAGCAGCCTGCAGAGGCTCATGCAGCACCCCCCAGTAAGTTCGACAACTTCTTCCCTGGTTTCTCGATCTCCCACCCCCTGGTTGTATCCCATTGACTGGCGTCCATCCTCAGTTGCTTCACCAGGGTGAGAGCTGGCCAGCCTTGGGGACAGTAGGACTCTCATCATCTTATCCAGAAACTTTACTTCTTGCAACTTTAGCCTAAACCTCCCCAGCTCTGCCAGCAGCCGCATCGCCCTGGTCAATGGCATGCTCCAACTTCCCGTGTGCTGCTGCTGACCAACGTCCCACCTCATTCAGTGCTTGGAGATGTTTGTGCAGAGCTCACCCGGGATCCCCGTACAGCGTCACTGTGTGCCTTCCGTGGGGAGCACCAGAGCCCATGGACAACCCCAGGGCCCGAGGCTGACAGCAGGGCCGGCCTTCCCCAGCCATCCTGGCTCCTTGTTATCTGCAAACCCCCAAACCAGGCCCTTCTTCACAGCCTTGGTGATGGACGTTCATACAAGAGGCACCTCACTGAGTTAGAATCTCCTGAGACGTCCAGGCGCAGGGCACGAGAGGTCAGATGCTGGAATTGAGCAAACGCTTCTGGGAGGAGACAAATGGAAGACTTCAGTGGAGGGAATCACCCTCAACAAGGCTTCCTTAGAAGGTCCCCAACCCAGTGCCAGGAGATCCCTGGGGATGAAAAGCAGGTCGTTGGGGGCTCTCGTGACCCTGGGTGACCCAAGTCCATCCCACAATACCTCCCTGACATTCTGGGCTCCTCTGAATGTGGGAAGGTTAATGCAGATACTGGGCAGCCGCGACCCCAACATCATGGACAAGCAGACAATAAAAGACCCCGAGCCAGAGACCAGGCTCAGCGCCCACCCTGGAATCTTCAGGGGCCAAAGGGGCCATGTGACAATTACCCGTGTGGGAAAGGGTCAGAAACAGAGAGAGGCTGGGAAGGGCTAGACGATTGTCAGATGCCAGAAATAGGGAAATTAAGGGATCGAGGGAGAGGAGGTAGCTCAGGTCATGCCTCCAAAAAACCTGCACGTTTTCTTGATGTGGCTCTGGCTCTCCTTCAGGGGAAAACACAGGCTGAAGAGGTACAGACAGGAATGGGGCAGGTGGGCAATGAGAAGCTCAAATTCCTCCCATTTGGGTTTCTGCAAAGGCCTGCGGGAGAGTCCGCGGGCAGGCTAGGTGCTGGGGCTCAGGCAGGAGGTTGACAAAGGCACAGCTCCCTGAGGCTGGGCTCCGCTGGGAGTGGAGAATCTGCAGAAAGGCCTGGCAGGTGCCACTGTCCTTCCTCCCAGCAAGGAGGCCCTGGAGGTGCCACTGGCTCAGGGTTCCCACACCACAGACCAGTGGCCGCCCCGGGTGGAGCAGGGCAGGTGGCAGAAGCTTCTCCCTGCTCAGGCCCCAGGTAGGGACAGCCCGAGACCCGGGTACTCGAGGTAGGCAGCTGCTGCAGAGCTCTGGGCAGGCCACACACACAGGACCCCTCTTTGTGCCCCAAAGAGGCTCCTGGCAGGGCCTGGGTCCCAGCCCAGGGCTGTGGGGGCACGAGGGAGGAAGATGATGGTGCATGAGCTTCACGGGGATGAGAAAATCCACCTCTTATTGCAAACGACTGAGAAAACCAGCCCTTCCCCTCTGAGGACAGCTGCATCCAGGGGAACCGACAGGTGGTGGTACCCTGCCACCCACAGAGAGCGGGTTTCAGTGCCCACTGGCCCGCGCCGGGGCCGGTTGCTCGGCTGGCTTAAGCCACCTCCGTTCCTCTGCAGCCCAGAAGCCGGTTAGTGAAATCACCACCCACGGCACACACGTCCCTTCAGCCAGGACAGCCACTGAATTTCACAGGCCAGAACGGCTGCCAGTCGCACACCTGGAACATACAGCATTTTCCTAATAGACACACATTTGCTCGAAATCATAACCAGAGGCCTTCAGGATATTTCAGGGTGGGGGGGAGGGAGAAAATGGGCAAAAATTACCATGAAATGCTGAAAGGGTGTCAGGTGGGCCCCAAACCATATCCTTTGTTAGAAACTTTGCCCTTTCATATTGACATCCTAAGGGCCCCACCGAGGGATGTCAGCCCAGCGTGGCCGCCTCTCCCAACCCCTGGCTGTCTGCACAGGCAGCTCTTCTGGAAACTTCTTCCTTCACTGCACACCTGGATCCCTGAAGCTCACAATTATGTGAAAAGTCACTACTATCAAAATTGCTTAATGCCTTAATAGTATTCTCCAACAGGGGAGTCATGGCATCTATTAGCTTCCTTCCTGAAGGATGGAATAAACAGCCTCAACTTCTGGGACAGTTCTTACTGAGGACAAGACTTTGCATGCTTTACAAAGATTTTGCATGAACTTTTTTTTTTTTTTCGACTCCCGGGTGAAATGGCCACTGCTTTAGTTTTGCAGCTGCTAACACAAATACCATCCAACAGGTTGGCTTAACAGTAGGAATGTAGGGGCTCGTGGTTTTGAGGCTGGGAGAAGTCCAAAACTGGGGTGTCAGCCAGGCCATGCTTGCTCCCCAAAGAAGCAAAAGTGGCACTCTGAGCTGGCTGCCGGCCATCCCTGGTCCTGGGCTTTTCTGTCATGTGGCGATGTCCTCTTCTTTCTCTTCTGGGTTCCACGACCAGCCAGCTGTTAGCTTCTTCCATGGCTTCTCCTTTCGTGTGTGATCTCCTCTTCTTATAAGGACTTCAGCCCTATTGGATGAAGGCCCAGCCTCCTTCAGTTTGGGCACACCTTAACTATTGACATCTTCAGGGTCATCTTTACAAACAGGTTCACACCCATAGGGCCAGAAGTAGGCGCCTGAACCTGCCTTTTGTGGGGGACACAATTCAACCCCCAAACCCACTGTGACTGAATATCCAGATTCAGAAAATGAAAACCTTTAAAGGGTTCACTGGGGTTAAGCTTTAAACAGCTAATGCCTTCCCCCAGACACACCCTGTTGGTCAGACATGAAAATGGGATTAAACGTGCCTTTAGCTTTTCCAGAGTGCAGTTGTTCAAGAGGCAAAACCCCAAATGATGTGATTTTCTATTATTACTATTATTATTATTTGTGTGGCTGATCCATCTTATCAGAAAGGTGACACAGCCTGCCACATCTCTGCCGCTGGATGTTGTAACAAAGAACGGGGGGAGGCACTGTGCATGTGTTTTCGAGCTTGGTGGGGACCGGCAGGGGGACAGACGTGAAGCTCCCATCCAGTGGATGGCACTCCTGGGCACAGAGGGCATTTCCAGATGCCAAATGACAGGGGGGCTCTGTTGTAAAGCTGCTTGAGATTATTGCAAACAGCAGAAAAAAGGGGGAGATACAGGGTCTGGCAAAATGGCCTTCTGTGATGTGCTAAGGCCTTGGAATGCTCCAACCAGAAGTTCTCACGATTCTTTCTAGAAATTGCAGACTGTCAGAGTCAGCTACCCCCTCAGCCCCATCAAGGCTCACCTTGGCCTTGCAGAAGAGCCCAAGATGAGGCAAAAGCTCCTCAAATCAGCCCCAGCACACACAGACAGTCACATGGGAGCTGAATGGGGGCTCAGTGACGGGACCCCCCCATCCCTTCACCCAAGACCCTCTCTCTGAGCTGCCTCCGGGGGTGGAGGGAGATGGGGCGAGGGGTTTCTTCTGCTTGCCGCTCTCTGACCCTGGCAGTTTAAAGGGTCTGGTTTCTGCCACTTCCAGTTAAAAAATAAAAAGCCATCCCATATCTGAATCTCCAAGTGTGATCCATAAAATGGAATAATATCATCATTAGCCTTAAAAATAGCATAGGTCTAAATTTGACATTAAAATCGTCATGACTTAGGATAACGTCAGGGCCCAGAGTTATAGAAAGATCCCGTTTTTTGTTTTAAAAATTGTGTAACAATGTAGCTTATGAAGGGTGACAATGTGATTGGGAAAGCCATGTGGATCACACTCCCCTTTGTCCAGTGTGTGGATGGATGAGTAGAAAAACGGGGGCAAAAAAAAAAAAAAGCACCCAGTGATCTTTTTTACTTTAATTGTTCTTTTTCACTTTAATTTTTATTCTTATTACTTTTGTATATGTGGTAATGAAAATGTTCAAAAATTAATTTTGGTGATGGATGCACAACTACATGGTGGTACTGTGAACAACTGATTGTACGCTTTGTATGAGTGTATGGTATGTGAATATATCTCAATAAAAATGAATTATTAAAAAAATTGGTATATTTCTCTGTGTGCATATATATATACACATGCATATATACATATACAATTTGTATTTGCATGTATTTGTATATGCACCTATAGAGGTACGCGTAATTATTAATCTATATATCTAGCCGTCCATATTTACATATACCTAAATAAAGCTAGGTATCATTATATCCAGGTGGCAGGATTTTTTTTTTTTTTTTCTTTTCTTTTTTGCCTCTCTGCATGAGTCTAATTTTCCCACAAGGAGCACAGACTCATTATTTCAGAAAACTTGAACATTACCACCCACAAACCTCATTTCCCTGCTCAGGACATCGTTTCTCTATTTGCCAGTGTTTTCCTAACTCCGTGACGTGCGCACAGCTCTTTAGGACAGACGGCAGCAGGCAGCTTGGGGAACCGCTGCAGGTCGCAGGTTTCAGCCCTGCTTTTAAACCCCAAACAAAACCCGTACACACTTGCACACATGCCCCGAGTCTGCTGGGAAAATCAGGAAATGGAGAGAAGAGGGCGAGCTGGGAAGCCCTTCAGAGTCACCAAGCTCGGAGGTAGCGCCCCCCCATACAAAGCCGGGCTGAGGTGGGTCCCACTGGAGCCCACCCTGAAACCACGTGTCGGGGTCTTCCAGGAGGCAAGTGGCCAGCGGGCTCAGACACCTCTGTTCACTTCTAATCCTCACTCAGAAATCTCTCCAGGGAAGGGAGGCAGTGAGGGGAGAGCTGTCTTCCTGGATGCTCAGGGGAGGCTGGGCAAGGCCTTGGCTCTGGGGGACAAGCTCTAGGAATGACCCCAACTTCAGGGTGCAGCTGCGTGACCCAAAACAACCCAGTCTCACTGCGTTTTGCACAGCCGCTACCACCTGTCTATGAGACCACAGCTCCAAACATCCCCTCATGCAGAAACACTTTTCTCCTGGTGCCAGGCATCAGTGGGCAGCGCTGAATGGCATAATTTCATTCCCATGAACCTCTGGACTGTTTTTCTAGAACGCACGCCCTGTCAAGTAGTTTAATCAAGCCCCACTGCGCAGTGTCACATGTGCCCAAGACCCCTTGGTGACAGGCAGAGAGGAGCTGCCTGGGAAGGGGAGATATTTTCAGCCAGCGAGGGAGAAGACAGACACTGTTTCATAAAAGTGACCGAAGGCTTGAAAGTGGACATGGTTTTAGTTACGCGGAGGAAGGGCTGGGCCACAGGCGCTGCTATGTAAAACACAGAATATACCAGAACCCTGGCGTTGAAATAAAAGCTACCCCAGCATAAGGAACCACTGTCAGCTCATGGGCTAGGTTTATGGAGCCTAAATCAGAGATGGCAGAGGGAGGCCGGGTCTGCTGGATGCTGGAGCTAAATGTCCCCAGGAAGCGGGGCTGGGCCGGGGCTGTGATGGCCGGCTGTTTGTGCCACCTATCCGGGCCTCAGAGAGAAGGGACCACTCTTACTTGCTTGTTTTCCTTCCGAGCATACTGGGCCGGTTTCCAGGGCGGATGTAATGGCCTGCCTCCAAGGAGGGGCGAGTTCCCGAGAGCCAAACCTCAGGGGGAGTCTCTGTGGGGCCGTTCCCTGAGCTCTTGTTAGCTGAGTGAGGTTCAGGATCAGGGAGAGAGGAGGGCAAGAAGGGAGAAACCTCGTGGAAGGCCTGGGAGAGGTGGGGATGCTGAATAGGGCCCATGAAGCCATGTCTAGTAAAATGCCCTTTTCTAATGCACGGTGAAACAGGGTCTGCCTCTGAGGTGCCACAAAGCACCTGTTGGCCTCTGGGAGGTGCGGGCAGGCCCCCCACCCCCAACCCCAACTGGACTCTAGGACAAGACAAACAGCAAAGGTGCCCAGTGTCCTTGATGCAGTGCTTATGGGGAAGGACCAGCTGTGTGTGTGTGCACATGTGTGTATGTGTATTATGTGTGTACATGTATATGTGTGTGTGCCTGTGTCTATACGTGCATCTATGTATGTGGATATGTGTGTGCATATGTATGTACATGTCGAGGTGTATATGAGTATGTGTGCTTGTGTATATGTGACTGGTATGTGTACATGTGTATGTGTGAGTGCCTGTGTGCATGTGTGTATATTTCATATGTGCATGTGTGCATGTACTGTGCATGTGTTATGCATGTATGTTTTTTCAAATCCATCATAGTCAATACTATCAAAAAATATAATAAAAATGAATTTGCTAGAAGAAAATACTGTTACAAAAACCAAAGACACTCAAAATCGAAGCCCAATGACAACTAACTGACAGGCATTCGGGCTGTCAGATGATGCTCCGGAAGCTCCCACATAGCTGTTGTGGACAACTCAGCACAGGTGGGCCACACCTGGAGTGTGTGGTGCTCTAAGTTCAGGTGTGGTGGGGCTCTAAGTTCCTGCCTGGACTCTCCTATCTCCAGCTGGACAGCAGGGACACGTAGGCAGGTGGGCCAGCACTGCCACAGTGCCGGGTCTGGCCCACCCCAGCCCTCCTTGTCCTCCACTGAGGTAGGGCTACTCACGGCCATCCTCATGCCAGCCTGACCCTTCGAGAGTTCGTCCAGGCAGTGGTCCTGCTTGGTGGCGACCCCAGGCCCTTCTGAGGCCACCCCACCCTGCGGTCCTTTTGCCTTAGTAGGGAAAGGACATTCCTACCCACAGTGCTGCCTGGGAGGGAGAGCAGATTTGCAGCCCAGAGGGTCCCGGGAGTCTCAGAGACAAGGCCCTAACTCATGCACTAGGTACTCTAGTGGCTTTTCTCATTGAATCTACTAACCCCATGAGGGGCGATCACTGGATAACCCCTACCTCACAGATGAGAGCTCTGGGCAGTAAGTGGGGGATCCGCACACAGGCAGCCCCTCTCATGAGCGGGCTCCTTGAGCAACCACACTGTTGCTGGCACAAGGCCGTGGTCTGCTCACCCGCAGGCCCACTCTCTGACTTCTTGGGTAAATGGCAATGCCTTCACACCATACTGCCAGGCCCCATGCTCTGTATGATGTCCCCTGGGAAACACCAGCCCTTTCAACTTTCCTGGGCACCAAAACAGCTTGCCCAGTGGCCTCCCCTGCCACCCACAGCTGGCCCTGTCCACCCTCCTCATCCACAGCAGCGGGACTCCACAGCTCCCCACACCAGAGCTCCCATCCCCTAGTGTCCCTCCGTGTCCTGCTCACTCCTCTGCTCTTGACCCTTGCCACTGGGCATTTTCATCTTCTGTGGACCTGCTCTGGTTTGCATCTGGGGAGGGTTTTGTCCTTGGAGGTGCTTCTGTCTCCCCCAGAGTGCACCTTAGCCTGCCCTCCCCAACCGCACCAGACCTCCTTGAGGGCAGAGCCCAGGTCAACACCTTCTTATCACCTGCCATCCACGGAGCTGGGCCGAGAGCACCTTGGCCCAGAGGTTTCCAGGGAGATGCCCTGAGCCAGTGGCCGAGGCAAGATCTCAACATCTGACCTTCCAGCGCCTTTCTCAAGAAGCTGCCAGACTGAGGACACATGCTGCCAAAATAAAGTCGACTGGCAAAGCTGTGGGCACCAGACAGTGGGGCAGGGAGATGCCACAAGGGCGGCCGATGTGCTTCCTGTGGTCCCACCTACTGGCAAAATTGGAGGAGTCCCAAATACCCCACCAAGGACTTGGAAAGGAGTAAGGATTGTGCATGCAATCACCTGGCAGGAGGGAGGACCAACACAGGGCAGAAAGTGTGCTAAAAAACAATCTAAAAGGAAAACTTAGAAGGGAAAAGCAAAAATGGGTTCAGAACTTAGGCTGAGGATGGCTGGCTGGTCTTCATCCCATTGAGTCTCTGTGCCTGGGTTCTTGCTGGCTCTAGATCCGGGGGTCAGCCCTGGCCCCAGAAAGGACCTGCGCTCAAGAGGCAGAAAGACAGACACGGACACGGACATCACAGTGCCACCACAGCTGGGGACCCTGGGCAAGCCACTTAAAATCTCTCTTGCTTTAAGAGGGTGTCTTAGTCTGCCAGGCTGCTATGACAAATAACACACAATGGGTCGCCTTCAACAACAGGAATGTATTGGCTCACAGTGTTAAGGCTAAGTGAGGTCCAAAACCTTGACAGTGGCAAGGATTCCTTTCTTCCCAAAGACTGTGGCATCCTGGTGCTGGCTGTGGGCGATCCTCAGGGTTTGTTTGTGCCCTCATCACATGGCGAGGTCCTCTCCTTTCTCTGCCGGGTCCCCTCTGATTTCCGCTGCTCCCTGTGGCCTTCCCTGGTGATGGCTTCCGGTTTCTTCTCTTTATAAGGACTCCGGTGGTCTGCATTAAGGCCCACCCTGCTCCAACTGGCCAAGTCTTAATTAAAAATATAGCTATTGCGGGGCAAGTATGATATTTAAATGAGAGTATGTTTCACAAGGTCCTCTCCCAGAGCCCAGCACTCAGCAGGAGCTCCATGTACAGGCTGGTGGCTGTTTTAAACATGGCATTCCCTCTAAGCAGGGCAGAGGGTTGTCAAATGAGTGGGGTCTACATTCCCCCATCGAATCTGGGCTCAGTGACTCTTTGGCTGATAGATTCTATCACAGCAGAAGTGACGTGCCAATTTTCAGGCCCAGGCCTTAAAAAAAAAAATGGTAGCTTTGATGTCCTATCTCTTGGGATGCATACTCTTGGAACACAGTGTATTAGCGTTCTCCAGAGAAACAGAAACGACAGGATGAAGACAGACAGACAGACACACACACACACACACACACACACGTATGTAAATACTAGATTTATTGTCAAAATTGACTCACACAATCACGGATATTGGCAAGTTTGAGCTCTGCAGGGAAGCTCTCTCATTGCTGAGAGCAATCTCCTTTGTTGATTGTAGATGCAATCAGCCATAGACACAATCAACTGACTATAAAGGCAAATTAATCTACAAAACACCTTCCCAGTAACAATCAGGCCACAGCTTGCTTTGACCAAACCACCGTGACACCAAAACCTAGCCAAGTTGACACATGAACCTAAGCACACCCAGCCTCCATGCTCTGAAGAAGCCCAAGCAGCCTCGCAGACAACCCCGCATGGAGAGCAACTGGTTCCCTCCAAGGAACTGAGCTCCTGGCCAACAGCCGGCGCTAACTTACCACCCATGCGCATGCGCCACCTTGGAAGCAAACCCCCAGCCCCATTTAAGACACCCAGCTGACTTGTGGAGCAGAATCAAGCAACCCTCTATGAGCCCTAACCAAACAAGATTTCTGAGAAAAAGAAATGGCTATTGCTACATTATGCCATTAAGTTTTGTGGTTTGTTGGAGAGCAAGAGATGACTATCATCTATTTTGACTCCAACCCCATTTCCCGGCCTCCACTCACATCTAAAGATTACAGAAGCCCTCCGTGCCTCCTCTCTGCCTCTGTGGCACCCCAACTTCACAACCCTCATCCCTTAGGATGAAGGATCCTAAAATAAGATGCCTAATGACATCAAGAAGCCCCATAAGTCCTCTTGGCCCAGCACTCAGAGCTTTCATCACCCACTTCCCTGGCCATTCTTCCTTCCTGCAGCTGCCCCACAGGCCCGAGGAGCCACCACACCTGTCATCCTGTCCTCTCTCTGGGAATGCCCACTCCCATCTTTTTCAACAGTCACTCCCCTCCCCAACTCCAGTTTCACTTTTTGCCAGCCAAGCCTGTCACTCTGAGCAGGACCAGTGTAGTGTCCATATCACACACCCCAAGTAGTACAGCATGCGGACGTGGAGAAGTGCAGGAGTCTCACAACTGGTCCCGCAGCCAGAGCCTCAGGTCTGAAGCCCACCCACAGGCCCCCATCCTCTGAGCATCCCCAGCCTCCATTCTGGGAGATGGACTTCAATTAACAGCTACCCCTCGGGGTGTGGGAAACCCAACAGGATGATGCAGTCACAGCCTCATAAATTCCATGGCCTGCAGACGTGAGAATGATTTCCACACTTTTGGAGCAGACAGAAGGCAAACCCCTCCCGAATGGCAGATCTTCTAGAAGCACCACTGAGAGCTCAGCAGGTGCTTGGTAGGCACGTGAATGTTTCTAGAACCTTCCCAGGAGTTCCAGAAGGTGTGCTTCAGAGGTCAAATGAGGACACCCTTCTCCTCTACAAAACACTGAGGATCCCTTGACCAACTCCACGTCTTTTGCCAACATTTCAATGCCTCCATTTTCCCAGACCACAGGAATAGCACAAGAAACCTGGCTAGAACAGTTTTATTCCTCTAAGTAGAGGACTGAAAAAACAGGCAATCTGAAGACAGGGTCAAGATAGCCCCGGGAGGCCCGTGGAACTAAAGCTTTTTGTGTATGTTCTTTCTTCAAATCTCAGATGCTAAAAACACTTTGCAGGGCCTCTAATTAGAGAGCCTCAAAACCACTTAGGACAACTTCTATGATTACAGCCATTTTAGGAAAGAGAAAAACCCAAGCCAAGGACCCAAACCAGCCCAGCCCAGCCCCAGGGAGAGCAGTGTACACTGGCCAGCCCTCAGGTGGCTGGAAGGGGAGAACAGAAGGAACTTCACGGAGAAATTCAGATGGGCTCTGTGCTGGTTTGGATCTATTATGTCCCCAGAAAAGCCATATTCTTTAATGCAAACTTGGGGGGGGGGCAGACCTATTAGTCTGTTGATCAGGGTGAAAACATTTGATTAAATTATTTCCATGGAGGTATGGACCCTTGTGGAGAGCCGTCTCCCGGGACGGGCATAGCGCATGCGCTGTAAACCTGCTCCAAAGTCCCCCCGCCCATCGAGTGGTGCCAAGATGGCGCCCACATCCTGCTTCCGGCTTCTGATGTATGTAACCACCCGCTGTATTCACCAATCATGCTTGTGTGCGTGGCGTTAGCCCATTGGATACACGCAAGGTTTATAAGAAAGTTCCCGGGCAAAGCTCGGGGAGACAGCCCACAAGGAGCCGTACCTGACGGCCGCATCGAGGTTGTTCTCCCCCGAGGTGTCTCGCCCCGGGTGGAACCTGTAAAGATGATGATTGCCTAGTCCCATTAAAAGTTTATCTGCTTTACCACCGCGAGTCCTGAGTGATCACAAGTGCTCCGGGTAAGACGTTGTCCGCACCCTCTCTCCCCTTATCTCTCTGGTCCCCATCGCCGGCCGACCGAGGACTCGAGGCGGGGCGGGGAAAGCGCCGGACAGACCCTGCCCATTCAGGGTGGGGCTTGATTAGTTCACTGGAGTATTTGACACAGACACTGATGCTTAGAGATGCTTGGAGACATTTGGAGATGCTAGCCCAGAGACATTTTGGAGAAAGCCGTTTTGAAACCAGAACCCTGGAGCAACGGATCAGCAGACGCCAGCCATGTGCCTTCCCAGAAAACAAAGGTTTTTCTGGATGCCATCAGCCATTCTTCAGTGAAGGCATCCTCTTATTGATGCTTTAATTTGGACATTTTCAAGGCCTTCGGACTGTAAATTTGTAACCTAATGAACCCCCTTTAAAAAAGCCAATCCATTTCTGGTATCTTGCATAACAGCAGCTTTAGCAAAACCGAACAGGCCCCAAGTCTCACCTGAAGTTACACTTTCAGTCTCCCTGAACCCTAAGCCTTAAACCATAACAGCTAGTCTTTGCCTTGGGGGAAAGTGCCAAAGGCAGCAGGCCCAGAAAACTGAAAATGGGATAATATATCTCTTCTAGAAAAGTCTCCCCAGGCTTCTAAGAAACACTCTCCGCAATTTGAATGTGGCTCCAGGAAGCCTTAGGTCTGCCCACCCCAAGCCAACCACCCAGTACCACTGGGGTTCCTTAGAAGAACCTGTCCTGGGGAAATTTAGAACTCATGGGCCCCAAGCCCAGAGGGAGCTACGGGGATTTGGGGTTCACTGCATGACGGCCTGCCCTGATCTGACCCACCGTGGAAAAGATGTCAGCCAGCTCTTCCCCGTCTGCGAGGGACCATGACACACCAAGCTCCTTAAGCAAAAGGCGTGACCCCACCAGGGGGGCGTCACAGCCCTGACATGTCACGGCCTCAACGGAACAAGGGGGATGGGAACAGAACGGTCCCAGATAGGGGAAAACATTCTGGAGAGCAAACAATGAAACCATGAGGGGAGTCAGGGTGGGGCCAAAGGAAAGGACTGGAGCCTCAGTTACCCACCCAATCAATCCAGTCTGAGCACGTAAAAAGGGTCAGGGCCCAGTTTCTAGTCTCCAGAAACTCTGCCTGCTTCCTCTGTGCTCGCGGAAAGCTCAGCTGTGCCAAGGGCTCCTCTCGTCTCCCAGCTCCTCACCCACCCTTTATACACCACTGCTTTCTAAGGGGGCTGGAAGACTGCAAACTACGTCTCCCTGATCCTTTGCCATCAGCCTTCCATTAGGCGCTACCTGGCAGGCTCTGGCAGGAGGCTGGAAAGCAGAGGGAAGGAGGAATCGTTTCTCCGGCTCCTAGTGTCACCTCCTGCAGTGGCAGCGAAGATGGCCGCAGCCGGCCAGGGGAGGCAGCAGGTTTCTGCATGAGCAACTCCATCCCAGCAGCCACTGTCTCCACGGCTCAGCAAGTACAGGCCCCCAAGGGCCACGTTTTACCTTTCGCTCCTGTCCTCCAGGTGGTAGTGCCTTCCTGCAGTGATTCAGTTTGGGATAGGCTAATCCCAGAAAAACATGTTCTTAAATCTAATCCATTCCTGTGGTTGTGAACTCACTGTAACTAGGACCTTTTGATGAGGCCACTTTTGTTAAGGTGTGGCCACCTCAATCAGGATGGGTCTTAATCCTATTTCTGGAGTCCTTTATAAGAGAATGGAAGTCAGACAGTCAAAAAGAGAGAAAGCAATAGGGAGCAAGAAGCTGAAATGCAATGGAACCCAGAAGAGAATGGAGAGGCCAGAAGAGGACAACATGTGCCAAGCCAAAGACCAAGAATTGCTGGCAGCCAGCCCCAAAACACCACAGTCTTCCAAGAGAAAGTTGGCCTTGATGATGCCTTGATTTGGACTTTTCCCAGTCCCAAACCAGGAGCAAATAAATTCCCATTGTTTAACCCAAACCATTTCATGGTATTTGCTTGAGCAGCCTAGGAAACAAAAACACTTACTTTCCTGTTTATGCTCTCCTCACCCTTTCAACAGCTTTGCAAACAATTCCCTCCCGTGAATTCCGTATTATTTGAAATACCTGGGTAGTTTCTGTTTCGACACAACAGCAAACTGTTTCCCCAAGCACCAAGTTTCCCCACCCTCCCTCAATTCCAGGGACATGTGTATGAACACAGGATTGGACACACACACACACACACACCTTGTGTAACAGGCAACATACACCTGAGACCTTCAAATTTAAAAACGTTAACAGCTCCTGACTGCATAAGCCTGACTATATCAGCCAGCAGGACAGCCCAGGGCCTCAAAAGGTCCTCTTAGCCCCCCGCCAAGCCTTCCCAGTTTTCCCAGCAGATGAGAAGATTCCTAAGGACTCAGCTGACAAGGCCCGCTTATTCCTAAGGTGACAAAGGACTCAGCTGCAGCTGCAGAACACAGGCTACTCGGGGAGGCCACAAAGCCGCTCGCTGGCCCTGGCTGCCCCCGAGTGAAACATCTGGATGACATGTACCATCCCAGTGTCAAAACTACCAGAGGGGACCAAGCAGCTGCACTGGGACCCCTCAAATCACCCATCAAAGACACCTCTCCCCAGAGCTCCAGGCTCAGGGGCAACTTGTGTCACTGCCCTGGCCCGGGCAGGGCCTCTCAGCTGCGAACAGACATGCTAAACCTACAGCAGGCACACAGGCCACAAAAAGACACTTGGAGCTTATTTAAAAGGGAAATGGGCAGCAGCTTAAGACTCTCATTAGCTTTACATAGTTTGCTTAAAATATCAAAAAAAAAAAAAAAAAAAAAAAAAAAACTGGATTTGTTTTTCCTCCTTAATAATTTTGTTCTTCTCCCCAGCCGCCACTCCAGGCATGGAATGTGTTGCTTCTTTTATGTCTATATCTACTGATTAATTTGAAGACCACACACAGGGCTGCTGAGGCACTCCTGATGCCTGGAAGACTTTGAAACTTTTCTTGGCCATTCTACCATCTTTTAAGAGCACATGTCCCATCTGAATCATATGCAAGGTCAAGCAAATATTTATGTCAATAGGGACTACACTAGACTCTCTCTTTTCTGCTTTTAAACATCACAAAGCAAGCTGTTAATTAAAAAAAAATTCCCATTTTGGAAGCTCCAAAGTTAATTTTTTAAAAATTTCCAAACACCACATATACCAACCTCCAAATAGTCAGCAGAAATCTAAGTAATCCTCCAGACCAGGTGTCAGCAAACCATGACCCACAGGCCAAATCTGGCTGGCTGCCGGTTCTGGTAAATCATGGTTTATCTGAATACGGCCACATCCGTTCATCACGTGTCCTCCATGGCTTTCACGTGACAGCGGCAGCATCAAGGGCTGCAGCAGGGACTTCACAGTATGGCCCACAAAGCTAAAAATATTCACTCTCTGGCCCTTTATGGAAAGGTTTGTCAACTCCTGCTATACACTAGGAACAGCTTTGGACTGACTGTTGATAACTGGATAAGCAGAAAATGCTCAATATAATTCTTTAGCTGGAAAATCCTTAGTATAGTCTTCAATAGCCAATAGAAAAAAAAAAAAAAACTTTTAACATCACTTCACTCAAGCAGCCTTGAGTTATTCTGACCATTAAAAAGCCCTTGTTAAAATAACTTGCTGTTGCTCTAATCTCAACAACAAAAAAACTTGCTATCTGCTCCCAGGAACTTTCCCTGCATGGCCCACAAGGGAAACCGCCATATAGTCTGATAAGAACTAGCTTTTTCAAAAACAAGCCTGACTGAGGGGAGGACTTTAAGATAACAAGAGATGCTGACCAAACAGCTTTCTCTCCTTTTTTTTTTCCCCTTCTGCTCTCTTCTGGATCCTGGCCATTGCTGTCTTCTCACTCTGAACTGGACTTGAAAGGTTTTTCTTTCCTCCAGTTCCTTGTTGATGCACCTT
Organism: Choloepus didactylus; assembly: GCF_015220235.1. Lineage (NCBI taxonomy): Eukaryota > Metazoa > Chordata > Mammalia > Pilosa > Megalonychidae > Choloepus > Choloepus didactylus. The sequence continues at coordinate 17,624,535 of NC_051316.1, forward strand.
CAATAAACTCACCTTCTCACCAAAGCAAAGAGACTTGTTTCTCTGATACGGGATCAGGCGGACCTGACTATTTAAGACCATGTTTTCTAACGGTAACACTGTGGACAGCTTTGCTTGGGATTGCAACCCCACAGAAGCACAGACTGGCTTTGCCAGAGGGATGCAGACTTGGATCCAAAGGCAATGGATGGGTGAAAGCAGAGCGAGTGGAGGTGTGTAGTGATCACCAAAACCACCCTGCCACCCCCAGCACAGCCACACTCAGCTTTGGACCCCGGTGCCAAGGCATGGCCTCCTCCAGGCCCTGGGTGAGGAGACGAGACAGACGAGGGCCCAGCTGGCGAGAGATGCCCCCTACTCACCTGCAGCCTGGCAGAAGAGATGGAAGGTCCCCTGGGCGAGCACATGCTGGGCCTGGTCACTCAGGAAGGGTGGCAGCAAGGTGACTGCTGTGGCTGCAGAGCCTGAGCCCGGGGCCGGCCAGGGGCCTCGGGGAGGAGGAGCTGAATCGGGGCCCCGACAGGACAGGGAAGAGGAGCCAGGAGGAGGGGGTGGCAGAGGAGCCGAGGCTGCGAGACAAGAGAAGACAGAAAAGAAAGAGGGTGCTGAGGAAAAGCCATCAGGAACGAGTCACGGGCCGCAGAAGGTGAGAGATGGTGAGATGGACACACAGGTGACAGGAAAAGGAAGTGACTCCAGGGTCTGCCCCAACCCTCCCCCTGCCCACCCCATACCCCCCATGCCAGGCAGAGAAATGAGGTGGGGGTGCTATAGAAGCACCCCAGAAAACACAGCCCTGCTACTCGACACCTGTTACAGAAGAGGAGGAGGAGGCCAAACAGGGCTTGACTAAATAAACTTTTGCCCCAATCCACAAGTTTCTCATTTATTTTGGTTATTTTTCATTATGTGTACAATTCAAAGTAGAAAAATAAAAACAAAGCAAATCTTACAAAACACAAATGTTTACACCAAAATGGTCAAATGAGATTGTGCTGGAAGGTGAGGCGGTCCACACAGGCTCACGGAATGCAGAGTTTATTGCTCTTCACCGTCGAACAAAAAAAGTCTCCTCTTAAAGGGTATTTACAAAGGGAGCGGGGGAGTGGAGTGTAAAATAAACATTAAAATCGTACCGCGGTATACACCGTTCAAGGCCGTGCTGCCGCGAGGCAGGCTAGGAACCGCAGACGGCTCAGGCGCGTTTTCTGGGGCTTGCTGCCAGTGGCCGCCTGATGCCCCCCTCTGCCCGGTGCGTCTCCAGGCGTGGAGGGGCTCAGTGGGGCCAAGGGGTGTCTGCGGGCCGGGAGCAGGCGTTGAGATCAGAGCAAAAAGAGAACGGAGACATTCGGCTAACCAAAGCCGTCCTTGTCATCGTTGTGCCCCGTCTGCACAGGAAGCTCTCTCTGGCCCTTGGCTCCATGCGTCCACCGGATTGTATGACGCACCTCTGCTGTCCGCTGTGGGGACCCCCCCATTTCCCACACAGCCCGTCGGGCCACCTGCCCTCACTCAAAATCCAGTCTTGGGGCAGTGTGACGGCCCTCTGCTGCATTCTCCTCTTCAAAATAGATTAAAGTTTTTTTTTGTTTTTTTTTTTGAAGGACAGAAAGAACATCTCTCCAAAAGCAATGCTTCTCTGAAGGAAGAAACAAACAAACAAAAGATCCCCAGTGGGTTCCAGATATGGTTTTGTGCCTAGGCTCCTAAAAGCAGAGAGAACACATTGGGCAAAATAAGTTTATCCCTGAGAATCTCAAGCAATGTAAGCCATATTTTGTCCCCGTGGATAACAAAACGGAGATGATCCATCTTCTTCAAAATATTAAAACAAACATCTGCGTCTGTAATTTAAAAACAAATTTTTAAAAATGACCTAAGACGCCAACACAAGGAAAGCAAAATTCTTAAAAAAAAAAAAAAATGAAGTGGAAGAGAAGGTCCGTGCCAATCTGGACAACAGGCTATAAGTTACCAATCTGATAAACTAAAACGGCATTTCCAATCTGGAATTAAATTACTTTTTAGTGGCTGCTAACGAGGGGAAGCGAAGGGACGACTGTCCTCGGGCGGAGAGAGGTCCCCACTTGGAATGGCTCGGGTACACCAGCAACGACGACGACGACGACGGGTACAACTTAATGCGCTCGCCCCGACCGCAGGACGCGCGAGGGACGCCGGGCTCACCAGTTCCCACGAGGACAAGGAGAAACCAAGTCACGAGCTCAACCCAACAGAAAGCAGACAAGGGACTGCTGTGGGCTGCCCGCTGCGGTCTACCCTACTGCGCTGCGGGACGAGACGGGATTAGCTATGAGGCGGAAACACGAAAAGCTCTCCACGGTGCCGGTTACCGTCGCGGCGGCCATATCCCCGCGCCCCCCGCAAGCGAGAACGCGGCGCTGCGGCTTCAGTCTGCGTCCGCGTCCGAGTCCGCGTACTTCAGCTCACACTTGACGTCGAAGGGCTTGCCCTTGGCGGGGAGGTCGTCGATCCTTTGCGAGTCCTCTCGGTCGGTGGGAATCTTACTGGTGATGGTATCTTGCTCCGTCTCGTAGCCGGTGTCCAGGGCCGGCTTGGGCTGCTCTCCGTTCTGCTGAGAGAAGCTCCCCTGCTCCACCAGGGTCTCCTTCACACCCTGCTCGCAGTCGGAGAAATCCGACTTGGGCTTTTTCTTCCCGAGTAGCATGACGGAGCGGAATTTGAGACACTGCCCGGGCAGGTAGCCTTTGTAGCAGTTGTAGGAAAACAGGCAGAGGAAGAGCGCAAAGAAGAACAGAAAGAGGCACATCAAGAGGCGGTTGTCGCTCGACTTGAGATACATGGTCTTCTCGGAGTGGAGCTGCGGAATGGTGTTGATGACGATCTGGGGTTCGCAGGACGTCCCAGTGGGCGCGGGGTGCGGGGGAGGCGTGGCCATGCCCGGCGTGGAGACGCGCACGGCCGGAGTCGGGGGAGAAGGCCCGCGGGTGGTCCCCGCCAGCACTTTGGGGGCAGTCCTGCCACCTTCCGTGTGCACCGCCGGCCAGACGGTGGCCGCGGGCGTGTGGGGCACCGTTTTCACCTCCAAGACGTGCTTGGCGACCACCTGGGATATCGTCTTATTCTTCACCCTTTCCTCCGACAGACACTGATACACTCCGCTGTCTCCTTCGGACAAGTTGAAGATGAGCAGGTTTTTCCTCCCCACGAGCCCGTACTTGGGGCCGTCGGCGCTCAGCACGCCGTCCTGGAACTTCCACACCACCCGAGCCAGGTTGGACTTCTGGGAGCACCCGAGCTCTGCCGTGCCGCCGTGCTTGAAAAAATGCTGCCGGTAAGTCTCTCTAACTTTATCTGGAACATCAAAATAAACGTGCACAGCGTCAACAACCCAGCCCGCCATGAGACTCCTTTCAAAAAAAAACAACCCAAAAATGTCAATACGCACAAAAGGACACGGTAGTTCCACCCACTGGGCCGACATGGAATCTTCAGAAGCAACTAAAGAGATAAAAGCATGCAGGACCAAAAAGCAGAGATGAGCCTGGAGGCGTTCCATGGGGAAAAGGAAGGAGGCAGCTCAGGGGAGCAGAAATCCTGCTTTTTGCCCCTACTTCCCAGGAGTAAACACTTCGGGTAGGTGGAAGCTGCATTCTACCATTTGCAAGGCTTCTGCTAGCGGCACCCAAAATTACACCTCTGTGTGCTCATGCCAAATGCCTCTTAATCTGACAGCCGCAGCCTGGTAAGGGACGGAGGATACGTGATCCATGGGCATGGTAGTGGTGAGGAGGATGGATGTCCCAGTGGGACATTCTAGAAGTGAATCTGCTTGGCATTCTCTGAGTACAGTGGTGTCACCCAATGGCTTGAGCCAGGCCAGGGGAGGATCCCAATGGAGATGCCACTCAGACTCATCACTTACAGGCTCCTTCCTTCCAGTTCATAATAGGTTTAGGTTTTCTCTAAGGGAGCCCCCAAGCTGCACAGAACAGAATGATCCATCTTGACAAGCAGACGTTAACAGTTTGGGGCAGAGAGTGCTTTCCGGTATACAAAAACTCTCTAAAGCATCTCAAACATTCTTTTCTGCCCTGTTCATGGGTTCTGCTACGAGGTGGAGGTGGAGAAAGGAGAACAAAATGTACGAGAATGCCGCAAAATGCCAACATCCCAAAACGAAGTGGGTTATGAGAGCTCATCGTGGCTAAAGGAAACGGAGCGCTAATGGAAACTCACCAGGGCAGGCGGACGTGTCCCCATTCATTTGCTGAATCAAACCCCTGCAAGACAACCAGGCACAGGTTACCAACACGCGAGCGCTTTGCTCGGTTAGGGAAAACAAACATCCACGGTGCAGGCGTCCCCCCGCCCCACGATGGCCGGTTACCTGTTGGGGACGAGCTCCTGGTGCAGGGCGATGCAGGCGGCCGCCAGTGGGCTCCAGGCGCAGTAAGGGTCCCGCGCTAACACGCAGTCCACGCACGTGCTGTGCTTCCCGCAGAAGGCCACGGGGGCCTGGACCACGCCTGAGTTGGAGCCAGCGTAGACGAACCTTTTGCCCTGTGGATGTGAGACAGTGATGAGGACCCGCCTTGGGGAAAGGGTTTACGGCAATAAAGAGTTATCAATGCAACAGTGATGCCGTGTGCTTATTTCTCAGTGAGGTCACTCTCTTTCAGAAGGAAGAAAAGCCTCCCTAACTCAGAATTGTGGTGTGCCAGTTTGGATGTATTATGACCCACCAGATGCCATGTTCTTTAATGAAATCTGTGGGGGCAGATGTATTAGTGTTGATTAGGTTGGAATCTTTGGATTAGGTTGTTTCCATGGAGATGTGATCCACCCAACTGTGGGTAATGCCTTTGATTAGTTTATTTCCATGGAGGTGTAGCCCTGCACATTTAGCATGCGAATTGATTTAATCACTAGAGTCCTACAAAAGAGCTCACAAACAGAAGAAGCTCAGTGCTGCAGTGTAGAAAGACATTTGGAAGACAGCTGTTGAAAGCTGATGCTGACGTTTTGGAGACTGCCATTTTGAAACACAACCTGGGCGCAAGCAGATGCCAGCCATGTGCATTCCTAGCTAACAGAGGTTTTCCAGATGCCGCCAGTCATCTTTCAGTGAAGGTACCCTATTGTTGATGCCTTACTTTGGACACTTTATGGCCTTCAGACTATAACATTGTAACCAAATCAACTTCCTTTATAAAAGACAATCTATTTCTGGTATTTTGCATAATGGCAGCATTAGCAAACCGGAATACATATCAAGGCCAGATTAAGTCTAAGATAAATATACGTGAAGGTGGGTTATGATTTTCAAGGGGAATCAGCAGGCCGAGTTAAGCTAACTGGGACTTCTGGTCTGCATTCCTCACACCTCCTCCAGGTGCCTACCGCCCAAGGTGCTGGCAACATGCAGAGTTCATCGTCTCCCTAAATTTCTTCTGTGGGTGGAGGCTGTTTAGTCCCCAGCCTGGGGGATCCCCACCACGTGGAAGGGGATCCACTAGGCAAGTTCTCCTGCCCACTGTCCAAATCCTCCTGGGCCTGGGTGGTGGGACTCGGCTCCTGTCCCCCTCCCCTGGAGCCGGCCTGTGCATGGAGGGCAGAGCTCTCAGAAGTTTTCCAGGTGGAGACTGGGCTCAAGGAGGGGGTGGTGGGAGCAAGAAGCAGTTGGGGACACCACCTCTGAAGCCCAATACTGTCTCATTAACACCGAGTCCCCAGCATGGGGCCTGGTGATGAAGAAATGCTTGATAGCTGTCTTGTGAAAAAATGAAATGGATGCTAGAAAGTCTGTAAAGAAATAATTCGACTGTCACGTGTCTGCATTTAAGAGGGCAGAACAGGTGGGGGAGAGGGGAGCCGCACATTAGAGAGAAGCTACTGTCAGAGGCCAAGAGGAAATCACAGATTCCTTTGTCTTCTGGAAGACTGATCTGGAATGTTACAAATATAAGACCAGATTCTGCTCTTAAATAAGAATGTTAGACAAGCCTGGACAGTGGCAAAGTGCCTGGCTCATGGGCAGCAGGCATTCAATTAAGTCTTCTTGGTATATTTTTTTCTCTTATCAAATTAATACTAAATGAGGATTCACCACACAAAAGGAAGATCTGAAATCTGACAGGCCGAAGGGATGCAAACTCTTCGAGGGCTTTAAATTCAGGTACTCAACTTTTAGTCAAGCCTTTGCCTGTTAGTGTCCATTCTCAACATAACATCCTAGAAAGACCTTTGGGTTAACATCACAACACCCTCAAACTTACGTATTTTAGAGTCAGATGCAACACAGGCTTTATGCTTCGAGGGCTTTAAATTCAGGTGCTCAACTTTTAGTCAAGCCTTTGCCTGTTAGTGTCCATTCTCAACATAACATCCTAGAAAGACCTTTGGGTTAACATCACAACACCCTCAAACTTACGTATTTTAGAGTCAGATGCAACACAGGCTTTATGCTTGAAAGATGTATCCCGAATTAACTTCAGAGTCTGGCTAGAGCTCCAAGTCCTTGGTGTCAATCTAAACCTCACGGTTTTTGATATATGGAAAGGCCCAGAAACTACAGACCCATCTGTGGGTGACACCCATGCAGAGTCCATGCACACGACACATGAAAGAAGAGTTTCTCTTTATTAGTGGATTAAAAACACAATGCTAAAATAGCAGAAAGAGCCAGGCCTGCTCCTGGCCACGTCTAAGTCAGCAGAGAAACATGACAATGAGGGCGATGTGTCCGCCATATTTGTAAGAAGGAATGACGTCCTGGATCATGTTTGGGGGAACCACGAGGCTTGTGAAGGGTGTAGTGGTTTGAAGCTGTATGGACCCCAAAAAAGTATGTTCTTAAAGTTAATCCTTTCCTGTGAGTATGGACCCATTGCAAGCAGGATCTTTTGATGAGCAGGATCTTAAGTTATGACTCACCTCCCTCAGGGTGGGCCTTAACCCTATTACTGGAGTCCTTTATAAGAGAATGAAACTCAAACAAAGAGACAGGAAGCCACGGAAGCCAGAAGCTGAAAGGAAGGAAACCTGGAAGAGGGAGAGACCAGCAGATGCCGCCGTGTGCCTGGCCATGTGACAGAGGAGTCCAGGATCACCGGCAGCCAGTCTTTGGGGAGAAAAGATCGCCCAATGATGCCTTGATTTGCACATATTTCTCAGCCTCAAAACTGTAAGTTTGTACGATAACAAATCCCCACTGTAAAAGCCAACCCATTTTTGGTATATTGCTTTTTGGCAGCCTAGCCGACTAGGATAGAGGGTATAAGAATGTTTCCTGCTGGGTCCACAGGGACACCCCTTGAAAGGCACAGATGCTTCATGCACAAGTAGAACAGATGGGCCTGGGCTGCCTGAGGGGGAGCCCTGGGAGTGGTTCAAGGGGAACCTCTCCTCTGCCCCCCAACAACTCAGAGAGAGGTGGGAGGGTGGCCTTAGAGGTAGGGGACAAGTGAGGGAAGGCGGGTCCTGAGCTGAGCCCCCAAACCTCACTGCTTTGCAGGCCACATGACCCCCCAGCTTCTACTTCCCCTCCCAGGGCCGGTGGAACATCAGATGAAACAAACAAAAACGGAAAGTGCCTTGACACAACTGCAGGGAGCCGTACAGAACTCTAATGGATAACTGTCAGGAAGAGGGAAACAGCAGTCAATGCTGGAGCTCCAGAGGCAGGCAAGGTCCACAGATGGATGTTATAATTAACGGGCGAAGTTGAAAGAGAAATACGACGTTCAGCATAGCATAAAAGCATCCCCTACGAAATAATTATGAATTACTGGGGTGGTTTAACATCTGTCCATAAATTCTCTGACACCCTTCCTCCAGGAGTAGGGACTTAATCTTCCCTGCCCAGGGTGTGGGCTGGCTTTGGTGACACCCTTCTGACCAACAGAGGCCAGGGAGAGAAAAACCATCATCGTGAGCCAAGCGATTGAAGCCAACAGCACAAGTAATAAGCCATGTTGGCATCACATCACCCTGAAATGATGAGACGGGCAGTACCCCTCTGTGCTCTCCTCCCCCCAGATCCATAAGCCCAGTTGAGAGACAACATTAGGCAAACCCAAACTGGGCAACATTCTACAAAATGCCCTGACAAGTACTCTTCAAGAGTTCAATGAAAGAACTAAACATGTATCACAGATCGGCAGAGGCTAAATGCAATGTGGGATCCAGGACCAGCTCCTGAAACAGAAAGACATTGGTGGGAAACAGGAAATCCAAAGCCCGTGGCTCCGGGGGTAATATGGTACCAATGATGACATCCCCATTTTGATAAATGTAGGACATGAACATTAAGGGCCGCTGGGCGAAGGGCACGTTGCGGCACTAGGAACTATCTCCATAACACCTCGGTGCATCCTGGGTTATTTCAAAATAAAGTTTTAGAAAGTCAAAGGGAAGACAATCCTACATGGGCGCTGTGCAAGCGTCAGTGATGCGTTTTGAGAGCGTCTGACCACACGTGAACCTCCGTCTGTGTACTCCTGCCCTCACGGGTGCAGACTCTTCTTGCTCCGCTCTTGCCTGGAAGACTCAGGACTGTCCTCGATTCAGCACTTGAGCCGTAGCTCACCGTCGCTTCTCATTCTCTAATGGTGGGTGGGCACATGTGGCCATTATAGAAGAAGACAGGGGTCTCTGAATGAGCTGCTGAAGCTCATGTTTCCTCCCATTTGGCATCAAAGAGTTCCCAGTAAAAGTTCAGATGCATGCTACTCTCTGTGCTCAGAAAGGATCATGCATAATGCTTCTGCCCTCAGGAAGGAGGTGAGTGATAAGTGGCAATGCCCTTTCCGGTGGCAGGACGTGGGGATGGGGGGTCATGAGCTAGACCCGTCCCTGTGTTTGCACAGCCCTGTGGGCAGCACAGCTACCAGCCTTCTACAGCGAGAGCCAGGCAAGATGGACTGGAAGAGCTGGCTAGCCAGGGAGTGGGGGGAGCACCGTTTGTTGTAGTTTATTTCAACAGCTGAGAGTCCACTTCCCACCACCTGTGGTTCTGCAGCCATTCTGAACCCACCCAGGGCCCTCCACAGCCAAAAGGAGAAGGTATGGAACTCCATGGGGGCCCCAATGCATCCCCGTAACTGTTCCTGGTGGCTGAGTCGTGTCCCAGGATAGTAGAGGGTCCCCGAGGGGGCAAATCAGGGACCAGCAAGCTCGTCATCAAACCCATCAGCAGCTCTTCCTGGCACACAGCTCCCTGTGTGGCCCACGTGGCTGAACTGTGGCCCCTGGAAGGAGAGCACAGGGCTGACCCCCACCTCTGCCTTCTGGGTCCAGGTACCCAAGTGCCCTTGGAAGCCACAAATAATGACACAGAGCAGGGCAGAGCTCTTATGCTCACTGAATGTTCACAGTGAGGTACTGACCTTCTCTCTGATGAGTAGCTTTTGGAGACCTTGCAGTGTGGCTTCTGGGTCTCCTCCCTCTTGACTACAATACCAAGTGTGGGGTGTGTAGGAGGTTCAGAGCACCCACACTTCAAATCTTCAGAGCTTCCTTTCTGTGCTGGAGGCCAAGAGGCAAAACCAGAAGAGATACCAAATTTCTGGTGGCTTATAATTCACCTGATCTATTTTGTCTTCTTTCCCTTTCAGAACTAGTGGGAGAAAATGGACTTTGCAGTAGCTGAGATGGGAGGTGATTGATTACTTGTAAGCTATGAGTTTGGAAATCATAATCAAACTCTTCAAGCTTTGTGGACACAGATGAAGGAGGCATGATGTGATGTTTGCAAATATGTGTGTGGTAATTTCATGTGCCAACTTGGCCAGGTTATGGCATCCAGTTGTTTGGTCAAGCGCTGGCCTGCTACCGTGAAGGTATTTCATAGATGGTATTTGCATTCATAATCAGTTGACTCCATCCACAGTTAACTGATTGCATCTACAATCAACAAGAAAACTACCCTCAGCAATGTGGGACGTCTCCTCATACTGGTTGGAGGTTCTAAAAGATCTGAAGATTTCAGAGATCAGAATTCTTTCTGCCTCCACTTCAGCACTGGTTTTTGCCGGAACTTCCAGCTAGCAAGCTCACCCTGCGGGTGTTAGGACTAAGGACTTCAGCATCACCTTTATCAAAGTTTTTAGCCAGTGGCCTGCCCTAGGGAGTTCAGACTTGCCAGCCGCCATGGGCCAATGGCCAGTACGTATATCCTGTTGGCTCTGTTTCTCTGGAACAACATGCTTGCCCAAAATGTCTGTTTTGGCCTTGCCTGGCTGTCAGAGCCTGGTGAGGGCCCACAGCTGAGGGAAGAGTTGGCCTTCCAGGCCTGGATGGAGCCCACCGGCAGGCATCAGCTGCAGTGAGGGACCCTCTGAAGACAAAGCCCCAAGAGGGCCATGGAAAGGACCTCCTCCTGGTGTGAAGCTCCACCCCACACCCAGACAGGGCTGCTCTGGAGCATTTCAGGCCACACCAGAAATTCTCAGCACCAAAGGAACATGGTACATGGGAGCAAGTTTGGAAACAGGTAGACTAGGCAGGAGGGATTGCAGTACAGGCCTGGCCTGCGATGGGGGTAGACGTGATATATTTCCTCTCTTCCAAGCTCTGGCCTGACCCTGACATGGCCAAGGCCCCCGAGCCCTGTCAGTGCAGCACGTCACAGCGTGGGGCCCCCACGAGGCCCTGCTGGGCAGACACCCCTCCAGGAGAAGCAGCATCCTCAGTCCCCAGTCTGGGGTGGGGCCAGGATAGATCCCCGGAGGGTGGGCTGCCTCCCACGGAGCAAGCCTTTGGTCCTCGCCCAATCTCAGGGGAGCAGAATGGCCCCTCCAGTCACCGCCTCAACTGGCACACGCCTCCGTCCCATCTGCCTGTCCCTCCAAATTCCGTCTCTAAGCACCTACTCTGCTCTCAGCACACTATAGGGACTATCTCAACCCCGATGGCAGCCCAACAAAGAGGCACGTCAACTCCCCACTGTAGAGAGGAGGAAACCGAGGCACAGAATGCAGAAGTGGCCTCCCCCAGCTCACACAGCTCCACACCGGGGCCAAGACCTGAACACAGGTGACCCGGCACGCAGCATTCTTCACCACTGCTCCTCGGCCCCATCTTCAAACCAGGGACAGCACGTGTTTCCCAGGGTCACAGTGGAGATCAAGGGAAACATGTAAGACAGGGGTCAGCCAAATCTAGCTCATGGTCGGTTTTCACAGAGCGCACAAGTGAAGAGTGGCTTTCACATGTTTAAACTGTTGAGAATGATGTCAAAAGCATAATAATTCATGACTTGAAATCTATAAGAATTACAGACTTCGGGGCCTGTAAATCAAGTCTTACTAGAACACAGCCACACCAATTCATTTACGTATCATTTGTAGCTGTGTTTGTGCTTTTATAAGGGCAGCCTGAGTAGTCATGACACAGAGCACATGGACCCCAAAGCCTAAAATAGTTACTCTCTGGCGCTTTACAAAGAATGCTGGCTGACCCCGAGGTAGGAGAAAGCTCCTTGTCAAATGTAGAGAGATATGACATTTACTATTATCACAGATTTCCCAAGTTGAAAAGTAAAGGCACATCAATATTACATCCTGTGGATGTGTTGTACAAACTCCCCACGCTCAAAGCACAAGGAAATAGTTTTACAAGGACAGTGCGCAGTTTGAGACACAGAATCGTACTTCCCAAACTTCAGCAACTCGATGGGATTTTGGCTGCCTTTAATAGAAAGTCAAGTTCCTTTCCCCAGGTTTGCTTTATCTCCTTCCCCAACTTCATCTCACATCACTCCCAGCACTACTTTTTTCTAAAATCCTGAATGCTGGCTCTTTTGGTGTGTAAAGGAATCGGAGCCCAGAGAGAACACGGGGCCGACCACCCTGGACCCCCTGTCTGGGGACACAGCTGAGCTCAGGGTCTCGGCACTGGACTCGTAGCTTGGTAATTCCCAGACCAACAAGATGCAATGGCGCAAAGCAAGGTGGACAGCCGGCCTGGCTCCACACTGCCACTTTACCTTCTTGGACGACAGCAGCAGGGTTTGGACTGGCTCAAAGTCTTGGAAGAGCTGCGTCTCCTCGATGATGTGCACCTCATTTTCAAGGCTGACGGCTTTGTGGAGGGCCCCTCTGTCTGCAACGGCAAGGCCTGCGGTTAGCAAGGTGAGTCCAGGGGAAGAAACCAAGGGCAGCCCTATGATACGCTGACAAAGGCAGCAAATGCTTACTGCCTTCCCTCTCCACTCACTCCCTTAAAAAGATGCTTAAGAAAAGTTTTTGCAAGAGAAATGAAAAAAAAAAAAAAAAAAGGAAAAATTACAAACTCGAGTGTTATGGGGTTATTCCAACTTTTTTTTTTCTGGACAAACGAACGAATGTCCCATTGCCGACTCCACTGATGGTTCACAAGCGAAACCAACCTTAGGTTGTTTCCAACTCTGGATCAAATGGGAGGAGGCTCTCATGTAATGGATGGGCAAGCCACATGTCCAGACACAGGTCTGGCAAAACGGCAAGGGCCAGGCCTCCGTGCATCCTGCCAGTGACTATGCTGCCAGGGCGTGGCCCTTCATTCCTGAAAATCTTGTTTTGAGAATCCACCGTCCAAACACAGGAAATGCCTGGGTAACGGCAGCAAGGGGGCACAGCCATGCTTCTTTTGCAACTGTCAGATGACACCAGGCAACTATCTCTCTCCAGGAACAGTCCTCACCATACCTGCACCGCCGTCGCCTCATGCTCCGCAGAAATGGACGTGCCTTCGTGCCAGCCTACCCAGCCCTCTACCACCACCCTTGACATTCCACCGGGCATTTTTAACAAGTGCCCCACATGACACGATGGTCCTGAGATATGAAAGTCATCACCACCCACATGTGGTTATTTCTCAGCAATCGTTTTGACACATTAACAAACTGCAGGGCTCACCTCAGGAGGAAGACATGGGAATTCACACACCAAAGATTAATTCGATTTCCCAATTTTCTTTGCCAAAGGATAGGGATGAGACATGCTGTTACCATCAAGTCCACTGGAACTGTGGCAAACTGAATCTTGTCCCCACTACAGACACATTCAAGTCCTACCCCCGATCCCATGGGTGTGAGCTCCTCTGTAAATGAGATCTTTGAAGATGTTTTAATTGAGGGGAGGCCAAACTGAATCAAGGTGGGCTTTAATCCAGTAAGACTGGAGTCCTTACAAGCGGAGGGAACTGGACACCAGCAGGAGACCGACAGAGAGAGACGGCCGTGTGACAGAGAAAGCACAGGCCTGTGACACCTTGATGTCACGCCTCTTTCTTCCAAAGCTGAGAGACAATAAGTTCGCATGGTTGAAGCCCCCCAGTCAGGGTCTTCGTCCTGGCAGCCCTGCTAGAGACAGACCTGTGCTGAGGAACATCACATCATGGACAGTCCCATCCAAGGCCTCGATCCGGTCCACCACGATCTGGGTGTAGCTGACGTCTTTTTTAATGAGCCTGGGCCTGTTGTCTATTGGGGTTACGGAGTCGTCCATCAAAGGGTGGTCTTTAACAAACTGCAGGGTCTTGTCTGGTAAATTCAAGGAGCTGGTGTAGTTGGCTGCCCTGGCCTCGGCGTTGATACACTGCGGGGAATGGATCAGCGCCTGTTAGTGGTGGGCGACCCCGGCCCCCCAGCTAGCATGGGGAGCACTGCCGGAGGTGTGAGAGCTGAGGACTCCAAAATGAGTTTTTAAAAAAACAGGTAATAAGCAAGAACTGGGGTGAGCTTTCCTTGGAATCTGAAAACACCGTTATAAAGCACAGAGGAAGTTCAACTGTTTTGTCTACAAGATATAATGTGTTATAGGATAATGAGTCAAGTAATCTAAATGAAAAAAAACTTAAACCTTTTGAAATGGGAAAAATGAACACTAAGCATTTGCTAGCTCTCCCATGGGAAAAGAATGCTATACATCCCTAAAAGAAGTCCAGTTCTAAATGATGTAAGAGGTGAAGAGCAGAAAGATTTTTTTCCCCATCCTACCTCACTGATATAATATGCAGAGAACCCAAAACTCATGACCACAGTGAGCAGGAGGTACTTTGGAAAAAACAGCATCGAATTTGGCTCAACAGTTATGAATGAAGTGAAGGGAACACTGGTGGGTGTAGGCGGGACCGCCGCCTCACAGATGGGAGACTGTTCCGGAAGGTGGAGGCTGAGGACCAAGCTAGCCTGTGAGCTCAAGGTCCAAGCCACAGGCCATCCTCCCCCCTACAAGTAACCACCTGTGCGATAATGAGGGGACACATCAGAATCCACCTATAAATCCACATGCGTTTTTACAGAAAACTCACTATTTTCGGAGGAAAACAATGAGACTCATTGAGGACTACACAGCATAGCTCTTCAGGTTATGGGAGGCCTCTGCCAAAAAATCGTGACTATTCCTCTGTAGGAAACTGAACATGAAATATTTTAAATTTTATTATGCAACCTGTTTCTCAAAACACCCCGAGGCCAGCCAGAGCAGCCTCCTTTTTATGCAGTGGGTAGCAACAGCTGTTACGTAAGGTGCAAAGGAGAGGAAAACAGAAAAGGGACACGCTGTGCTCAGAAGCCTTTTGCAATTCCCCAGTGGAATTCCCTACGGAGAGAGACTGGACTGCCCCTCTTATGGCCAGGGTCATCGGGGCTGCCAGGAGGCCATCACACCCGCCCGTGCTTTTGCCCGGGGGCCTGCAAACGCGGAGGCTCCACCCCGCCCCGGGGACCAACCACTCACCGCACAGGCTCCTCCCACCTCAGACCAGAGCCCCGCCCTCTCAACTCAGGGCCCCTCCCACTCACCGGCCAGACCCCATCCGAACCACCCGCCAGCCAGGCCACGCCCACTCACTGCCCAGGCCTGCCACTCACCGCACCCGGCCGCGGCCTGGGCACCGGCCCGTTGTAGCGCACCCACTTCGTATGCGACTGCTCCACCGTGGCGCTCTGCATGTACTTCCCGCGGGAGAAGACCTCCTCGGCGGCGGCCAGGTGGTAGGCGCACACGGCCGACAGCCCCACGTTGTTCCTGGGGGGTGCAGAGGGAGGGGGTGTGACTGCCCCGCAGTCGGCCAGTGCCGCAGGAAACCCCCGCGCAGGGCACACCCTGGGACCCCGCCAGAGCGCTTACAGCTGCGGGGTGAAGACGGCGTAGAACACGGGCTCCTGCAACCCCGGGGCTCTGAGCACGAACACGTCCTGCAGCACGTTGAAGAGGAGGCCGCTGTCCGGCTGGGAGCAGATGAGCCTGGCCTTCAGGAAGGAGGTCCATTTCTTCTGTAAGATCCTCAGACCACCCTGGTCCCCCTGAAACCGAGAGCCAGGTAAAGGAGAAGACCACACTCCCTCCCTCCCCTCACAAGAAGCAGATTAAAATCATGCAGAGGGGCCAGGGGCTCTCCGGACTTGTCCCAGCTCTGCCTGCATGAAATGAGGGGAAGGCCGAAAAAGAAATCAGGCTGTGCACCGTTCTGTGATCCACAGCACTACGTCTTTGCCAGCTGGGGATCAGGGTGCTTTCCTGGATTAACCGAACCAAATCAAACCAAAACCCCTCCAGATAAAAATTCATTCCATTACAACTGAAACGATAATATTTGATTCTGCCCCAAATGCGCAGTTTAAAAAATAGCAAACATGCACCACTATTTGCAAAAATATTCATCTTTTTTGGTCTTCACCTTGTGTTGAATCTCCAGACTCAGGGACCCACTGAGCCAGGCAGGCACCCACCCCTCCTTCCAGGCAGGGGCAGCTGGCTCTGCGATTTGTCTCAGTGAAACAATGTTTTCTCCCCTGAAAGAATGCTCTTGTTGAGAGACTATATCCTCAAATGTCTTTCTACTCCTCAAATTTTCTGCTAATACGCTCTGGACATACCATGTGCTTTTTTTTCCCCTAAGAATCAATACATTTTCTTCCTTTGAAATAAATACAAACCAGTTTGAAAGATCTATGGGAAAGGGAAGGAGAGTGGGGACAAGCCCCAGACGTTTTATTAGTACCAGATTACTCTGGCACAAGCTGGAAACGCAGTTACAAATGAGAATAATTTAAATTCTCTGTTAATTACAGTATTTACAACAGCAGGGAAGGGGATCACCTAGTTCCCCTCTTCTAGGCTGCACAGACATCAATCCCACTCCTAGGCTGGGCAGATGCCCGCTCACCTCACCACTTTTTTAGCAAACAGACTTCCAGGAAAAAAAAAAGTAAAACACACACAACTTTACTCCGTCTGGAGAGGAATACTGAAACTATGAAATTTGAATGCAGAAGAGTAAAAAATGGAAGTCTTTATTTTGGACAAAATGAAAATCTACCTTTCTTCATTTTTACTCTGTGATCACAGGAAACTAAATACTTTTTTTATAAAAGGAATTTTCTTTTTTCTTTTGTGTTTTCCCAAAAAAGTCATTTCCAATATGTCCACGGTCTTTGGTTTAATTTGGCTTTTGGACTGGGGGGAGCAGCTTAACAGTCTGTTTTGCCTCAGCCAAGCCTGTGCAAAGTGAATAAGGCAGGTAATTGGGAGGTGGGGGATGGAGGGATGAGGGGGTGTGCAAACTGGCCTAAATCCAGCATTAAAAAAAAAAAATTACGTGAAAAGAAAAGAGAGAGAATTCTGAAGAACAACTTAAAGCACCTGGGAATTGCAGATACTCCTGGGGCTTGCAACAGAGGAGGGGAGATGGCTCCAGGGTGCATCTCACTAAATTTTGTTCACGAATCCTCCTGAGAAACCCCCTCACACTGGCAGTTATTGGGCACAAGGTAACAAAATGTGCAAACCCCAAAGTCAAGGGCAGGAAATACAGCCCTTGACAGATGTGACCACTGCTTCCTGACGGTTGACCCAGCCAGGAAGAAGAGGAGCCTGCTGCCATCCCCCCAGCAACCAGGGCACCCTCGGCAAGCCATAGGGACTCCACTGCCCCCAGACCTTCCTCATAGTGTGCCAGTCTGCAGACCTGGACATGGTGTGCATGCCAGTTTGGATGTATTATGTCCCCCAAAATGCCATTATCTTTGATGCAATCTTGTGGGGGCAGAAGTATTAGTGTTGATTAGGTTGGAACCTACTGATTGAGTGTTTCCATGGAGATGTGACTCAGTCAACTGTGGGCAAGACCTTTGATTGGATAATTTCTATGAAGGTGTTACCCCATCCATTTAGGGTGGGTCTTAATTAAACCACTGGAGCCATATAAAGGAGCTGACAAACAAAAGGAACACAGAGCAGCTGCAGCTGAGACAGACATTTTGAAGAAGGCCGTTGGCAGCTGACACTGACGTTTTGGAGAATGTCATTTTGAAATGCAACCTGGGAGCAAGCAGACGCCAGCCACGTGCCTTCCCAACTAACAGAAGTTTCCCAGAAGCCAATGGCCTTTCTCCAGTGAAGGTACCCGATTGTTGATGCCTTACCTTGGACACTTAACAGCCTTAAGACTGTAACTTTGTAACCAAGTAAACCCCCTTTAAAAAACCCAATCCATTTGTGGTATTTTGCATAATGGCAGCATTAGCAAACTGGAAC
This sequence comes from Choloepus didactylus, assembly GCF_015220235.1. Classification (NCBI taxonomy): domain Eukaryota; kingdom Metazoa; phylum Chordata; class Mammalia; order Pilosa; family Megalonychidae; genus Choloepus; species Choloepus didactylus. The sequence goes on from NC_051316.1 coordinate 17,642,042, forward strand.
ACATGTCAGTGTGACGCTTGCCAAGGTGGGTCTTCTTGTCTGCAAAATGGCAGCAAGAGAGCAACCTGGACACGGAGGATAAGATCAGAGAGTCCGGGCTAGAGAAGGTCTTGGTGCGGGACACTGTTATCGAGTTCCGACTTGGCGGGCCTGGGCCAGGGGAACTGATCAGCCCCTAGGAAAGGTAGTGGGGCACGGGTGGTAGCGCCCTCCACGGCCCCCCGGGCCTGAGAAAGTGGAGCCGAATGCAGGCCCCATTTCCTCACCCCAAAGTACAACCGTTGGGGAGGGCTTGCCGGAGAAACCCCCCCCCCCGTGCCTTACCCGCACCCTCCACCCTCTTCGTTACTGGAGCAACTCCCGCCCCTTTTCAAACAACCTCCGCGCCCTCTCAGAACCAATCCAAGCCTTTAACCTCTACAGCTACCCCGCCCTCTAAACCACCCGATATAAGCTTGTACTCTCCCCTAATAAACTCTCTTGGCTTCCTCACCCTCAAAGAAACATGTCCCGCCTGTTCCTTCTCGCCGCCCTCCACACCTTGCACGCCACCGCCGGGGACCGGGCCCAGTCCCCTGCCTCGCCCTCGCCTCCGGGAAAGAGCCCCCGCCGCCGGTACCCTCTGAGCAATCCCGAGAGCCTAGGATTTAGCAACCGGCCACCACCCCCCCCCAGACAAATCAACTGCGACCGCAACTGGCGCCCAATGTGGGGCAGGTCCTCTCCACGCAGCGGTCCAGTAAAACCACCCGCTCGCCCGGACGCCTCTCCAACTCCCCTTCTCCTCGCCTGCAAGGTAAGGGCCGCCTCTCCCTTGCCGCTCCCGGAGCCACCTCTCCCTCGCTGCTCCGCGTCAGGGGCTGCCTCTCCCTCGCCGCTCCGGAGCCGCTCCTCCCTTCCCCAATTATCCCGGCTGCCTCTCGTCCTTTTCTTCTATGACCCCCATTCCTCCTAACGCTCTCCCTCTTCCCCTCCATTACTTTGCTGTAGTCCTCTGTGTCTTTGTTTCTTTGTTTGGCGCGGTGTGCCTCTTTGCGACCGCCCCCCCCAACTGCTCCCGCTACCAGAGGGTCCTGCTTTCTGCTCTCGCCATCTCCTTCGGCCTTGCGGCCACGGTTTACCTCATTCTCCTTGCTCGGTAGACGACACCCCCCTCCTTTCCCCTCCGCTATGGGCAATCGTCTATCCGCACGCCAAGCGCCTCAAGTTCGCGCTCTGGCGGGTCTCCTAGACACACAGCGCTGTAAGGTGTCTGTCCGGCAGCTGCAAGTATATTGGGACCTCCTGCTGCCCTTTAACCCATGGCTCACCACTTGCCATCTTTGGGACCCTGTCACTTATAATCGCCTTATTGATCGGGTCACCAACGCCATGGAACATGAGAGCAAGCGCTTCCCTCCCGGCTTGCTCCCCACCTTAATAACCGTCCGCTCCTGCCTTCAAGGCTCCCTCCCCCCTGATCGAGGCCCCATTAAATCCAAGGAGGCCCTATCAACCCAGTCAACAGATTCAGACAGCGATACTAATGTGGACCACGATTCAGACACAGAATCCTTAGTCGAGCAGATTAACAACGCGCTCTAAGTCGCCCCCCAAAAACAAAGCAATACTAAGCCTCTCCAAAATGGCGAACTTCCTCCTTCTTCTTCTACTGAGGGGAGGAAGTGCTCTAGTAATGACGTCAGCCCTAAGCCGGGCCGGAAACCGCATGCGCTTTACCCCGCCCTTTCACAGGGCGGAGTTAGTCCGCCATCTTATGCCTTAGGCCCCGCCCTTTCACAGGGCGGAGTTAGTCCGCCATCTTATGCCTTAGGCCCCGCCCTTTCACAGGACGGGGCTAGTCCGCCATCTTATGCCTTAGCCACTCCCACCGCGCCGCCATCTTGCAACGCTTGGGGCCTCCCACTTCCGCCTCCCCCTTCGGCGAGCTCCCCCTCGGAGCCGCTACCGGCAGCTGCCGCCGCTCCTCCCACCCTGCCGACTAACAACCCCTGGCTGCCTTCTACACCTCAAGGCAACCCTTGGGGCAACGCTGCCCCTACCCCCACTCCCGTACCAGGCCCTCTGCAAGCGCGTCCTCCTTTCTCTCGTGCTTTTCGCTGCTTTCCCCTTAACCTTACCCCCACACCACAGAAACCGTACGACTGGTATCCCATTGACTCAGATACTATCAAGCAGCTTCGCAGGGCCGTCAAGGAAGATGGGTTAGGTAGCCCATACGCTTCCCAATTACTGCAGGATATTGCCATGGACTTTTACCTCCCCCAAGACTGGGCCTCGCTTGCCCGTACCATCCTTAACCCCGGCCAGTTCGTTGATTGGCGTGCCCACTTCCAGGCAGAAGCAGCTAGGTAGAGCGAGCAAGATGCAGCCACTGGGGCCAATCATCACCCCAAAGCTTACTTGGGCACGGGAGCGTTTATAAATGCATCTGCTTATATTAATGCACCTGCCACCTTTTGGCCTATCCTTCGGGGAATCGCCTTGCGAGCGTTTGCCAACTGTTCCGCCTGTCGGCCTACCAAATTCACCAAGCTCTTCCAGAAGCCGAGTGAGCCTTTTGCCACCTTTGTCTCCAGGGTTGAAGAAACCTGCGCTCGAAAGGTAAGTGATCCCCAGGCCCAATATTACATGTGCCCATCCTCAAATCCTGGAAAATCGTACTGCAATTCCCCCAACGAGTACTACTGTGCATACTGGGGGTGTGAAACATTAGCCACTAATTGGAAGCCTCCTGTTCCTAATCAATACCTTACCTTAAAGTGGGCCCCTACAGGGTGCAAACTCCCTACTGTTAACTGGCTCGGCCAAGAAAGCGAGGGATCCTGCACACATCTTAATCTTACAGTGCAGCTCCCCACTGATCCCTCCTGGTTACTCGGTCGAACTTGGGGCTTCAGAATCTATGAGAAAGGAGCCAACCAAGGATCACTTATTCTCATAAAAAAGGAGGCTGTAAGCCAACCATGCCAAAATACTGCATTAAAAACACCCTCTGGCATAGGTCCCAACCAAGTCCTTAACCCCCTTTATCCACAGCCCTCCAGCCGCACCTCAGCTCCAACCAACTGCACCTCGGCTGCAAACAGCGCATCGCCAACCCCTCCACCCCAACCTTTTCTGCCCCCCTCTCGTTACTCCTCTCCCCTCCTCGGCCTTATCCAAGCAGCCTTCACCTCAGTGAATTCCTCCAACCCCAATCTTACCTCCTCTTGTTGGCTTTGCCTCTCCACTTCCTCCCCCCTGTATGAGCCAGTTGCCTCCAACCTCTCCTTTTCAGAAAACACAGAGGACAGCCCCTCGGAATGCAATTGGAATACCTCTGCCTTCCCCCTAACCTTTCATTCAGTCTCCTTTACAGGAAAGTGCATCCGCCCTCGCTCAAGTAACTCTCCCAACCTCACAGCTTGTGCCAACTACTCATCTCCCAGCAGCTCTGCCAAGTTTCTTATTCCCCACTACTCCTCCCAATGGCTCTGCTCCTCTACAGGACTTACCCCCTGCCTTAATGTGCAAACCCTCAATACAACTAATGAAACTTGCCTCCTAATTGTCCTTATCCCTAGGGTCTTATACCACAGCGAGGAAGATTTCTTCCTCTGCCTGGAAAGAACTGCAGTTCCTGCCACTCTGCAAAAGCGAGAACCCATCACCGCCCTCACAATTGCCTCCCTCTTAGGTCTTGCAGGCGCTGGCACCGGAATCGCTGCATTAGCCAGTCAAGGCTCCGCCCTAACTCACCTCCGGGCGGCTGTTGACGAGGACATTCGTCACCTACAAGACGCTATTTCCCATCTTAAAAATTCTGTCAATTCCCTCTCTGAGGTCGTACTCCAAAACCGCCGAGGTCTCGACCTTCTCCTCAAAGAAGGAGGCCTTTGCGCCGCCCTAGGAGAATAGTGCTGTGTATATACCAATTCCACAGGTCTCGCCGAAGACAGCCTAAAAAAGGTCCGAGAGGGACTAGAACAACGCAAAAGAAACCGTGAAACCACCAACTATTGGTCCCACATCTTTACCCCCCTCCTCCCATACCTCCTCCCTCTCCTCGGCCCCCTACTAATGATTATTCTAGCTCTCACCCTAGGGCCCTGCATTATCCGCAGAATTGTCCAGCTTGCTAAGAACCAAGCCAATGCTGTCTTTCCATCATTTGTGCAAGTCCAGTATCAACAACTTGCCTCCACTGAAGAAGCTGACCCTCCGCAGCGTCGCCACCCTTGTCCATCCCGCAAGCAGCGAGGCCCCTCTCGAACGCCCGGGCGCCACACCAACGTCGAGCTCCAGCCTCTCTAACTACCATCTACCCCTATCCCTTCCCCCACCTCCCCTTTCCCTCATCCCTTGGCGGATCTCTCCGGTAAGCTTCTTCCTCTAATTAGAAAAGAAGGGGGAAATGCGGGACACTGTTATCGAGTTCCGACTTGGCGGGCCTGGGCCAGGGGAACTGATCAGCCCCTAGGAAGGGTAGTGGGGCACGGGTGGTAGCGCCCTCCACGGCCCCCCGGGCCTGAGAAAGTGGAGCCGAATGCAGGCCCCATTTCCTCACCCCAAAGTACAACCGTTGGGGAGGGCTTGCCGGAGAAAACCCCCCCCCCCCCGTGCCTTACCCGCACCCTCCACCCTCTTCGTTACTGGAGCAACTCCCGCCCCTTTTCAAACAACCTCCGCGCCCTCTCAGAACCAATCCAAGCCTTTAACCTCTACAGCTACCCCGCCCTCTAAACCGCCCGATATAAGCTTGTACTCTCCCCTAATAAACTCTCTCTTGGCTTCTTCACCCTAAAAGAAACGTGTCCCGCCTGTTCCTTCTCGCCGCCCTCCACACCTTGCACGCCTCCGCCGGGGACCGGGCCCAGTCCCCCGCCTCGCCCTCGCCTTCGGGAAAGAGCCCCCGCCGCAGGTACCCTCCGAGCAATCCCGAGAGCCTAGGATTTAGCAACCGGCCGCCACCCCCCCCCCAGACGAATCAACTGCGACCGCACTTGGCAAATGGTACAGCCCTAGACAAAAATCCAGGTCCTCGGAGTGTCCGTTTTTTCCTTGTCAGGGAAGGAAGGGAAGGAAGGGAGTTCAAAAGCACTTATTTGATGCCCTGTGGGTATGAAATAATTGCTTCTGTGGCAACAGGATTTTGACGGTGATCACAAAAACAAGACAAAGGACTACTTAGCAACTGTAACTCTAAGGATTTCAAATTAGGGGGGCAACATCAGGCAGCCCCAAACAACACCTGGCTCTGTGGCACTTAGCTCAGCGGCAGTCGCATTTTGAGCTGTATACATAGTTCCTGATGACCCACCTAAGCTTGCTCTTCAACCTGCACCTTGGAGACTGCCAACTAAGCCACCTTCAGAGTTCCTAAAATCAACCCAACAAAGCCCATCCCCTTGTGGATTACATACCACGCCTGAGGTTTGTTATCTTAAAAGCTCCCCCTCACCCAATATGTGCTTCAAGCTTTGTGTTATGACAAACATTTTAGAAATGGTTGTTCTAGAATTCTCTCTTCTGAAGCTTCAGCCATCAATTCACATTTTACTCCTAAGACGGTTAAAAGAGCCACATGGTGAAAATTCCAGTTCCAATAATGTTTGGTTAATACAGGAAACAAAAACTAACTTTTTTATAACCTGGAGGAGGTTTGAGGAGGATGTGTCCAAAAAATGCATCCCCCAATACATGACCTAACAAAGGAGGAGGAAGAGGCACACAAGTACGTTGTTGGGACTTACGGAAAAAAATTAGAATATAGACTGCAAGCTATCACTGTGAAAGTTCTTGAACTTGATAATGACACTTAGGGTGGTTACATAAGTGCATATCCTGATGTTAGGAAATGCACATGGCAGTATTAAGTGCTCACAGCGTGTAATGGGCGCAACCTACTCTCAAATGTTTAGAAAATAGACAGACAGATGAACTGACAGACACATGGATAAATAGAATGATGCAGCACATGTAGCAAATTGTTAAAACTGGTGGATCCAGGTGCCTGAGGGGGTAGGGCATGCTGGAGTTTTCTGTATGGGGTTTGTATTATTTTTGCAAGTGACCAGCAAATTTGAAATCATTTCAAAATAAAGTGTTTAAGGGAGGAAAAAAAGCATCTCCCAAGAGAGTAAGGACATCTAATATCACACAGCAGGTGCCAACCCTTGATCGGTCATTGGAGACAACCAAACTCCCTAAGAAAGGAAGGCCTTATGCAAAGCAGGCCCACCCTTAAAACGCATATTTGTTGCGTGGGAAACTAAAGTGGCAGATAAGGTGACCCTTCAGATGAAGTTTCAAGTCTGGGTGAAGTGACTGATTTTCCAGATATGCTATCATCATGGTCAGAAGCAGGAAGAAATGAAATTGGAACAGCATCCCACCTTGCACACCCGCGCTATCCGGGGGATCAGCAGCTTGAAAACAAACTCGTATTCCACGGACACCTCCGTGAAGAAGAAGTACACCTTGTCCTCCTCGCCAGCCGTGCTGTTTGGGTTTTGTCGGATCACGTTGGCAAAGACGAAGCTGGGCTCTGCAGAGCAGGGAAGACACTGCAGTTGGCACATGCATGGTCATGCTAACATGCAGCATTGGCGATGCATGCCTCTGCTCTACCTAACTGGGAACAGGTGTCATCAGTCAGGCCACACTGCCTTGGGGACCTCTGGGAGCATGCACATCACGCTCCAAATAAACTGCAGTGCCCTCTGCAGCCTAGGGGAAGTGCTAGCACGGTGATTCTGAACACACCCTATCCCAGGGAACATCACTGAGGATCCCACGGGCCCAGATCTTACTGTGCTCTGAAACATAGTTTAAAACATGCATTTGCTGGTTTAAATAACATAAGCTGCAAATAAATGCCTAAAAAAAAAATCCAGGCACACGATGTGTCTGGGCTCCTTGGCTGCCCCCTCACTGACCATGGCTCCTGCCCTCCCTGATCACCCCTCCTCTGGAGAATCTACGAAGCTTTAAGACGCAGGGGGCTGGCCAGCTGGACTGTAAGCTCAGAATGAGCAAGCAGCCACGAGCCACCTGCACCTGGAAAGTCAAACTTCAAAACACATGTGGCCTGGAGGTAATCAAGAATCCAGATCTGAGCTGATCCAGTTCTTCGAGTGTGCATAAAGGCAGATGCCGTGTTGGAATCTGCTCTGCAGTTTAACATCACTGCAGAAACGGTATGTCCTGATATGATTAGTCTTTATTAGCTGTTTACCATCAGATGCTTACTTTTACAAAAGCCTCCCAAACCGATTTTCAAGGGGAGTAAAAGCTGCCTTAAGACAGCGCTCTGTTAGAGGAGGAAAAAACTAAACAAGCTGAGCCTTGGACCCTGGCTAGCAGACCCCAAGGCACCCAGGAATCCATAGGCAGCTCAGCAATCAGCTAAGGCCTCTTCAGAGGTTGGAGAAACTTCTGCCTAGAAGCATACCACCCCATCGCAGCTCCAAAACAGCAAAACGCAAAATAAAACTGGTGAGGAAGTCACCAGGCGGAGGCACAAACCTTCCATCACATAGCTTCTGGTTCTTACCATTAAGCCAAGGAATCGAATACTCTGTCCTCAGGAGACTTTGGGAAAAATTCCGAGAGATGATGGGTTCACTTCCCAAAAAATTATATGACGTCCCGGAATAAAGCTCTCCGTCTTTAGCGGCCCAGGAGGAAAGAGGAAAAGTGAATCAGCGTCCCAAGTTGTAATGTGCCACTTGGGGGACAGAACATGCAATACGAGGTTTTTCTTTCTGCTCTAACTTCTGGAGAAATGCAAAGACAATGTCCCTACTTTTGGAATGCATGACTCTGCTTCCTCTTGTCTGCTGTTTTCTTTTCTTTGATGTGGTGATTACTGGGTTTCACATTCAGTTGTATTTCATGAGAGTGAAGAGCTAATAACTAAGCCCAGCATCCAGTGAGATGGCAATAAATATAACGGGGGCCCACAGAACTGATGGGCCCGCTCCCCTTGGTTCCTCTAGGCCCTTCCCGGGCAGGCTGCAGCTCAGTTACAAACCTCCCTCTCAGACAGACCAAACCACCCAAGTGATCAGCACAAACTTAATGGATGTCTTGGGTAGAAAATAACATTTTCCCACAAATTTGACTCTGGACCATGGTGGAAAATAATCATCCTTTTGAACAATGAATACCAAAACTCTCATTAAAAGGTATATATAGAGTCACTCGTACCTTTTGTAAGGAGAGCTTATATTACAAAGAAGCACAGCAACAGAATATTGAAAAGTAAAGAACAGAGTGTGCTATTTTGTATACTCAGGATTACATCGTGATCACCGTGCGCAAAGGAAGCTGCGAGTGGCAGGACTCACCGACCATGACAGACGTGTAGCTCTGTGCAGGGTCAAATGGACACCTTCCTTTGCCATCTTCATTTCTCCCCAGAAATTTAAAGGAAGATAAGCTCTAGAATAACAAGCGAATAAAAAGAAGGGGTATCACAAATGTCCGAGCGTACGTAATGATAAGGTGTCTTTGTACCATTTCATTTTACAGACTTGCTGTTCTTCGAAGACCAAGAGGGAAAACCAGATGTGAGACGAGCCAGGCGAGCCCCACCTTCCTGAGCTGCACTGTGAGTTGCTCAGCTACAGGCTGGATGCCAGTGCCTCGGGGTACTTGCTTTGGCACCCTGGCTGAGCTATTCCAGGTCTTGGAGCCCCAGTTTACTCATCTGTAAAATGGAGACAGCAATGCAGGTGCACAAGGGCCCCAAGAGGGCTTGAGGAAGGGCTGCAGGGTGGCCCAGGCAAAGCAAATACAGGAAGGACTCAGTGCACGCCCGGAATTCAATGCCAACAAAGGTGGCACATTTCAAGGCAGTGTGGGAAACCAGACAGGCTGATAAACAGGTAGCTGACTAGCTGTGCCGGTTTGTATATATTACGTCCCCCCAAATGCCATGTTCTTTGATGCAGTCTTGTGGGGCTGATGTATTAGTGTTGATTAGGTTGGAACCCATTGATTGTTTTCATGGAGATGTGAATTAATCAACTGTGGGCAAGACCTTTGATTGGATAATTTCCATGGAGGGTTTACCCCATCCATTCAGGGTGGGTCTGAATTAAATCACTGGAGCCATATAAAGAGCTGACAAACAGAAGGAACTCAGAGCAGCAGCTAAGAGTGACATTTTGGAGAGCAAATCAGAGTGACATTTTGAAGAGGAGCTGCAGCTAAGAAAGGACAAAACACCCCAAGAGCAACATTTTGGAGAATGCCATTTTGAAACGCAACCTGGGAGCAAGCAGACACCAACCACGTGCCTTCCCAACTAACAGAGGTTTTATGGACGCCAATGGCCTTTTTCCAGTGAAGGTACCCTATTGCTGACGCCTTACCTTGGACACCTGATGGCATTAAAACTGTTACTTTGTAACCAAATAAGCCCCCTTTATAAAAGTCAGTCCATCTCTGGTGTTTTGCAAATGGTAGCATTAGCAAACTGGAACACAAGCCATTCAGAAAATAAAATATAAAATAAAATAAAGTATTATAAAACAAAATAAAATATAAAGTAAAACAAAAACAAAGCTGAATTCCTACCTCACTCCACCCCCACAACATATTCCAGAAGGATCAATGATCTGAATATTAAAAATGGAAATATCGTGCATTAAAAGACGTATGGGCATGTCTTTCAATCATGGGCTCAACTTTCTTAACTTGGCAAGAAAGCCCCAAACCAAATAAGGAACAAAAGGGCAGATCCAACTACAGAAAAAACTGGAAAGCTTTTTGTACTGGAAAAGATGAGACAAAGTCAAAAGATAAGTGACAAACTGGGGGAAAATACATGCAAAATTGACAGATGAGGTGTTTATGTTCATGGATATATGAAAAGCTTGTACAAACAAGAAAAAAGATCCCAGGACAAAAATAAAAAAACACAACACAACACACACACACACACAACAACAACAAAACAGCAATTTACAAAAGAAGAAATCCTCGTGGGGCAAGGCAGACAGAAAAGGACACGTAAGCCTGCTGGAAACCCGAGAGGCACTGCCGGAAATAAAAGTGGGAAGTCATGTCCACCTAGAAAGACAACTGCACCCAGGGCTCAGGGTGGGGAGCAGGCCCTCTCCACCTGTCGAGAAAGGTGGATTACAAACATGTCAGAAACCCTATTCTGACAGGAGTTCACAGAAACAGAAACGGCCAACAGGAATGTGACAAGCTATCATGAACATTATAACATGCCCGTTAAGACAGCAGATAGAGTTTCACTTATCACATTAGGAAAAACGAACTGCAGTGATAATACAACTGACACGATATGATCCGGTTATCATCTCTCTAAAGGACATTTGGGGACTACTGGGAGAATCTGAATGGGAGCAGAGATAAGATAACTAGATAGTATTAGGGAATTATTGCAAAACTTCTTAGACAGGCAGGAGAAGGTCATTATTCTTAGGAGATGCACATGAAGGTATTTAGGAGTCAAGGATAATGTTCAGCAAATGCACACGTGCACACACATGTACCACCCCCCAACCCCCCACCCAGGTTTAGCAAGTGTGGCTAACTTGTATACATACGAGTAATCAACTCTAGGTGATTTGTATACATAGGAGTAATCAACTTTACTGTAGACTTGAAAGCTTTTATTAAAAATGCAGGGGAAAATTATGGGTCTAGATTTAAATGAAATACACTATCCCTCACCTCAGTAACTGACATAGCCATGGAATTTAAGTTTCAATTATAGTTACTTTAAGCTTTTGATTAACTCCAGGTTAGCCAGGAAATCCTTTGAGGCTGAAAATGTTTCACATATGACTTTTAGTATACTTTTCCCTTAAGCAAAAGGAAACTCAATCTGTCTTTGAGGAGGGGTCTTAAAACATCCCAGGAACACTGTCCCCTGACCTCCACCCAATATCACCTTTTGCTGCCAGCATCTGTGGGTAAAGACAGACCCGCAGATCACTGCTATGGCTCTCACCCCCCCAGGGCTATGAGCAAATATGGTTTCTTCTAAGCAAGTGCTTAATGAGCTCACACTTTGTCTTGTTGTTTGCCTTTGACTCAAGGTTGGAAAATGTTTTTAAAAGTTCCAATTTAGGGTTCTAACAAATGAAGTTTTTCACTCTAGCCTTGGTGGTTTGAAGCTATTATGTACTCTAGAAAATCATGCTCTTAAAGCTAATCCATTCCTGTGGGTGTGGACCCATTCTAAGTAGGATCTTCTGTTGGGGAATAGGATCCTAAGCTAAGAAGTGACCCACCTCATTCAGGGTGGGTCTTAATCCTCTTACTGGAGTCCTTTATAAGAAAATGACATTCAGACGGAGAGAGAGAAACAGCACGTGCAAGAGCCACGGAGGCAGAGAGAAAGCTATGGAAGCCAGCAGCTGAAAGCAACTAAAGCCAGAGAGAAGGGAGAGACCAGCAGATGCTGCCATGTGCCTGGCCATGTGAGAGAGGAGCCAAAGCTCACCGGCAGCTGGTCTTTGGGGAGAAAGCATCGCCTGATGATGCCTTGCTTTGGACATTTTTCTCGGCCTCGAAACTGTCAGCTTGTAAGGTAATAAATCCCCATTGTAAAAGTTAACTCACTTCTGGTATATTGCTTTTGGCAGCCCAGCTAAAACAACAGCATATTTTACAGTTGTCAGGCACTCTCTAAAATAGGGGGCAGTCATTAGAAAACATGCTTCATTTTCAATCCTCGAAGTTCCCCTTCTCTCTCTGTCTGTAATTGTTATGCAAACTGTTCACTAGACGCTTCGAGAGGAAACAGTTTCTCCCAGTGAGATGTTACAGTCTAATCTTCTCTCTCCTCCTAGTTTCAGTCAGGTGAAGAGAAGAGCAGTGGCAAAAGGACAGTATAAAGTGTGAGGAAGGCCCCTGCCTAAGGAGTCTAAATATAAAGGAGGTTGTTTTGACACCAGTTTAGGGATAACCCAGGACCTGACGGAGGTAAGGGACATAAGAGGAATCTTGCTTCTGAAACAGCTCAGTACATTCTCTATGGGTGAACAGATGCCAACAAATGCAGCTGGTGGCAGTTTGCACATTTTGCTAGTTAGGATGTATTATGTCCCGCCAAAAGCCATGTTAATGCAGTCTTGTGGAGGCAGACATATTAGTGTTGATTAGGTTGGAATCCTTTGATTGTTTCCATGGAGATGTGACTCACTCAACTGTGGGTAAAACATTTGATTGAATTATTTCCATGGAGATATGGACCCCGCTCATTCAGGGTAGGTCATGATTTAATCACTGGAGTCCTATGAAAGAGCTCACAAACAGAAGGACCTCAGAGCAGCTGAGAGAGACATTTTGGAGACGGCCATTGAAAGCAAACTTCTACAGTGCTTCAGAGAAGCTAGCCCAGAGTTTGCCCCAGAGAAGCTGAGAGAGGATGAAATGCCCCAAGAGCAACATTTTGAAGAATGCACAAGAGCTGAGAGAGGAGCTGGAACACAACCTCGGATCAGCAGATGCCAGCCATGTGCCTTCCCAGCCAACAGAGGTTTTCCAGACACCACTGGCCCTCATTCAGTGAAGGTAAACTTGTGCTGATGCCTTAATTTGAACATTTTCATGGCCTTCAGATGTCAATTTGTAACCAAATAAACCCCCTTTAGAAAAGCCAATCCATTTCTGGTATTTTGCATAATGGCAGCACTAGCAAACGGGAACACACACCAATGAGAATTTCACCAGTGGACACAGAATGGTGATATTCCAAGGCCAGATCAGTGACCCATTAACCAAGAACATGTGCAAATCCAGGAGTAGAAGTTCTAACTCTTCTAGCTGACTGGGACCTGCTTTGAAGCCAGGTCTTCCTCAAAAAACAAAATAATGAAAGGTAGAAGGAGAGAAAGTGCTGAGGATTGAACACAGTGCTGCTCACCCGTCAAATGCACTCTCTACAACGTCCTCCCCGCTTCGAGTTCTGCACCAGCACAAGGGCTAGCAAGGGAGTCGTTAGCCCTGCCCCATGCCACATCCTCGGTCACGGCAACTTAGAGAGGAGGCCACTAGCCACAGCTGGAACATGGATTGGCAGTCCTTACGGAGCTGGCTATTAGTATGCCCTGTCGCTTTTCAGGGTGGAGACCTGTTTACTCCTGCCCCAGGCCCCACTCAGCTTTACAGCCTTACCAGGTGGTCACAGGTTGGCTGGAACGCGTTCGTTCCACACACGTAAAGGGTATTGGCGTTGAGTGGTTGCAGCACTCGGATGTAGTTGAGACATTCTGTCTATAAGGAAGAAACACACACATGTTAACAACTGTCCAGCTTCAAACACAACCCCCGCCCCATCCAACTTATTAGCATTTCCAAACTGATAACACTTTTTGCTTTAGAGTGCACAACCAACATCCACTAACTGCATTTCACTGAGGACCGGCCTTGTTTTGGTGCCCTGACTGCCCTTCTTTTCATTTGTCCTTCTAACGCTCTCAATCTTTGCAGATCAGCTCTATCTGCCCTGTCCACGTCCACGGCGAGGTTTCCTGAGATGCCAGTTCAGCGCTTGGACAAGCCTAAATCTTAGACTGACCTGAATAATTCTGTCTCTGTAGCATCCACAGGCTGTTCAGGTATCCCAGTGGGATTTCATTTCAGTTGCTAATTTATACTCAGCCACAACCTCCCCCCCCCTCCCAAAAAAACAGCAATGAAAGCTTTCCTCACTACAGTGGGAAATCCAATATAGAAAAAAAGAATTATTTTGACTCTCACCAAACACATAAACCATTAGTTCTATTGCCAGACCTGCTGAAAGTGTACACTGTACAGAATTCCTTCTGCTTTCCTTTTCTGTTTGGGACCACCCCACCCCCACTCCTACTTCCCAAATGCATAAGACTGACAGGCAGCTCATCCATCACACCACATCTTGGGGGGGGGAGATACAGAAAAGGAAAGAGCCCCATTTGGCTATGGGGTATCTGCACCCCTCCTACCCAAGGTGGACAGGGATGAACCAACGAGGTCTAGAGCTGAGCTGTGCATCAGAAAGACCTCAAAGCAGGAAAACAAAGATGGCATTTAAGAATCCACTCATGTTATTTTAGGCTGAAAAGTACTTGGATTATATATGCCATAGTCTGAAATCATCTCAGCTCAGGAAAGTTTTCTATGTACTATATATTTTTAAACTGGTTGGAAGTAATTCATAACCCACCCAATGCCCCATCCCCTAACCCCTACCACATACACCCCCAAACTGGGAGGGCTGCTTGTCAGCTGTACAGCCTCCACACAATGGGCTGCAAAGTATTTTGCCTAATTTAGCTCTAAACCACTCCCTGTGGTAACTGTCATTACAGTGAATCTCCTACATGTACCCTTGTTTCTTAAACTAACTTTGGATTTAGCTACAAACACTTTGGTGAAAGTATTTAGCCCTTTGCTAAAAAAACAAGGGCTAAATCCAGCAAGGATTTCCTGGTGGTGTATGTGTGTGCCTGTGTGTGTTTGTTTTTGGAATTCTCAATTGTTTTAAAATTAGCCAACAACTTCTGAAAATTACCAAAACTCAGCTGCCTTCACCAGTTATCGAGGAAGGCTTGGTTCAAACCCAGACAAGGGAAATTCTCAAGGAATGAAACTTTGCCCCAAATCCTAGGCACCTCTCCAAAATACTAAGGTTTTGGGGGAAGGCAGGGGATGAACCCTACATTTTATATTGTGAGTCAGCACTAGAAATCGTTTTCTGTAGTCAGTTTCAGGTCATTTGAATACACTCAATTCAGTTATCTTTAAAAAGTATTTATCCACTGTCTATTCTGTGTTTGGGGCTTGCTTTGAGAGACCCAATCTTGATGCTCAGGAAAGAATGGCTAACCTCCAAGCTGAGATTAAAATTGCTAGGGAAATACATTTTTTTTTTTTTTAATTTTCTGTTTTGCAACAGAAATTACCTGTTTCGATTTCCCCTTTTCTGCACATTTTGCTTTCTTGTCTTCAGAGACCTTCCAGTATACCTGTTAGGATAAGTGAGAGTCCATTTCAGTGCATATTTTCCTCTCCAAAAGGGCTACTGGTATAAAAAGTAGGCAGCTTACAGAGCACATAATACAGCATCAACAGTTCTCCCGAGACAGTAAAATCCCAAATTTCAAAGTGAGGTTCAGAGAAGTGGGTGCTGAGGTGCACAAGCAATTTGGAACGTCAAGAAATTTCTAACTGTGACCCTTATCCTGAAACCAGTGGTGCCTGGACAGCCAGCTCTCAAATTCCCACTAGTTTTAGCCACAGCTAAACTAATGAAAATGAATTATCTGCCCAAAAGGAAAAGAATAAGTATTTTCAAACATTGGTAATTTTTTTCCCTATCCATTCTAAAGTGACCCTAGAGTCCAGTAAAAATAAGTCATGATGCTTGACTATTGGCAGAATGGTACAATCACAATTCCTTGAATTTCCTGTGACGTGAGCAGGTGACAAGTGTTAGAGTAACATTCTTTTAGATAAAGCATCATACTTAATAAAACCTCATTTCTTCACTGCAAGCTGAGGATTTAAAAGCCATGGACGTCTCAGAAAGGGGAACCCCAGGTGAAAGAAGCCACCACCGCTGTGTATTAGTTAGGGTTCTCTAGGGAAACAGAACCAACAGGAGATATCCATAAATATGAGATTTTATAAAAGTGTCTCAGGCAGCTGATACACCCTTCGTTGATTTATCAGTCACAGCTGCAGCCAATTGACTGATGATTTAATAAACCAGACTGTTGGTTTATTGACCAGCCACAAATGTCCTTGAAATAACGGTTAGGCCAGTGCTTGCTTGACCAGACACCTGGGTACCATCACCTGGCCAAGTTCACACATGAACCTAACCGTCACAATGGTTATCAGGTTGAGAGACTTATCCCACTCAGACTCAGGATTCAAAAAGACTGCTTCACAGTGTATCTTCTGCAATGAGAGAATTCAATCAGCTGGATTTAACCAAATCAGCTGAAGACTTTTAAAGGAGAAGAGAGAGAACTTTCACTTCTGCAGCCAGCTAGCCTCTCCTGGGGAGTTCACTGAAGACCTTCATCAGAGTTGCCAACTTGCTCCCTGCCCTACAGAACTTGGACTCATGCATCCTCTCAGTTGCCTGACACACTTTTATAAAATCTCATATTTACAGATATCTCTTGTTGGTTCTGTTTCCCTAGAGAACCCTAACTGATACACCCACCCAAGGCCATGCAGAGGGCAGACGCACATCATGAGGACGCATGGAGCAAAATCAAGGCTGGGAAATTCCCTTGGACACACTGACCGGTTTTCTCAATAAGTAAACTGAGCGGGGGATGCCTGTAAATCACAACTCAATAGACATCGCAATGAACTGCAGTGGATGGACCTGATGTCATCTGATTCATGCTATTTAAAAAGAATCCCAAAACTCATTAAGGAGAGAACTGATCAAATTGGAACACAGGCTGAATGTCTGAAGACACTGGGGGATTACTGTTAATGTTTCGACATGAAAATAGCGTTTTGGTTATTTTGAAAAATAAAAGAGCTGTTTCCTTTATGAGTTACCCACTGAAACATTTACAGACCAAGGAGATGGTATCTGGATTTGGTGCAAAGTCACCTGGAGGCATAGGAAGTAGGTGGGGTCAGAGGTGAAAACAGTGGGAACAGTGGGCCGGTATTGACACTGGTAAAAAGTTTAAAAGTAAAAGACAAGAAGGGGGGTGATCCCTGGTCTCATGAGCCCCAAAATGCAGGTAGGAGGGCTAGGGGGACCCAGTGGCCCTCGGCAAGCTCAGGTGTCAGGAAACAACACACGTGGGACACTCGTCAGAGCTGAGTTTGGAGACGCAGAGGAAGTCTGCGAGGCTAACCATGGAAGAGAGCGAGAGGAGAACTTGCAAAGAAAAAGGGGCAATGCACCAAGGAAAAGGGTGGGGGGCATCCGATGGGGAGCCAAGAATCTGCTCCATTGGAAGCTGTTATTTATGGTAAAGACGATTTCACAGATTGGCAAAGAGCTTTCACACACATTACTCAGACCTCATTATATGGAAGCAGGTATTAATTACATGCTGCAGGCAGGTGAGCAGAGGCACAAATACTATAGAAAGTGCTGGAAGCAGAGTCTGGGTCTTCCCACCACATGCCCGATGCTCTCCCCGTGGTATCGCATTTGGGCTCCACTGACACCATCAGAGACACCAGATTTTACTGCTGGCAACAACGACTTCATCTGGGCATGTACGTTCCAGGGTGTTTCATCAGGCTTAGGACCCAGTTTACATCCTAATTCTGTTTTAGTGGCTCAGGGTGTACGGAATCTGATTTGAACAGATACACAGCTGTACACAATAACTGCCTTTTAACAGCTCCCACTGTACAAGGCTGAGTCCACATAGAAGGGGAGCCGGTGCTGGCAGGAGGGGCCCCCGCCCCATGCACCTACCTCCTGCTGCTTCTCGGTGACATCCAGGGCGTTCAGGGCAAAGACGGCTTCGCGGGCACCAACGTACAGGGTGTCCTTGTCCTTGTCCTCGCTCAGCAGCAGGATGGAGTAGTTGAAGATGCCTGGCTCGTGGAAGTGTACCAGGTGCACCTCTGTGGGCAGGGAGGGGACAGGGCAGGAGAGATGAATCAGACATTTGTATTTGGAAAAGGTGGCCCCTTGGACGAATGAGAAACAGCTTCTCTCGGGCATCTGGAAGGACGTGTTGGTGCGCTGTCACATCTGCAGGGGCCGGGCAATGCATTTGTGGCAGGGCTGAGTCCCCAGCAGAGGCCAGAACTCAATCACCTCCAGAGCAGATCCCTAATGGAGCCACCGGATACAAGTGGGCCCTGCCCAGGCCCCAGGAGCTGGCTGTGCTCACCCCGTGGCAATGCACTTTGACCTCCTTTCCCACTCCCAGAAATCCTGCTCTACTCCAAACCCCACACACCAAGACACACAGGTAAAAAGCCTTCATCTGTTGCTCTCTGCAGCCCCCCTCTACCTTCCCATTAAACTCCCATCTATGATACATATTTTTTAAATCACCCATAGATTAGGTGAATAAAGAATATAATTATTTAGAATTTCTCTCACTCAAGAAAAAAAAGTTTAATTCAAAGCCTTTAAAAAATCCATTTCAGTGGATTTTATGTGACTCGACCCAAGCATTTTTCAGTGATAACCACAACAAACTTACAAAATAAAGAAACAAATGACTTTTTTTAATCATTTACCAGGTATATGCATCAGTAGCTACTTAGGAATATGATGAATTAAACTATGAGCTACTTAGGAAGTACTATTTTTTAAGGAAGTATTTCTTTTTAAAGATTGGTTTCTTCTTTTAAACCCTTCTGACGTCGACTTGAAAGGCTTGAGCTTGGCTTTCCATTTCTACCAAGCCTTCCCTTTATTTAAGGGCAAAGTGTTAGCAATTTCTGTTCTTCTAATTTTCTAGTGTTGAAGATACACACGGGATGAAATTCCTTTCTCAATGCATCTACTATAAGCAATGCCTGTTAATTATGTGCAAAATGACTTTCAACCACGTGAGCAAAACCATATGCTTAGACACAGGTACCTGAGCTGTCAATCTACCGAACGAGAAAAACTGGGGCTCCCAAGACCCATTTTTTCAGAGAGAAAAATAAATAATATGGAAATTAATAAATAGCAAATGACAATAATGTGTACGAAGCCCAGCTCCAAATACAATTTAACTGTCCTCAAAATCTATCACTGTTCTCCCAGTGCATGGGTGGCAAGTGCTCAGCAGGGGCTTGTTCTTGGGTAGTTTGATGGTTAATTTCATGTGTCAACTCGGCCAGGTGATGGCGCCTAGGTGTTTGGTCTAGCAAACACTGGCCTGCTTGTTACTGTGAGGGTGTTTCATAGATGGGACTTTTATCTATAAGCAATCAATTGCATCTACAATCAGCTGATTGCATCTACAACCAACAAAGGCATTTGCCCTCACCAATGTGGGCAGTCTCCTCATTCAATCAGTTGGAATCCTTAAAAGCCAGAACTGAGGATTTCAGAAGTCAGAAAGAAGAATTTCTGCCTCAACTTCATTTCAACTTGAATTGGGGAATTCAAACTGAAGACTTCAATGTCACCTTTATCGGAGTTTCCAGCTTTTGGCTTGAGCTGCAGCACTTAGAAGTCCCAGCCCCCATAGCTGCACAAGCATTCTTTATAATAAATCTTTTAATATATGTCTATATCTCCCATCAGTTCTGTTTCTCTGGAGAACCCTGTCTCATACAAGTAGCATGCACCAAACGTTATCAGTGAAAGGGGAGATAAGCATCCTTTTATGAGTCCCTCTGCTTTAGAAACCAAATCGAGGGCCTGAACAACTCCTGGCAAACATCTCCAGTTACCAAAGGCATGTCCTTAGAAACACCTGCAGCCTCTGTCTAGGAGCCCATCTGCTTGCTGAAGACATGAGTTGCACAAACATCCTAGGAGCACACAATCCAACAGAACAAACGACAACATTCTACCCGACACAGTTCGTTATCCTGCCTGGTGATTTATAAGGCTATTTCAATTGCACCCCTGGGCAAGGCTTTGTACTCACCTTTGTGCTCCCAGGTAATCCTGGGCACGGGTGCAAATGCCACGGCCATCCCCAAGGCCACAGCCAGGGCTGGGAACAGCCCCCCAAGGGGGCCGAGCATGCTCACTGGGCAGGGGTGGCAGTGGCAGAGCTCTGGCAGCAAACGCTCATGGGCAGGAGATGGTCCCTGGTGGGTGGGTAGCAGCAAGGACGCTGCTCAGGGCCCAGGGGCTGTGGACGGCAGCACAGCGGGGAGCTGGTGGGTAGCGAGATCCGCAAGAACCCTCATTTCCCGGCACACCAGGCAGAGAGAGGACCACTCTGGCTATGGCCAATTTCTGAGGCTCCCTGGCTTCTTTGCGGTCTTCGGAGGAAACACTGAAAGAGAGAAGGAAGACAACATGGTTATCTGAGCAATACACTTCCCAGCTTTGCTCCGACCACATCCCGTATGGAATCCACCTGCTGACGAGCAGAGAGGAGGAGGGGTACATGGGAGGGCATCTCGCAGCCACCCTGGGAGGAAGAAGCTGGGGGGACACCTCCCAGAGACCCCACTCTCAGACGCACAGAGGAGTGAAGCCAGGAGTTACCAGGACCAATGATCCCCAACACCCCAGGCAGGACAGAACGATGTCCCAGGAGGTGGGACAGACGGATGGAACAGGGCTCAGCAGGGGGCTTGGGAGACACCCGTCAATGCAAAGCCACACTGGCTGCCAGGCTTCCTTCCTGTGCAGGAGCTCCTCTCCGGCTGGTGGTGAGATGAAAATGGAGGGAACCAAACCAAGGGTTTCAGTTTCCCTCCAAGACTTTTGCTTTCCAATTCCTCTAATGTTTTCTTTGCAAGGAAAACAGCCAGACAGAAACTATGGAGGCCTAACCAGCTTCCAAAGACCCATGCCTCCTGCTGTACATCAGTTTGCACACGACAGAAACTCTGGTTATGAGCTCTGATGCATCCAACGAGACCAAAGCACCGCATTAAAAGAAGAGGCTTATGTTGTGTAGTGAAATTGCAGGGTGGGAAGGGGGCACCCAAAAGACCCCCTGCAGAACTTCTACAGGGAGGCTCCCTGACTCTCCCTGGCTAGAAACATCTGTTCTAGACACAAAGCATCTGCCCTTGGACCTGAAGCAATAACTGGAAAAAGAGAGAAGCCCCCTCCCGTGGCCCACCTGGCCACCTGAGGAAGGATGCACAGTTTTGGGGGAGCTTTCAGCACTGGGATGCATCATCGTCTTTGGGGAACTGAGCCCAAGACGAAAACCCCAATTTTTAATCCTGCTCGGCCAGGTCCTCCACAAAGCTTGCACCATCTTCTTATCGGCCTCTCCCATTTAGCTTTCTCTCTGTCCCAGCCAGACCTGACCACGCCGAGCACGGTGCCTCTACACGCCTGCCCACCGGCTGCTCTGTCCCCAGCGTGTCAACACGGTTCAGGGTATCTCCTAATGTGTCTCTTCCAGAAATGATGTCAGCAAATTCCCTTGCACAGTCTCATTCATTCATCCCGGAGGCTTTGTTTTCTCCATGTGATTGATCATTAACTAATTGGCAGGAGCTCCCAAAAGCTTCCCTGCTCTGAGCTCCCAAGCAGGTAATAGTTTCTGAGTAGGCTCCATATGAAGAAAACTCACTCAATTACAGATTCAGATCTTCATAATATCGGGCATACTTGCAGTTACTTGCCATCAGGAGGCCACTTCTCATTTGCAAAAGGGAACTTGTCTGACTACAAGGTTGTTACAAGAAATAGACAGTGTTCCTTCCAATGACAAATACGGAAGCTCCCGTGAAGTCTGAACAAACCAGGCCTGGCCCCAGGGAGCCCAATCCTGGGGAAGGAGGCACGTGGTCACAAACAGCAGGTGCTGTCCTTCATATTCTATGTTCTTACTATGGGAAATGTGGTTCCCCAACAAAAGACATGTTCTCAATCTTAATTTGTGTCCCTGGGGGGTGTGAACCCATTTGTGAACAGGACCCTTAGAAGATGCAATGTCACAAAGTTGACACCCCTTTTCAACAAGAACAGGTTAGGGTGGTCACTGCCTAGACATCCCTGAAGATCGGGAAAGTGAGTAAACTAGAGGAAGGGGTAGCAACACACAAGATGGAATTTAACAAAAGATTATGAATACTGAATCTTTATATCATTTTCTTTTCGTTAGTTGCTAGGGTATTAGGATAGAAGGAAAAAACTGAAATGGCAGAACTGTAACCCACAGCATCCTTTGAAATTTGTTCTATAGCTACTTGTTAAAATGTAATTTGAAAGCTATACCTTTTTGTATATATGTTAGATTTTACAATAAGGAAACGACTGGAATCATGGTACTATAACTCATAATAACTTTGGGAATTTCCTATATATCTACTTGTTAAATCATACTTTGAAATGTATTACCTTTTTGTATATATAAGTTATATTTCATAATAAGGAAATAACTGAAACTGGAATTGTAACCTATAATTCTTTGAAATTTGTTCTCTAACTAGTTGTTAAATTGTACTTGGAAAGTTAACACTTTTATATATATATGTTATATTCTACAATTAAAAAAATATGATAATTTTTTTCAAAAAAGAGGACATAAAAAAGAAGATGCATCATCAGTTAAGGTGTGGGCTCATCTGTGAATAGGTTCTTCCAAGATTCTATTCAGATGTGGCCAAACAAACTGAATCCGGGTGGGCCTTAATCAGTAGAACCAGAGGCCTTGTAAAGAAAAGAAACCTGAAACCAGGAAAAGCCAGAAACCAGGAGAAGCCAGAGAGGGGAGAGAGCCTGCCATGTGGTGGAGACCCACCATCACCAGAAGGCTATCAACAAAACCATGAGCCGACAGAGGCTTGTTGTTGAAGCCAACCCACCGTGTGGTATTTGTCATCACAGCCTGGCAAACTAAGACAGGTAACAGCAGACCACGGTCTTTAATGTGGGGAAAAAATGATGGCAACAATGGCGAAGCTGTCCATGGGGTCCTCTGAAGTGCCTGTTAAATCCCTCTCCCCCACCTTCTGGAACAGTGGAGGCCCCCTGGCTTTTGAGGGATATGGCATTTTCCCCGATTATGTGTCACGGAAATCACGCAGCCAACATTATGTGTGCCGTGGCTGCCCAATCCGTTCTTCCCAGCAGTGGAGGGCTGTACAGTGCACAGGTTACAAAAGTTTATGTGGAATCTTGCATAAGCGGGAGGAAGGTGAGAAGGTAGGTCTGCTGGCAGGGAAGGGGGTCCGCAGAGGAGGTTCCCACCAAGCAGCAGGGATGCCGCAGACATGCCCACGTGGACCCCTTCCAGCTGGTCACACGTGGGTCCCAGCCACTGTGGGTCCAAGCCGCTGTACAAGGCTGTGCACACGGAGGGGGAACACAGAAGCAACCCCCCCGCCCTTCACAGAGGTTGTCCTCTAGCAGGAGAAAGGGTCCATACCCAAAAGGAAAACTGGCTACAAATTGCAGTGAGGAAATCACAGGGTGACACAATCAAAAGTAACAGCAAGAGATCAATTTACATAAAAAGGGACTATGTCTTGGAGGACTGATGTTGAACCTGCAAAACAAGGCACCAACTATACAGAAAGCCAGGCCTGAAGTCGGCCCTGGGGAGCCCTTCCTGAGCACAAAAGGAGCCTGGGTGAAAATCAGATGCGAGTACAAACTAAAGCTACAGTGGCTTCCTGGCTATGGGACAGAGATGTGAGGCTCACAGGGCATGTTTCATTTCTAATTTACTATATGGGGGGGGGGGGGGTGGTTTTCAGAGGGTCCAACAACAAGAAAGAATTCCTTTTAGGTCCCTCAGTTGAAATCCATTGCCTGGGGCATCCATTAAACGTTTCGGCAGCCAGGCTTAGACCCCAGAGTCAGGGGGTGGGAGAAAGTCTCTCTGGAAATCAGCACACAGAACACAGAGACTTATTTCAACTCTCTCTTTGAACCCAGTAACATGACACTTTAAATGGACATAAACCATAAGAACAAAAATTGAGACGGGAGATGAAAGCAGATGAGGAATGCTGACAAACTTAGGAAGCTAGAAAGAAAATAGCTAAGTAGTAACCAGTGGAGTGCTGGCAAACTAACAACCAGCTCTCCAGGGCTGTGGGAGGGGCGCTGTGCTTTGTGGCTGGTGCCAATTTCTGTGGTGTAAATACTCCCATTGTTGCTGATTTCAAGCTATCAGCACAATATCCCTGAGTATGGAATTGGGAAGAAAAGAGCTGTAGCATCTCACGAGGCAGACACAACAGACAACCAACTCCATGAGCACAGGTAACGGACAACAGTAAAATATATATCATTATACAAAATAATCATATAAATACACACAAATTACATAAATGTATAAAATAATTAGGAGGTAATGAGTTTTGAGTATCTTTACTTTTAATGTAATTTATTTAACTTTAGGTTTGCATAATTCAATGTTTAATAATAGCTACGTTTACCATCGGTTCTACCACCCCGCGGGCTTTAAGTGACTTTGTGGATCAGAGAGAGCTGAAACCAGAGCCCACTAGGGGAGACATCACAAAGAAAAACGTGGTGAGAAAATGAAAAGGATCTTAGAATTTGGATAAAAGAAACATAATGTTCAATGGAAGGATTGGGAGATGAAACTGAAGATGTTTCCTAAAAGTTGAAAGAAATGGAAAAAGGCTGAGAAAAGATAAAAGAAATCAGAGGATCAATTCTGGAGGCCTACAACTAATAAGAGCTCCAGAAGACTGTGAAAGTCTAGGAATTATCAGAGAAATTTCTAATAAAAAGGTTTCCAGAACAGAAAGACATGAGTTTTCAGAATGGAAGTGCCCAGGGCAATGAATGAAGAAAGACCACTCATATCAGGCACATCATCGTGCAATGTGAGAAACCCGGGAGATGAAGAGAAGATCCCAAATGCTTCCAGACAGAAGAAAATTCTCTTGTCTCTCTACATGCACACACGCACACAAACCCACACACCTCCTGCTGGTTTTGTTTCTCCTGAGAACCCTAATACATTCTTTGCCCCCATCTACCCCCACCCCAACCCCTCCCAACCCTCCTGGTATAGCCGCTGCTTCTCAGACTTACCAAAGTCAACCCTGCCTCAGAGTCTTTGTACTTACAGCTGCTACGTCTTCCGGAACTCTCTTCCCCCAGGAGCTTCTCATGGCTCCGTCTCCCCCCACCCCTGCAATGACCATTTGCTCCAAAGCTGCCTCCTCAAACACATCCCCTGACCCTATAAATCACCCTAACCCCACACACCATCCTTGCCTCCTGCTTTATTTTCTTCCCAGCATGTGCATCTGCTTGAAAATGTCTCCGTGATTTACACAATTCTGAGGCAAAGCAGAATCCAGGGAGAAATGCAAAAAAAAAAAAAAAAATCCCTA
Source organism: Choloepus didactylus (assembly GCF_015220235.1). Taxonomy (NCBI): domain Eukaryota; kingdom Metazoa; phylum Chordata; class Mammalia; order Pilosa; family Megalonychidae; genus Choloepus; species Choloepus didactylus. The sequence continues at coordinate 17,666,963 of NC_051316.1, forward strand.
AACACCAGAGCAGAGTATATGACCCACTGGAGAGAACTAAAGTGAGACCCTGGTAGCAGAAAAGTTCATAAAATAAAGTTCCCAGAACGAGCAGGAATTTAAAATGAACCTGCTACCAGCAGTCACAACAAAACCTCAAGGAATAGTTAAGTCGTCCCTGAATCAGTGTCCTCCAAGAGAATGTCAAAGCAAGTTTCAACAGAAGCTTGGGCTGAAGGAGTCTTAGAGCTGGGCTTGCATCTCCTACCAGACAGTTTTAAACAAATTAGTGAGAATGGTCAGGAATTATGTACATTCACTTGGGTTACTCAAATTGGTCGAAAAGAAAAAAAAAATTTAATTAAATTGATTAAAGCATGCAACAACCCCAGGCACTCTGCCACTTAGCAACATAGGGAGCTGTCAAGCCCAGCCAGGCCCTGTCCCCCACTCCTGAGCTCCTGATCTGCCTTGCGGATGGTAACTGCACATGACCAAGTCTTTCTACATAAGCACACGCTGGCTTCCTGGAGTTTACCCAGGTCTGAGCTGTACTTATCTCATCAGAAGATGTCAGATTCCCAACAGCCTAGAATAGCTCCTGCCTCTTGTTCCCAAAGACTCACTGCATCTTAGTTCTTTAAAAAAAAAAAAAAAAATCAACATGATAGCAAAAGGTCAGGAAGGGTTCCCACCAGGCATGGAGGGGGAATGGCTGGCAAGGGAAGGAGGAAGGTGGAGGGGGCTTGTACACTTTGCTTTATGACATTGGAAAGCTTTGATTTTTTATGTGCAGTTGCAGTTTCATTTAACTGTTTCCAAATAAATAAGCATATGTTCACAACTGTGCTTACATGCAGGTGTATATGCATGTGCATATGTGTATATATCATGTGCACACAAGTGTAAATGTATGTATGTGTACAGGTGCACATGTAGGCATTGTGCACATACATGCACATTTCCAAAAAGCACGTACTGTTTTGTATAATTTAAAAATTGCTTTAAGCAAAGGCACAGGCTGCACCCACACAAATGTTTCCTGCTCAGGTTCTTCTACGAACAGTAGCTCCTTCCCTGAACGTGTATAACCGCTGATGAGATGTCACACGATGAATCTCACTCTCGACATTTTTAATTATAGACGACTGGACAAAATGCTCATGCTGCTGCTTTCTTTAGCATTTATGAGATGTAAAGGTATCTTGCTGGGAGCTGCTCTTATGAATGCACATTCTGCCTTGACAGTGTGGAATTGTTATCCTTCTCATTTGGAAAGAATGACTTGCAGACAGGAGCCCATTAGAAAGATGGGTTTACAAAATGTCATTCCCATTACACACAATGGTGCCAGTTCATGAAAAGCGTGCTACCCCACTTTAAATGTCAGGCAAATGGAACCCAGAGGGGGGCCCTGAACTCAATCACTCATGGGTCTGAGCAGATTGCCTGTCAGTGCTTTTCAAACGGCGGCTTTCTGCCCATTAGTGGTCTCAGAATCAGCTCAGGAGGTCCCAGCATAGCATACGTGAGTACACAGCAAGCAGCAAGGCCAAGCACCATTTCACTGAACTGTTTCCAAATGAATAGGTATATGTGCACATGCATGTGCCCACTGTGCTTACATGCAGATGTGTATGCATGTGCGTACATGTATATATCATGTGCATGTGTGTGTGTATGCGTACAGGTGCACACGTATGCATTGTGCACATATGTGCACGTTTGTAGGTGTGTGCATATATGCATACATACATGTGCAGTGTGCAGGCATATTTTTAGGTGTGCATGTATATATGCATGTAAACATGTACATGTGTTTGTGCACATTTGTAGGTGTGTGTACATATATGTATGTATACATGTGCATGTGTGTGTACACAGGTCTATGTGTGCATGCATATGTGTGTGAATGTGTAATTTGTTTATGTGTGCACATCTGTATTTGTACATGCATATATGTGTGTATACATGTATGTGTGGGCATGTAGATGTATGTGCACACGTGTGCATATGTTTCTGTGTGTACGAGTATGTGTGAATGCTCCATTGCAGCATAAAAATTTGGCTCCACTGCTGTAACATTTAGATATGGAAAGGAACTGGTAGCTAGAGTGCTTTGTAAGGGCAGGCGGTCCTGGAAGACCGAATGCCTTCTGGGGACCTTCACACACAACCCTCCCCGTTCAGATCACAGAAGGGCCATCAGTCACTGTCCCAAGCATAAGGAAGGCCAGGATCCTAGCCAGCCACAGGATGCTAAGCCAACATCAAAACCCCCTGCCGGCATCTGCAGGGAAACGGGGAAGAGGGCGCCCAGGCTGACAGCTGTGGACCAGGGTGACTCCGGAGACAGCCCCAAAGGCGGTCGTCCTCCAGACCCCTCCACCTCTGCAGCCGATGGGCTGCGCAGGGGGCTGTTCCGACTTCCAATTTTTACCTCCACAAGCCTGCCTGACAGTGGGCCTGAGAGGCGCCTCTCCTCCCTGCCGGGCCCTGCTGCCAGGATGGCCAAGGACCCGCATCCGCCTCCCGGGAGTGTCTGCTTTCACCTTCCCCTGGAGCTGAAGTGGGCTGTGGGCTCTTGGGAAGCAGAAAATGCAGGTGCCACCTGGTTCTGATTCCCTGGCTATCCCCTGTCCAGGGGCCCTGGTCTCCCACCTCAGGCTCCCTTCCCAACCCCACCCCTCTACCCCCCACCTCAGGCTACCTTCTCAACCCCTGACCCCATCTCCCACCTCAGGCTCCCATCCCATCCCCCACCCCCATCTCCCCCCACCTCAGACTCTCTTTCCCAGCCCCAATAACCTCAGGCTGCAGCCCTGACACTGCCACCTGGCCTTATCCCATCAGGAATCAGAGATGGGTTTCAGCAGCTCTCTGTGTTGCAAGCATGACAAATGGTTTACTGTTTCAACTCCGGTTTCCCAGAACTTGACACTGGCCCCAAAAGGCTGGGCCTCTCGAGTGCCACAGAGACACCCTTGGCCCTGGCGTTGTATCAGGCAGGGCAGATATGGCCGGTGGGCCCCATTCCAGGGATGGCCTGCTCATCTCCAAGCTACCTGAGCGAGGCCACACAAGCCATGGCCAAGACGTAGCCAATACCTGCTAACTCATATTCTAGCGCCTCTGGCCACTCATCCCAAAGCTGTGCGCTCCCTGGGTGCCACGGTGATTCAATGGGAAACCCAGGGAAGGAGACGCACCCAGTCCCTCCTCCTGGGGCCGACTGAGATGGGGCAGGGGAGTGATGGATGTACAAATCAAGCAAGCAAGCAAGCAAGCAGGCAATCAAAATGCACGTGGAGATACGGGGCTGTCAGGCAGGTATGCACACACTGTTGCACCCCTGGGGTGGCCGTCAGAATCTACTGCTGGACACTGGCCCCCGGGTACAGTGCAGGGTGGTACGACATGGTCAGTCCCATGGGGAAGGCCGGGTTAGCCCACAGTCCCCGAAAGAGATGAATGATGTCTTTCTCATCATGACTCAATTCAGGGGCTGCCAGCCTAGGGAGCCAGATTTGACATACACAGAGATGTTTCCAGAGGACACCATTTACACTGGGAGACTATTTAATGTGCCACAAGATGGGTGCTTTAATCCCCAGTGTTTGACCTGAAAAGGGGAAAAAATGATGCAAAACAGAGTATATTGCAAAGCTTTGCTTTCCTTGGGATTTGTTTGGATTCTTAATTTCCCTACAACCTTATAAAACCTTTGGCAGAGGGCAGGCAAAAAAATTGCACACAAAGAGCCACTGCAGTGTGCAAAAGGAGGTTGTGCCAGGTTTTGTGCACACTCACATGCACACACAAAAGCATATGCATATACACACAGACACTCGCGCACACGGTCTCACATGGATTTACACCCTCGTGCACATATGGGTAATGTTTGCAGGATGGAGGCAAGACGTGTGCAGGGTGAAAGCCACCTCCTACTTGTCTCTGGGCTATTGTCATGAACTATCATTAAATAACTGCTGTCAAAGCAAGGGCGGGGAGCTCCCACCTGCGCTCCCTTCATCGTTAGGAAAGCCCTGGATGGGGCATTCAGAGGTCAAAGGAAAGGTCTGTTTCTTTGTAGATCAGTTTCGTTCCTTTCTCCTGTGCATGGACCTTTTCCTTCTTTTAGCACATTATAGTAAATTAAGAGATGCAAAATTATAACAATACCATTGCACTTACACGACAAGTATCTATTTTGTATTCTTCAGTATGGTATTACCTTGTGGGTTTTATGTTGAGGAAGAAGAAAAAAAATTGTCTATTGAAGGGTGAGGACTTCTTGGGCATGTGGGGACTTGGTGGTTTATGAAGCTGGCATGTGTTTTTAATCTGGAAACCGGGGGCTGGAGGGCTGTTTGTCCAGGATTAGATAGGCAGACTTGACTTGAAGGCCCACTCAGACACACATGGATGCACTCATGCAGTCACAAAAGGACATATGCATACACACACACACACTTGCACACATGATCACACATGCATATACACCCTCATGCACACACAGACACACACGGATGCACACTCACAGGGGCAAACACACACGGACACACACTCATGGATATGCACACTCTTGGACACACGAACACACTCGTGGACACACTTGTGGAACACACACATGGACACACTCATGGACACACACATGGACACTCACAGACACACATGCACACACACATGGACACACTCATGGACACACAATCACATGGACACATATAGGGACACACACGTGGACATACTCTAATGGACATGGACACACATGGACACATGGACACTAACATGGACACACTCATGGACACTCACACACATGGGCACACACTCTCATGGACACTCTTATACACAGACATGAACACACACATGGCCACACTCACGCAGACACAGACAGGAGTGGTCACGCATGTAGTTACACACTCCCATGGATACACATATGTTGCAAACTTATAAACACTAAGACACACTCACACAAACAGACACACACATGGACACACACGCCAACCTATAAACAGTTGTTACCTCTGGAATGGAGGAAAACAGGCAGGGAACTCACTTTTTATGTTTGTTTTTGAAAAAAAAAAAGCAGCACACATTTTGCATTACTTTTGTAAAAAACACTTAAAACATTAAAAAATTATGTCTGACCTATGCCATACTCAAGTTGATGTAAAAAACATTAGCTTCAACATATTGTTATGGAATTTTCTACATGCTAACTTGTTTCCCAGTTTTTCTCTATTTCTTGCCAATTCTTTGCCCCTTTGTCCATTTACCTAAAAATGAGAAACTATATCTTTTCCTTGTATATATTTCAAAACTTTTATGAGAGCAAGGCAAAAAGACAGTGGGAAAAGTCAATCATCTTAGGTTTCCACACTGGAATTCTCTGTTAATAGAATGGAATAAATACACAGAACAGTAGAATAAATTGTCCTTGTTTTCAATTTCTATATATCCAAAGATTCCAAAATATTTCTTGGAAATAAAGGGAACTACAAACAAAATTCAAAGACAAATGACCTATGGGGGAAAAAATCAAGGAAAATCTCCTTGTAACAAAGTACCAAAGCTTGGGATTCTTCATAAATAAAGCACTCTAACAAACCAGTAAGAGCCACAGAGCCTTTACCCCACAGACCAGATAATTTATTTTAAAAGTACACATAATTAGCTGACAAACAATGAAAGTGTTGAGTGGAAGGAAAGCCGTGCTAATCAAAAATGCCCCACCAAACTGGCAGAACAACTCCCAGGGATGAGCCCGAGCTCAGCAAATGCAGAAAGTACATCTTGATGACACCCTTTTTATTGTAAGTGGAGTCAACAACCCTGCCCGACCAATTTAAGACACGAGTACTATAAAAAGGATGAAGGAGAGACGAGCATTTTCCTTTTCTTTTTACAAATGAAACCGGTTTTACGCTTTCCTCTAAAACTTAAAATACATGGCTTGGAATTGACCAAAAATACAGGCAGAGCACAGAATTACTGAGATTCAGAGTAGGGTAGCACAGACAGCCTTCTTTATTCACATCATGACTTACTCAATGAAATACCCCCCATTCCCTCAAAAAAAAAGAAAATCAAGCTTTTTGGTGCCTTCTAGGCCAAGGATAGTAACCATTTCAGCATGAGAACTGCCCTATGTCCAAGAACTAGTAATGGAGGAGAAGCAAGGAAAGGGAATGGGGTTGAAGAACGGGGAAGGTGGAGTGGAATCAAAGGAAGAAGGAGCACAGAAAGATGGCCCGTGGGAGCAGGAAGAAGTGGCAGGGGGCTCCTTCCCCATGATGTCCACCTCAAGGTAACCAGACAGGACAGCAGCCAAGTCCAAAGAACGTGCAGAGACCAAGTGCCCCTACCCCACTGCCCATTTGCCGAGTTCTACTCAGGCTTTTGCAAAGTATCACTGTTGCCAAACTGTCAATACATATCATGAAACAAATCATCTTACCTGATTTTGGCTCCTCTCCTGATCGAAACTTGCTGGTTGCTTCTAGAAAGAGGTCTTCAGAAATCTTCGCTCTGAAAATCATGGGAAAAAGGAATACTTAAACATTTAGAGGTTGTCCTTTCATATAAACTCTGCGTCGGTACTGGAAGGGCACTGAAAAGAAATTCCTGCAGTTTTTGTTTGCTTGTTTTTAACTTCCTCGAGTCCCTGGCAGATGACTTTTCGACCCAGGCTCAGCCTGGCATTTAAGCACTTGTGCAGACAGGAGGATTGAGGCGACTGTAATACTGACCTAGAAGCAAAGAAGGAAGTGGGACCCGGCCACCGTCACCGACTGCCAAAGCCGGTCTGCAAGTTCTGAGCGCCACCAAAGCCGAACCCACTCTCTGTGGCTTCGTGGCTCCTGAGTTCAACTCAGTGTTCCCCTACCAAATAAGAATATTTTCTTGCAAAATAAGCCATGCACATAGAATCCACTGTTACAGGTTAGCAGAGTCCATTAATCAAAATGTGTGCTCTCCCCAAACCATTTAACTATTAGCTTTAGCTCTAAATCCTTTAAAATTTATCTTTATTGGAATCAAAAGGAAGGAGGCAATGAAAGAAAAAGCAGCAGAGACACATGTAACTTATACAAGATAATGATTTCCTGTAGAACCAATTTAGATTCTCATTTTCTTTCTTTTTATTTTTTTTTTTGAGGTGAAAGTCACATAACATAACCTGAACCATTTAAAAGTGTACTGTTCAGTGGTATTTAGTGCATTTGCAATACTGTGCAACCATCATTTCTATCTAGTGCCAAAGCATTTCCATCACCCCAATGTACCCATTAATCAGTCACTCCCCCCTTCTCCACCTCCCGGTGACCACAAATCCACTTTCTGTCTCTAGGGATCTGCCTGTCCTGGATATTTCACATAATGGAATCATACAATATGAGGTCTTTTGTTTCACAAAGCGCAATGTTTTCAAGTTTCACCCACGCTGCACCAGGTTTCAGTGCCTGGTTCCTTTTGATGTCTGCAAAACATGCTATCTTCCTTTGTTTTTGATTGTCATTTTCAAGCCAAACAGAAAAACATCCCACAATTGTGAGGTAAGGTTTCTGTCACATTTGTCATCCCTTCCCTGTGTGGGAAACAACCCTCAAATTCAGGGTTCCTGAACCCAGTTATATCACACTTTCAGAAAGAACAGAATTGGATAAAAAGAACCAGAATCGCAAAACTGGAGGTCACGTGTGTAGGGGTGAAGTAGTTTAGAGGCTGTCTGCACTGACACCAATCCCTCCCTAAGTGACACGATCAAAGACAGTTTTTTTTAAAAAATGCAATTTTATTGAGATTTATTCACACACGATATAATCCATCCAAAGTATACAATCAGTAGCTCACAGAATCATCATATAGTTGTGCATTCATCAGCATGATCAATTTGAGAACATGTTCATTACTCCAAAATAAAGAAAATAAAAAAGAACACTCAAAACATCGCAGACCCCTTACCCCCCCTATTATTTATATATTTTTCCTGACTTAATTTTATTCCTCATCTGCAAAGACAGTTTTCAAACCTGAGAAGCAAACTCTGGCATATGTCGTGGTTGGGAGTATTTTTTTTCTCTTTTTTTCTTCCTCTTTTAAGAGCTTAGACAATTATTGCTATTTTTTTCTGAAGCTGGCAAAGCAGCAGGATGGAATGTTCTGGAAGCACAGTTGATGCCCTCTGTCCCTCCAACCCAGGCCGCTCTCATCAGATGGTTCCTCCACCATAAGTGACCTGTGTGGCTGCCCTAGGCACAGGGTCACAGCCAGGCGGAACGCACCCGGCCCCGCTCCGACACGGCTCTCCACACCACACAATTTCCAGCCACCCCGAGCCCCTCCGAGTCCTCATCAGATACCTTCAATCAGCAAATGAGACATCAAATTAATCAGTGGAAATGACTACGATTCACAAGGTCTCACTGCAGGAGGCATGAGACGACTCATTCTGAAATCTTTCCTAGTGTCCGTGACTGCTTTTTATGATCAATTATATATGCAAAACATATGTTCGCACACAAGCAATATGGAAGCATGTGGGGAAAAGCCAGATTCAGCTCAGGACATGGGGTCAGTGTTTCCTGTCTGCACTTGCGGGGAGGCAGTTCAGCAGAACCGGTAGGACAGGCAATGCAGCAAATCCCACGTACTTATTGGCACGTGGTGCAAGGAAGCATCAAATTTACCCATTCCTACAGGGATTTCTATCACACAGGCGGGGCAAGGTTGCTACCTGGAGGTTAAGCCCAACAAACTTCAAGAGGAAAAAAGAAAGCGATTTATGGATAAATAAGAGGTTTGGATAAAAAAACATGTACGCCAAGAATTTTAAAGCTTCAAAACACCTCTTTTCTGGGTATTAAATCAGCTTTGGTCACATTAATAAAGAGCCCAGAATTGTGTACTCCAGTTAGACAAAACACTTTTCATGGTATTGAACAACAAAGAACAGCAGGTTAGGGGTATGGACAGGCAGGTCTGTATCTTGAACAGCTTCAAACAACACAACTTGGAAACTGGTATCTTCATTTTCTGCCTTCAAGTCAAGCCTGCCTATCTAATCCTGGGCAAACAGCCCTCCAGCCCCCGATTTCCGGATTGAAAACACACACCGGCTTCATATGCCACCAAGTCCCCACTGGCCCAAGACAATCTTGCCCTTCATTAGACAATTTTTTTTCTTCTTACTCAACATAAAACCCACAAGCTAGCACCATACTGAAGAATACAAAACAGATGCATCTCTTGTAAGTGCTAATGGTATTGTTATAACTATGCATCTCTTAATTTACTATAATGTGCTAAAAGAATGAAAAGTTCCATGCATAGGAGAAAAGAACGAAACTGCTCCGTGAAGAAACAGACCTTTCCTTTGACCTCTGAATGCCCCTCCCAGAGCTTCCCTAATGATGAAAGGAGCACAGGTGGGAGCTCCCCGCCCTTGCTTTGACAGCAGTTATTTAATGATAGTTGATGACAACAGCCCAGAGACAAATAGGAGGTGGCTTTCACCCTGCACACGTCTTCCCTGCACACGTCTTGCCTCCATCCTACAAACATTAGCTAATCTTCTCAACATCTCTGGCCTCAGCAGGAAACAAGCGTTGTTTTTAGCACAGAGAGAAGACAAAGGTGAGATAGGGGACAAGCCTGGGGTCTGCAGTTGAAGGACCTGGGATCAATCCCCAGCTTTGCCACTTACTCGCTGTGTGTCCTTGGGAAGTTACCGAGCCTCTCTGTGCCCCAGTTTCCTCATCTAGAAAATGAGCATAATAATAATAGTACCCACCTCATATGGATGTTAGGAGGATTGGTGACTTATTCTATGTGAGCAGCCTCCCACTTAGGAAGCACTGGATAAGTATTATTTATGATTTTTACTATCTATGAAATGGAGCCAAGAGTATCTACCTAGCTAAGATGGTAGAAAAGGCAGGGCTCCCTTGAGGATATAAACCCCAAAGAACTGAAAGCAGGGACTCGGACAGATATTTGCACACCAACGTTCAAAGCAGCATCATTCACAATTGCCAAAAGGTGGAAGCAATCCAAGTGTCCATCAACTGATGAACGGATAAATAAAATGTGGTATATACACACAATGGAACATTACACGGCTGTAAAAAGGAATAAAATCTCAATGCATGAGACGACACAGACAAACCTTGAAGGCATCAAATAAACCAGACACAAAAACCACAAATATTGCATGATCTTGCTTACAGGAAATACCTAGAATAAGCAAATTTCATCGTGCAGATAGTAGACTACAGGTCACCAGGGGCCCCAGAGCAGGGGAGGGGAAAGGCATGTTATTGCTTGACTGGTGCTTTGTTTCTGTTTCAGGTGATGGCAAAGTTGGGGTAATAAACAGTGGTGACGGTAGCACAAGATTGTGAACATAATCAATGCCACTGAATTGTACACTTGAAAGTGGTTAAAATGGGAAATTTTTTAGTTGCATACATGTTAGTACAACAAAAAGTTAAAAAAAAAAAAAAAGGCAGGGCTTGGCTGGGAGCAAGGGATACATACTCCCCTGATGCGGAGGCTGTTACCTTTTTATTATCCAAGGCAACAAAGGTTGTTATCAGGGAGATTTGGAATTTCCGTGCCTAATCCCTGGTTAAATCCTCTCTGCCTCTGAGTCGTATTTCAAATGGGAGCCCTAGAACCTTTACCACATAATATGTAAGAAACAGATGGCATTTGCTCCTTTGGTGGATTCCAGGCTTGGAATGGACTTGCACTGTGTCTTGACAGCACAGCAGGACAGACGTGGGGACAGACACTAACACTGCGGGGGATGAAGAGGGTCGCACTGTCCTGACACACCCTCCCCGTTGATTGCTTCCATTTTATGAGAAAGGCAAGTACCTGGAGACACATGCAATCACCATATCCTTTTCTGTGTCACGACCCAACAGGGCTTCTGGGGGTCCTCTTCCTACATCCACAGATTTACAACGCACCTTAGTAATCCGTGAATAAAGAAACGTAAGGCCAAGTGGCACCAGCAACTGGCTCGTGGAAGATCATGTCCTGATAAAACACCTGGGGTAGCCAATCCAGCACGGACACCCTCACTCCACAGCCTCCATCGCTAACTCCCCAGTGAAGTTCCCAGGCCCTGGGTTCCTCACATTTGCACCTGCCCCTGCCCCTAACGCCAAGGGATGTGGATGCACCTCAGGCTCAGCTCATCCCATGCTCCACGTTCCTGAGAAATGTAGGAAGCATGCAGACTTGGCTTCCTACTTGATAACCTACCACGTCTGCACTATGCTGGGGACCGAATCGTGTCCCCCAACAAAAGACGTGTCCGAGCCCTAACCCCCGGCCCTGTGGGTGTGACCCCTTTTATAAAGAGGACCTGTGAAGATGCTTTTAGTTAAGGTGAGGCCAACCTGAACGAGGGCAGGCCTTGATCCGATATGGCTAGAGTCCTTATAAGCAAGGGAGACTGGACAGAGAAGGGGAAGCTGGAAGTCAGCAAAGCCAGGGAGGAGACAGATCTCACCCAGTGATGGAGGCAGAGACACGAGCCAAGGCACAGCGAAGGACACCAACAGCTACCTGCAGACTGCTGCAAGCTCCGGGAGAAAGCGCGGCCTTGCTGACACCTGGATGTTAGAATTCCAGCCTCCAAAACCGTGAGCCAATAAATGCCAGCTGTTTCGGCCACCCCCTGTGTGGTATTTGTCATAACCACCCTGACAAGCCACGACACACCACTGTTCAGCTGCGCACCTACCCGCACCCTGAGAGGGACGGGAAGGCGAGCCCCATCTCCCGCAGCACCGGGTGCAGCTGTCGGCTGACACCCCCCAGCTTCCCACGCACAGGGGGAGCTCAGAGGCCTAGCACGTCCCCGGTGCTCTGGGGACCAGAATTTTAGGCACCTTTTTATATGCACGGAGCTACTGAGGTTAAGGAATGGGGGGAGGGTCCCCAGCCTTTTCCACTCAACCCCCTCACCCCAGCTCAGCCCTGGAGGCACCCAGGAGCAGTGGGAAAAGTGGGGAGCCCCCACTGCAATCAGTGCCCCACCCCAGCCGCCTATACAGGGTGAGTTTAGCACATTAAAACAGGGTGCCATTTTTGCCCTGAGTTTTGGCATTAAAGTGCACGGTGAAGGAGCTGGGAAGAGGATTCGCTGGGGCCACCTCTCTGGGGGACGTGGGGCCCCATCTGCCAAAATACCAACGTCCAAGACCCTCTGGCCCAGCAATTCCCCTCCAGGAATGCCGCAGACATGCGTCCATGAAGGTGAGATGCTCTGGATATGAGGACAGTCATAGCCAAAGAGTAGAAACACCCAGAAGTCCATCCATGAGGCGGTGGTTGTATGTGAACTGAGGCCCAACCATAGGAAAAAGTATTACAGAACTGGTAAGAAGACTAGCTACCACTGATAAGAAAGGACGGCGAGACACACCGTCCAGTAAAAGATACGGTTCCGGAAACTGTATATAGCACATTTCCGTTTGGGTGTTCAAGGCTAGATGACATTTATGCATGTGTATGAATGGAAATTTTCTGGAATTCCATCAAGGAACTATTGGCAGTAACTCTGGAGAGTGGGATTGGGTCTGCAGTCAGAATAGCTTCTGGTTTTTACAGTACACTCTCTAGCACTGTTTGAATTTCTTACCTTAAACCTGTATGGTTTAAATAAAAATATTGCTTAACCTGATATCAAAAGTAGGATATAATAATTGTAGAAAGCTTGGAAAACTCAGAAAAGGCCAGGGAAGAAAACACTGCTATATCAAAAAAAGGCTGTTGACCATGAAAATATTATTCCCTGATCTGTATTCCTGGAAGTAAATTTGACCAAGTAGATTAAACCAAACAGAACCATTTTCAAGAACAGCGGGCAGACTTTATAGACATTTCTGGCCATTCCCACATCTTGTTGGAATTGCTTGTTCTAATAAACTCCGACCCAGAGAAAACCATGCGTTTAACAGTCGCTTCTCAAGGACATACCACTTGTGCCAGGCGGTGAAAATACAACAGTTCAGATGAACGAGACAGAATCCCAGCCCTCAACCGTCTGCGGGACAGGGAAGCCAGGAAACCAGGCAGCACCGACGGCGGTAGCAATTTAAAAACACCCATGCCCGATCCCCTCCTCACTCTGGATCACTGGAGATGCAAGAGGCCAGCTGCTAGCCAAGGCGAGCAAGATCAGACATCTGGAAGCTGAAGAAAGCACACAGGACCCGCAAGTTCTTTGGCCAGGCTGGAGCCTGTGTGCTGCAAGGAAACTGGGGGGTAGTTAGCAAGACGTGACCAGGAATAGAAAAGGTTTCAAATGATATCTGAGAGATTCAGGAGCCACAGGAAGGGCAGAGCGAGACAAAGTTGCCTTATCCTTAGGAGGAAGACTGACAAAAGCTCCAGACTTTTAATCCCCGACACCAATGGGTTTGTTTCCTTTTATTTGGAGACAATCGCCCACAATTTCCATGATTCATTTTCATTTGACTCTCTTCTAAATTTTTCCAGTTAGTTGAGCTACAGCAATTTTGGGCTGGGGGTGGGGATTTGCTCTACGACACAATCAAGTCATCCAGCACGGACATTTTCCATATGTCTTTAAAACCAATTAGACGTTTAGAATGCACGTTTGGGTTTATTCTCCCCCTGGGAGGGATCAGCAGTCTGGGGTACAGATCCCAGGGCTGCTCTGACCGGCTGGGAGACCCCAACAGGCTACTCCACCACCTCAGCTACTCCCCTGAAAGGACCCCAAAGGCAAACCCTTCTGCAGAGGGTGATACTGGGTGAATGGGGATTTGTAAGGCACACGTGCAGCTGAGTGAGTGTTTGCTAAAGGAAGTGGTCCTACTCCCTCCTCAAAGCACAGGGTGAAATCCACAATAAGGCACGGAAAGGTCCCATCAGACCAAAACAGAAATGAGCAAAGGGAGAAGCTGTTTCTCTTAGGCCAGACTGGGTTACACTGAGACCCTCCATATTCTCTAACTCGGTGATTTACGCCTCAGTGGAAAGTTTCCTTTCTAAGAGCTGGGGCCATGGCATGAGCTTCCATTACTAGGCTTGCTCAAGTCAATGAGAGTGAGAAAAGTTTAAATGTGAGACAGCTCCTCCAACTCAAAACACCACCACCATGCCCTCTCTCTCACAAACCCCCTTCTCCTCGATCCTGGTGCCACGAGAGATGCCTCTGCTCTCTTCCCAAAACGTGTGGTGGGGCAGGTCCCTCGAGGCCTGTGCACCCAGATTCCATCTCCTACAGCTGCCTTGAAGGTGGGTCTGCAGGGGACAGACCCAGAGCCTCTCCCAGGCCGCCCTGGACCAGCTCCCAGCAAGGAGAGAGCCAGGCAACCCCTGAACCAGTCGATCTTCTGATCTCCAAGTCCTCTGTCTCCTTCCTCCTGGAAGGTTCTGTGGCTTGGGATCCAAGCCCGAGGCTCACCCTCCTGAATCTCCTTCCTCTCAGCCCTGACAGTGCACCCCCATGCACCCTCTTCCTCCCCATGTATGTATATGTATACACGTGTATTTGTGTGTGTGCACACATAAATATATTTACTCCTCCATCTCCCCTCCCACCCACACCTAACTGGTGGCAACGAGGCCCATCAACTCTTCCCGTCATTTGCCATCATCTCTTCCTCCCGGCCACCCCTGAGGTGGGATGTGCTGCCACGTCCTAGGAGCCCGCCCGTCTCAAGCCTCCCCCAGCTGCGTCAGCCTGCACACTACTGCCACGCTTCGTTTCTTAAAGGGCAGCTGGCATCATGCCATTCCCTTGCACAAAAGCCTCCTATTTCTCTCCAGGGCTTACAAAATGAGGTCCCCAAGCCCCAATCTAGCATCCCCAAAACACGTCCTACAATTTGCTCAACCCACGGCTCCAAACTCCTCCACAGAGCTTGGCAAATACCTCAAAGCCTAGACCTCGCCCCTAACGATCTTGCTCTCGTGTCTCTATGGAAGTCCAAATGCTCTCAAAGTGCCCCACATCGCCCGGCAGGGCAGCCAGGCTTGAGAACCGGCATTTAAGACCCCTACACACACCTTTCCCAACATTCTGCCTCTCCCCAGATGTCATCTGATGAGGTCTCTGCCAGCTCCATGCTGCAGCCAGGGGACACAGCCTCCCTTCCTCGGCCAGCCTGCACCCTTGAAACCCTCACCACCCAAACCCTCGCCACCCTGCGTGGCTGGGCTGGGCTCACAGGCCAGGGCAGCCACAAAGTACCCTCTACCAACCGGAAGCCTGGACTTAGCAGGCCTTTACTTACTGGGTGTTGGTGTAGCATTTAAGCAAGAATGTGGGAGAGCAAAGCCAGAGGCCCTCCGATCACATTTACCACCCTCTGCGCCCCCAGAGTTATCTGAGGGGCTGCTCATCCCAGTCCTGTCTGCACATTCCCTGCCAGGTGCATGTCAAGGACGCCCAGTAAACACTTGATATTTTGAACAAAACCCCCCACCCACACACCCACCCTACTGGGGGCAGAGGAACTTGGGCCACAAAATGCCACAAGCCCACAGCACCAAAAATGGGGACATAAGCAGTGAAGACTCCACCTAGTGGGCTCCCGGCAACTCGAGGAGCAGCAACCGCAACCCCCACATCCTTTCAGTATCCTGGGGAGACAGATTTTATGGCACTTTTGTTAAGGGCAAAAGTAGGCTCATAAAAAAGCCACAACTAGTCTTGAGCCACTATTCCAGACAAACCCCAATGGGGTCTTCACATTACCCCCTAGTCCTTTTCAGAACATCCCCGCCGGCCTCCAGAACTGCCCATCACACACCATAATGAGGCAGAAGCGAGACAGCAAGGAGGGTAGAAAATGCTTTCAGTGCAGCTCTGGGGGGACTGCAAAAGCTTTCTCTCTCTAACTGTGTTTGGAGCTAATGCTCCTCGTGGTTCCTAAGCCAGCAGCTCCCAACCTCTCCATCTCCAGGGACATCGGGAAACACACAGGGGCGTCTGTGGACCCATGGCAGACACTACAGAAACGGAGGCCTCTCTTCTCCATCTGGAGGGTGGCAAAGGCCCCTTAGAACCCAAAAGGCAGATCATTTGCCCCAGAACCACCTCGAATTCTGAGTGTCTTAGACCCGGGGTGGGGACAGGTTGTGGTTCATGGTAATGGTCTAGCTGCCTACGGAAGTGCCCCCATCCCAGTGCTGCATGGGTCCCCTGAAAGTGACAGCCAAGGGAAGGGAATGTGTGGGTTTCACCAGGAGACTGGACATTCCAACTGGGGGTCCTCCCGCCCCTGCTGCACCCATCCTCGCCCCTGCTGCTGCCACCCCTGCCCCTGCTGCCCCAGGCCCTAGCCCTGCTGCTGCCAGCCCTGTCCCTGCTGTCCCCAGGCCCCAGCCCTGCAGACCTCCAAGCCACTGCCCCAAATCCTAGCCCTGCTGCCCCCACTCCTGTCCCTGATGCCCCTATGCCTCAGCCCTGCAGCCCCCAGGCCCCAGCCCTGCTGCCCCTACCCCTGTCCTTGCTTCCCCCAGGTCTTGGTCCTGCAGCCCCCAAGCCCTGTCCCTTCTGTCCCCAGGCCCCAGCCCTACTGCCCTCTAAGCCGCTGCCCTAAACCCTAGCCCTGCTGCCCCCACCCATGTCCGTGCTGCCCCCACCCCTGTCCCTGCTGCCCCCAGGCCCCAGCCCTGCAGTGAGGGCAGACGGTGGTGGCGACAGACTTCAGAGCCTCTGAACGAGTCCAGGCCCGATCTGGGACTTCTTTTTTTAAGTCTCCTGCAACCACAAAACACCACTCTCTTTGCTTTCATCTTCCGTGATTCCTCAAAAAGATCTACAGCAAAATTACAAAGTTGGGCCATCTCGACCACAGGTTGCAGTCAAAATCAAGTCAGCTGGGGCTGAGTCAACAAAAGGCTCTCTCGAAATCTGAACTACTTCCTAGGACTTGGCCCACTTAACAAAACCCATCAGAGAAGCCACACGCTCCAGAAAAGGCAGGGAGAAGGCCTCAACTTAGCCTCATTCCTCATTTCCAAAACGAAACACAAGGACACCCACCATTGGATAATTTGGGGCTGCCGATTCCCCTTTTATTAATCAATGCCTTATTGTCTTATGCCTGCAAAATGCATCCATAACCTGCTTTGATTCACTGGCTTTTTTTTCTTTCAGAGAACCATCAAATTTTGCCTTCGTCCTTGGGATCAGCATCAGCAACCTGCAGCAAATCTGGCTATTTTTGAGATGCCACCAATTCTTAACCATATTCAAAACTATACCAAGTCACCCCCTATGCCTAGGGGATCATGTGGTCTCTGTGTGCAGAGGTGGACCAGCTTGAAAAAAGTTAAAAAAGACAAAAACAAGCTGTGACAAAAAGAAAACAAAACTGCTTTGAGGATCACACTTGGGGCTGGAGCTCTGAGAAGCAGCTGGATTTCTTTTTTACCATTAAGATACTCACTGCCCCACTGTATACAAGTTTACGGCCAGAATTTCAATAATCTTCTGGTTTCCAAATAACCAGCAACGGCACCTCAATGTAAGTATTACCAATGAGTAACCTTCTAGGGAAATGTGAAATCGTTATGGACATTGTCAGGGATTGAATCACGTCCCCCACCCGCAAAACACAGGCTCAGGTCCCAACCCCTGGTCCTCTGGGTGTGAACCCCTTTGTAAACAGGACCCTTGAAAATGTTATTACTTAAGGTGTGCCCAAACTGAATGAAGGTGGGCCTTCATTCAAGATGGGGAAGTCTTTACAAGCAAAGGAAAATAGACCCAGAAAGAGCAACCCATGGGGAATGGTCAGAAGCTGGAAGTGAACAAAACCCAGAAGAGAAGAGACAAGACATTGCCATGTGCATTGCTGTGTGATGGAAAAGCCAAGGAACCCCAAAGATTGTCGGCCAACCAGAAGATACTGACCCTGGGAGGAAGCCAGCCTTCCAGCCTCTGAAACCATGAGCCAATCAATTCCTGCTGTTCAGCCAACCCATTGCACGGTATTTGTCTCGGCTCACCATATTGGATTAGAGGTCAATTCTCCCCATAACCTTGTATCACAGTTCAAAGGAGTCCATGCATCTTCTGCTCCTCTCCTAGCCCCCTTCCAGATGCTGCAAGCCCAGGCAGCATGTAGCTTCTCAATTCCCTCCTCGGTGGTCCCAAGTAGGGGGAAAAAACTAACATGATATGGTCACACCCCAGGGCATTCGAGTCTGTCTAATTTCAAATGGCCATAGCTGCTTCTGAGAACATTGCGTCCACACGGAAGGCAGAGTTTATTCTAAAGATCTGGGGTGAGATGGCTGTATCAGAAATACAAAATACCTGTATCCAGAAAGATTGCCCAAAGGTGCTCCAGGGAGGGCTCTGGCCACATAGAGAATCACTTCTGTACTTGTCAGCATGAAATGAAGCCTAAGTAGTAATTATCCATCCGAAGTCATCAAGTGGGCCCCAAATTCCAGGAATTCACTCTGGAGCTTCCCAACAGAGGAAAAAGAGCCCTGCCCATATTTCACACAGCCACTGCTAACTGGAACTTCAATCTAAGTACCCTCAGATCTGCTCCCAAGCAATCAGACTCTGCACATGGAATTCAGCTGGTGCCCGAATGCCAAAGAGCTCGAGACTGAGACTTCAAGGCGTCTTGCGTTTCTGGCCCAGCAATGGGCCACGATGGTGGATGAGCAGCTTTCCTTCTCGGAAATGAATCTCACCTGTCAGCCTGCCCGCGGCCCTGGGTCACCTCCAGATGATTCAGAACGGGCCAGACGCTTGGCAGGTCACACATGGGGATGAGCTGGTGAGTCACTGTCACCCGGTGCCAACTTATGCAATCATTACCCAGGACCTGAGAGCTCGGGGGAAGCGGTTAGGTGACCATTTCTTCCTCTCTCTTTTAAAGCCCAGGAAGATTCACCTTTCCTTCTCTGGAATAGCTGGGCTGGCCCTTTTGGGGCTGGGGCGACAGGAACAAAACGTGAACAGGAGGCAAAGTTGGCTCCAGAGGTCTCACTTTGAGTCATTAGCATCAACCTTCACAAATCCACAGAAACCAAACTCAACAACAACAAAATTTGAAGAATAAGTTCTAGAACATTCTTAAACCATGCTAAGCTGTGCTGCTAATGTCTTGGCAGTGAATGACCCAGACTTTTGCTTCCTGAGGGCACAAAAGGCTCCCCAACGTGGACTACGGCCAGATGACCTGCTAAAGAAAAATGGACATCCACAACAAACTCACCCACCTCGCAAAATGCTAGATGACACCCGAGCACCATCCCACATAACCTCTCCCAATGTTCCTGGGGGGGTGTGGGGAAGACTTGTGCAGGCAACCAGAATTAGTGGGGTGACCCAAACATGGGTCCCAAATCAGCACCAGCAAAAGGAAAGGGGTTTTCAGCTGTTAAACACTAATGAGCGATTTTCCCACAGTTCACAACTCGTTTTGGGAGGGGAGGCACATATTTAGAGAACTGTGGAAATATGAATAACTGTGCTTCCCTGATCTGTTTTCTGATCATCGGACTTGGGCAGCGGATGGAAAACCATGTGCTGTATTTGTTGCTGTTGTTTTTTAAAAGATTTCCACAAACAAGCCAGGCCCATTATATTTAAGGCCATACAAATCCAAAGGTTTTCTGCAAAATTTTAAGTACAGGCGAGAGTAACCATCAGCAGGGAGCCTCTCTGCACAAACCAGAAGCCAGTAGCAGCTGTGCCAACCCACGAGACGTCATCTGGCTGGCAGCACAGAACTGGGTTACAGAACTACGGGAACGTAAGTGAATCACTCCTATTTCGGACACCTCCTTCGGAAACAGCAGCCCAAGGCTCAAGTGAGCTCCCCCTGGACCGTTCCATGAACAAGTGCTCCCATAAGAAATGTGGGTTCAGGTTTTCCCAGCCAGGCACAGGAGTGTCCTGTCCAGCTGGGGTCCCTGATGACCGCCGCCCCAAGGAGCAGTCCAGTGGGGTATTTGTCCACTCAAACTCCTGCCTGACCGCAGAATGACCAAGAGAACTAGGGGTGGGGTCAGTGATGAACGTTTTGGAGTTCTGGCTAGAGGATGCATTTGGTTTCTTGTGGGGGAGGGAGGGCCGGCACACAGTGGGGGCACTGAGGGGGCGCAGGGGGTGGGCAGTCATGGGCAAGGAGTACCCAAGGGGAGCTAATGCAAGCCTTTCACAAACACGGCTGGCCTCAGTACGCACCTGGGGCCCCTTCCCTCACCCTGGAAAGCCCGCCGGCCGGGTTTCACCAGCATGCTTCTGCTTTCTCTCTTCCCACACTGCCCTGGACACACACAGGCTAGAAAAAAAACACCTCAGAGCAATGTGGGCCCTAAGGAATTGCACAATTTCCTACAAAGGCACTTCCTCGCCATCTATGTCGCTGAGAGTTCAAGATGCAGGGACCATCCGGTGCTACCATTTCCGTCCTGCCCCGGCCTCAGCGCACACTGCTTCTCTCTGGGTTGCAAACTCAGGGTCCCTCCCAGCCATCACCCAAACAGGAGATTCCTGTGCCAGGGCAACGAGGGACACGGCAGGCGGGGACCGAGCGTATAAGCATCTGCCAAGAGCCATGTGAAGACAAGCAAGTGGGGATCAGGCCAAAGGCTCCTGGGAGCCGACTCCATCCACAACACAAGAGACATCATGACCCATCCCAGGTAGGGGCGACTTCCAGCAGGTGTGAGAAAAAGCAGGAATGCTGGTTAACATACACTGTTTCTCTCACCAGTCCTCCATCATGTTCCAGACCTGGTTCTAAGTGTCTTAGAATCTTTGCTCATTTAATGCTAACAGGCTGGGTTGCAGCGGCAGAACTCGAACCCGCAGCTGGGCCCTGGGAACAAGTTTCTGCCCCTCTGCCACACGTGCAGCCCAGCCCACCAACAAGACGGAGCTTTTCCCACCTGGCGCCAGCACAAAGGCGCTGACGTGCACCACCAGATGCTCCTCTAGTACCAGGGTGGGGAAAGGCGATCAGACAGGCAGGAAATAAGATTCTGAGCACCGGCTGGTGGTAGCGATAGGGAAACACACAGGCAAAGCAGGACACTCCTGTCCTGCTCAGTTTTGACCCTGTTAGCAGCCTACTCAGGGCTGATTTTGGCATGGCTCCTCATGGCCTTGGGAGACCCTCCTGGGGCACCCCAAGCTCTCAGTGACCTTCTCAAGAAGCCAGAAAGCCAATGTGCAAACCCCGGAGGACAGGACAGGATGGGGAGATAACTGACATGGGCTCTGGGAGTGGAAATCGTCTGTCCCATACAAGCTCATCCTTGAATCACATGCCCCCAGGGTGGCACTAAGGACACTGACAGCCAAGCAACACCACCTAGATCCTTCCCCAAATGACACTCATTGCAGGAAAGCTCAGCCCTCCACGGAGCCTGGAGAGCCAGTCCTCAGCTCTCCCACCCACCCACCAAGAGCGGCCACTTTTTCACTGTCTCATGGCCAGGAGTCTTTGCTGCATTCAAATCCTGTAAAAGGTGAAGCAGACAACATTTGGGGGCAGCATCAACTTCCTCATCACAGCAAGAGCTCTTTTGCAGCAGGGGGAGATGGGCCAGAAGAAGAGTCGTGACCAAATGACGACGACAACAATAACAACACAGCTGTCATCTGCCGAGCACAAGCCACGTGTCAGGTACAGGCTGGCTCCCTATGGGAAACTATTATCATCGTTCCTATTTTGCAGATAAGAAAACCAAGGTTTGGAAACTTTCCAGAAGCCAGTGTTCTGGATGGAAGCAGGGTCCAAACCCAGTGTGTGACCCCAGGCCTGCACCACCCTCCCACCCCTGGCTGCTCCGTAAGTCTGCAAAGAGAAATTTCCCCTGTCTTTTATGTCAGAGAGTGTAACCCAGATGTGACCAAATCAAGTTATTACACACATCTGGGCTCTACATATGCTCATCTAAATTCATCCTCTTTATCAAAATCTCAAATGTGCTTCAAGTCAGGAGTCACGTGGGCACTTGATAAAAAACAGATCTGTGTGCCCCAACCAATGTCGGCTGTCTCAGAATTCCCAGATCATCCGGATATCCGGGCCATCCAGGAAGTTTGGGAAACATGCTTTATCAAATAAGCACAGATTGCTAATTAGATTACACTAGCAGTTTTTTTGTGTGTGAGCTTTTTTTAAGCATAAAAAGGAAATTAAGTCAGCCACAAAATGAAGTCCACATGCTGAATTAAGAGTAAATAGTATAAGCTCACAAGACTGCCGTTCACAGGTTTCTGTTCAGTGTCAAATTGATTCAAACGGGGAGTTCTGAAAATTCAAAGAACTCTGAAACTTCAAAAAGCACTTTGCAACTATAAAACTTTAATCAAATTTTCCAAAATTGCTGTTTTGAACCGACGTATGTTCAGAGGAGCGCCGGCAGCTTGGCTTTCCAGGTGGAAACGGTCACACAAACCTGCCCAAACAGGCAGGCTCCAGGCTCAGAACGGAATCACGCTCAAAGTGTCTGCAGGCTGCGGAAGGTTCCAGAAGCATTTCAGCCACAGGGAGGGGGGACTATTTGGAGGTAAGGACATCCGTTGCAAAATTTCAGAATCAGAAGGAATTTTTTTTAGCAACACTCCCCCCCAGTGTCCAGACCCGGATCCACGTGAGACCCTCCCCCACCCCACAGCAGCCACCTCTCCTCTAAGCCGAAAGCCAAGCAGTGTCAGTGCTGGGCAGACCCCAATCCCACCCCCGACTGAACTGAGAGGGGTGGACACTGCAGCCCAGGAAGGTTAGATGCCCTTCAATCTTCAGTGAGAATTTACTGTGACAGCTTCTTGGGGATGGGGGTGAGCTGCAGCTCTGCTGGGAAGCCCCCTTCCCGAGCCTAAGCCAGGAGGGGCAGCAGCAGGGCAGGGTGGGTGCCAGGGCAGAGAGGATAACCACCAAACCTGTCACTTTAACTGATCTATGCTTTCCGGAGAGGAACCTGGCAAGCTGTGATACGCATACTTCCTCTGACTCAGCAATTCCACAAGTGCAAAAAGATGCCAGCTGAGGAATATTTATCACCACATTGCTTTAACAGGGAGGGATTGTGGTCTCATGTCCAGCCATCAGGAACTGGTTAAATAAATAATAATACGTGTGGTAGCTTGGAGCTGCATACACCCCAAAAAAGCATGTTCTTAAAGTTAAGCCATTCCTGTGGGTGTGAACCCATTCTAAGTAGGACTTTTTGAGGAGGCTACTTCAAAAGTGTGATGCCCCTCACTCAGGATGGGCCTTAATCCTATTACTGGAGTCCTTTATAAATGAAATGGGGCGGGGGGAGAAGCAAGAAATCAGCTGAACCCAGAAGAGAAGGAAGAGATCAGCAGATGCTGCCACGTGCCTTACCACGTAGCAGAGGAGCCAAGGATCGCTGGCGGAGGGTCTTTGGAAGAAAGTATCTCCTTGATTTGGACATTCTCATGACCTCAAACTGCAAGCTAATAAACACCCATTGTTTAAGGCAACTCATTTCATGCTATTGCTTTGAGCAGTCTAGGAATTTAAAACAACACTGTAGCATACTCTGAAGTCAGTACCAATCACATAAGTCAATGTTCATTGATAAGTACAAATGAACACAACGTATGATTCAATGAAAACAAGGAGACTATAAAATAGTTCTCAAACATAACCTCACTTACGTAAGACATGGTTATGTAACCGTTCTTGGGCCAGGTACGCTGACCCAAGCACCTTCCTGTGTAAACTCCTCAATCAGTGCAGGACACGGAGAGATCAGGGGACGCCTGGATCCCAGGGCACGTGGGTGGCAGAGCTGGGGAGAGCCCAGGTGGGCAGGCTATGACCCCCACCTGTACACACTGGTGGACAGTCACAGAAATGTAGCAGTGCTTCATTCCGGATGGGGGGGATTTCAGGTGCATTCTTAAATGTCTTCTTTGAACTTATCCGAATCTTCTAATTTTTTTTGGTAGCATTTTTCAGTAGCGTTCTTACAAAAACATTTCTGTTGTTTCCAAACAATAGCTATTTCCCCTGGACTCTCTGGCCCACCTCCTTGTATTGGGCTGCTCCCTGCTGGGTCACCCCACAGCAAAGGGGAAGGTGGCCCTGAATCCACGCGAGAGTGCATTCCTGCAGGCTTTATGGACCCGTTATCAGCCCTTCTGCTTTTCAGCAAGTCTACGATCCGCACTTTCAAAACCCCCAAGATATCCTCTCTAATCCAAGCCATGTATCAGCTCCCTCATGTTCCTTTCTCATTTTACCATCGTATTTTGTGCTCCTCTATCCCATCTGACCTACCCACACGTCCACCTAAGAAAGGCACAAATAACAGAGGCATAGTGAGACCGGACCCTTGCCTACCCTTGCCCCTGAGTGACTTCACCTCTCTGTGGTCTGTAAACTAGCGCTGGCCTCGAAAGCTGTATGGATGATTTATAAGGCCGCTTGGCCCAGTAAATATTAACTACTACTGTTAGTAAAATATTATTAAAGTTTATTACTACGTCAGGGCTTGGGTTATTTATTAAGCCTTTAACTCATACTTCAAATTGTGGTAGCAGCTCCTAACTGCTCTAAGAACACCCAGTGCCTTAAAAATAAAATAAAACAAAAAGCACACCGCTCTCCCAAGTTTTTGTATGTCCCACTCCTTCCACCACGACTTTCCCCCAAGCACACTGATCAGAGAGGGGAAGAGCTTGTCCTCTGTGGCTTTGGAAAGTTGACTCATCTAGGAACCTCCTGAAAGCTCAGAGTCTAGCCCACCAACCCTTGAGTCTTGTCCTAGAGGGTGCTACGCCACAGGATGGTGTCTGCTAAGTTGGAGAGCAACTGACATCAGTGCTGTTGATGCAAATACCAACTCATTCAGAGCAACCTGCTATGGGACTGGTGCTCAAAACTGTCTCTGAAAGAAGATCTAGCATTTCTACTCCATGACAGAAAGAATCACAAGATCCGGGGAGGGTCAGCCAGCTGGCGGGGTCATGCAAAGCCGTCATGGAAAGCCCAGGAGGTCAGAGTGGGATATCCCCATGAGGCCAGGCTGCCCACATCCTTGGGAACATGCTGAGCCTGCAGGCCTCCATGGCCACTCAGCATCCGCAGCTGCTCTAGGAGGTAAGGCCCCCAAGTAGAGGGGAACAGTGGCTGCCAGCCGTCTCAGACACCTGCATCTCCTCAGTCACCACTTCTTTGATGCAACTCTCTAAAAAAATAATGTAGTCACTGAGATGAGTCAGCCTTGGCTCTCGACAAGACAGCTATCTTTTGGGGAATATAAAATCAGAATGCCCTCCCCAATCTTGGGATGTGGTTACCTCCAGGATGACTAAATTTTACAGGGTTGAAAATGAGCCTTTGAGGAAATTTAAGGGCCATGAGTGTCCAGAAAGGGAAAGGAAACGGCATCCCAAAAGAAAAGACTCCTGACATCAGCTGTCTTCGTGGGCTTGGGTCGTGGCTACTTGGAGCCTGAGGGTGGGCTGGGTGGGCTGGGGGTGAGGGTTTGGGGAAGTCTCAGAGACCAGGCCACAGTGGGGGTTTCCTGGGAGAAGGGCTGTGAGAGGCTGCTTCTGGAATGCATTGAACTCAGGCCGCAGTAAGTCTTGACAAATGCTCAGAACACAGCTCTGCCAAAGCCATGGGCACTGTCGCAGTTGAAGTCAGTGGCCCTAATAACCGGGCCTAATCGCGGCAGAGACTCCATGCAGGATGCTTTCCACGTCTGCAGACGCAGAAACAGGAATCCCACAAGACGGGACTTACTGGAGCCAAGATCTGAGGAGCATACGGTGTTAGAGTTGGTCAATCACAACCAGCACAGTTAGAAGCCTGAAACGCAGACTAAAAAACACATGCAAATGGGTGTGTGGCTCTTGTGCATCTCAATGCACAGAAAGACGGACGGAGCCTGAGCAATCTGCAAGCCTGACCACACACTACCGAACAGGTGAGACCAGTAAATGCAAAGCACTGCAAAACTAACACCCAGGGCACGTTAAACACACGCCCTCAGACTCGCCAAGGTTTCACTGTCTCTGTTCTCATGGTTTCTGCTTCAGCACATGGGGTTTCGGTTCCCACTGGGTCCAGCCAGAAGTGAAAGCCAGATCTGGGCTTTGCAGCCCCTCACGCAACAACATCCCAGCCCCAAGTGCAGACAGAGGGCCCAGCAGGGGAGGGGGATTGAGAGCCTCCCCCTTGCTCCTCTGCCTTTCCGAGGACAATCCCCCAGCCAGGCCAACGCCTCATGCCCCCAGGTCTCACCAATGCGGCTTTTCAAAGTTCCTCCTTCAAAAGACGGTTTCCTTCCTATGAGGAATCCTGAAACCCACAAAGATGATGACTTCTGTACATCCTCAGACACATGAAGGAGCTCAGGAAACCCTGAATGGGCTGTTCAGCCTCTACCGATTGCCCTGACAGCTCCCAGAACCCATGACCCCTCACTGGGGTGGGGAACCCACCTCCCAGCCAAAGTTTCAAGTGTCCAGGGATCCTACTGGGCACAATGGAAATGTTCTGATGATGGATAGTGGTGACGGCAGCACAACATTGTGAACATAATTGACAGCACTGAATTACATATCTGAATTACATATCTGAAAGGGGGAAATGTTAGGTTGTTCATATGGTAACAATAACAATCTTTTTGAAATCCACAGGAGTGCACTACCCAGTGAACCCTAAGTTAAACCACAGACGATCATTAATAGTACAATTATAAAAACGTGCTTTTATCAATTGCAACAGACGTTCCACATCGATTCAAGCTGTTGGTAATAGGGTGACAGATGGGAATCCTGTACTTTATATCTGATTGTTCTATAAACCCAAAATTTCTCTAATGAAGAAAAAAAGAGAGAGAACTTATCAAGAGTAGGTCAATGCTTAATGAAACTGTCAACAATTTTCACAGGAAAGTTTATCTTAATTCCCATTAACGTACTTGAAAAAAGGAAAGTGTCCCTCTCAATTCACTCATAAACCTCCTAGTTATCCACTGGGGTTTCCAAGAAGCAGCAGCAGCTTAGGCTAAAAGATGCAGATACAACGGATCCAACACACAGACACACATACACAAGCCACAAACGTGGGTGACAGTGGATGGAGGGGGCCGAGCCTCTCCCAAAATCCTTAACTGGGGCTGCAGGGGCTCCCGTACCCCCGGCTCTGGCCCGTCCCTCCCAAGGGCTCACACAGAGATTGCCAAACATGACCCGCAGGCCACGAGAGCTGAGGTCCAGGGATGGAGATGCAAGAGCAGATACCCCAAAAAGTGAGCCGGCCTGATTCTTTCTTCACCCTGGGGAGCCCACTTCACCCAGGAGGCTGGCTTGGGCTTTCGGGGGGAATTGTCCATGTACAAGACCCTGAGCGAACCAAAGACCAAGCATAGCAAACAGACAGACAGGAGGACAGCAGCTCTGCAGAGAAGTCCTCACTCACCAAGCTCCACGCACACGACAGACAGCTGCACGGATGCAAGTGCAGGCCAAGCAGACCTGCAAGCAATGCAGTGAAATGTGCCAGAAGCAACTACAGGGGATTCCTTTCCTTCCCTGTATTTTTCTACATTTTCCAAGTTTAATTTTGTGCATATTGGGGGAAGCAGAATCCTCAACTACTACAGATCACCTTCCATCACTTAGAACCATCTTGACCTGGAGCCAACATGGCACAAAAGTCAAATGAAATAACTAAATCAAAGAGTACAACCTCCAGGAAAACAGAAAAGGCGGATGCCTGGGTCAAAGCTGGGGCCCCTGGGGTACACCCAGTGACACCAAGGTCATGACCCTGAGGTCACGACCCCAAGCAGGAGGATGTGGCTGGTCAGGGCTACAGACAGGAGCAGAGGCTGAGAATTACATGAGGCGCCAATTCACCCAGGAGATAAGGGCCCACTTAGCTTCAAACTCAGGGCTGCAGGTTCTGGAATCCCAGCTATCTGTCCTCTGCATGCTTCTGCCTCTAGCTCTCAGTCACCAACACAGAGCAAAATGCCCTCTACCCATGTGCAGATCCCCAAAAAACAGAAATGGATCTGGTGTTACAGGAGAACATTAACAGCCATGCAAAAAGGAGTTGCATTTCTAAAGTGAGGCCTTAGTTTAAAAAAACACAACGCAACGAAACAATACAGGGGCTCCATGCAGCTTTCAGCTCCCTGTGTGACTTGAGCAAATCTTGTATCTCCGAGACCTGGTTTCCCCACCTGGAAAATGGGGACATCACCAACGAGGCTTGACGCAGGGATTAAATGAGGACTGCACCAAAATAACGGCCACTCTCCTGTCCTCTCCATCCTCTGTAATGTTACTGTCTCAAGGAAGACATTAGTTTATCCCTCTCTTGTCTCCGGCACAGACCACTCCTCTCAGAAAGCTGCCCCATACCTTGCTCTCCTCGGTAGGGCCTCCTAAAGCACCTGGCACCTAACATTTATCTGGAACTTGCCAAGCTGAATTAGCCAGAAGGACAAAACTGAAAGCCAACTCCAATTTACGTAAGCAGGAAGGACGCTGTTCTTCAGAACTTACAGCCTTAAGTCCCCAAGAAACAGGCTGTGTTGGTCCCAGCTGGGCCAGGAGACAAGAAATATATAAAAACTTAAAATGCAGTGTTAACATGTTTCAGACAAAAGCTCAGTCTGGATTTTTCCTTTGGAGAGGCGGCCCTCCCCTGATTCACACTCTGGGACTCAAGGCCTCTGTCTTTCTGGCACCCCTTCCCCTCTTGAGCCTGCCTGCTTCCCCAAAGAAAAACAGCCACTCACCAGTAGGGGACACAAGGCCCACAGCTGCTGGGGGGACTGGGCTGCTGGGCGGAGAGGAGTGGACAGGGGAGCCTGGGGCAGGCAGGGGTGGTGGATGGCAAGAGGGGGCTTGAGAGAAGGAAGGGGCTGGGGGCTGCACAAATGAGAGCAGCAGGGGACGGTGGGGACCGTCCCTCTGTCCTCCCTGCGCCAACTGCAGGCAGTGAGTGGGGATGGTCAATCCAAAGTCTCCAGATGCTGCCAGCCCCTGGCCCCTGCTCTCTGCGGCAGGATGGGGAAGTGCTTCTCCCAGGAGAAGGCAGAAGGGGCTGGGCCCTTGGGGCTGCCCCAGCCACCGCCATGCCCAGAGGGTGCTCGATAAATGAATGAGGGGACATCACAGGGTGGGGGGCATACGGAGTTATACTAATAAGAAAGCTTGGAAATATCTGACCTTTTTCATGGCACATCTTTCTGACAGTGACATTCCACAAATGGAAAGAGGAGGCATTTTAATGGGCATCTGGGGGCATACGGGAAAGCTTTGGGGTGCCAGCAGTTCTCCTTCCTAGAACCTACTATCCTGGTTGACTCAGTGGTAGGTGGCACAATCCCAGTCCTTCAGCCAGGGCCTGCTCGATAGGCTGGACTCTGGCACAGGGGGAGCTACCCCCAGGCAGGCTTGGCTCAAGGGACAGGCAGGAGGTGAGAGCCCACTTCCGATGCATGGCAGACAATGGTAGATGGGCAAGTCGAAAGCGTTGTGGGGCTGGGTTGAGATGTCCAGTTATGGGCGAGAAGCAGCAGCCAACAAGATGAACGGGACATAAGAGCAGGCAAGAGAAGACAGCGGAGAGGACAGAGGGAGTGGCCGTGAGAGCTGACAGGGCCAGCTGAACACCGACTCGTACAACCCAGCCCATAAGCCCACCTGCTGCTCCCTGGTCTCGTACAGGGTCTTGATGATAATCCCACTGTCCAACAAGCAACCTCAAGGGGCTCTCTGTTGTTTGCAGTTCAACAACCCTGGAGGGACCCACAGAGCAGGCCATTTTGTGCATGCGGGTGGTCAGGAGCCTGTGTGGGATCCAGCTCACCGGGGATCCTGTCCCAGCCCAGAACTCCCCCAGCAGTCAGGAGTAACATCCACACTCAGTGTTACAGCCGGGCCAGGCACACGGGCACTTGGCAAAGTTAGCAAGTGCCAACGTGGGCCAGCACAGCTCTAGGCTCACAGACACCTCGGTGAGCAAGACACACACAGCCCAGAACTCCCACACGACCCGCAATCCCACTTCTACATCTGCACCACCAAGAAGTGAAAACAGGAACTGAACAGACACTTACACCCTGATGTTCATCGCGGCATTATTGACAAAGACAGAAGGCGGAGGCAACCTGAGGATCCACTGAGAAAAGAATGGACAAACGAAAGGTGGCGTACACCATTAAAGGAAAACGGCACTGGATAACATTAAACTGACAGGGCCTGACCTTATTCGGGCCATCACAATAGGAGAGAGAGAACTCAGAACAGGTCTGATCTCCACGGAGGCAGGGGGTAGTTAAGCTTTACAGCCAGTGTGAGAGCAGTCAGCAGGTACTACAAAGCCATCTGGTGAAAGGAGGGAGGGGAAATAGCTGGTGTTTGGAATTGGAGGGTTTTGGGGTTTTCTTCTTTTTTCTGCAGTCCCACAGCTGCAAGATTAGGTAGCGTCAAGGAAGAGGAAAGACCTGCAGCTCAACGAAGAGAGAAGCCGCCTCAGTCTATAACACAATGGAATATTACTCAGCCGTCAAAAGGAAGGAAGCTCTGAAGCAGGCAGTAGCACAGATGAACCTTGAAGGCAGCACGTCGAGTGAAATCAGCCAGTCACAAAAGGGCAGATATTCTCTGATCTCACCAACATGAAATATCTAGACGAGGTGAATTCAGAGAGACAGGGAGCAGAGCAAAGTCACCAGGGGCCTCAGGAGGCGGGGAGGGGGAGTTACTGCTTAATGGACGCCGAGTTTCTGTTGGAGACAATGCAAAAGTTTTGGCAGTGGGTGTGGTCATGGTGGCACAATGCTGTGAATGTAATAAATGCCCCTGAAGTGTACACTTGAAAGCGGTAAAAATGGGAAATTTGGGGTTGTATATATGATACTACACTAAAAGTTTTTTTAAAGGGAAAATGATAAATTATCATCATAGAATACAAAAGGAGGTGGTAGGGCCCTCCCAAGAGCACCTGCTGTGAACACACCCCCACCCTCACCTCAGGAGAGGTCTGGCCCAACTCGGTGGCAGCAGCTTCTCCAGCACAAACGGAGTGCCTGTTAGTGGGGGGCGGCAGCAGGCCAAGAAGGGCCGCGAGTGCCATCCAGCCAGCAGCCACTGGGCACCTCTGAAAGTGAAGCTGGCATTCTGCCTCCTGCCTTGCAGGGGGGTTCGTCCCCATGTTGGGTCTGGGGACTGCAAGGCCCCATCAGTGGGAGACCTGGGCATCCCCAGCACGTTCACCGTGCAGGGGCCTCCCCACCACTCCTGGCCCCACAAACGCTTCTGAGCCACAGGTGCCTGCCTGTGTGAGGCCCGCACAGGAGACTGCAGGGCCACTCGGGGCCCTCGGCCTTTGTCCTGCACTGTTTCCAAAACCAGCCACAAGGGGGGCCATGGGCTAGGGACTCCTCA
Organism: Choloepus didactylus; assembly: GCF_015220235.1. Taxonomy (NCBI): domain Eukaryota; kingdom Metazoa; phylum Chordata; class Mammalia; order Pilosa; family Megalonychidae; genus Choloepus; species Choloepus didactylus. The sequence continues at coordinate 17,698,371 of NC_051316.1, forward strand.
ATGGGGAAGAGGCTGAGTCACAAAATCCTCCTTCTCTCGGAAACACAAAGAGCACGACCCAGCTGAGCGAGCTAGTCCAAAATCTTGTGTTCGAGCCGAACTCAGATCTCTCTTGCACGTCAGCCTGGTATTCGTGGCCGGGCAATCTTGATGGGGAAGCGTGGTGGTTTGAAGTTGTATGTACCCCAGAAAAGCCTGTTCTTTAAGCTAATCCATTCCCGGGGGTGTGGACCCATTACGAGCAGGATCTTAAGTTAAGAAGTGACCCACCTCATCCAGTGTCCTCTCAATGGAGTCCTTTATAAGAGGATAAAAAAACAGAAGCTAAGGGAGAAAGATTCATATCTATCTTACAAACATATTTTAAAATAAAAATAAAAGTAAGAGAAGATTTGAAACCATGGAGAGACCCGGGACATGAGCAGGACAAGTAAGTAATACTTACAATGGCCTGTCAGTTAAAGGGAAAAGGGACCCGACCATTTCATGTTCTCTTGGCTTGTTGGGAAAGATGTTTTTTGTCCCCCTTGGCATGGGACCTGGGGAAAGCTTCTGATGGAATCTTTTCCTAAGGATACTGGTCATACCTGGGCAATATCAACAGCACCTTTAGCAGAAACCGTTAAGAGTTTTTCAAAGGCTTGCTCTTCCATTTCTGCTCCTCTCCAACCCCAACACACACACACACACACACACACGCACACACACACACACACACACACACAAAATAGCTGAGAGCATCATGTTAAGCCCCACCCCCTTACCCCACAGAGATGGCATTTTCTTTCCAAATTCAAGTTCACAGAATGCACAGTAATGCCTTCTGCTGACCCAGCCTGATAAGAACGGGTAGAAGGGAAAGGGCTTGCAGAACACTTAACCATGTAATTTTTAGGAAATGTTACAGAGCAAGCCTAAAGCATTCATAAAGGAAAAAAAAAATCCACTGGCATCACTAACAGAAGGCAAACCTACTGCCTCACAGAGGCTTTTTTTGAAGTCCACTCTGCCTTCCCCTCCCTAGAAATGTGCGTGGGAAAAAGATCTGCCCCAAAGTCCAGTGCTGGAGTACATGTGGCCCCAGTACATAAAAATTGGGTTCTGACCCTGGCTCAGCACAGGAGTTTGCCACCACAGTCCACTCCATGGAGCTGCCAACCGACCCAGACAGTCCCCAGAGATGCTCGGACAAGGCAGAAGATGGAGCTCACACCTACAGATCGAATTAGGGTGGTCCCACCGAATCTAAAAGGTCCATGTACCAATGCACAAACTAAACTCTGGGTCGTGGAAGAGGGTACACTGAGGCATAAATGCCTGCACGCAGTCAGAGCTCAACCTTTGCTACCAACTGGACATGCAAGGCCAGGGACTGTGGCAAACACATGAGGTGGTGCAGAGCCCAGGACTACGCTCTGGAACAGAGGGGAATCTAGAACATTCTGGAGGACAAGCACCAAGATGGTTACTTCTGGCGAGGGCAGCAGCGGGAGTGAAGGCTGGGAGAGACTGAGCTGCTGCAGGATCTAGAGGCCTGGGGAGCACTGAGCAGCGGGAGCCGAGATAGGCGACGACCGAGAAAAGCAGCAGCAGAAAGGCATCTAGTTGGGTGAGATTCTGGCCTCTTGGGAGCCCAGTAGGCACCAACAGACCAGAACACACTGCCCAAGTAATCAGGTAAAGCCAGGATGACAGCCTTCATCTCCTTCCTACCCCACAAACATTTCACTGAAGAGGTTCACGGAAAGGACACTCCCGCCTGAAAGTTCAGAGAAGCTTCTGGAAGGCCACACCCAGCCCCGACACCACTTACCTGCCCCCATGCCTGCATGCGTACCTGGGAGGGACGAGGCTGTGGGGCCCCCGGGGGTCAAGCATGGCTGTTCAGAACACTCCTGGCAGCCGTCCACCGTCTTGTTTTGCTGGGTATGCCACTTTCCACTTCCAGGGCAAGTCAAACAGGAAATGCTGGGAAAGGCTTTCCTTCAATGCCATGCACACCACCTGCTCCCCTCTCCACGTCTGGGGCCTGTGGCTGCACGCCCGGTCCTGAAAGCAGGGATGCTTCAGGCCCGGCACACACCTGGGGGGGCTGGCGCCTCCTTCCCAGCTGGGCCACCTGGGCCCATCTTTGAAGGCCCCTGTCCCAGAGCAGGGATGCTCCTTGGCCACACTCCCTGCTCCCACCGTAGGCAATCCCCCAAGGCGCACGCCCTCCCTTTATTTAAACCCTGCCCACCCTGGGAAGCCTGCAGAATTTCCATCTCCTCCTGAGCCGCGATATCCCCTGCAGCCTTGGCTGTCTAGACAGGGCTGTGCACAGCTCAGTCTGGGGACCAGCTGCCGATTCACCGGGGAACTTGCTGGAAATGAACATTCTCGGATCCACTGAGTCAGCCACCGGGGGCTGGGGCCGTTGAGCCAGGTTTCAGCAGGCCTCCCAGGGGATTCTCACACACAGGGACGTTTGCATACCACTGGTCTCTGTAACCCAGAGTTAAGAATTAACAAATGATGATGATTACTGAATCAGTAATGAATCAATAAGATGCTTTTCTTACATTCTCTTATATTATAAAATAGCAGAAAGGAACTACTTGAAATTACCGAACTGGAACCCAGCTGCCTTGATCTCCTGTTAACAACTGTACAACTATATAACCTTTAACTTGTGATTGCAAAAACCTCATGACTGGGCCAGCTTATACCCCCTTATCCTGTTTTACAACTTTAGAGTCTTCTGATCACACAGACAACCCCCTAATGTTCATTAATGAAGGAACTCGGGTCAGCCCAGAACTAACCCTTCCCAATGCCTAAACTATCTTACTAGACAAAGCTAGCAAGTAATAAATCTGTGCATCCTCAGTAATTAGATCATCTCTAACTTCATCATCTCTGAGCCATTGTGCTCATTATCCTAAAACCTGCCTATCTTTTGACTCTATAAAACCATCAGAGTTACTACAGTTCAGGGAGAAAGATTTTTAGGCTGATAGGCCATCTGCTTTCCTGCTTCGTGCTTAGCAATAAATTCTCTCTTTGAAACCCCAGTGTCTCAGGAATTGGTCATTTGAGCACATCAGGCCGAGAACTCTCTGCTTTTGGTCAGTAGCCTCTCTACGATCCGATTTCACACTAAACTTTCCACTTCCTTGCTGCCAGGAAACCATTCCATTCATCTTGTCCAAGTGGTTGTTGAACTCCTTTGGAGCCAAGACCAAGTCTTAAGGCACCTGTGTTAGTTTCCTATTGCTGCTGCTACAAATTACCCCACATCTGCAGCTTAAAACAACACCCACGTATTCCCTTACAGTTCTGGAAGTTAGCAGCCACATGGCTCTCACTGGCCAAGGCATTGGCAGGGGCTCGGTTCCCTTCCAGAAGACCCACGTCCCTGCCTTTTCCAGCTTCCAGAGGCTGCTGGATTCCTCGGTGCAGACCCCCTTCCTCTGTCCTCTGTGGTCAATCTCCCTCTTCCACTTTGAAGGACCCTCGTGATTACACTGGGCCCACCCAGATAATCCAGGATCATCTCGCCATCGCAAGGGTCTTAATGAATCCTACCTGCAAAGTTCCTTCTACCAGAAAAGGTTACATAGCCACAGGTTCCAGGGATTACTATGTGGAGGCATTTGAAGGGCCGTAATCCAGCCTCAGACACATTACAGGATGCAGCCCCACAACCCCTGAATCAAAGCCCCAGGGGCCAGGCAGGTGGGACAACGGGGTCAGCACATGGGAGGCCAAAATCCTGTCTAAAGGGGCCACTGAGCGCCCCAGTGTAGGCACAACTCCCGATCTTTTTTCTAGAAAAGTCATCAGATTTTCATGTGATGTCTCCCAGTTTCTAGATACTGGGAAGTAAGTACTTTTCTTTTTAATACGGGGAAGGCCAAACAAAACCTGCCCATGGTGAGGGCTGCGGGGGCCGGCCTGAGAGCTGAGTCTGTGGGCACCAGCCACAGATGCGTCCCAGGCCTCCAAGGGGACAGAGAGGGCCTGGTGGTGGTGAGTGCTGCAGCTGGACAGCCTCAATGGGACGTCAAGGACAGCATAACACGGAGGTCGTGGCTCAGAAAAGTCCCCTCAAAGGCAAATCTTTAGATAATACCAATTTTTTTAAATTCTGGTTGCAAAAAAATGAAAGTTACTGTTAAAAGGGACTGGAAACTAACAATGCAACCAGCACATTCCATAGGAATTTCGACTTGATCACTGTGTTTCAGATGCAAATGTTACCCCAGTTTTGGAAGGATTACAAGCATCCCCCATTCACAGTCCTCATTCCTATGCAAATTCAAATTGGAGAACTCACCCTTCAGGGCTCCTTGAGTGTGTAAGTGTGGGGTGAAGGGTATTTCCCTCCAGTGTTTCTTTTTATGACGTTCTTAAAACTTTGCAGGCTTGTTAAGCAGGCGCTATGGCTTTTCTCACTTGTCCTGAGCCCTCTCCCCCTGCTCCCCAGGGAGAATGCATCTCCCGGTGGTCTGATTTCTGTTCACAGATGCCCCCGGACGAGACTCATTCTGACACACATGGAAACTTGCGGGACACGCTGCCCTGCGTGCGCCCTGCTTCCCGGAACACAAATAGGTCCACGTTGCGACCAAGATCGTGAGAAAGCCATCCACACCTGTCCCTTCAACGCAGAGCCATCGCGGCTGCAGTCAGCAGCTTTCACGAGGTCCACCCACGCTGCCCTCGCCCCGGCCCTCCGCGCCTTGGGCTCGGGTCCCGGGCCCGCTCCCGTCCGCTCCACCGCGCGCGCCCGCGGAGCCCACGCACGCGCACCCGGGAAAGATTAAAAGCGGAATGCGATTAAAACCAGAAAGGAACACGCCCAGCTCCCCAAGCCGTCAGCAGAAGGCACCGTGCCAAGGGAAACAGCCTCGACAGCTGCTGTGATGGGGTGCACCTGGAGAATCAGCTGCGCAAGGGCCAGGGCGCCAGAAGCCTCCAAACCCCGACGAAGCGCCGGGAATCCCAGGCTGGAGCTCGGCCCCTGCGACCCACGGCTGGCGAGTTACAGACAGCTGCCACTCAAGCTCAAAAGTGGGGAGGGGGTGGGGAAGTGGAGTAAATCCTAAAGAAGTCCACCTGGGTGGGTCTCTCCGCCGGGTCTAAGGACAGAGGACTCAGCTGGTCATAGGGATGGAGGGGCTCAGCCTTTTCCATGCTATCCGGGGTCTTTATATTAGGAGGACCACCCACTCATTCAACCGACTTTCACACAATCCTCTTGAGCGTGAGAAATATAAAAAGCAAACGCCCAGAGATCTGAGAAGAGCTACACAGAGAATAAGAAAATACTAGGTCTTTGGTAGCAAAACTCTTTAAAAAACCAGGCCCCTGCTGCAGCAGCACCCAGCTCAGCCTTACCTGCGGGCCCCCTGTGACCCCGTTTCTGCCCGGCTCAGTGGGGTGCAGACAGCATGGGGGTGGAGGGTTGTTGCCAACCGCTCAGGACGCTCTGGCACCACTGCCCCCTCCTCATGCAGGACCTGGGCCTGCCAAGGATGCATCTGCCCTACACATGGTGGTTTCAGCAGTTCCTTGGCGTGGGGCGCAGCTCGCGCTAGAGCCCAGGGGGACGCCATAACAAGGCGCCATTCAGCAGCCTGGGAGCACACGTCCCCCAAGAACCTCCTCTCCAGGTCCCCGCACGCGCGCCCTGAGACAAGCTTGTCCCCATTCTTCTCCCGTTCAATGGCAGGGCTGTTCGGGAATGTGGGCCTGATTGTGTCCCTGTGTGGGCTGAGTCAGGGCTCGGCAGCCCGCCCACCCTCGGGCTGAGGACAGAGGAGGAAGCAGGGAGCTCCAGTTCCCATTCCCTTGGAGACCTTGGAGAGGGGAGAGGAGAGCCAAAGCCCACGGGAGATGGGGCTGTTGCTGCGGCCGAGGCCACCCGAGCCCTGTACACTGTTGTCCATTCAGGCCAGGTTCAGGGGTCCCCACCCAGGGCTCAGCTCCCTAGTCCCCAAGACCAGCTGGCCCAGCCTCAGCCAGCTTCCTGAGCTCACGCACACCAAGACAGACACAGAGAGGCCCCAGGAAGCACCAAGCAGTGCTTAGAGCCTCACCCGGGAGCAGTGGCTGGAGCTGAGGTTCCAAAGGGGGCAGGCAGGGGTGGAAAGCCCACCCCTACCCTGTACAAGCCGCTCAGCTGCTCTGCGCCTCAGTGTCCACCCAGCCTTATAAACAGGGTAAATCGAGGCAGCATATGTAAACCACATAGCACACTGCTGCACACAAGGAGCCGAGATGGGCAAAGTGGAAACCAAACCAGAGTTCCAACTGCACAGCATTCCAGAAGAGGCAAGACGGTAGAGGCAGTACAAGGATCAGGGGTTCAACGGGGCAGCTGGAGGAAGGATGAGCAGGTGGAGCCCAGGGCAGTTTTAGGGCAGGGAAACTGCATTTGCAAAGCCCAGAGAACCACGCAATACCAAGGACAAATCCTAACCTCAATCCTGGAGCTCAGTTACTAATAATGCATCAAAATTGATTCATCAATTGTAACAAATGCCCCATAAGAATGCAGGATGTTAATCATACAGGAAACTCTGTGTTTGGAGGGCTGGGGAGAGCGGGTGGGGAGAGGGCGTGGCCTATGGGAACGCTCTGTACTGTCCACACGATTCTTCCTTACACTTAAACCTGCTCTAAAAAATTAAGTCTATTCATTAAAAATAACTAAACCCATGACCACCTCTTCTCTCACCAGCTGCAGGGCCTGGCTAGCTCCCTGACTCACCCCTAAGCCCTCCATTGGCATCCTCACCCTTGCAATGAGTCTAAAACCAGCAACTGCCCTATGGGGAATAAGGGATCGGTAGAGCGTGAGAGCAGAGGGTCCGTGAGCACTAGTTCAGCAGCAGCTGTTTTTATTACTCTGCACAAGCGAGACACACGGATCTGGTTTCCCTTTCCCCATAGGAAGGCGGGCCCTTGGATCCAGGCGTCTGTATGGAAGCACGTTGTATCTCATGACTGTCCAACAGCACCTTTGATCGCAAACGCCCGGTCCTGAATAATCAAACAAGCGAGAGATAAGTGATGGGGAGCACGTGTGAGGCCAGCCCCAAGGCTCTGCATTTTAGGACACTGTCCAAGGCCACCTGGGGTGGAGAGTGGCTGGTGGAGGTCTGGACTCCCTTCATGCCCTCTGCAATCCCCCATCTCAGCACAGATCGCCCCGAATTGCAATCCTTCCCTAACGGTCTTCCCACAAGCTGGGAGCTCCAGGTAGCTCTCACATTGGGGGATGCTGATTTCATGCCCCATGAGGGAGGGACATGGCACCTCGATGTAGCTGTGTACCGTGGCTGTGACATATACACACTCCACGGGCTCTGTCGGCCACGATGCGGGTTCCTTATGCACAGCCGGCTGGGGTGGTGATGCTCATCCTGGATGGTAAGTCTTTGAGCCTCTGGAGGCAGCAAGCTAGGTGCTGGCTGGGCCCATTTGGCAGATGAAGCCACATTGTCAGGAAGGTGCCATGACCCACCCTGGCTGGCCCGAGGCTTGGGGCATTGCCAGGACTGGGTCCTGTCACCTTGCACGTATTGTCAACCTTGGCAAGTTTTCCTTTCTTGCCTTTTCCTTCAACATCTAGCAACAATTATCTAAAACTAACGTGTCCAATTTTCCTTCTGCCCCTCCTGGCTTGGCATCACCAAGAATGAAAATCTGACCTTATCAGGGGCTCTAGGTTGTCTTGTAGCTGGCTCTTTCCTGCAGAATCTGAAGAACTATGAGCAAAAGCCCAACATCTAGAACCATTGATGCAGACGACATCGCCAAAAGCATCGGCATCTCAGCGTCAAGGAACGCAATGAGCAGTGCCGCATGATGGGAAGATTTACCCTAAAGCAGCTGTCCCACCTCTCAGCGGAAGGTCCAACTGGTTTTGCAGGAACAAGGCCAAGGACAAGTCCTCTACCCCCCTGGGCTGTTTAGTGATGAATGGAGCCCATTCAACTTGAAGAAAGAGGGAACCGACAACATCTAACTCTACCCAAGCCCTGTGTTTCTGGAACACAGCAAAGCTTAAGAAATCCCCCTGCTCTTTGTGTTTCGGAAAATATCGTACTGCAAAGAAGCTCCCTTCCCCATCTAACTTAGACAAGGGCTCACAGATGCCCCCTTGTTACCTAGGACAAGGCCAGATGCAGATCCTCCTCCACATTCCCATTCATTCTTTGTCTCCGAAGTGGTTAGCTGGACTGCTTGTCCTCTCTGATCATTTGGAACAAAACACTTGGTAACCAAAACTTTGGGGAAGTGTCTCCCTTTCTCCAGGCCCCTGACCTCTAAGGGTGCCTCCCAGAAAATAGGCTTCTTCCATGTAAAATAGTCTCAGATCTACTCTCTCATCATGCCAACCTTCCATCCCACTTGCCTGCACCTGGTTCTCTATTTCCCTCCATGAAAGAAAACCCCTTTTTGCCTGGCTCCTGCAATGTCTGCAGAGCTGTGGTCAGGGAGGCCTCCTTATTGCAATATCCCCTCCCTCTACTACAAAACCCCCTTTCCCCCTTTGCAATAATCTTCCCCAATAAGGCCTCCTTAACCAAGTCCAGATTTGTAGGGGTTTCTTCTTATTTGACACTACCCTTGCACCTTCCAGTAGGGGCAGAGAGAGCGATCTCCGCAACTGTATCTGCAGAGAAGGGCTCCCACCCAATCCCCTGGCTCCTCCTTCCTCTCCTGCAGAATCTTCAGTGACAGTGCACCTAAGCGTTCAGTTTAGAGACACAAAGAGCAGAGCCAGAGGCAATGAGGACCGGCCAGGGGCAGCTGGCGCCCACCTGTGAGCTGGCCTTGAATGCCACACCCCAGTCTGGTTTTCCAATGACTTTGACAGCACAGGAACAACACCTGTCATCACAGAGTTCAGAAGACACGCGATGACATCTACAGAGGAAGCCCCGTGAGTGCAACAGCCATCTCCAACTCTCTGAACCTCAGCCAACCAGCAGCAGAGCCAGGGTCAAAACACTAGACAAAATGTTAATCCTTCAGTCATGAGTTGAAAGCTGTGCCAATCAAATCCACGTTATGGAAATATTTTATTCTATCGTGCCTGAGAGACAAAAAACATTTTTAGCTCTAAAGACGTTTTTTTTTTTTTTTAATTCAGAGTAAGTTGTGGATTTACAGAACAATCATTCATGAAATACAGTATTCCCAAATACCACCCTATTATTTACACCTTGCACTGCAGTGGAACATTTGTTACTACTGATGAAAGCACATTTTAATAACTGTACTATTAGCTATAGCCCATGGTTTAACTTAGGGTTTGTTGTCTGTTCTAACGACGTTTTGATGCAATAAACTGCAGGATTCTTAATATTCTTTGAGTAGAATTATGTATAATTTTCGGATTTTAAGAATTTTATAAAGTCTACAATATGCTTTCTGATTTTAAGGCATTTTTTATAGAGATTGATAGATGTGTGATCTGTTTTAAAGAAACAGGATTATTTTAAACCCTTTTGGCATTTAAGATTTAGCTGGTCAAAGTTTAGACCATTTTGTTCTCCAAATTGCCTAGAAGGATAATTAACCCCGAAGGTAATTTTCTCAAAGCGGAATAAGATTAAAAGAAGTTCTCGTATTTGGGAGAAAATGTTTCTTCTGTGATTAGAGCACACACAAAAAAATTAAGGTGCCAAAGAGAAGCTAATGGTTTCAAACACCACCGTCTACCACTCACATAAATAATGTAATGCAAAACCCCATTCCATCTCCCTTTTAAAAGCGGCCCTCCTCCTTCAGCACTAACTCAGCAAAGAACTGCTCTAAAGATTAACCCCCAGCCAACCCAATGAGTGCATTAGCGGGTCAAGTTGATTTATGGTCAAAAGCAAGAGAGCGTTCCTATTTTTAAAAATGCATTTACAGGTATTGTATTCTCCCTTTACCAAAGAGTTAGTAAAGAACTCACAGCACACTCTTCGAATGGACGAAGACAGGCCGACCCACGTGCAAGGCTCACCCCATTGTGGTATCCACTTCAAGCTTTAATCATATCTATTTAGTCCAAGAGCACATGCATGATATTTCTGCAGATGAGAGCCTGTCTGCAGATCAGTGCACCCACAAGCAACTTGGGGCAGAAGCATCTGACACCAGCATCTGGGGATAAGTGGACATCTGCCCACTTATTATGGCCCAAGAATAACCCATACAGAAATCCGAGGCCCGACAAGGGGCTCGTTATCCTTCCCTCTGAATCTGACCCTTGTTCAATGTGAACCTCCCCGGACCTGGTAACGCCATCCCCACGATCACCCAGTACACCCCCCTGCGGGTCACAAACCCCCCCCCCTTTCCCTGCAGACTCCCTGGCAGAGGCTCACGCTGCAGCCATCCTCTCTCTCGACTTCCCCAATCACCCACGCACCCTTCTCTCAGCCACCCAGGTCCCCTTTTACACTGCAGCTGCCTGGAATTTCCTAAAATGCAAATCTGATCTCAGCGTTCCTATGCCGAAAACTCCTCCAAGTTCTCTGCTGCCTTAAGATGAAAATCCCCACCCTTCACCCTCAAATATGCAGGAGGCTGCCCGCTCCTGCTTCCTGCCCACGTGCCTGTCACCGTCTGCCTCGCCCATCCCCTCTGCCCAGGCTCCCCAAGACCCGCCCTCTGCTGGAAACACCCTCCAGGCTCAGCCCCCCAGCGCCTGCCTCTGCACCTTTCAAAATACAGCTCAGGCCCTTTGGGGAGAAGTGTCCCCTGATCTCCCAGAAGTAAAGGAGGCCGTGTCCTCTTCTGAGTATCCAAGGCCCCTTCCTCAAACCCTTTTCATGGCTACCTGCACATTTCATAAGGAACTGCCATGTGCCAGGCACTGCACTAAGTGCTGGCAGAGCACAACAGTGACTGTACCTGCCCCCTGGACTCATCTGGTGTGCAAACATTCCATTAGTCCTACAGGGATGTGGGCATTTATGTGCACGTGCATGTTATTACAAACTGTAATGAGCATTTGTGCATGTGTGTAAGCACGTATGCATGGTTACAAACAGTAATAGGCATGTGCATTTGTGTGTGCTCATGATTACCAACTAATAGGTGTGTGCATGTGTGTGTGCATGCAATTACAAACTGTAGTGAGTATTGTGCATGTGTGTGCATGTGTGATTACAAACTGTAATAAGTGAATGTCTGTGCATGTGTGTGTGATTACAGTGTCAGGTGTGTGTGTGTGCATGCACAATTACAAATTGTAATAGGTATATGTGTTTTGTGTGTGCACAATCAGTGTATGTCTGTGCATGTGCAGCAAATTCTCACCCAAGAAAACAGAGAACAAACAACTTTGCTACTTGTTTCAGAACATCCTGGAAATCTGTTTACCTGGGCTCCAGACTGCTCACCTGGCTCTTCACAGGTGCCCTCAGGGTAACAAGCCCTTCTCAGAACCGACTGCTCAGTGGGCAAACCACTCATACTTCAGACAACTGTCAAGGTGTGCTTCAACCCCTCCGTGCCGTGGCCACCGTCCTGAACTCTTGTATCGTGAATGTGGCCCAATCCCAGTCAAACCACTCCAAATACTGAAGATCTGCTTTAAATCAATCCCCCACACCTTACGAATGCCCGCCTCTCACCTGCCCTTTGGAGACACTCCTGGGTATGTGTCAGGTGGGCTTCCCAGGCAGAGGGGACAGTCTGGCAAAGATCCTGAGGCTAGAGAGATCTTGACATTTGGGGAGCAGCAAGAAGACAAAGCTCACCAGGGACTGCCAGATCAGCCCCCAGCCTCAGGACCTGCTCAGACTCCGTTCTGGGACGCTAGGGCCAAGATACCCCAACCCGCTGAATGAACAGATGGTCCAGAGGGTGCAGAAAGGCAGGGGGAGAGGGAAAGGGGCCTGACCCCTCACTTGCTCTGCACAGAGGCTCTCCTCTTTGCTCTCCAGGCCCCCAAAACCTGGCTTCCGTGTTTCCCAGCCTGCGTCTCTGGGACTCCCTAGCAATCCACTTTGATTTTTCAGCCCCTAACACCAGAGTCACCATTTTCCATTTTCCGCTTTCCTACCCTGGACCCTGACTCAAAACTCCCTTTTAAAATCTGGCCTTTGACCCAAGTGAAAGGGAAACCCACTGGCTGCAGTCTTGGCCACGTGGATGGCAGATGGGAGGCTGGCCGGGGGGGACACGCCCCACCACCCACACCCATGCAGGTGACCATCACCTGGCCTCGGGAGGGGGCACAGGAAGCAGATGTGCAAAGAAACCTGATGGCATCTTCCCCCAAGCACCTGACACATAGCTGTGTTTAAACATCCCTCTGCGAGGTTCTCACCGGCAGGGTGCCATCTCTGCTTGTTTTCATGTCCCTGGAATCTCCCACGGTTTATGGACATGCTGACAAACAGATGGGGAGCAAATGGCCAGGCTGGTGGGCTGCCATGCTTGGGTGATGCTGCCCCCTCCCCAGCAACCAGTACCCAGGGAGCAGGGGCCCAGGCTTCTTAACCTTTCTTGCAGCCCACAGCTACCTCCTCTGGTTGAGTTTTCTGCCCCAGTGTGGCAGGGTCAAGGCCATTAGGCAGAGGGATGGGAGGTGCCAGTGCTGGGGCAGGACAGGGAATCCCTGCCCCGGGAGAAGCGCTGAGGGTAGGGGGAGCTGCAACCAGCTCCCCACCCAGCCCCCCAGCTCAGCCTGCAGGGACGAAGTAGCTGCTTGAATTACAAACCTCCCTGGTCTCCTGTTCAATGGGGACAGCTCTGCAAGGGATACTGTGAGCCCCATTTATCAGCTCACAGCAGCATATGAGGGATTCAGAAAGAAGCTGTGCAATTGCAAAATCTCAAAGAAGTGAGACACTAATCAGCAAAAAGGAGAGGCATGGCGTGCAAGAACTGAAACCAATAAATAAAAAGAAACTATTTGGGTAGCCACAGCCACCCCCCTCCTGTGGCTAGAAATACAAAGTTCCAGGGTGGATTTGAAAAGAAACAAGAGTTTCACTTCCCCAGGCACCCAACAGCTGGCAGAGAATCAGGCCCAAATTCCCTCTGTGAGCTCTCCTGTCAACACACACGCATTTGGGGAGGGTGTAACCCCAGGAGGGGTTCTTGATTGGGTTTATGACCGAGTGCAGCTCCCATGCAAGGCTCAGCCGCTGACAGCGCCCGACTGCTGGCTGCCTTGCTCACCCCTGTCCTTTCAAACCGCATCGTGCCTTTGCTGGTAAGGAAACTGCGCTCGTTCGTGTGTGTTCCAGGCATAAGGCGAAACAGCTGCAGGCAATGTGTGCAAACCCCTCAGGTGGCCTGGTCTTGCCAGGGACCAGCCCATCCCCTCTTGCGGGCTCTCTGGACAATCAGGGAAGTCAGCTGTCTCTAGAGTGACATCCATCCCCCAAGATGAATGCTTTTGACAGCAGGCGGACATCTCCCCTAAAAGCTCTGCCGGCGAGTCCCACCCGCTCTCCCGAGATGGGCTGTGACCCAGAGCTTTGCTCTCCCAGACCTGCTTCTCCCACTCTGCCTCTGCCCAGCCCACATCCCGAGAAACGTGACCCAGAGTCCAGCATCCACCTGGGCCAAGGTACCGAGGCCCGGTCCAGCCTCCCCTCTGGTCCCCAAGGCAACAGAATTACCACCACCCACCCCCAGGACAGAGGCCAAGTTGATGGAAGGATCCCTGAGAAGCCTGATCGATGCAAAGCACACGCACGGCAGAACCACAACACCACGGCCGCCGTGGGGCCACACCGGGCCCAGCTCACCTGCCCGCCTCCTGTCAGCCTCAGAGGAGATGTGGCCACCGTCTGGTTATTCCTGTGGAGCTTCCCAGGTGGCTGGGAGGACAGACGAGCCTGCTCTGCAAGGTGAAGCCTGGATCCACCCTCCCTGTCATCACCATCCCATGAAGCAGGCTGGGCAAGCAGCACCTGCCAGAGGAGGATCCCTGACAGGGGAAGGCACACGACCAGCTGAGGCCTGCTGGGTCTGTGGCCCGAGCACCCCACCCCCACCCTTTCTCCCAACCGGCCACCCAGGCCCAGGCTTCCTCGTGCACCTGGGACCTTCATCAGGCACCCGTTACCTGCATAACTGGGAGAGGCCAGGGCCACAGAGGGGACAAACCCAAGCCCTGACCCTGCAGGGCTCCAAGGCTGTGTGGGACCTATCCCACTCGTGTGTAGCACGGGCAAAGAGACTCAGAGTGTTTACAGAACCCAGGGGCCGCCCCGCTGCCTGGAGGGGCCAAGGGGCCTAAGTTGGTCCACCAATGTCAGGCACATGGTACCTGTGATACAACACACCCACCCACCTGCCACGTGCACACATGCATACACACATGCACACATGAAGTACATGCCTGCGCACATGTGCATGCACATAAACACAAGTGCAAAAGCAAAATGCATGTGCACACATGCAAATGCACACATGCACACACCATATACACATGTATGTGTATGCATGTGCAGATGCGCATGCACACAAATTCACACATACACATGCAAAGTATACACACACAACATGCACACACACACACACAAGCACTCCTGCGCACCCATGACTTAACTAACTAGAAACCGGACTTACCAGAAACTCGGTAAGGGAGGGGGAAAGAGACATTGCCAGACTTCCTTCCCACAAAGAAGAAAGTCAGGCTAGAGGGGGCAATGGGGACCTCAAGTAAAACAGAATCTGCCTAAGCTAGAAAGAAGAGGAAAGAATAGTGCCATCACCTCGCTGCTCTCTGTCTGGGCCCTTGACTGTCTCCGGGCCCAGAAGCTCCCAAACATTGAGAAGTAAACTGCAGATCAATCTCACAGGAAGAACATCCATGCCCCAAAGAAATGCATACGGTAAGTATTTCCCGACGCCAACCGCAGAGCCTGTCCTTGCCTTCCCTATGTCCACCCCACAAGACGCTTTCTTTCCATTTAGTGCCTTACTGCATTGGACCCCACTTTATTTTTTTAAATAATTTCTTACAATTATACATACACACATAGGCAATTTTAGATGCATATGAGATGGTCTTTGTTATCTTTTCTTTTCTCACCTGGTCCTCCCCTTCCCACCTGCCCCCTTGCAGCCCAACTCTGATGCATCCATTCATATTCCCAGAAAATCCTAAGAAGCATGTGGAAACATATACATGCATATTCATATAGGAGCTACAGGAACTTTCTTGTTATCATTTTACTAAAATAGCATCTCATTATGCACCCAAAAAACAGTGAGGGGATTCCTTTACCAGCCATCAAAACACATAAAAAAGCTGCTATCATAAACCCAATGTGGTTTTAGCATGTGAAAAGACAATGAGAGCAGTGGAACGGATTAAACAATCCCCAGATGAAACCCAGATTACATGAGAACAATATTCAACAGAGCTGAAGTTCCACTCATGGGTCAAAGGATGGATTATTTAATAATTAGTGCCAGCGAAGTGCAAGGAAATACAATTGGACTTCTCCCCTTCTTAAATATCTTATTCCCTATTATGCAAAAGCATCCCAGACATGTTCACTATTCTGGATCAAATATATAAAACAGTAAAAACCCTGCAAGAAAATCAAGGAGACAACCCGTATCATCTAGAGATGGGGAAAACTTTTTCATCACAAAGCTGGGTACCTAGAAGCCAGGAAAGAAAAGACAGACACAGTCAACAACAAAATAATTGAAGTCTTGATGGCAGATGACACTGTTAATAAAAGTAACTAACAAACAACAGATTTGGGGGGAAACATTTTCAATCAGAAGAAAGTCTGAATTCTTATCAATAACAAATAAACAGCTCCTACAAACTGGCAAGAGAGGGAGTGACATCCTGGTAGAAAAATGGCAGTTCTCAGAAGAATGAATCCACTTGGCCAAAGAGCATGAAGCAAAGATGCTTAAACTCACGAGGAGACAGGCAGATGCAAATCAAAGTAACAGAGCTGTAATTCCACCCCCCTGGGATTGGCAAAAATCAAGATACCTACAAACTGCTGGGAGAGGATGCTGAAAATAGGGGAACAAAGGACCTGCTCTGATCTCTTTTGAAAGTAATCCAGAAAGGTCTATACAGAGAAAAGAAACACACTCTCTTTGCCCCAGCAGCACCATTCCTGGAACCCTACCCCATCGGATACCAGCAAATGTGTGTGGCCAGGGAATTTCCTGGAAGCACGTGTCATAATGGCTGTATCAGTTTCCTGCAGCTGCTATAACAAATGACCACGCACTGAAGCTTAAAACAAGACATTTATTGTCTCGTGGTTCTGGAGGTCAGTCCAAAGTCGAGGTTTCAGCACGCTTGAGGGGAGAATCCTCTTCCAGCCTCTTCCAGCTTCTGGGAGGTGCCGACATTCCTTGGCTTGCAGCTGCATCCTCCAGTCCCTGCCTCCATCACCACGTGTGTATCCAACCTCCCCCTGCCTCCTGTTTATGCCTCCATCACCACGTGTGTATCCAACCTCCCCCTGCCTCCTGTTTATAGGGACACTTGTGATTACTTTAGGGCCCACAGGATAAT
Source organism: Choloepus didactylus (assembly GCF_015220235.1). NCBI lineage: Eukaryota > Metazoa > Chordata > Mammalia > Pilosa > Megalonychidae > Choloepus > Choloepus didactylus. The sequence goes on from NC_051316.1 coordinate 17,714,884, forward strand.
CCAGGATGATCTCCGCATCTCAAGAGCCTTCACTTAATCACACCTGCAAAGTCTTGGCTACATAAGGTGATGAGCACAGACATCAGGGATTATGTCTTTAGGGACCATCATTCAGCCTTCTACAGGTGAAACTCAACAGAGTCCTACTGTGAAGACTGGTCCCATGGAGCAGTGTCCACCATCACAAGATCTAGTCCATCATCAAGCCCACAAACTACCAGAGAAGAAAGCAAGATGCGTTATCCCGTCTCGGTAATTAACCCAGCCAGGCTTCTGTCGGGTTTACGGAGGAAGACAATGGGGCCAAAGTTTGTGTCCCACAACTTTTTCAGTTTCCTGCAAAAAGGAGTGCCTTCCCTTAACTCAACCAAAAGTGCGGGTCACCCAAGCCCCTGGACTGGCGATGCCTTTCAGAAGGAGGCAGGGAAAGGAGATGAAGGCGTGAAGGGGTGGTACATGCACAAGGCTTCCAGAGGAGGTCGGGAGTGCCTCCTTCCCAAATCCACCATCCAGCTCCCAAACCCATCTGTGCTCACACCAAGTCCTAAACCCCACCATGGCCGAGGCGGCGGCTGTCTTCTACTTTGCCCACACTCCCCACTCTGCTTCCTAAGTTCAACTCATTTCCAGCTCCACCTGAGGATGCTGAGTCCACCAGCCCGGGCCAGCAATTTGGCAGGACTCGGCAGGGCTCAGCCTTGGGGGTACCCGTGGGGAGCAGCGCTGAGCCCCACAGTCTCCAGGAAATGAGAGGGACATGTGTTCCCCCCTACCTGCCATCCCACATCCACTTCTTCCAACATAGCCACCTATGCGACTCTGCAGGATTTCAAGGGCAACCCCTCCCACACACAGCCTGGCCAGCTTGATTTTTCTGTGCCACGGAAGCACTACGTTGCATCCCTCTCAATCTTTCCCCGCGTGATCTCTGTCTCCCCAGTCATGACAGAGGACCCTCAAGGGCAGGAAGCGTCCCTGGGGCCACCGCTGCGTACAGGTGAGTATCAAGTATAAGTTTCTATCTGATGAATGAATGAGTGAGTGAATGATGCATGGATGCACTTCCCAATGGGCAGGGCCAGGCGGGCTTGGCCTCTGGCTCCAGCTGGGACCACCCCCCACCCATGACCAGTCCTCACACATCTCCCCAGCTCCAGGCTTAGCTCCCCAACGCCACGTGGGCCTTGAATAAGCATCTCAAAGTGCACATGTCCCCAGACCATGCTCCCCACCACCCCAATAGCAAGATGCCTCCTAGAAGGCCCCTGTGCTATCGTCCCATAAATGGAGCCGTCCTCCTTCCAATGGCTCAAGACAAAACCTCCAAACATCCTCAACCCCTTCTTCTCCCTCTTTCCCCAGAACCAACCTGGCAGCAAATCCTGCCACCTCCACCTCCAAATAAAATCCCTAATCACACCGTTCACCCACCTACATTGCTACTACTTGAGCCCCCGCCCCCCAATTTCTCTCTCCTGAGTCACTTAGGCAGCATCCTAATCGCCATCCCTCCCGCCAATTCTCCCCCAGCAGCCAGTGGTCCTGTTCGACCCTCCACTGCTCCCAGCCTCCCTCTGCAGCATTTAAAGTGGCCAAAAAGCCCTTCATATCTGTTTGGTTTCCTCCCTCTGACTCTGCCTCAGCCCCTCCTCAACGTTCCCCGAACCACCACCCACACCCCACCCTGAGCATGCTCCTGCCTCAGGGCCTTTGCACGTGCTGTTCCCTCTGCCTGGATCTCCCTTCCCAACACAGGCATGGCTCTCGCCCCTTTACCTCTTTACCCAGCCTTCCTTCCCCACTGAGGTCTTCCTGGTTCCCCTCCTGGAACTGCAACCCTGTCCTCTGCTTTGAACCCTTTAGCACCATCTAATCCACTTACCTCTGATGTGCAGATTTCGTTTGTGGTCCGCCTTACCCTACACCAGAATGTTTTCCCCATTTCTGAAAACCCAGTGTGTAGAGAACACCTGGTCCAGCACGGCCTGCACCCTACAGCTCCCACCCCCACAACCTGAGCTCCGATGAGCTGTGTGCCTTTGAACTCTGCCCCAATGAGCTGTGCTCAGCAGACACAAAACGGCAAAGCCCGTGCATATGGATGAAAACGCACCAGATGCACCTGGAAAGTTATTTCATAAAAGGCTCACTTCACCAGATTCACATGTGTGCATGACAGTATCACCCACATGTCTGCTGGTTTGAAAGAAAAATGGGCCCTCTGTGGGAAACAAACCACTTGTCCAGATGTGGGAACGCCCGCGGGTCTTTCCCCAGGGCCCCATGGCCTGTGTGCTCCACAGAACGGCAGCCCCTCCACCCAGGAGCACGTCAGCAGGGCCACTGAGGCAGCCAAAGCCACTGCTCATCCAACGGAGGGAGGGCAGAGGTTAAATGGTGGTGTCTCCTCCCACAGGACACCTGCGATGCAATTAATTAGAAGTTGCTATGGATATAACCATGCCCTCCACAAAAACACGTTCAAGTCCTAACCCCGAGTCTGTGGGTGTGAACTCCTTTGTAAATGGGATATTCCAAGCTCCTATTAAGATGAGGTCAAACATAATCAGGGAGGGCCTTAACCCAACAAGGCAGCAGTCCCTCGAAGCCAAGGAAATTTGGACATAGCTAGTCAGCTGAAGCCAGAGGAGACAGGAGGAGACAGACGCCAAGTGATGGAGGCCAAGATGGAGCTATGGATTGCTGCAAGCCACCACCAGAATGCTACAGACTTTGGAGCAAGCCCAGCCTGCTCATACCTTGATTTTGGAATCTACCCTCCAAAACTGCAAGACAATGGATTCCTGTCATAGAAGCCAACCAGTCTGTTTTTGTTACAGCAGCCCTGGCAGACTAACACACAAGCGATGCTATGCTACTCACCAATCAACGCATCCAGGATATGGTTGTTAACTGGAAAATCAGGCCACAGAATCACCATATGTTTCTCTATCTACAGAAAAGGAGGGGGGCAGGCAGCTCCTGTCCCCACCCCCTACTTACCCCTATTTGCATGTTCTCGAAAGAGAGCAATGCAACAGAATATGTTTTCCTTTGGATGGTGGAAATGAAGGTTCACCCCCGTATGTTCTACTTTTCTACACTAAATATGTATTTCTTGTGAAATAAAAGGTTATGTGTTCTAAAAATAAATGGGTCTGTATGCAAAGTGGACGAACGTCTGGTGAGGACAGATGGGTGTGATTCAGCCGGTTTACTAAAGCTGCCATTATGCAAAATACCAGAAATGGATCGGTTTTTATAAAGGGGATTTATTAGTTTACAGATTTACAGTTCTAAGGCCATAAGAGTGTCCAAACTAAGGCATCAACAAGAGGGTACCTTCACTGAAGAAAGGCTGATGATGTCCAGAACAAGCCTGTCAGCTGGAAAGGCAAGTGGCTGGCATCTGCTGGTCCTTTGCTCCTGGGTTGTGTTTCAAAATGGCTTTCTCCAAAATGTCTCTGGGCTTTTCTCTCTCTTTTAGTTTCTCTCCCTCAGCTCTGGTGCATCCATGCTTGTTCTCCCAGGACGTTTCTCTCTTAAGCGACTGGGGGCCTTCTCTTAGCATCTCCAGGGCAAACTCTGGGCTTCATGTCTTTGCTTACCATCTCCAAATGTCCTTCTGTCTGCCTCTCCCAGTGTCTCCAAGCATCTGGGTCTGTGTGGGCTCTCTGCTCTCTTAAGGACTCCAGTGATCTAATTAAGACCCACCCTGAATGGGTGGGGTCAAATCTCCATGGAAACAACCTAATCACAAAGTCTCACCCACAGTAAGTCCACATCCACAAGCCTGGATTAAAAGAACATAGCCTTGGAGGCGGGGCAAGATGGAAGACTGGTGAGCTGTATGTTTTAGTTACTCCTCCAGGAAAGTAGGTAGAAAGCCAGGAACTGCGTGGACTGGACACCACAGAGCAATCTGTCTTTGGGCATACTTCATACAACACTCATGAAAATGTCGAACTGCTGAGATCAGCGAAATCTGTAAGTTTTTGCGGCCAGGGGACCCGCGCCCCTCCCTGCCAGGCTCAGTCCCGTGGGAGGAGGGGCTGTCAGCTCCGGGAAGGAGAAGGGAGAACTGCAGTGGCTGCTCTTATCGGAAACTCATTCTACTGATCCAGACTCCAACCATAGATAGACAGAGACCAGACACCAGAGAATCTGTGAGCAGCCAGCCCAGCAGAGAGGAGACAGGCATAGAAAAAAAAAAACAACACGAAAAACTCCAAAATAAAAGCAGAGGATTTTTAGAGTTCTGGTGAACACAGAAAGGGGAAGGGCGGAGCTCAGGCCCTAAGGTGCATATGCAAATCCCGAAGAAAAGCCGATCTCTCTGCCCTGTGGACCTTTCCGTAATGGCCCTGGTTGCTTTGTCTCTTAGCATTTCAATAACCCATTAGATCTCTGAGGAGAACCATTTTTTTTTTTTTTTAATCCTTTTTTCTTTTTCTAAAACAATCACTCTAAGAAGCCCAATACAGAAAGCTTCAAAGACTTTCAATTTGGGCACGTCAAGTCAAGAGCAGAACTAAGAGCTCTGAGACAAAAGGCAATAATCCAGTGGCTGAGAAAATTCACTAAACACCACAACTTCCCAAGAAAACGGGGGTGTCCGCTCACAGCCACCATCCTGGTGGACAGGAAACACTCCTGCTCATCGCCAGCCCCATAGCCCAGAGCTGCCCCAGACAACCCAGTGTGACGGAAGGGCTTCAAATAACAGGCACACACCACAAAACTGGGCGTGGACATTAGCCTTCCCTGCAACCTCAGCTGATTGTCCCAGAGTTGGGAAGGTGGAGCAGTGTGAATTAACAAAGCCCCATTCAGCCATCATTTCAGCAGACTGGGAGCCTCCCTACACAGCCCAGCAGCCCAGAACTGCCCTGGGGGGACGGCACTCACCTGTGACATAGCACAGTCATCCCTCAACAGAGGACCCGGGGTGCACAGCCTGGAAGAGGGGCCCACTTGCAAGTCTCAGGAGCCATACGCCAATACCAAAGACTTGTGGGTCAGTGGCAGAGACAAACTGTGGCAGGACTGAACCGAAGGATTAGACTATTGCACCAGCTTTAAAACTCTAGGATCACCAGGGAGATTTGATTGTTAGGGCCACCCCCACTCCCCGACTGCCCAGAAACACGCCCCACATACAGGGCAGGCAACACCAACTACACACGCAAGCTTGGTACACCAATTGGGCCCCACAAGACTCACTCCCCCACTCACCAAAAAGGCTAAGCAGGGGAGAACTGGCTTGTGGAGAACAGGTGGCTCGTGGACGCCACCTACTGGTTAGTTAGAGAAAGTGTACTCCACGAAGCTGTAGATCTGATAAATTAGAGATAAGGACTTCAATAGGTCTACAAACCCTAAAAGAACCCTATCAAGTTCAGCAAATGCCACGAGGCCAAAAACAACAGAAAATTATAAAGCATATGAAAAAACCAGACGATACGGATAACCCAAGCCCAAGCACCCAAATCAAAAGCTCAGAAGAGACACAGCACCTAGAGCAGCTACTCAAAGAACTAAAGATGAACAATGAGACCATAGTACGGGATATGAAGGAAATCAAGAAGACTCTAGAAGAGCATAAAGAAGACATTGCAAGACTAAATAAAAAAATGGATGATCTTATGGAAATTAAAGAAACTGTTGACCAAATTAAAAAGATTCTGGACACTCATAGTACAAGACTAGAGGAAGCTGAACAACGAATCAGTGACCTGGAAGATGACAGAATGGAAAATGAAAGCATAAAAGAAAGAATGGGGAAAAAAATTGAAAAAATTGAAATGGACCTCAGGGATATGATAGATAATATGAAACGTCCAAATATAAGACTCATTGGTGTCCCAGAAGGGGAAGAAAAGGGTAAAGGTCTAGGAAGAGTATTCAAAGAAATTGTTGGGGAAAACTTCCCAAATCTTCTAAACAACATAAATACACAAATCATAAATGCTCAGCGAACTCCAAATAGAATAAATCCAAATAAACCCACTCCGAGACATATACTGATCACACTGTCAAACACAGAAGAGAAGGAGCAAGTTCTGAAAGCAGCAAGAGAAAAGCAATTCACCACATACAAAGGAAACAGCATAAGACTAAGTAGTGACTACTCAGCAGCCACCATGGAGGCGAGAAGGCAGTGGCACGATATATTTAAAATTCTGAGTGAGAAAAATTTCCAGCCAAGAATACTTTATCCAGCAAAGCTCTCCTTCAAATTTGAGGGAGAGCTTAAATTTTTCACAGACAAACAAATGCTGAGAGAATTTGCTAACAAGAGACCTGCCCTACTGGAGATACTAAAGGGAGCCCTACAGACAGAGAAACAAAGACAGGACAGAGAGACTTGGAGAAAGGTTCAGTACTAAAGAGATTCGGTATGGGTACAATAAAGGATATTAATAGAGAGAGGGGAAAAATATGGCAAACATAAACCAAAGGATAAGATGGCTGATTCAAGAAATGCCTTCACGGTTATAACGTTGAATGTAAATGGATTAAACACCCCAATTAAAAGATATAGATTCGCAGAATGGATCAAAAAAAATGAACCATCAATATGTTGCATACAAGAGACTCATCTTAGACATAGGGACACAAAGAAACTGAAAGTGAAAGGATGGAAAAAAATATTTCATGCAAGCTACAGCCAAAAGAAAGCAGGTGTAGCAATATTAATCTCAGATAAAATAGACTTCAAATGCAGGGATGTTTTGAGAGACAAAGAAGGCCACTACATACTAATAAAAGGGGCAATTCAGCAAGAAGAAATAACAATCGTAAATGTCTATGCACCCAATCAAGGTGCCACAAAATACATGAGAGAAACTGGCAAAACTAAAGGAAGCAATTGATGTTTCCACAATAATTGTGGGAGACTTCAACACATCACTCTCTCCTATAGATAGATCAACCAGACAGAAGACCAATAAGGAAACTGAAAACCTAAACAATCTGATAAATGAATTAGATTTAACAGACATATACAGGACATTACATCCCAAATCACCAGGATACACATACTTTTCTAGTGCTCACAGAACTTTCTCCAGAATAGATCATATGCTGGGACATAAAACAAGCCTCAATAAATTTAAAAAGATTGAAATTATTCAAAGCACATTCTCTGACCACAATGGAATACAATTAGAAGTCAATAACCATCAGAGACTTAGAAAATTCACAAATACCTGGAGGTTAAACAACACACTCCTAAACAATTAGTGGGTTAAAGAAGAAATAGCAAGAGAAATTGCTAAATATATAGAGACGAACGAAAATGAGAACAAAACATACCAAAACCTATGGGATGCAGCAAAAGCAGTGCTAAGGGGGAAATTTATAGCACTAAACGCATATATTAAAAAGGAAGAAAGAGCCAAAATCAAAGAACTAATGGATCAACTGAAGAAGCTAGAAAATGAACAGCAAACCAGTCCTAAACCAAGTACAAGAAAAGAAATAACAAGGATTAAAGCAGAAATAAATGACATAGAGAACAAAAAAACAATAGAGAGGATAAATATCAACAAAAGTTGGTTCTTTGAGAAGATCAACAAGATTGACAAGCCCCTAACTAGACTGACAAAATCAAAAAGAGAGAAGACCCATATAAACAAAATAATGAATGAAAAAGGTGACATAACTGCAGATCCTGAAGAAATTAAAAAAATTATAAGAGGATATTATGAACAACTGTATGGCAATAAACTGGAGAATGCAGAAGAAATGGACAATTTCCTGGAAACATATGAACAACCTAGACTGACCAGAGAAGAAATAGAACTCAACCAACCCATCACAAGCAAAGAGATCCAATCAGTCATCAAAAATCTTCCCACAAATAAATGCCCAGGGCCAGATGGCTTCACAGGGGAATTCTACCAAACTTTCCAGAAAGAACTGACACCAATCTTACTCAAACTCTTTCAAAACATTGAAGAAAATGGAACACTACCTAACTCATTTTATGAAGCTAACATCAATCTAATACCAAAACCAGGCAAAGATGTTACAAAAAAGGAAAACTACCGGCCAATCTCCCTAATGAATATAGATGCAAAAATCCTCAACAAAATACTTGCAATTCGAATCCAAAGACACATTAAAAAAATCATCCACCATGACCAAGTGGGGTTCATTCCAGGCATGCAAGGATGGTTCAACATAAGAAAAACAATCAATGTATTACAACACATTAAAAACTCGAAAGGGAAAAATCAATTGATCATCTCAATAGATGCTGAAAAAGCATTTGACAAAATCCAACATCCCTTTTTGATAAAAACACTTCAAAAGGTAGGAATTGAAGGAAACTTCCTCAACATGATAAAGAGCATATATGAAAAACCCACAGCCAGCATAGTACTCAATGGTGAGAGACTGAAAGCCTTCCCTCTAAGATCAGGAACAAGACAAGGATGCCCGCTGTCACCACTGTTATTCAACATTGTGCTGGAAGTGCTAGCCAGGGCAATCCGGCAAGACAAAGAAATAAAAGGCATCCAAATTGGAAAAGAAGAAGTAAAACTGTCATTGTTTGCAGACGATATGATCTTCTATCTAGAAAACCCTGAGAAATCGACGATACAGCTACTAGAGCTAATAAACAAATTTAGCAAAGTAGCGGGATACAAGATTAATGCACATAAGTCAGTAATGTTTCTATATGCTAGAAATGAACAAACTGAAGAGACACTCAAGAAAAAGATACCATTTTCAATAGCAACTAAAAAAATCAAGTACCTAGGAATCAACTTAACCAAAGATGTAAAAGACCTATACAAAGAAAACTACATAACTCTACTCAAAGAAATAGAAGGAGACCTTAAAAGATGGAAAAATATTCCATGTTCATGGATAGGAAGGCTAAATGTCATTAAGATGTCAATTCTACCCAAACTCATCTACAGATTCAATGCAATCCCAATCAAAATTCCAACAACCTACTTTGCAGACTTGGAAAAGCTAGTTATCAAATTTATTTGGAAAGGGAAGATGCCTCGAATTGCTAAAGACACTCTAAAAAAGAAAAACGAAGTGGGAGGACTTACACTCCCTGACTTTGAAGCTTATTATAAAGCCACAGTTGCCAAAACAGCATGGTACTGGCACAAAGATAGACATATAGATCAATGGAATCGAATTGAGAATTCAGAGATAGACCCTCAGATCTATGGCCGACTGATCTTTGATAAGGCCCCCAAAGTCACTGAACTGAGCCATAATGGTCTTTTCAACAAATGGGGCTGGGAGAGTTGGATATCCATATCCAAAAGAATGAAAGAGGACCCCTACCTCACCCCCTACACAAAAATTAACTCAAAATGGACCAAAGATCTCAATATAAAAGAAAGTACCATAAAACTCCTAGAAGATAATGTAGGAAAACATCTTCAAGACCTTGTATTAGGCGGCCACTTCCTAGACTTTACACCCAAAGCACAAGCAACAAAAGAGAAAATAGATAAATGGGAACTCCTCAAGCTTAGAAGTTTCTGCACCTCAAAGGAATTTCTCAAAAAGGTAAAGAGGCAGCCAACTCAATGGGAAAAAATTTTTGGAAACCATGTATCTGACAAAAGACTGATATCTTGCATATACAAAGAAATCCTACAACTCAATGACAATAGTACAGACAGCCCAATTATAAAATGGGCAAAAGATATGAAAAGACAGTTCTCTGAAGAGGAAATACAAATGGCCAAGAAACACATGAAAAAATGTTCAGCTTCACTAGCTATTAGAGAGATGCAAATTAAAACCACAATGAGATACCATCTAACACCGGTTAGAATGGCTGCCATTAAACAAACAGGAAACTACAAATGCTGGAGGGGATGTGGAGAAATTGGAACTCTTATTCACTGTTGGTGGGACTGTATAATGGTTCAGCCACTCTGGAAGTCAGTCTGGCAGTTCCTTAGAAAACTAGATATAGAGCTACCATTCGATCCGGCGATTGCACTTCTCGGTATATACCCGGAAGATCGGAAAGCAGTGACACGAACAGATATCTGCACGCCAATGTTCATGGCAGCATTATTCACAATTGCCAAGAGATGGAAACAACCCAAATGTCTTTCAACAGATGAGTGGATAAATAAAATGTGGTATATACACACAATGGAATACTACGCGGCAGTAAGAAGGAACGATCTCGTGAAACATATGACAACATGGATGAACCTTGAAGACATAATGCTGAGTGAAATAAGCCAGACACAAAAAGAGAAATATTATATGCTACCACTAATGTGAACTTTCAAAAATGTAAAACAAATGGTTTATAATGTAGAATGTAGGGGAACTAGCAGTAGAGAGCAATTAAGGAAGGGGGAACAATAATCCAAGAAGAACAGATAAGCTTTTTAACATTCTGGGGATGCCCAGAAATGACTATGGTCTGTTAATTTCTGATGGATATAGTAGGAACAGGTTCACAGAAAGGTTCCTATATTATGTAACTTTCTTGGGGTAAAGTAGGAACATGTTGGAAGTTAAGCAGTTATCTTAGGTTAGTTGTCTTTTTCTTACTCCCTTGTTATGGTCTCTTTAAAATGTTCTTTTATTGTATGTTTGTTTTCTTTTTAACTTTTTTTTTCATACAGTTGATTTAAAAAAGAAGGGAAAGTTAAAAAAAAAAAAAAAGAAAGAAAGAAAAACAAGGAAAAAAAATGATGTAGTGCCCCCTTGAGGAGCCTGTGGAGAATGCAGGGGTATTCGCCTACCCCACCTCCATGGTTGCTAACATGACCACAGACATAGGGGACTGGTGGTTTGATGGGTTGAGCCCTCTACCATAAGTTTTACCCTTGGGAAGACGGTTGCTGCAAAGGAGAGGCTAGGCCTCCCTATATTTGTGCCTAAGAGTCTCCTCCTGAATGCCTCTTTGTTGCTCAGATGTGGCCCTCTCTCTCTGGCTAAGCCAACTTGAAAGGTGAAATCACTGCCCTCCCCCCTACGTGGGATCAGACACCCAGGGGAGTGAATCTCCCTGGCAACGTGGAATATGACTCCCGGGGAGGAATGTAGACCCGGCATCATGGGACGGAGAACATCTTCTTGACCAAAAGGGGGATGTGAAAGGAAATGAAATAAGCTTCAGTGGCAGAGAGATTCCAAAACGAGCCGAGAGGTCACTCTGGTGGGCACTCTTACGCACACTTTAGACAACCCTTTTTAGGTTCTAAAGAATTGGGGTAGCTGGTGGTGGATACCTGAAACTATCAAACTACAACCCAGAACCCATGAATCTCGAAGACAGATGTATAAAAATGTAGCTTATGAGGGGTGACAATGGGATTGGGAAAGCCATAAGGACCACACTCCACTTTGTCTAGTTTATGGATGGATGAGTAGAAAAATAGGGGAAGGAAACAAACAGACAAAGGTACCCAGTGTTCTTTTTTACTTCAATTGCTCTTTTTCACTCTAATTATTATTCTTGTTATTTTTGTGTGTGTGCTAATGAAGGTGTCAGGGATTGACTTAGGTGATGAATGTACAACTATGTAATGGTACTGTAAACAATCGAAAGTACGATTTGTTTTGTATGACTGCATGGTATGTGAATATATCTCAATAAAATGATTAAAAAAAAATACAAAAAAAAAAAAAAAAAAAAGAACATAGCCTTTCCTGGGGTACATAACAGCTTCATACCGGCACAGGCAGCTAGAGCCCAGCCCTGCCTACGGGGCACCCAAGGGCTCAGAGGTGGGAGCACAAGCCCTTAGTGACAGCAGTCTGTCCCAGAGGCTGGGAGATGCCGTGTTCCCTGCCGTAAGCCCAGCAGAAAACAACCAGGCCATAACAGAAGGGGCGTGGGTGTGATCACCAAAGTAAAGCCCAGCACTCCATCTTACAACAGTCTGCAAAAATGCAGCAAAAACAATAGCACTTGGGCAAAATGTTAAAACCAGTGGGGGTGAGAAGGTACGTTGGAGCTCTCTGCATGGGTTTTGTATTATTTCTGCAACTGTCCTGTAAGTTTGAAATTATTTCAGAATAAAAAGTCTAAAAAATAAATAAATGTTTTTTTAAAAAATAGCACTCAAGTCTAAATGTATTCTCGAAGCCTGCAGTATCTGTTATGTTTGAATCAGTAGCTCCCAACCCAAGGGCATTTGGCCTGAGGGTCAGGCAACCATGGCAGAGGGAACTCAAATGCACCAGGCACCGAAGAACAGCCTAGCACCGAAGAACAGCCTAAAACCGTGCTGGCCGCAACAAATACCTCGTGTCATGTGCTGGTTTTAGACTTTTCTGGAAGACACATTAGCAGAGTAAAAGCAAACAGGTAAAGTTCATTTGAATAGTAGATTTCATTTAACTCCCTATGTATCTGAGATGCTATCACATTGACATGCAATTAATATAAAAATTACTGATGAGATATTTTACATTCTTTTCTTCGTACCAAGTCTCTGAAATCCCACGTGTGCTTTTGAGACGCTCACGGCTCATCTCGTTTCACACCAGCCACGTTTCTGGGGCTCAATGTGACCCATGGAGCACGGCTACTGCAGAACGGCTACTGCGCTGGACGGCCCAGCTACAGAACAGGAACAAACAAAGTCACCCAGCTCAGCTGCTGGGAAGACAGTTCAGGTAGAAGCTTCCAATCACTATGAATTGACCCACTCAAACCAAGAGTTCAGTTCCTGTTAAAGGAAGGGGTCCTGGACCCAGCGATCAGCAAGGGCCAGCAGGCCCTGCAACCTGATGTCGGATCCTGGGGAGAGCCAACCTCCCACCCATGGCCTCCCACCCATGGCCCCTCACCTGCCAACACCCCAAGTTGTCCGTAAAGCAGCTTTTGAACATACTGTTTGTATTAGTCAGGGTTCTCTAGGGAAACAGAATCAATGAGAGATACCTATAAATATAAGATTTATAAAAGTTTCTCATGCAACTGTGGGTATGCAAGAGTCCAAATCCTGTAGGGCAAACAGCAAACCAGCAACTCCAACGAAGATGTTCGACGAACTCCTCAGGAAATGAACTGGGATCTTCGATGAACGTGTTCGATGAACTCCTCAGGAAACGAACTGGCAACTTCGACAAACTCCTCAGGAAGTCAGCCGAAGAAGAAGAAAAGGTCCTCTATCTGTCTCACTTATAAGTCATCAACTGATTAATTGGATTAAGTCCAGCCAATTGCATTCTCTCATTGCGGAAGACACGGCCTGTGCTGATGTCATCAGTCACAGCTGCAGCCAATTGACTGATGATTTAATAAACCAGCCTGTTGGTTTATTTACCAGCCATAAATGTCCTCACAGCAATGGTTAGGCCAGTGCTTGCTTGACCAGACAGCTGGGTACCTGTGATATCATTTATATCCTAAGTCTTCAAATCATATGCCTGGGCTAATACCACACATGGAGAACTTTATGGATAATTTTAGCTATTTGCATCTTTTAATGAATCCATGAACTCTTAGTCCCTGGAAGTGAATCTTCAGAGATTCGAAGTGGCAAACCATTCACAGTTCAGATCACATTGGCGCCTGCAGAACCCCATGGCATTCCTGGTGTTTTTCCAGGGTTACAGCCTCTCGGGAGCAGCCGGGGTATGAGAGGCAGGTCTGGGTTCCCTCCAGAGCCTCCCGAAACATTACAGAGATCATTTACACCCACTTCAGTGTTATTTAATGAAATCCCAGCCTGCTGGACACTACATTCCACTTGCTAAAAATGAAACACATATCCTTGAACTGGGGGCCCCCGTAACAATGTGGGAAATGTCCCCCGACCTCTGCAGGGGCTCACGTGCACCCACCAGGCAGATGGGAGATCATACAAAGACAATTTATAAAATGCTTTAAAACAACCATGAAAAAGAGAGAAAAGAAGACAAGCAAAACCTAAAGACCAGGCCACATTGAAACATCAAAATTCAAAGTAATGTGCTTTCTGCACCCAACATCCTCACCATAAACATATTCAAGCTTTAGGAATTTGAGCCTAAGAAGAGAAGTCGCAAGCAAAATGTAAAATTACATCCTGTCACTCTTCCAGCCCTGCCAGCCAGACATCCAGATGAGCACGTCCTCTGAGGGGACAGAAACTTCCCTGTCACCTCTCCAGTGACACGCTTCTGGGGAAGTTTGCTGGCAGGGATGACCTCATGGCTATTTTCACAGCTGCTGCCTCAGTGGACATGACAGAGGGCAGCCCTGGCACCCCCATCCCACCCCTCGGCCAGCCAGACCCCCAGGGCCGTCTGCTCCCTGGGCCCCAACCCTCGGGCTCCTTCCAAAGGCCACCCTCCGTTTCACGGCAGCGTGAAACTCATCATAGCACCAGGGCCAGCAGAGCCAACAAGAACACTGTCTGCTTTGTCCTGGTGAAAAGAACTCGCTGATGGCAAGGACGTCTGTTTGTCTGTCTGTACCACTCCAAAGTGGTTGCCTCAAAAAAGAATGTTTTTTGGCTTCCCACTTCAACATAAGTTCTAGAATATATTTTCAAATCTTCCTAAGCATTTCCTTTTAACGTTCTTTTTCGTATGCAGCCTATTTAACGTGGAAGCTAAAGCAGCAGGTGGATCTCACTACCACGCCACTACCCTCCAGTGCCCCTACCCTCCAGTGCTGCTACTTCGGAATGGCTCCACTCCCAAGGATGTGGACAGAGCAGCCCCCTGGGCAGGTGAACATGCCCAGCTCAGACTGAGGGCCTCCCCGTGGACATCTCAGCACGCTGGGAGGCAGATATTTTTGATGATGCCCCCCTACCTCCAAGTTTACAGATGAGGAAACTGAAGTTTCTGAAGATGCAGGAGCAGCTCCACGGCCAGACAGCTCATGGGGGCTACGTACGGGGGAGAGCTGACCCGCCAGGCAGTTCCAGAACCTTCTGTCCTGGAAGGGCACAGGGTCTGGAGAAGACAGGCAGCAGGCTGCTGATCCTGGACGGGCTATTAGGCGTGGCTTGGACAAATCCTTTCCCTGCTCTCTGCCTCAGTCTCCACAACGCAAACAGGAACACTCAGGGTGGTGTCCCTCACAGGCTGCGTGACCTGAGGACAGGGCTACATTAGCAGCCTTCGTACAGAGAGTCACCCTGCCTCCAAATTCCTGCAGCACCTCAGGAAGCAGCAGGGAGTGAGAAAGGAGCCAGGCCATTCAACATCTTGCAGAGGACTTGCAGCCCCAGCACCCTCCTGGGCCCCTTCCTGAGCTGCCCACCTGTCCCCAGACATCCTGAAACTCCAGGGGTCAGAGGATGTGAGTTAGTGCAAGGAAGTGAGGAAAAGGAGAAGCAAGAAATCCAGGTCTGCCAGCTCCCTAAGGCAGAGTGGCAGGACTAAGACGTGCATCCAGGGGAACGTGGGAGGGGGGCAGGGGCAGAGGCACCCCCGGCATGACCCCCAGAGGCCTCTCCAGGACTCCCCAACCCCCCTTCCTTCTGGCATTGAGAAGCAGGGGCTGGATTCACACCCATTGCCCACAAGCCACCTCCCACACCCCTCCCAGCCCCATCTCCCTGCACTTCTATCCCACACGCAAACTGCCTGAGCTTTCTGAGACATGCATTCATCTTCATTATTTGCAGATGACATATGTGTGAATCTGCCTACTTGCCAAAATATATTTGTTCCCCCAAAACCAATATTCGTGGAGCTTTTGCGGTCATCCCGGGGCACGCGCAGAGCAGCGAAAAATCTGAGTCACCCAAAAACACACGGTCCCAGCCAAGGTCAAACAAGGTGATGCCCTGCCTTCTGTTTCAGCTCTTCACACCATAAACAAGCGCCCTTTCGAGGCACATTTAGTGCCACATTTATCCCATCTTTGTGCCTTTTGTTGCTGTTTAAAATGTCTAGTGTTCCTAAGCACAAGAAGGCTGTGTGATGTGCCGTGCAGAGAAAATACGTGTCAGATACGCTTCTCAGACATGAGTTCTCGTGCCACTGGCCTTGAGTTCACTGTTAGTAAATCAACAATATATATTAAAAAAAGAGTCTTTAAACAGAAACACACTTAAAATAAGGTTATGTATCAACAAAAATATTGAGATCGGAGGCTCTCAAGAACCAAACCCTGTATTTCCCCTAGGAACAAGGGTTCAAATTTTCAAATTCAATGTTTGCAGCCACTTTATAGAAATAACTACTGTAAATAATAAGAATTGACTGTACTCTCCTTTAGTTCTCATGGCACCTGATTGGTACTTAGGCACATAAAAACAGGTAAAAAATAGCTGCTGCCTGACATTGTACTGGAATATAACAAAACCTGCAGGGCCAATTCTATAAAGAATTATAACTTTGAGGGCGGATTTCACTACTTACCTAATGATCAGTGTCGTCAAACATGTCAGTAACCAGGATACAATTTCTTCCTACTGCCTACTGTTAGCAGAGTCTGAAACGAAGTTAGAAAAGACATTTTAGCACAGTGAACTTTGAACCAGAATGACTTAAAACGTATGTACAGAAATTCAATACCGCCACTAATACCACGGTGCTAAAAGCCCCCACCAGGGACTGTCAGTGCACTGCTAGAGAGGGGAGTCAGCCAAAGCATTTGCAAAGCAAAGCACCTGGCTGGACACATCTAGAGGAAGCATCCCAGCTGAGCTTTCTCCTGGAAAAAGGAGAGTGTCTGTGCTTTCCCGAGGCTGTCCTTTTCCCCTCTTTTCTCTGTGCCCAGTCGATAGCGTTTGATCCTATGTTTTTCGGCAGAAATCCTCTCCTTCCTGGGACACACAAATGTGAACATGTGCAGGCGTTACCCGGAAACGGTGTGACTGATGAGCGAGTCATGGTGAAAAAAATATTTTAGCACAAAGTTTCCAAATTATTCTCCAATTGAGAATCAGATAGTAAGAAAATGTTGGTGCTGGTGCTCAGTATTTCAACAATTTTTTAAGTTGTAAAATAAATGACATACTTAAAAACCAAATTAGAAGAGAAAGAGGGGACGGAGAAGAAGGGTAAAAGAGAAAGTAAAGAAGAAACCAAAAAAGTACCAGAATTTGTAGGGGTTTTAATAATCTTAAACATAAGGGAGGAAAGCAACCCAAGTGTCCATCAACAGATGAATGGATAAACAAAATGTGGTATATCCAACAAATGGAATATTATTCAGCCGTAAAAAGGAACGAAGGGCAACGTGGATGAATCCTGAAAACATGCTCAGTGAAATAAGCCAGACACAAAAGGATAAATATTGTACGAACTCACTTATAAGAAATACCTAGAATAAGCAAATTCATAAAGACAGAAAGCAGATTGGAGGTTACTTGGAGTCAAGGCGGGGACGAGGGAAGGGGGAGTTAGTGCTTAAAGGGTACAGGGTTTCTGTTTGGGGTGACGGAACAGTTTTGGTAATGGATGGTGATTCCAGGACTACGACACTGGGAATGTAATGAATGTCAATGAACTGTACATTTAAAATGGTTAAAACAGCAAATTTTATGTTATATGTTACAATTTTTTAAGTTGCAGAATTTCTGTTTGAAGGGGATGAAAAACTAGTGTAATGGATGCTGGTGAATATAACACAATACTGTGAATGTAATTAATACCACTGAATTTTACACTTGAAAGTGGTTAAAATGGGAATTTTGAGTTGTATATATGTTACTATAACAAAAAGTTTAAAAAAAGCGGGGGGGGGGGGGCTTACTAAGCATTGCACAAAACCCAGAAACCATAAAGGAAAAACATGAAGCAACAGGCCGAGCAAATTCTTTGCAACACACATGTCAAGGGTTTCCCATCCTTACTAATCCAAGAGCCCCTGGGCATCGTTTTGGCAAGCACCCCAAAAGCCAAACCAACCCAGGGCTCCAAAACGGGGTTACAGGTTTAAAACTACAAACGGCAGACTGAAGGGAAGGGAGATTTTCAACATTATTTATAATTAAAGAAACACCAACTAAAGCAAGATATTCATCCTTCTCTCTCAAATGGGCAGTGATTTTAAAAGGTTAGAACCCCCCAGGACTGGCAATGGTGTGGAAAGCCAGGGCTTTCAAACCGTGGGGGTCAGGAATAGAAACCGTGTCCTCCATACCACAACACTGACCTTCAAGAAATTTTTCCTAAGGTTTTACTTCCACCTAGACACAAAGATATGCCTAAAGCACTTTCCCGGCACTGCTATCATAGCAAAGCAATGAAACAGCCTCAGAGGCCATCAGCAGTTGCCCAGTAAAATAAATTCCAGTTCATCCAAACCCTCGGATCCCAGGCAACCATGAGAAAAAAAGAGGTGGGCAAGCTGTGCAGAAATGAAACTGCCCCGGGTAGAAACGGAAAGGTAAGCTGCAGGACGATACCTACTGCGTGAGCAAAATCCCACACAGACGTGGTCACGCATGTGTGTACAGGGCTGTGGACGAACAAGAAATGTCTGGGACGGTTTTCAAGGAAATGGTAACAGGTTTTTTCACTCTTTGGAGCAGGTCTGGGGATTAGGACCTGAGTGCACATGTTTCTGTGTTGGTGACATTTTTACACTGCACACAGCACTGGATGTGTGTTATAGTCCTTTCAGTTAGCAGCACCCTATTTTTATTTTGAGGGACCCACTCTACCCAGTCTCTGTGGTTGAGATGTGCCCACCCCCTCAATGCACACATCCCAACTCGCCACCTTTTTTCTAAAGTCTTACTGGATTTGTTTCACACAAACAAAATAATAACTACAGGTACAGTGTGCAGAAGGGGGACCCAGGCTCTCACTCAATCCCGCCACCCGCCAGCTACTGGGCACCATGGTACACACAGCTGTGTGTTTTCCTTACCCCCCACCCAAAGGAGCCTGCAGCCTAGCGGCCCCCTCCCCACCTACCCACTGTGGGAAAAAACCCACCACCAAACCCCTCGGCCACTTTCCCATTAGATTCTAAGCTATTCCCAATTCCTAGAGACTCAAAGTACCTCTCTTGGTTCAATGATTCTCAAACTTGAGCATGGGGGAAGGGCTCAGAGCCCCCCAGAGGGCCCCACCTGGGAGCTTCTCGAGAATTCTTGGGTGGGGGCCTGAGAACCTGCATTTTTAACAAGCTCCCAGGGGCTGCGGCTGTAGGTCCTGGGGCCCCACTCTGAGAACCGCTGTTCTGGTGAACAGTCAGGGAATAAGTGAAGCTCATTCATTCATTCCGTGCCTATTTTTTGCTCCTGTCAAAAGTCCCCACTCTCCTGAGGATACAAAGGAACAAATGACTGAAAAAGTTAATTTCAAGGAGTGACAGATGTCACACTAAAAACAAGAAGGAGCAACGACATGACAGAGAATGACTACAGGTGGTGGGGACAGGGCCGGGTACCAGCTCACACACTCTTAGCTTTAAGCTTCCAAGGAGTTTCCACAGTTCCCAGATGGATTTCTCCTTCCCTACTGCAGCCAGTCAGGCTCCCACCCAGGCTTGCCCCCTGCTCAGGAGACCCCAAACTCACTGGCTTTCTGTCTGTCTGCAGAGCTACCCCCCTGCTTTCCATCACAAAATGATGCACCTCCCCGCGGGGCATGCACCTCTATTTTGTGCAAAGCATTGGTTGATAACTGCTTACTGACCGCAAACAACTGGACACCCCAACACACGTGGGCCCGATAGATGGGTGAGATCTTCGAGTCCCACTTTCTCAAACACAAGCACTTGAGAGGTTCCAGTGAGGTCCTGCCCATTCTAGGGTGAGGTACAAAAGGGGAACGGATGATGTAAGAGAAGCCTCAACCCAAGTCCGAGACCCCGTGTCAAAAGGGCAAATGAGAAAAAAATGGGAAAAACAACATCAGGGGAATATCCCAACACTCACCCGGACCCCTGGCACACAATCACGGTGAAAATCCCACGACCACCCAGCACACAGTGATACACGGATACGGTGCTAAATTCCATGAGTGTGCCATGTCACTAGTGCCATCTTCACACAGCTACACGTGTGGCCCCTGCACTCATAAAACAGACACTCATTGGGGATGTCCAAAAGCAGACACCAATGTGCAGAAGGGACAACCGCTGGTCGCCTAACCAATACACACCCCAATTATTTCAGGCGGTCTCTGCCTAACTCGTGAGCTCTCTTATGAATGTGGAAGAGTCTCTTTTTCAAAATACCGCCATTTAGAGAAGAGCTGCAAGAGGCTAGTGACCATGTGAAACAAGATGTTTTATCTCACCGGTCATCAAAAAATACCAGTGAAAATAAGATGCCATTCTCCCCTTAAAATTAACAAAGGAAAAGACGAGAAGGCTCAGTGCTGTGAGGCTGGCTGAGTCCCCCACGCCTCGCCCCACCCATCCGTGGGAAGTCTCTTCTAGAAGGCAAGGGGGCAGTGAGCATCGGGGATCCTAAAAAGGTCAACCCTGGGATGAGATCGGAAATGGGGACAGGTATTCGCACATACAGGTTCTCGTCTCAGTAAACTCACGATGCTGTAACACTAAAAACGTCCCCCAAAAGAGGATCAAATAAAAGATGGGGCTAAATTAGGGGGATGTGCCTTTGTGGATGTAGGACCACGAGCAGATTACTGAGGTTCCCTGAGATGCACCTGCCTCAGTTAAAGAGGCAATGGCGAGATCCGCCATCCTTAAATGAGAAAACGTCAACCCACAAGGAAAGTGGACAAATAAATTTTTTTAAAGCTACACACATCTGAGTTTTTGTCCTCTATCACATGAGTGGATAGAAACCACGGGTATTCTAAACATCTATAAACTCAAAGCCTGGGGTCATCTGTGATTGATGTGTTTCCCGAATAACAATGAAATAATAGTTTAGAGGTAAGAGTAGGTGAGTTTTCACGGCCCTAGTTCCATAGCAGCTCATTAACATGGTTTAGGCGAGGAAAGAAAACTTACGGGCTTTGCCAGGATCCATACTGCAGAACACAGTGCAGAAATCACACGTACCGTCTGGAATATTCTCTGTATATTAAAAAAAAAAAACTTCAAAAGCACTCAGCATCGTTGCATTGCAAAGCCTTGAAACTAAATTTCTCACATATCTAGATGTTGGGATATCTCACTAACCTCACTCCAAAACCTAGATATGGTGCTGTGATAACTTACAAAACTTATGATCATTCACAGTAAGCTAGTTTACAATATGAAAACCCTGCGATTGGCTCCTGCTGAGAAGTAGCAGGCCGGCCAAGGGAAGTGGTCACCCCAGCATTTCCCTTATAATACCAGTAATGTAGGTGATACCAACAAACTGAGGCATGGAGGAATTTTCCTTGTGGCACGTCTACACACAAACAAAGCCAAGTTTTCTCTACAAAATGGATATTTTGGTAAGATGATAGAATATATTAAATTCAAAAGAAGAAAAAATCTACAGCATAACATAATCTACAGCAAATAACTAATGCCTTTCACCCATGTTGTAGCTTGCTAATGCTTCTGTGATGCAAAACACCAGAAATGGATCGGCTTTTATAAAGGGGATTTATTTGGTTACACAGTTACAGTCTTAAGGCCATAAAGTGTCCAAGGTAAAGCATCAACAATCAGGTACCTTCACTGGAGGATGGCCAATGGCATCCAGAAAACCTGTTAGCTGGGAAGGCACGTAGCTGGCATCTGTTCCGGAGTTCTGGTTTCAAAATGACTTTCTCCCAGGACGTTTCTCTCTAGGCTTCAGCTTCTCTCCAAAATGTCACTCTCAGTTGCTCCTGGGGCATTTGTCCTCTCTTAGCTTCTCTGGAGCAAAAGTCCGCTTTCAAAGCCCATCTCCAAAATGTCTCTGTAAACTGCAGTTCCTCTCTCAGCTCCTGTGCATTCTTCAAAGTGTCCCTCTTAGCTGTAGCAAGACTGCTCCTTCTGTCTGAGCTTATATAGTGCTCCAGTAAATTAATCAAGGCCCACTCCAGATGGGCAGGGCCACACCTCCATGGAAACTATCCAATCAGTTATCACCCACAGTTGGGTGGGTTGCATCTCCATGGAAACAATCAAAGAATTATAATCTAATCAACACTAATAACATCTGCCCACACAGATTACATCAAAGATAATGGCGTTTGGGGGGACATAATACATTCAAACTGGCACAAACCAGATTTAGGAAAAGGGCATGCTTTTCACTTAAAAAGAGCCAATACCACCATGAATTTAAAGCTGCCCTTGGTCAAAGACCAAAATCACGAGCAGCCCGTTTCTGAACTGAAAATTGACCTGAAGCTCACACCAGCCACTTTCAGAGCCAGCAGTTCTATCACCCGTGCTGCTCCCAGAATGCCACGACTGTCCGATGAGATCCTTCCCATGATTGCAGGATTTAGCTCCTTCTTCTTGCTCAGGGTCATGCCACCCACTGTTGCTGATTTTTAATTTTGTTTTTTTTGGCATAGGAGAGTGAGGGAACCTTACCTTAGTTAACATCAGCCAGTCTCCTAAATAAATTCCAGAACAAGATCTCTTTGTGTGGTGTCAAAAAAAAAAAAACAAAACAAATTATGCCAACTGGAGCAAAGGACACAGCTTCAACTTGTGGTCCCTTGGGGACACCTCCTTCCCCGAGGAGGTCCACAGGCACAAGGTTTCTTGCTCTTCATATGTTCTTGTTGCATCACAGAACCAAAAAACCAATCTTCATGCATGCAGTTTCCATCTGAGGTGGCAGAAACGTTAGGGTGATGGATACCTGTGATGGTAGCACGATACTGTGGATGTAATCAATACCACTTGGAACTGGTTAAAATGCAAAATTCTGAGTTGTATAGATGGCACAACAATAAAGAGTTTTAAAAAGTCACACAAATGAAAACCGCAAACAGATGCCCCACTTTAAACCCTGTTTTCTCCCTTTCTCCTCTCGGAGCATTATTTTCTTGGATGATGAATTACAATTTTTTTTCCTAATCACATGATAGACATGAAATGTAAGTGTTTAAACACGAATTTGAATTAATTCACCAAAATGTTAACTGTGAGAAAAAAAAGAAAATAAGAAACGTCCTGAAACGCCATCTCGCTTTTTGGAGTTCGGTGGCTGGCTGTGCCCCTCGGGGCAGTTCAATCCCAGGATAATATAAAATGATGACAATTCCGGCACCAGCCTCTGTGGCCAGGATGACACTGGACCCTCCCCCACATACCCCAGGTTCAAAAAAGGAAAGGGTGGAAACTCATCAAGAAGGAAAACAGGCCACAGAAGTCAGGGCCACAGTCCCCTGCCTGCCCCCAGCCTCTGCAATTGGGGAAAAGCAGTGACAAGTGGGTTCTGCCCCTGCAAGCCCACGGAACAAAGAAGAACTGATCATGCTGAGCGTGCCAGGGACACGGAGGACAAACCCACTCGTCCCACCGGAGGGAAAGGACCATGATGAAAACTGACCACAGCTAAAGCCGGTTATGGGGTTTAAACCTTGCCAAGCAGAAGCATGAAATGAAGTCCAGGATGGGTCCTCGGCTTTCTGGGGACATATGGGGCCCCCAACTCCCAGAGACCCTCCTGCCTGATCTCAGCGCCAACACAGACGTCCTGAGGTCCTGGGGTCCCACTGTCTGCTCAACTGACACTGACAACTGTAAAGTAAGCCCTTGGCCCCAAATTACATCAGATTTATTTTCTTTACTATTTTTGATACTGTTACGGGCTTGCAGAGGAAGGACCTCCAAAAAGACAGGGTGAAGTCTGGCCTCTCAGTACTTGTGAATGGGACCTCACTTGGAAACAGGGTCTTTGTCAATGTACTCAAGTTGAAATGAGGTCAGACTGGATTAGTGTGAAATCCATTGGAGGGTGTCCTTGTAAGAAGACAGAAGAAGGCTATGAGACAATGTTCTGGTTTGCTAATGCTGCTGTTATACAAACTACAAGCAATGGATTGGCTTTTATAAAGGGGGTTTATTAGTTCACAAATTTACAGTTCTAAGGGCATAAAAGTGTCCAAATTAAGGCATCAAGAAGTAGATACCTTCACTGAAGAAAGGCCGATGGCATCTGGAACACCTCTGTCAGCTGGGAAGACACATGGCTGGTGTCTGCTGGTCCTTTGCTCCTGGGTTCTGGTTTAAAATGGCTTTCTCCAAAATGTCTCTGGGCTTCTGTCTCTCTTAGCTTCTCTCTCTCAGCTCCTGTTCATCTTTGCTTGTTCTCCCAGGGGGTTTCTCTCTAAGCATCTGGGGATCCTCTCTTAGCTTCTCCAGGGTAAACTCTGGGTTTCATCTCTTAGCTTAGCATCTCCAAACGTCCTTCTGTCTGCATCTCCCAGCATCTCCAAGCATCTGTGTCTGTGTCGGCCCTTATCTTTTCTCCAAAATGTCTCTCTCAGCTTCTCTTGGGGCGTTTTATCCTCTCTGCTCTCTGTGTGAGCTCTCTTTAAAGGACTCTAGTGATCTAATTAAGATCCACCCTGAATGGGCGGGCCCACACCTCCATGGAAATAATATAATCGCAGTTCTCAGCCACAGCTGAGTGGGTCACATCTCCATGAAACCATTCAATCAAAATGTCACATCCTAATCAAAAGGATTAATAAGTCTGCCCCCACAAGATTGCATTAAAGAACATGGCTTTTCTGGGAGATATAATATATCCAAACTGGCACAGACAGCAAACATTTTCTTATTTGCTGGGGCTGCCAAACCAAGGAAGTCTGCCTCTTGAGAATCTAACTGGCCTGGTTAAGGTGGGGTATGAGTGTGTGTTGGCGGAGGCAGCAAACCCATGCTGGAGCCACCTTATAAACCAACCCCAAATAGGGCCTGGGGAGGGTGATGAGCCTAGGGGTCCCCGGCTAGCCCCCAATGGGGCTGGAGTCTAGGACTTGGCATGTCACAGGAAAAAGTGAGGACAACGCAATAATTCACGGAGGTTTCCAACTTGAAAACAAAGCTCAATCCTGCTTCTCCCCAAATCCCATGAAGCTCTTAGCGACAATGAGATTCTTATCAGTGCTCATGGATTGTACTTTAAGGATCATGGAATTCTGTCTGTCTGTCTGTGCTGTGCTGACATCTCATGAATTCAAAGCCATTCCTGTCTCCTGATACGTTTTCCTATCATTTGCATGTTGCTGCAAACCATTCCTGTCTCCTGATATGCTTTTCTATCATTTGCATGTTGCTGCAAATTATTGTTAAGTTTGTCCTCTGGTATACTGTTAAGTTGCATTCTAGATGATCCCAATTCACAAAAACGGAGCCACAGCTCCAAAGCGGTTTACTTAAAGGTGCAAGTTTGGTGGTGGCAAAGACAACATAAATTCCACCACCCAGGGGAAGAGAAGCTGGGATTCCAGTGTGAATACAGAACGTGAGTCTGTGTCTTCCCCTGCTAAGAAAAGTAAATCTGCTAATGTGATGATTCAGCCTAAACCGCCAGAAAAAGAAGCTTGAGTAGACAGTGGGCTGAGGAGTATCTGGCAGCTGGATTTTATCCTAATGGCTTCCCCATCTGCTCCGACCCTGTTCTGTCACTGTACAAAAGAGTGATATGCCCTGGTATGGAATGAACAGTATCCCCAACAAAGACATGCTCAAGTCCTGAGGCCCAGGCCTGTGGAGGTGAGCCAATCTGTAAACAGGACCTCCGAAGATGGCATTAGTGAAGGGGAGGCCAAACTGAATCAGGGTGGGCCTTCATCCAACATGACTGGGGTCCTTGTAAGCAGAGGGAATGTGGACACGTGTAGGAGAAGGACGGGAGCGAGATGGCTGTGTGACGGAGACAAAGGCTGAGTCCACGCAGGGCCGACCAGCCACCACCAGAGCAACACAGAGTTCCACGTGATCCTGCTGACACCTTGATTTTGGACTCACAGGCTCCAAAACTGTGGGACAATACATTCCCGTTGTTGAAGCCAACCGGCCTGTGGTATTTGTTATAGCAGCCCAGACAAACGAACACACCACTGAAGCCCGTGTCCCCTCCATCAGCTATTTACTCAAATGACACCTTCCCAGGGAGGTTTGCTGAGGCCTTCCATGACTCCCAAGGCACTCTATAAATATTTTTTTAATGCATTTCAGATAAAGCCCAGTGATCTCTCAAGCAAACCAGTTGAGTTCTTCCAGGACAAGCTTTCCCAAGGTGAAAGCGACAGTTTTCACTGCTGAGCTTAGGAAGTCAGCCAGGGGCTTTCTAGCAAAACCAGGTCCACTCGTGCAAATGAGAAAAAGCTTAAACACCAGCTGCAGAGTAGATGCTGTAGAAACTGTGCTGCTGGACATCCCTTCAAATCCCTGCACTCAACACAGAAGAGCCATCACCAGCTCGTGCACAGGAAAGGGGCATCCACTTCACCAAGGAGCAGAGCTGCTGGGGCAGGCTCACGAGCAAGAATTGCTTGGCAGGTTTTACTCAGGCTAACCTTGAAAGCCCTTGCTTCAGAGGGTGTCTTAGTTTGCTATGGGTCGCTATGACAAACAGCACACACTGGTTGGCGTAAACATGGAATTTATTGTCTCATGGTTTGAAATCTAGAAGTCCAGTATCAAGGCCATGCTTTCTCCTGGAGTCTGCACGTTCCCTGGGGTTCCTTGGCTTGCATCTCTGCCTCCCTTGCACGATGACATCCTCCATCCCCACTTGTGGCTTCTCTGACTTCTGGCTTCTACTAATTGACTGCGTCCAAATGTCCTCTCTTTATAAGTCCTCCAGTCATACTGATTGAGAACTCACTCTGATACAATTCGGCGACATCTTAACTAATAATAACATCTTCAAAAGGTCCTATTTACAAGTGGGTTCACATGCACAGGAACATGGACTATGATTTGAATGTGTGTTTTGTGAGGCACATGGTTCAACCCCCAGCGGGGTTGATACACCTTGTCTGCTCACTGGCTCTGAGTTGGGGTAGGGACTGAGTGGGCACAGCCCTACGGACTAGAAAAAGGTTCCCATGCAAATGAGGGGTCCTGCCCACCCCAGGCTGGAGCACAGAGAACCACAGGCCACTTACCACCTTCTGGAGCCAAGTCCTCTAAGCCCAGGAGCTAAGGCAGTGCTGGGTGCAGGCTTCCTAGACTTGGCTCCAATTCCCGACCCACCTGGACGTTCTGGGCCAACTCACCACACCAGGAAACACCTGCTGCCACTCCCTACCACTCCAATCACAATGATTTTCTAAATTAAAGGAAATAAAGAGTAAGAAAAACTAACCAGATGCAGAACCCTCTAACTGGTTGACAGCAGCAAACAGCATCTGTGGGAAACCCTTTAACGATCAGTTTTTAGGTTATATTTTATTCTTATGACTTTAAATGTCATTCTGAGCCTTTTAACCCAATTTACCCAAAATGTGTAACCCTCACAGTGCCTCATACCAAAATAACAGTTCCAAAAATGGTGCAAATTTGAGAAACGGGACACTGAGGCAGCCTGTGTCTTGCCTTCACTCATCTCCCCACATCAAAATCTTTCTTCCCTTCCTTTCGTGGTATAAGGTAAATGATTAAAAATGGCTTAAACTGCCTCTCTGAATAATATCCACCTTTTAATATGGATAGAAAATGTTTAAACCCCAGCAGGTCCTATGGGAAGTTTTTTTTCCCTATTTTCCATCAAGTGAAAGGGTAATTTCTAATGCACTGTCTCACCCCCTCTTCACCCACCCTCCCCTGGGAATGCCCCAAGGATCTGGGGTCGGAGGGCAGGGATGTGGCCAAGTAAGCCGGACGAGGGGCGCCCCAGGTCTTCTGAGCTCCCACACTTCAACATCCAGGCATGAGCTCCCACTTGCTAACACTTCTGTCCTGGTGACCCTCCAGATGGAAAGGCTGCTGGGCAGGTGAGATGCCACAAGATCCTTGTCACCCACCAGGCTGGAAAAGGGTAATATGGCCTACGAAACAGCACGGGGAGGCACCTGCCAGCAACGGCCATTTCCTCCTTCAAGCTGGAAAACCATAGGAAAAGCATCCTGGTGCCCCTCACTTCCTGATGCCTTCCATTTATTTGATTACCCAAGCAGTGGAAAATCAAGGCAGATGGTAAAAGTCACGCAGTAAATGCTGCAACTGGCTATTTATTGCCTAGGTTGGAAAACTATAATATTTACTCAGAGAAGGTACTGTATACATATTTGGTAAAGAAACATGAAGAACCATGAGATGTTAGCTTACCATGAGAACTATAAAGGAGAAAGACAAATTGATTTTTTTTTTTTAAAGTAGGACTACCTAGCCCTACTTTTAAAAGTTAAAGATTGGACACTTGTGAACTCAACATATTCACTGACACTGAGCACTGCACATTTCAAATGCCCTCCAGAATGGGGAACCGACTTGGGTTCCATAAGAAAACAAAGAGGGGCAGGAAAGCCAAAAAGGCACAAGAGAACATAGCAATGAATGGGCCGACCTGGATTTGTGAACAATAATTTTATCAAAATCCTAGGAAGCACTTTTCCACAACCACCAGTTGCAGAAGTATCCCTTCCAGTCATGTTACTGCTGCGTTTCCATTTCAGATGAAAAATAAACTTCTCTCTGGACCACCAAACCAGACAACAGGTGCTGCCATTCAATGTTCACTTCTGCAAGCCTGTTTCACAGAGCTGACAATGTCATAATTTTAAAAACTCCAGGCCAAGCCTCCCAGGAGACAGCAGATTCTTATGCTTTTTTCCTTTCTTTCGGGTCTGAGGAACACACGAAATTAAATCGAGCCCAAAGACAGCACACTGAGGGTTCTTGTGACAGTTTGGATGTATTACATCCCCAAAAACGCCATGATCTTTGACGCAATCTTGTGGGGGGCGACGTGTTAGTGGTGATTACCTTGGAATCTTTGGATTAGGTTGTTTCCATGGCAATGTAACCCCCCCCCCCAACCGTGAGTAATAGATTATTTCCATGGATGTGTGGCCCCACCCATTCAGGGTGGGTCTTGATTGATTTACTGGAGTACTTAAAAAGAGCCACACAGGCCCAGACACTGCTGCAGCCAAGAGAGACATTTTGGAGATGGCCATTGAAAGTAGACTTCTGCTACTCCAGAGTTTGCCTGGGAGAAACTAAGAGAATACCCCCAGACACCTAGAGAGAGATGTCCTGGGAGAAAGTCATTTTGAAACTTGGGAGCAAAGGAAGAAGACGCCAGCCACGTGCCTTCCCGGACAACAGAGGTGTTCCAGATGCCATTGACCTTTCTCCAGTGAAGGTACCCTATTGTTGATGCCTTACCTTGGACACTTTTATGGCCTTAGGACTGTGACTTTGTAACCAAATAAATCCCCTTTAAAAAAGCCAATCCTTTTCTGGTATTTTGCATAATGGCAGCATTAGCAAACCAGAAGAGTTCTCTTTCTGGCCACTGCAACTGGGCTTCTCAAAGACCCAAGCAAAACAGCAAGTCTGAGCCTGTGAGTGACGTCTGGCCAGAATCAGAGGCTGACACCTGGCCGAGAGGACCCTGGGATGCTCCCATCCAGGACAGCCTCTGTCCCCAAGGACATTCCTTCCCAGGGGCCGAGATCATCGAGGACCCAGTGACCCCCCCCAAGGGCAGAACCAAACTGTGCTTTTCTCACGTGAACATACATGAGTCCTTGAGATTCTGAAAACAGTTTGCATCTTGTTCCTAAGATGAAAGAGAAAGAGGATGCAAAGCACATAGGAATGCTGTTTGCACGTCAGCATGGTCTGTATTCACAGGGAAAATTCGGTTCTAGCGTGAAGCTGAGGGAGGTGCCCGCTAGAACACAACTCACGGCCTAGTGCACAAGACAATGACAAATTCAGCATAAAGGGAGCTAAATATGAGCTCTAGTTCAGTGACCAGACCCCGCTTAGAGGATGCTCTCCATTGCCACAGCCCTCTTATTATTCTGTAACTAGAAGATTCTACGCCACAAATTCCAGAGAGCATGGACCGTAAGAGGGTTTTGTTATTCTTTTACAAGCAATCAGAACGGAAACTATAAAAGCCACCAACCTACTGGAAAGAAACTGAAATATTAATCTGCAGAGTCAACAGCCGTACGCATAAAAATTAACTGGGGTTTTCCCCATTGGTTTTGAAAATTGCAAACCTTCCATCCAAAGAAGTTGGCCTTCCTTTCCTGGCTCGACCCCAGCTCATGTGTCACGTCTGCCTCAGAGTCACAGTCACATGTGGCCACGGGCACACAAAGCTCTTCCTGGACCCTGACTTGGACCTTGACTTCATAAGAGCAACAATTTGCACTGGACTGTTTATCCCCTCAAGTTCACAGCTGCCCGTCCTCCTGACAGCTCAGAATCGAGATGGTCTTGTGATTTCACATGAAACAGAAAACACACGTCTAACCCCCTAACCAGGGACCTACATCACAACATTCATAACATACATGTCTACCCCGCCCCCCCAGGGACCCATGTCACAGCATTCATAAAGCACACAGCCATTCATTTCCGTAATTCAGCCCTGAAGAGATTAAAATTGTGGGCCCCAAAAGGATATATACCCAGTGGTGGAGGATTTGATTCTAATTTCCTTCCTTTTACTTATCAGTACTTCCTACCTTAAAAATGTGTTACGTTTATCATAAGTGGGGAAATCACACTTTAAAAGGTTACGATTCTTATCAATCACTGCAAGAATATAACCCAGGAAGGCCAGCATTTCACACATCCCACAACCTCACGTTTTAGAAACCAGTCCTCCCAGCCGCCAACAAGATATCCTAAAAGCCCGAGATGAAAGCTAGATGACAGGGTCACCTGGAACTTCCTCCCATCACCGGGCTGGTGACTCCCAGTTACCCACACACAAGCAGCGAGGCTGACTGGAGAGCCTTTGGCGACAAGCCAGAGAAAAAGAAGAACGAAAGAGCTGCTACCAAACAGTGGCGTGGACAGCGGCCAACCCAAACCATTTGCAAGAAGAGGCCAAGGATTGAGGATGCTCACACAGACACACCTGGTCATTCAGAGGAGACTGCCCAAGTTGGCAGGAAATAGAGATGGTCTCCCAATCATTTAGAAAAGTCAGCAGCCTACAACTACTCAAGGGTCCACCCAGGATGGCACATAATTCTATCCGTAAGATCTTATTTTCATTTTATTGCTCTCTTATTTAAAGCCCAGTGTGACACAGATTTTTTTAATTAACTGAAGCAAAATTAATTTTGCATGAAGAATTACTAAAAAATTGACCTTTTCCCTGAAGTAGAAAGAGGCTACAATATCTGGGTTTGGAATCAAAATCCACAGCTTCGATCATGGTAAAAACTTCTATGCTATGATTTAAGGCGAAAGAAGACAAAGTATCATATAGAAGGACACACGCCAAGCTGTTCTACCATCTTCAAAGATATCTCCAACAGAATCTCAACAAAACAATCCCTGCTCAAATATCTGATGAGAACACACCACTGCATCTGGGTGTTATTTTGCCTGGGTTTTTCTAATGATTATTATTGGAAATAGACAACATCTAAATAAATCAGTACCTACAAACACACCATGTCAAATACCAGGAACATGTGCCAAAACTCTCTTCCGCCCTTCCTGCAGACGTGACAGGTTTCTTTTCACTCTTGGAATAGAGTCAGCTGGATTCTCCCAGTGTGTAACTCTTCCCTGGGGGCAATCTGACACTTCTGGAGACACAAGCAGATCACCGGATTGCCGTGTATTAAATTACTACTCCTGGGCACCCAATGGCACCCCAACAGCTTGAAAGCACCTCATTTGCTACTCTCCAGGGAGTACCAAATAAACCAAGGGAATCCAGCTGAGTGAGAATTTTGCAATGCCTTCTGGTAGAAGTACTGTATCATTTTCAAACAAAGGCTGCATATAAATCACTAGGTCTGAGGCCTGCGAGAGGGTAATACATTCCCAATTCCCAACACCAGGAATGAAAGCAGAGACATTGCTACAGACTCTACAGACATTAAAAGGCTAGTGAGGGAATGCTATAGATAATTCGGTGTGTGTAAGGTGAAAAACTTAGAGGAGATGCTCAGATGCTTCAAAAACCACAGACTACCAACGCTTACCCAAGATGAAATGGATACCTGAGCAGTGTTATTAACACCAAAGAAACTGATTTATAGTAAAAAATCTCATGAAAAAGATATACCCACAGCCAGATGGTTTCCCTGGCAAATTCTACCCACTATTTAAGGAAGAAATAGCACCAATTCTACAAAATCTCTTCCAAAAAATAGAAGAGGAGGAAATACTCCCCAATTTATATGAAGCCAGGATCAACTCAATAGCAAAACCAGACAAAGACAGTACAAGAAAAGAAAGTGACAGATCAATATCCCTCATGAACCCAGATGCAAACATCCTTAACAAATTATTAGCAAATGGAATTCAAAAATATATAAAAATAATACCACACCAAGATGCCCCTTTTGCCACTACTATTCAATATTGTACTAGAAGTTCTAACCAGGGCAATAAGGCAAGAAAAAATAAAAGGCAACCAAATTGGAAAGGAAGAAGTGAAAGTATCTCTATATGCAGCAGGTATGATCTTATATTAGAAAATCCTAAGAATACACACACACACACACACACACACACAGAAAAACACACACACAAACTACTAGAGCTAATTAAAAAAAAAATTCAGCCAAAATTGACCAAAACATAAAAATTAGTTGTATTTCTATATATTGGCAATGACCAAACTGAAAATGAAATTAAGGAAACAATTGTATATACAATACAATAAAAAAGAATAAAGTACTCAGGAATAAATCCTATCAAGGAGGTAAAAGATTTGTACATTGAAAATGGCAAAATATTTCTGAAAGAAATTAAAGGAGACCAAATAAATGGAAATGTATCCTATGTTCATGGACTGGAAGAACTAGTGCTATTAAAATGGCAATACTACCCAAAGTAATCTACAGAGTCAATACAATTCCCATTAAAATCCCAAAAGCCTTTTCTGCAGAAATGGAAAAGCCAATACTAAAATTTAAACTTATTGCAAGGGAGCCAGAATAGCCAAAAAAACTTGAAAAACAAAAAAACAAGTTGGATGACACATTTCCTTATTTTAAAACTTACTACAAAGCAACAGTAAAAGAAATCATATGGTACTGGCATAAGGATAGATACATAGATCAGTGGAATAGAATTGAGAGTATAGAAATAAACCCACACATCTACAGGCAGTTGATTTTTTTAGAAGGATGAAAAGATCATTCAATAGAGAAAAACTGTCTTTTCAACAAATATTTCTGGGACAACTGGATATCCACATGCAAAAGAATGAAGTTGGATCCATACCTCACACCATATATAAAAATTAACTCAAAATGGACCAAAGATCTAACTGTAAGAATTAAAAGGATAAACCACTTAAAATACAACACAGGGATCAATCCTCATGGCCTTGGATTTGGCAATGATTTCTTAGGACACGAACAGCACAAGAAACAAAAGAAAAAACAGATACATTGAACTTTATCAAAATTAAAAACTTTTGTGCATCAAAGACACTCTCAAGAAAGACAAACAGAATGGGAAAAATATTTGCAAACATCATTTCTCTGACAAGGGGATAGTATACAGAATATATAAATAACTCTCACAACTCAACAACAAAAGACAACCCAATTTAAAAATGGATACAGGACTTGAATAGACATTTCTTGAAAGAAGACACAAAAATGGCCAAGAAAATGAAAACATCATTAGTCTTTAGGGAAATGCAAATCAAACCACAATGAGGTACCATGCCACCTCCACTAGGATGGTTCTAATCAAAACCATGGAAAATAACAAATGTTGGCAACAATTTTAAGAGACCAAAACCCCTCACATTGCTGATGGGAAAGCAAAAGGATATAGCCACTGTGGAAAAGCTTGGCAGTTTGGCAAAAACTTAAACACAGAATTCCCATGTGACCCAGAAGTCCCATTTCTAGGTATATACCCAAAAGAATGAAGTAAGAATTCAAACAAAAACTTGAACATGAATGTTCATCGCAGCACTAATCACTAATCACACTAGCCAAAAGGTGGAAACAACCAACTGTCCATCAACCAATGAATGGACTAACAGCATGTGTATATCTACAATGGGATACTATTCAGCCATAAAAAGGAATGAAGTATTGATTCATGCTATAATATGGGTGAATCTCAAAAACATTATGCTAAGTGAAAGAAACCAGGGACAAAAGGTCACATATTATGTGATATATTTCATTTATGTAGAATATCCAGAAAAAGAAATTTCATAGAGACATAAAGATTAATCAGTGGTTGCCAGGGGATGGAGGAGGGGACGATGGGGAAGAGCTACTTAATGGGTAAGTTTCCTTTGGGGATGATGAAAATATTTTGGAACTAGACAGAGATGGCGGCTGCACAACATTTTGAACGTACAAAATATCACCGAAACGTATTTTTTAAAATGGTTTATTTTATGTTACATGAATTTACCTTAATTTTAAAAGGGGGGGTAAAAAAAAAAAAAGAGGGTGAGAGAGGAAAAAATATACACCCCAACTAAATAGGTTTATCCTAGAAATGCAAGGCTAGTTCAGCATTCAAAATTCAATAAATGTAATCCACAACATTAACAGCCTAAAGAAGAAAAAAACACATGAACATTTCAATTTACGTAGAGAAAGCATTTGAAAAAATTCAACATCCATTCTAAAGAATCTACAAAGAAAAGCTCTTAGAACCAATAAGTAAGTTTAGCAAGGCCACAGGGTATAAGGTCAACACGTAAAAGGATTGTATTTCACTACATTTTAATTTTCAAAGGTAAAGGAAAAAAGCAAAAGGACAGCACCAGTTTGACTGAAAAAATCTTTTCAAACACCTTTATTATCTTAACCAGAAAAAGCAGATTTACAAAATCAAATTTTTATAAAAATAAAACAAAATAAGCTTAAAAAAGGAAAACGTTAAAGCTCCCTCCCCATCATACTCTTCAGATATGATCATTGTTAGTGATTAGCAATTTCCAGACTCTTCCCATGCTTACAGGCCTGCAGGCTCAGTTACCAACACAAATAGGATATTTTAATACTAGGACTATGAACAAAACTTACTGGCTGTGGCACTGAAACACAGACCTCAAGTCGATTCGTCTAAGCCTTCTGACTTTAAAAAAATTACTTTTTTGTTTCCTACTCTTGCGGCAACCAAAAAGTAAGTAAACTATGTCAAAGCCCTGAAAAAGGAACTTGCATTTTTAGCCACACTTGGGCCAACCAAAACCTTAAAAATAAACGCAGTAATCAATAAAAAGAAATAAATGCAATAGAGAAGAAACAAATGCAATAATAAATGCAAATAATTTTTTTTTAATAATAAAAAAGAAATAAATGCAATCATACTCTTAAAGGCTCTTGGGCCAACTGGTGAATTAAAGACGGTTGGAACCTCTTTCTCTTCCTTCTCTCCTCCTTGAGGCTCACCCAGAGAAACGGGGCAGAGTGAAGAAAGGGGGCGTGACTGACCCCAGCAGGATTTCCGGATACCCAAGAGGGCTGCACTGTAGGGTCAAAGTTTCCCGTGCGGGAAAGTCCTAAAGCCACTCTGCAGACACGTGGGTATTGGTTTCTGAGCTCACCTCCTCCCATCACCACCACCACCCCCCAGCTGTTGCTAGGAAATTTAATTCTAATGACGTCCAAATGCAAATTGTCACTTCTAGACAGTTGGCACCAACAAACGCCAAAAATAAACACAATCTGACTCGCTCATCCAGATCTGTGTATCTCCAAAAGCACTTCAGCAGTAATTAACCTTAGTTTAAACTCTGTGTTTGTGGCGGAATTGAGAAATCACTAGCATTTTAACCCTAATAAGAACATCACAAGGCCACGCTGGGAGAAGAAAATATAAACTGATTTGAATGTCTCCGTGTTCTTAATTTCCAACACATTCCTTTGTATACACATATGAAAGAACTGAGTAAATACCCTCTGTAAACTGCGTTTAGTTTAGTTTCTCTTTCTTTCTCTGTGGTTAGAAGCATTAAACTCTTTTGCAGAACTTCATTTAGCTTCAGAGAACACGTTGACCACTTTTTTAAAAATACATACACTCGGTTACAGTTTTCACCTTTTACAAGTGTAAGGATGTCCTGGCTGAGGACAAGTGCTAAACGTAGACTATTGTTGAGCCTTCCTGACAAGCGTGCCTCAAAGAAGAGAAATAAGTCAGAAGAGGTCTACACTTCACCCACACCCTCCGTGTTCACGATGGCCAAACCACTGTGCAGTGAAAGGCTGGGCTGCATGTCAAGACCAGAGATTCTGGTCTCGGCTCTGCCACTGGTTAACCACGGCCCCCTGGGGTGCTGGCTGTGGAGACCCCAGACAAAGGCCTCTCCCTGCTGCAGCACTCAGGAAATGCCAGGACAATGAGCAACCCAGGCTTTAAAAACCTGAGGAAAGAGAAGCACCCTGACAGGTGATTTCAAGCCTGCACTGACACTCTTAGGCAGGACTGAGGCAGTCATGCCAGCTTGGAGTGACATCTGTTATTGTCACCAGGCCCCCTTTCCTTTCCCAGGGCAGCAATGTGGGTGTCGGGTCTCCTGGGTCCGGACCCCGCTGCAGAGCCCACCCACTTGAAGGAGAGCTCAACAATTCCAACCTGCTCTTCCCGAGGGGCAGGGCTCCCAGAACGAAAGACCCTGCAGCCAGACAGATGGACGGGTGAAAACCAGAGCAGCCGCTCACGACACTGCACCCTGGACTCCCAAGAAAGACCTCGCTTTTCTAATAAACAGTGAGACATGAGACTGCACAGGAAGCCTCGGAGGTCTGGGGTTGCAGAGAGCACCCAGCTGTGTCCTCACACACCTGGGAGCAAGAGGGGGTACTTCTCTGAGCCTCCGTCAGCTGAGAATCAGGGCAGGGGACGCACGCCAATGGTCAGTGGCAGAGAGCAAACATCTGCTCCCGCCGGCCCAAGTTCAGCTGGGTCTCCTGGCACGGAGAACCCCCAGTGGCCCGCCCCCACCCGCTGCCACTTCGAACTGGTCCCCCCCGACACCACAACCAACGGAAAAGATAGAGAAGAACCACCCTTCCTTTGATCGACTGTGGGAAACCAACAACACTCCTCTCTCCGCTTCCATCTACACGGATCCATCAAGCTGGGTCGTTGCCAAAC
This sequence comes from Choloepus didactylus, assembly GCF_015220235.1. Lineage (NCBI taxonomy): Eukaryota > Metazoa > Chordata > Mammalia > Pilosa > Megalonychidae > Choloepus > Choloepus didactylus. The sequence continues at coordinate 17,751,917 of NC_051316.1, forward strand.
CCGTGCAAGCTTCAAGACCAGGCCTATCTGCCCCAGGAAACCACACTGTTTTTCTTCTGTTTCACTGTGATTATTTATCATCAAATTAACCGGACGGCAGAAAGGTCTGATAAGAACACGCCGGGCTGACAGGAGGCCAACTGCAGCAGATCTGCACTGGCGAGGGAAATGATGACAAGCAGAAATATTGTTTTCTCCCCCAGAAAAAGAAAATATTCAGGGAAGCGGAGTACGGAGGCTTTCCAATAATAAATACCTCCGCGGGGTCCAGGTGGCTGCCCATGGTCCGTGAGGAACACAAAGCCAGTCTTGGAGGGAGGACAACAGGAATGAACCACAGAGATTCCTAAGGAGTTCTTTGTGCCCAAAGATGGGGCCAGAGGTGAGAGAAATGAAGCAGGAGTCCACTGAGGCAACAAGTCAGGAGAGATACAAGGTTCTGCTCCTAGCTGTGACCAGAAAGCTCGGCAACAAGCTTCCCATGAGCACATCAAGTCCTCCCTTGCTCTGCAGGACCAACCTTACCTGTCGTATCTGCCATGCAGCACCGATCGGAGACGTGGAGAAGGCACCAACACCTGGCCCAGGCCACCCCCTGCTTCCGAGCAGAGCCAGGAGAAGCCACCCCTCCATGCAGGTGAGTGCAAAGAGGAAAAGACCTGAAAAGCCACCTCGAATCAGCCAGGTGTGCACACAGCATTTGGTTGTGACACCCGAAGGAACTGCACAAGAACAGAAGGCAAGCCGAAATGCATGTAATCACATGGCATAACGTTTGGCATCCACGTTGAATTCTCACCCGTGCTTTATTCTAGACAAGCTAGAAGGGGAGTGGGGTGGGGGGTAGTTTTACCATTTGGCTAAAAATACAATTAATCAAGGCTTCTAGAAAATCAGTTCTATAGACACCCTAAGTGGAGCAGATTCCTGAATCCATTAAAGCCTTTCAGAATCCAGAGCTCAAGCTCTGTGGTGCTCTATTGTTTTGGAACTCTCCCCGCCACACATACCTACACACACACACATATACACACATACACACATGCACACGCTTGCACATACACCCATGTGCACACACTCACCCAAACACACACTCTTGTGCATACATGCACACAAACACAATCACATAAACACACACTTCCACCCAATCACATATACGTACACTTCCACCCATGCTCACAGTTGTGTGCACACACAAACACACGCACACGCTTGCACATACACCCACGTGCACACACAACACTCGTGCACACACATACACACAAACACAATCACATATACATACACTTACACACACGTTCACACACAGTTGTGTGCATGCACATACACACACACACACACAACCTCCTACAAGTACCAGGAGCATCTCTCCAAGGGCTCCATCACTTACAGGGGGACAGACAAGTTTCTGCCAGAATAAGCCATTGAGACACACCAACTCCCCCAGACCCAAACCACGCAAGCAGGCGAGGGAGACCCCATCCCTGATGCCATCTGTCCCTAGTCTGAGCACCTTTGTGTCTATTAAGAACTTAAATATGAAATGCTTTTAAGTAGGCTTTACCCCACCCCCAGAATATACTAAAATGAAAGAAATTCTCCAAATCAAGAACAAAGAGATCAACACCCCAATTTAAAAAAAAAAAACAGCATGCTATACTAAAATTAAAAATTCTTCCAATCAGTAAGAAAAAGATCTACAACTCAATTTTTTTAAAGATAACCACATCTGTCTGTAGCGCAGTGTTGAGGGAAAAAAGCAAGTTGCAAAATCTACAGTGTGACCACACTTACAGAAAAACACAAACCATGAAATGAGCATGTTATGTGTGTATATCTACACATAAGTGCACACGCGTAGGTGTGTTTCTGCAAACGGCACAGAAAAAATCCTTGAAGGGAAAACACAAACCATTAAAAGCATTTAACCTGGGCACAAGGAGGAGATTTTTGCCCTCTGCTTTGCCTTTTTTTTTCTCACTTTATAGACAATAACAATGCCATGAAAACAAAGGAAAAATTAGTCAGCACATCTTACTTCCTGTTCCCACTAAAGAGTCAACAAGTGATTTTGTAGAAACACTCCTGAAAAGAAAAGCTTCCATCCACGGAGATTAAAAACTCCCATAAAAAAAGATAGAAGCCCTTTTCCTGTGTGGTTTCCCCTGAGTCCATGTGAAATTATTTCACAGAACAGTGAGTTTCCACTCTACTCTCATTTCTGTAACTTCCCAGGAACTCAAAAAGCAGCCGCAGTTTCCATTTTCCGGCTGATAAAGCTGCACACATTACTTGGAAGGTGAACACTGACCAGTCCTTCACCCCTTCCAGGGCCATAATATCTGCAGCGGTGATGGCGAAGCCTCATTTCCAGCTACAGGGAGGATTTCAAATGCTTTCTTGTGTGCCCACATGATCCCATGTGTTCTGGTTTGCTAATGCTGCTGTTATGCAAAATACCAGAAAAGGATTGGCTTTTATAAAGGGGGTTTATTTGGCTACAAATTTACAGTTATAAGGCCATAAAAGTGTCCAAACTAAGGCATCAGTAAGAGGATACCTTCACTGAAGAAAGGCTTATGGTGTCTGGAACACCTATGTCAGCTGGGAAAGCACGTGGCTGGTGTCTGCTGGTCCACTGCTCCTGGGTTGCATTTCAAAATGGCTTTCTCCAAAATGCCTCTGGGTTTCTCTTGGCTTAGAATCTCTAAATATCCTTCTGTCTGCATCTCCAAGCATCTCTAAGCATCTGCAAGCATCTCTTGGGGTGTTCTGTACTCCTGCTCTCTGTGTGAGCTCTCTTTAAAAGACTCAAGTGATCTATTTAAGACCCACCCTCAATGGGTGGGGTCCACACCTCCATGGAAATAATTCAATCAAAGGTCTCACCCACAGTTGACTGAGTCACATCTTCATGGAAACACTCAATGAAAAGATAAATGTCTGCCCTCACAAGACTGCATTAAAGAACATGGCTTTTGGGGGACATAATATATCCAAACCATCATACCCTGTTTCCTTTGTCCTGGTTTGCAGGCAAGGCAGAAAGGCCTCCTTGCTATGTAGGACTATGAAAATTTGCAGGATGAACTCAAATTAATCACCCGCACAATTATTAGAGGTTTTTTCTTGGCTGTTCACATTTAATTCTACAACCCAGCACCCATGCCCCCCACCCCCACCCCCAGGCCATTTCCTTTCCCTGGAAAGCCCTGCTTCTGTTACAGTTACCACGGCTGTGTAACAAATGACCCCAGATTGCAGCAGCCTAAAACACTCTGTGATGCTCACAGATTCTGTGTGTCAGGAATGCCAACAAGCCACAGCTAGGGACAGCTGCTCTCTGCTCCCCCAGGTCCGCAGGGAGGCCACGGCTGAGGGCTTGTCTCCTTACACATCTGGCCCTGGGCAGAACTCAGAGATGTGGAGTGCGGATGGGAAGTGAGGCCTCCCATGGGGCTTGGGCTCCCTCCCAGCATAGACACCTCAGGGTACAGTGCCTGGGGTACAGCGCCTGGGGCCTGGTGGGCACCTACCAAGAGCTCACCCTAACCGTCGTCGTCCTACTCGGCATCTCCAGGCTCCGAGGGCGTGCATCCCAGGAGCAAAGCAGAGGCAATGCTGGAAATCACGCAGACTTATCTTGCCACAGTCTACTGACCGATGCATCTGAGGCCACCCAGAATCACAGGGAGGTGACAGAGGCCCCACATCTCAAGGAGGGCAATGTCAGAGGAGTCCCAGCCAGGCTTGGAGAACAGCCACCAGGCTCCTCCTAGCTCAGTCTTCTGGACAGTTCCAGCTCAGCCTTCTTGTCTTCAACATCCCATCCCGACCTCGTGAGACAGACTCCAGCCTCAAGGTGCCCTTTGCAATGGGTTATGTGTACCCACGAATGCACCTAGGATGCCGTTCTCCAACTGCAAGCACCACTGCCTTGCCCGCTCTCCCTCCAGCTCACAACCACCTTGTTTGGATCCCCCTATCTGAGGGTACAGTACCTGGGGCCCGGTGGGCACCTACCAAGAGCTCATTCAATGACTCAAGGGAGGCAGAGCTAAGGGAAAAGGCACGCTGCACCAAGACAAAGAATTGCAATGTGGAGAAAGCCCCCTGGGCAAGTGTCCATTGGGCCTTCCTGGGCAGGGGGAGACGGAAGAGAAGATGCCCCTCCAGGAGAGTGGCAGGACCAAGCTATAGGCTGCAGAGACCCCAGTGGGAGAGACAGGGCTTGGAGAAGGGGCACGGGGGCAGGACAGGGCAGGACAGAGGCCAGGGTGCCGATTCAGGAGCCCTTCCCAAGAAGGGAGGCTTCTAATAGAATGAGATGGTTTAGAGGAGGTTACCTGCAGGAGAACTGACTAGAAGCACGGTTCCTGGGGTGGGGCTAGTGGTGTCCTGCTCCTTGTTCTGATTTGGGTCCGGTCAGGTTCGCTGAAACCAGCTCACCTAAAGCTGGATCTCTGTTTGGTTTGCTAAAGCTGCTGAAATGCAATATACCAGAAATGGATTGGCTTTTACAATGGGGGTGTATTAGTTCACAAATTTACAGTTGTAAGGCCATGAAAATGTCCAAATTGAGCCATCAAGAGGTAGATACCTTCACTGAAGAAGGGCCGATGGCGTCCAGAACACCTCTGTCAGCTGGGAAGGCATGTGGCTGGTGTCTGCTGATTCTTTGCTCCTGGGTTGCATTGCTTTCAGATTCTGACTCCAGTGACTTTCTCCTTAAGCATCTGTGGGTTCTCACTTAGCTCCTCTGGGGCAAACTATGGGCTTCATCTCTTAGCTTAGCATCTCCAAACATCTTTGTGTCTGCATCTCCAAGCATCTGGGTCTGTGTCAGCTCTGAGCTGTCTCTCCCTGAACTCTCTTAAGGACCCCAGTAAAATAATTAAGACCCACCTTGAATGGGTGGGGTCACATCTCCATGGAAACAACCTAATCAAAAGATCCCACCCACAAAAGGTCTGCCTCCGCAAGAGTGGATTAAAAGAACCTAATCTTTTATGGGGTACATAACAGATTCAAACCAGCAGTCTCCTAAAATCAATTCAGCGGAAACTTGTTTGCTCAATGTTTCATTCACTAACTGACCAATGTGCCAAAAGCACAATCCCTTTTTGGGTGTTGTTATATCCATTTAGGTGTCCTAGCTTTTCTGTTGTTGCTGTGCTTTGGGTATTTCAAGAATTTACAGTACTCATCCAAGAATACTTCTGGGTTATTTACTATCGGCAACATAAAGTTATCAAATTTGCAGCACTTTGCATATGATGAAATTGCTCCCTACCTTTACAAATGTCTTCTTCTAGGCTACCTACTTTTCAAACACTTTTTTTTTAAAGTTCAAAGTTTCTAGCCATAAATGTAATTGGTACAGGAGAAAAAAATTAAAACGGCAACCAAGAGAGGATACAAAGCCACTGGGGCTCACACACGCTGCTTGAAATTTCAAGTGGTCCTTAGGGTGTCGTTCCGCCACCCGACACTGGTGGCTTCTGGTTACCAGGAATGTTTCTGCAGTTTTTACCTGGTGCATATCCACAGAGAGCCTGAATGAGGAGAGGGGGAACCACATACAGGTCCCCTCTGTCAGGCCATGTCCCCTTCCACTAAACCCACCTTCCATTCAGCTGTGACCAGGCAAGCCCCGTGAAGTGTTAACATGCAAAGACAAATGCAAACCACACTTAGGACAGCTCCAATTTCCCCGAGAAGCATTCAACCCGTTCTCAGCCTAGCCCAGCTAAAAGGCCACTGCCAAGCTCACAAAAACACTAGAAAATGTCTTCTGGGTAACAAAAGTTACACTATTCTTTGCAGGGCTAAAAAAAGCAACGCCCCCAGCACCCTACAGTGTGGCAACGATGACACGAGCAAGGACACATTCACGGCTTGACATGGGTAATGAATGGGGCTGTGTTTTGGAAAAGCGTCTTTCTAGCTTGAGAGATGACAATATAAGGGCTAGAAACTGCTGGAAAATAGCTCTGACACAAAACATCTCAGCCCAAGCCTCAAAATTGCACCAGCACTTATTTGAGAGATTGCTGATGTGGATGCACATTGTCTTCTCTGATAAAAGAGAAGGGAAGAGACAGTGTGTTTGTGTTCCCTGTTTGCGTACATTTTTAAAGGGAAATGTTTGTGCCAAGCTGTCTATCCCTTCTGCAAAAAATAAATGTGTTAATTATAAATGACACTATCTTCCAACAGAAATAAAACTATGTGCCTGCTGGTTCAAAGAGCCAAGAACTGCTACTTTTAAATAAATGGGAATCTTATCTCCCTAAAGGTTGATCTTCCAGGCTGTTTAGCCCTAGGTATACTATTTTAAAAATTGAGTGCATGCTACCTCTGTGGTTTTGCAGAGTCGGTGAAAATCCAGCCCAGTTTGGACAGTGCGTTCCTGCGTAGCTTGAGGACTGTGGGTGAACACAAAGAGATGGTATCTTCATAAAACACCACAGGAAGGAGATCACTGCTTACCCAGGGGGGGCCAAGGGAGCTGGACAGCTTTGCAGGATGACACGTTTGGAAACCCAAGCCACGGCCCTCGGTTTCCAAAGCCAAGCTAGATCTGTAATTCTGCCCGGTCGAGAGCTTTGCTTTGACCCAGTTTCCCCTGCCCCTGCTATTCCTGACTGTGCAACCCGACGCCAAGACTCAGCATGGACTCACAGGGGCTCCATCTTACATTCAGCCCCAGAAACCCACCAGAGGACAAGGCTGGCTTGGAGAAAAAGAAGGATGGCATTGTCCGTAATCAAAAGCCAGCTGCCATGGGAAATATTACAACCATATACAACCTTAAACGTCCTGAGCTGATGTAAAAATCTGAAAATGTATATGCAGGCTGCAGTACAGAAACAGGTATCAAATGTGGGTCAGTTAAGGCAGTATTTTTCAATCTTGGGGTTGCAAACACCATTTTTAAATAAAATGCAACTGAATAAAAATATCAGGGTGCATCATGTGTAATTGAGGATGAGTGTGCAGCAAAACTTTGGTTTTAACGTGTGCATGTGTTGGGGGGTGTGTGTGCAGTTATCTCCATCAGAGCCTGAAAGCAACTAGGCATGAGACATGGAGCCAGGAGTCCTGGATGGCCGTGACATTTTAATATGCTAATAAAAATGTTTCCACTAATATTATGCATGTACTGAAAGCCCTCTGAAGCTTAGTTTTTAAAGACTACACTGACTTCCAAGTGCATTCCAGGTCAAACTTTGCCAAGAAGGGATATGAGGTGTATCATCTCAGGAAGTGATCTTGCAGCCCCAGCAGGGAGCCGCTGACCCCCCCACCCACCCACCCCATTTACAAAGGGGTCAGGCAGGGCCTCCTGGGCCAGCTCCCCAGCTCTCCCTACAGGCTCCGTCTAGAGCCAAGACACAGAAGAAGAGTTTCCTGCCCTCCCCCTACTGCCCCCCACATCATCCACAGTCCCAGATCTGCTGCAAGGGAAGTACCAGGCACCCACAAACTCCTGCCTACCTGCTGCCCCTGCCACAGCCTGGGAAAATAAAAAACCAGGCAATGTTTGTCATTGTATGCACACTCATTTAAAAGTAGAAACAAACAGTAAAACACCCACTTGTTTTTTGAAGAGGCATGTATAATGAATGTGTGTTCTAGGAAAGTGTATCAGAGTGTGTGTGTGTGTGCGCACGCTCAAGCGCAAAAGACAAAGAGATCTCGAGTTATATTTTTAATTTTTTTCTTTGTATTTTTCCTGTATGATTTCCTTAAGATGTATTACTACAGAACATGGGGAATAAATGCAGACAAGTGCCAAGAGAAAACAAAAGCAACCAGAGAGTACTAACATTTTAGGATCATCTTCTAGTTCTTTCTAGGCAGATTTTAAGTTCACTGCTTTTGTCGCTTAATGTGTCATGTCGATTTCCCAGGTCACTGAGTATATTTTATGTTATTCTTTTTACAGACAGACAAATAGAACCACGCCACCTTATTCTGCTGGTTCAAATTGTACCTGACTTTTCTACCTATAACACTGATAAATTTTATTTCAATAAATGCTTGCTCCTTTATATCTATGATTCCTAGGAGAAATTTCTAGAAGCTAAATTACAATGGTCGAATAGTGCACACATCTTTACAGTCTTTCAAACCCACTGACCTACTGCAACCTTGAGGTACGTGCATTAAAATGCCACACACAGAAAACTTACCTCTTTACAGGGCACCAGGTCAGACTCCCTGGGCTCGGATCTTAGTTTCACCACTTCCTGGCTGAGTGACCCCAGAAGCAAGGTTCTCATTCCCTCTGTTGTCAATGCCCCTGAATGTAAGAATCGTATAGGGCTACTGCCAGGATTAAGCAAAATGGGTATGTCATTTATAATGAGATCACCACAAACATCACTCTATCATTCTTTTCCTGTAACCACCTCCCCAGTCTCCAATCCCAGCCTTTCCATCAGAGACACCATTAGTTACTGCCTCAAATGTCTGCACAATTACTCTGAGTGAAAGAAGCTGGTCTCAAGGCTACAGACTGTACAATTCCATTTATATGACCTTCTGAAAAAGGCAGAACCATAAAGATGGAAAATAAATCAATGGTTGCCAAGGGTGGAGGGGAAGGGATCAATTACACCAGGGCATGAGATGATTTTTCAGGGTTATGGACATTTTTCATAGCTTGATTTGATGGTGGTTACACAACTACACGCGTTTATCAAAATTCACAGGATGGTACGTTAAAGGTGTACATTTTACTGTATAGAAATTATACTTGATAAATCTCACTTAAAAAAAAAAAAAACCCTGCAGAGGAGGAAGTCTCAGCCTTGTGGTCTGGTGTGCCAGGAGTTTACACTTCACCCTCAGCTACCTCCCCGTCTTTTCACTCACTCACTCGGTGGTCAGGCATTGACCGAACATCCTAACAGGCCAGGCCGGCCCCAGCCACACCACCCCAGACCCCCGTTCTCCAAACGGGCCCATCTGCAGATTCATTTAGGAAATCCTCCTCAGGTTTCCCCGGATCTGCCTTCTCCCTCCTCTGGGCAGCCTTCCCGGACCATCACCAAGTGAAAATTAATCCCTCCTTCCTTGACCAGGAAAGCTCTCAACTCTGGCTACACATTAAAATGACCTGGAGAGGCACCAAAAAAAAGAAATCACTGACCCGCAGCCACCTCCACTGCCACCATCACCCCCGCACCAATATCAAGAGATTCTGGTTTAACTGGTCTGGGATGAGGCCGGGAGGTTGTTTTGCTTTGTTTTGTTTTTCTAAAGTCCTCCAGGTTCAAAATCAACAAAGGGAGCCTCATACAGACCCTACAGACATAAAGTAGTAAGGACACAGGATGAATAGCCTTATGCCAACATATTCACCAACTTCAGTGAAATGGAAGGATTTCTTCAATCAGACAAATTACCAAAACTGACTCAAGAAGAAATAGGATATCTCCATGGTCCTGCATTAAGAAGGTAAATTCATAATTAAAAGCTTCCCCATAAAGAAGACTCCAGGCTCACATGGTTCCACTAGTGGACCACAAGAAGGAAAAAATAATGCCAATCCTTCAAAAACTCCTTTAAAAAGTAAAGGAAGAGGAAATATTTTCCAAACCACCATATGGGGCCCACATTACCCCAACACCCAAATCAGACAAAGATTACAAGAAAAGAAAATCTCCCTCATAAATACAGCTGCAAATATGCTTAACAAAACTTAAGCAAATCCAATCCAGCAACATATAAAAAGGATAATACATCATGACCAAGTGGGATTTGTGCCAGGAACACAAGGTTGGTTTAACATCCAAAAATCAATCACTGTAATTCACCATATTAACAAACAAAAAACACTAAAGAAGCAAAATGCTCATTATTTACAATCTACAGCATTATCTACATGAAAAATCTTAAGGGATTACAAACAAGCCACTCAAACTAATAAATGAATTTAGAAGGTCACAGGATAAATGACCAATGTAAAAAATCAATTGTATGTCTATACACCATCAAAGAACAATTGGAGAATAAAATTTTTAAAAATCTATTTATGATAGCATTCTAAAATAGGGAGTATGTTAGGATAAAACGTGATAAACTATGTATAAGACTTGTAATGGACAACTACAAAACACTGCTAAGAAAAATTAAGGAAGAGGAAAATAAATGGAGAGCTATTCCACGCTCATTGATTGGGAGATTCAGTATTGTTAAAATGTCAATCTACCCAAATTGATCTGTGGAGTCAGTGTAATCCCAGCCAAAATCCCAGCGGGCTTTTATTGTAGAGATTGACAAACCAATTTTACATTTAGGTGGAAATGCAAAGGACTAGGCTAGCCAAAACAATTTTGAAAAATAATTGAAATTGGAAGGCTCACACTACCTGACTTCAAGGGTTACTTTAAAGCAAGAGTTAAAGACACAATGTGGTATTGGGATGTACAGAGAATAGACATATCGATTCATGGGACAGAAGAAAGTCCAGAAACAAAGCCATACAGATACAGTCAATTAATTCTCAAATACAGTGCCAAGATAATTTAACAGGGAAAGGAGAGCCCTTTTAGCAAATGGTGCCATAACAAGCAGATATTCATATGCAAAACAACATATCTAAATCCTCAGCTCTTTCCATACATAAAAATCAGCTCAAAATGGGTCAAAGATCTGCACATGAAAGCTTAAACTATAACATTTTCAGAAGAAAGCATGGGAGAAAGTCTTTATGACTATGGGTTATGGTTTTGTCTTCTGTAAGACAAAAAGGCACAAACCATTACAAAGAGTTAATAAACTCAACTTCATCAAAACTAAAAAACATCTGTACCATGAATAAAATAAAAAGGCAAGCCACTGACTGAGAAAATACTTACAAAACAGATATCTGACAAAGGATAAGAATTCAGAATATGAAAACAACTCTTTCAACTCAAAAACAAGACAAGCCAACAAAAAAGTGGGCAAAATATCTGAACAGATACTTCACAAAAGACTACATACAAAATAGCAAACAAGCACATGAAAAGAGGCATAATTAAAACCTCAATGATACAGCACTAAAACAACACCCACTAGCATAGCTAAAATTAAAGATTGACAACAAGTGTTCACAAGGATGGGAAGAAACCGGAACTCGCAAACATTAGTGGCAGGAATGTCAAATGAGCCAACTACTTTGGAAAACAAGTTTGCCAGTTCCTTACAAAGTTAAACATAGGCTTAGTCAACAACCCTGCAATTCTACTCCTAGATGCTTACCCAAGAGAAATGGGGACATGTAAGTCCACAGTAAGACTTGTATCTGAATGCTCACAGCACTTTTATCCACAAGAGCCCCAAACAGGAAATAATCCAAATATCCATCAAGAGGTGAGTAAATAACTAAACCGTGATACACCCATACAATGGAATACTACTCAGCAATAAAAAGTATGAACTACCAAAGCACACAACAGCATGGAAGAATCTCCCAAACACTGCAGGCACGAGACAGTATATAATACAAGCTTCCACTGAAGGATCAAGGCTAATCTAGAATGATCTAATCAAAGCAGATCAGTGGTTGTCTGAGGCTGGGGATTGGAGGGGGATGGGAGTGAGTGCAAAGGGTCAAGAGAGAATTTTTGGAGGGTGACGGGAATGCTTTCTATCAGGGGTTGGCAAACTTTATATATCAAGCACCAGAGAGTAAATATTTCCAGCTTTGCAGGCCAAATGGCCTCTGTTGCCACTCTGTCGCAACAGCACAAAAGAAGCCACAGGTAACATGTCAACAACTGGGCATGGCCAGTTGACCTACAGACAATATAGTCTGCCAACCTCTGTTCTCTATCGTAATTATGGTGGTGGTTATGTGACCGTATGTATTTGACAAAACCTACTGACCTGTACTCTTAAATTGAGTACTCTCTATTGTACAGACCTTATTATACTTCATTGAAACTGATGAACAAAAATACCATTTCTATGCACCAGCTAATAGGACCCCATGTTAAAGAGCACCCCAGGCTGGTGTGAAGTGCATCCAGAGTTGAGAAGCTCTGCTCTGCCCCTTGGCGCACTGGGCTCTGTGTGGCTGCCCGGCCCATGTCTCGGTCCGTGGTTCTCAAATGGCAGCAAACATTGGAATCCCTGGCAGGACCTGTTAAAACGCAGACTGTTGGTCTGACACCCCATTTCTGACACGGCAGGTCTGGGGTGGAGCTGAGAATCTGCATTTCCAACAAACTCCAGGGAATACTGATGATTTGGGGAACATGCTTTCAGAACCCTCTCTCATGCATCTGGTGTTCAATAAATATGGAGTTAAGAGCCAGTATTGGAATTATAGTTAGGGTGACGTAATAGATGAAGTAATAAATGTAATATTAATGGGTTTTAGTAATAGATGGTGGTATTGGTAGCACAGCATTGTAAATGTAACTAATGCCACTGAACTGTACACTAATGGGTAAAAAGGAAAATTTATGTATAGATTACATATTTATATTAGCACAATAAAATAAAAACAGAAAAAAATGAAGTTCTGATACATGCTGCAGCACAGATAAACCTTGAAAACGTGATACCAAGTGAAAGAAGCAAGTCGCAAAGGACCACATATTGTACGATTCCATTTATATGAAATGTCCAGAATAAGCAAATCTATACGGACAGAAAGGACATTAGTGGTGGCCTAGGGCTGGGGGTGTGGGTAGGAATTTGGGGAGAAATGGGGAGTGGCTGCTAATAGGTATTAGATGTATTTTGGGCATGATGAAAATGTTGTACAATTGACTGAAGTGATGTTGTACAATTCTGTGAATTTACTAAAAAGCCACTGAATTTACACTTTAAATGGGAGAAATGTCGTCTATCTGAATTATAGCTCAAATAAACATGTCATTAAAAAATAAAAAGAATCAGAGTTGTGGATGAGCTCCAGGATTTCACTAATGACTGGGGCTTGCTGCGTATGAAACGCCAGGGCTAATATAAAAAGTAAAGTGCTCACAGCCCAGCTGGGGTGACTGACAAGCAACCATGCTTTCAGCAAGAGGAGACGGCTGCCCCCCAGTCTTGGGATCCGGCCAGGCCCACTGTGTTCCTGACCCCGGCACCCAGCCAGTGTGCCTGCCCCTGTTCTGCCTTCTGTCCTCTGCACAGCTGTCCTCTCATCTGGAAGGGACGACACTGTCGTGGAGCCTGGCAATTGCATCTTTCAAGGTTTCCCTCTGACTCCATCTTCAACTCACCTGCTAGGACCCACCTCTCCCAGGTTCCCAGCCACAGAGGCCCCTACATCTTAGCTGTCACAGGCTACCCAAATCATTCCCTGACAGGTTTGACCGGCAGGACTCTCTCATTGCAGACCCCGGGGTCAAGCAGGACCCAGCACATCATATAAACTCGGTAGAAGCTTCTGGAAGGACACTGGCATGGAGCAAAATCCCTTCCACTTTGCACAAGATCCCAATTCTTCTCACTCGTTTGGTATACCAAGCAATTGTCCCCACTCTCCCCCACTTCATCGGTTCTTCTCTCTCTGCTAGCTCGTTCCCTCTGGGGTACAAACCTTAAAAACAGACCTTCTCCCAACCCCAATGGCCCATTTACCTCCAGTCTCAGCTCTCCTTTAAAGCAAAATTCTCAAAAAGGTTATCCACTCCTGCTGTCCCGAGTTCCCCTCCTTCCCTTCTCTCTTAAATTCATTCTGATAATGTTTGTGCCCACTGCTCCACCCAAACAGCTTTGGTCAAGGTCACGAATGACCTCCAATCCCAAGGCCAAACCCAATGGTCAGTTCTCAGTCCTCACCTTACATGAGGTCCTTCCTCCTTGATGCGAGTTCTGCACATGACCTCCAGGACAGCCCCCACATCCGCCTGGGTTTTCTCCTACTGCCCTGGCTGCACCTTCTTGGACTCCTGGTTCCAGCCTCTGCCCCTGGACTTCCTTCTCATCTCCCTCCCCTCCAACTCCTTTGGTGCTCTCCTACTGATAGTTTTAAAAATATCACCTCTACACAGACAACTCTCAAGTTTAGACGTCTCTCCCAAATCCAGACTCATTTATCCAACTCACTCCTCAGCATCTCCACTTGGATGTCAACCGAGCTGTGAAATGTACCATCTTGAAAGCCGTGCTCCTGAAACTGCTCCATCTACAAACTTCTCCATCTCAAGGAGACAGTGATTCCATCCTTCCAGGTTGCCTGAACTACAAACTTTGGCATCATCCTGGGATCCTCTATGGCTCTAACACTCGTCATCAACTCCATAAGTCAGTCCTGTTTGCTCAGTCTTCAGAATGTACCAGAATCTGACTACTCCTCTCCACTTGAACTGCTGCTCCTCCCCCTCCCCGCGGCCCACCCTGCTCCAGCCGCACCTGCCTCCTGACGGGCCTCACCTGTGCCAGGCCATTCCCTCTGCCTGGATGTCCGCGGGTGCACTCCCCACTTCCTCCCTGCCACGGCTCAGGGGGCCTGGCCTGACCATCTGTTCACAAAGTTCAAACACCCCTGAGCTGTCAGAGGTCCTGGATCCCATACGTTCTTTCTCCATAGCACCATCGCCTCCCAACGTGTGACATAAGCTTATTTATCAAGTCCCCCATTGGCCCTCTATCAACTTCTACTTGATTGTAAGCTCCAAGTGGGAGGAACCTCAATCTCTGGGTTCCCTGAACAGAGAAAGTGCTTGATAAACATTGCTGGGGAAGCGGTAAAACTTCCATGAAGCTGTCTTATTTGAGAGTGGGAAAGGCCTTTACAGATTCTCCAATTCCTTCCTCTGGAGAACCTAAGATGTGGGGATAATCGGACACAACCTCACGGAGGGTGGAAAGTGCCAAGTACTGAATGCCCCAGACAGGGCAGCTTCTAGTTGGATGGGTTCGCCAAGATCCCTCGGAGGAGCAGGACTGAAAGAACGGATGGACCTGGTCTGAATGGGAAAGAGGACAGCACATGTTTACACACGGTCTGCTCACCAACAACACCACAATTAAACACTTTCCACGACCCTGCGCAGAGGTGACCCAATTTCAGAGCGAGGCCACTAGCTTCTCGGGCAGTGACAGCAGCACCCTGCCCATCCCCACTCTGGGCCACAAGAAAACGCTAATAAACGACAAGAAACAAATGCTCAAATGCATAGGAAGAACAAATGGGGCCATTGAGGGCCTCTCTACAGCACAGTCTTAACAAGAATCAGCAAACAAAAATCCAACAGGGAACTCACCATCATCCACATAAAACCAAAGACACATACACAAGCTAAGAGAGCCAAACAAATACCTGCATTTTAGATCAAAGCAATTTATACTTGGGATGTTAAAACACTTCCAATTTCTTGCAAAAGGACAAAGAGGAAGAGCAAAAAAAAAGTAGAATTCCTGGCAACTTTTACTTTTTACTTTCCTGACTTCTGTGCTCTTTGTATCACTGGGTTCTTTTCGGTTAGCATAGATTAAGGTTATTTAATGCATGCTCTACTAAAGGAAAGGAGAAAACTAACAAAGCGACCGCTGAAAATGAATGAAACTTCCAGTGGTAAGTCATCCAACTGGCAACGGGAATCGTGCCCAGAGCAGCCTCCGAGCCCATCTTTGCCTTTCATTTCTGTTTCCAAGTCTCAACGAAGGAAACATCTTTCCCCACTCGAAATAAGGACTGAGCTGAGAGCCCAACACCCCCAGGAAATCAGGCACAGACTACCGCAGGTTAACTCTTCTGTGGCTGGCATACACCGTTACTCAAACTCTCAGGGTTTCAGTCTTCCTGCCCTATCAGGGAGGTGTGGGGTGCTGACTTTTATCTCTTCAAGGCCCACAATGCACATATTCAGAGCGCCAGTAACTACTGATGCGTGACTGTCTCATTTAAACCAAACCTCTGTTAACAAGTTGTGCAGAATATGAATTCCTACAAATCCAATCCTATTTTAAAGGCCCTAGGAAACGAAATTATCTCGTGGAAATGCCCTTTTAAAATATTAGTTTTATAGTTACAAAAATAATTATAGTTATTGTAAAATCAACCATGGAGAAGTAAATGGGGGGGGGAGTGAAAGTCCCCCTCCCTGCCTCCCTCTCCCCTCCCCCACTCCTACTTCCCTCCCCCAATACACACACACACACACACACACACACACACACACTCACACACAGCTCTCTCTCCCACCCCTACTGCTAACTGCTGACTGTTGATTTTGCTCAGGGCTGGGTCCCTGGTTTCTCCAACAGGACGTGGTCTACTGGTCGACAGCAGCAGGTGCTCAATATTCAGCTGCTGAATAAACGGTATGTTCCTCCAGATCTTTTTTCTGCATTCTAAGTGGGCACTCAACTGAACCTGAATGGGATCCATTCATACATTCTGTACCAAGGAAGGATGCTTCCACTTAATGTGTTGACACATTTTTAAAGTAAGCCTTTGAATTATTTCATAACATGAAGCATCTTATGGTATTTTTTTTTTTGTGGGGGGGAGATGACTGTGGTTATTAAATTATTCGGTTATTTCAAAATTCTCTTTATTACAGAGAATTGTGAAACGTCACGGAAGCGGGGCAAACAGAATAATAACCCCCAGGTACCCACTCCAGACCCAAGAACCACCCACAAAATGGACAATCGTATCCCATCCACATCCCTCCCGCCTCCCCTCTCCATACTAATTTGAAGCAAATCCCAAACATCTCGTCAACTCCTCTGCAAATACTTCAGTATCTATGGATAAAGGATGAAGATTATTATATAACCATGTTATGAGTATTAAGCAATACAATAATTCCTTAAAATCATCATTCAGTCAACACATTTCCAATTGTCTCATAAATATCATACATTTTCTAAACGAATGGTTCCTGGCTCAAGCACTGCTCTGTGAGCTCTCTATCAAGCTCTGCCCCAAATCTGCAACCCTAATGTTCCATATAGAAGCGATTCTTGGGGGGAAGAAAAAGTTGGGGGGAGAGGGCGGGTGTGCAGTCGCTGCTTTCCCAGGCAGTATCTAAGATTCTAGGCTGACGAATGGGGCCCAGTCACACGGGAGGCTCACACGGGCAGGTGTGTTGGGGAGCGGGACACATCCCCAACCCTGAAGCCTGTCCCCGACAGGATGGTCCCTTGGGTGGGGTGGACTGTCTGCTGGCTATAAGCACCTGGTGTGGCACCTCCAGGTAAATTTAAACGGGAGAATCAGACCAGGTGGAAAGTGAACCTGCCTGAAAACACCATCCTGGTTTCCAGGGGTGACCCACTCGTGCGCCAAATCGGCAGCTACTTCCTCCTAATAAATTTCTACTTTCCCCCCAGAGCCTGGCACCTTGATGGCAGGGAGGCTGGCAGAGGCTGAGAGTTATGCTGAGATCCCACTAAGCCTCTCCCTGCCCTGCTCTGGGTGACACCCGAAACCTGGGATGCCTGGGAGAGACCAAGGCCATTGGATGGCACGGGCGACTCCACGGAAGCCAAGCGGTGCCAGAGCACCTGCTAGGCCCAGCGCCAGACCCAATGCCAAGGCAGGCCAGGAGACTAGGCCACTTCCACTCAGCACATTTCCTTCTGATCTTCTATCTTTCCTTCTGGAATCTTGGAAGTTAAGAGAAGCTCCTCGGCCCCCAACTGGGAATTGCAAAGACAAGATGGCAGCCTTTCTCCCCAAAACCACCCTTGACAAGTCAGTCCGGTAGGAAAGGGCCGAGGGTGAGTTCATTTTTACTAGGCCCATTTCACCCCACAGCCAACTGCTCTACTGGGTGGTTCGCAGATCAGCCCAGGGGGCTGGGGACTCAGGGCACAGGGAGCCCAAGCAGGAGGTACCCAGATCCACTTCACTACCCCACACCTTCCCAAGAGTTCTTTTAACCAAGCAAATTATTAACACAATGGGAGAGATGTTGTAAATTAAACTAAGAAGCAGTTTCACTTCCATAACCAGCAAGGGCAGTGTGGCAGGTCTAATTTGGGGATACCTGGGGTGGGGTCACAGGTCTCAGCTGACAACTGAGGAGCTCTGGCCCCAGGCTCAGCACACAGGTCCCTGGAGTCAGGAGGAGGCTGTGAGCCTCCCCCAGCCCCACCACCCAGCCCCCACCACCAGAAAGCGACCCAGAGGGAGGGGCAGGGAGGACTCTGCCTGTCCTCCCAGAAGCACAGAGGATGGAAAACCATTCATCTTCGCAATGCGTTATTGATCAGGCCAATGTACTGGCTTCCAGCAGGCAGCCCCTCCCTCCTCACTCAGAGTCAGCCGTAAGCAGGTGCTCCCCAAGCACCAGCCTCAACACCCCCACCCGGTGTGGGGAAGACAGCAGGAAGAGATCCACCTCCCACAATCCACTATGCAGATAAAGATCAGTCAACAAGGAGGGGATCAAAAGGAGATGATGTCACTGAAGGACATCTCCCATCTTCCAAACGCACTGGACAGCAAGGGCGGGTGCACAGCCCAGCCGGGTGCACAGCCCAGCCTGCAATTCATGAGCATGAGGGGAGGGGCTCTCAGCACACACCCGGGAGCATCACCCAGTCACTGGGGAGCACGCCAGGGGGCTCCAAAGACTCCAGCTTTCAACAGGCTGCGTGTGCTATAATATGGAGACTAGACTGGCTTACGAGTGGGTGGCTGGATGAATTAAACACCCCTATATCAGAGGTCAGACAGAGGCACGAAGCCAGTCCTCCCCCTTCCGTGCCAGCCTGGCATTCCTTTAGCACACTGCAAGGGAAGGACCCCCGGACAGGACTGCCTCCTAAAAACAGCAGCTTGTTTATTCTTCTTGATCTGTCTGATGTGTTGGGTATACAGCCAGACAATTTTGATTAGTCTGGTCGTCTGGCCTTCTCAGAGGACAGTCCTTGCCCAAGGAACATCTCGGGATGCCCTCCACCATCCCATCGTTACTGAAAAACTGGGAAGGCATTTCTATCTGGGTGATAGCACAGATGCTGGGGGACTCGGAGCAAGCCTGTCCTATTCTTCTGTCCCATGCACTGTTATCTGGGACATAATGTGTGCAGACACCAACCGTTAACAGGACAATCGGGGCTTTATCACCACTGTATGAGGAACCTGGCCCTGGCCACGTTTTTGGAGTTGCAGTTAAACATTTCCAAACCACATCACATCTCTCGACCAGCCGGGCACCCCCTCACCCCCACCCCAGGCCTGGGCAGGTATGAGACCATGGGGCGGGCAGGGGGTGGGTGTGTGTGTGTGTGTGTGTGTGTGTGTGTGTGTGTGTGTGTGCTTGCATTTCACCACCAGGAAAGGAAACTTCCTTTCCTTTTGCACGCAGCAGATTCAAATGGACTCAAAACCAGAGGGATGGACACTCAGCCACAGACCCTAAATCGCTGCCCCTACTGCCTGGGCCTCGCCACCCACCCACGGGCCTGAAATCTGCTCCACAGAAAGTGGAGGTTTTTTGAACACAAAAGCCAAGCAATTTCATGGGGCCAGAGCTGCAGAAAGCTGGGTGCCCCGGTCTCCCCTTTGACAACAGACCTTGCTTTCAATGAACTGCCCACCTCCAGACTCCCATCGACCTACCCAATCCCAACCCCAAGACACTAAAGAAAATAAATAAAAAAGAAACCCACGCGCTCAAATACCCTTGACATGTTTTCACTGGCAAAACCCCAGTCAATTCGGCTCCCCGCAGCTAAGCGGGCTGCAGCAACAGGTGCAGCCCGGAGCCGAGGCCGGGGATTCGACTCTGCTCTTCCAAATTAATACCGCCGAAGCTCCCGAGGAAACCGAGGACGGCGGGGTCGGCGCCAACGCCAGCAGGACCCAAGGCGGTGGCGGCGGCGGCCGGCGACCTGCCCCCACCTGTCTGAGTGCGCCACCGCGGGGCCCGCGTCACAGGGGCCTTGGCCTCTCCACGGCCGAGACCGAAGCCGCCAGGGCTCCCTGCCCAGCCGCGGCGGCCCCAGGCTGACCCAGGGCGCGGCGGAACCCACGGGGACCGGGCCTGGCCGCCCGGGCTCGCGGGCTGCTCCCCGAGGGCCCGGACTCGGGGGCGCCACCCCCCAGGGGGCCACCTGCGCGCGCCAGGGCCGGGACCTGGGCCGGGCAGAGGGGGGTTCCTGTAGCGCGACCCCTTCCCTCACCGCGCACCTGCCCCGATCTGGCCCCGCCAAACCCGCCGGGCCTTGGCGCTTACCTGCGAGCGGGGCCCCTGCGTCCTGCGCGCCGGCGGCCGAGCGGCTCCCGGCGGCGGCAGGATCGGTGCCCGCGCCGCGGCCTCGGCCAGCTCGGGCGCCAGGAATGGCGGCGACGCGAGCGCGGGCGGCGGCGGCGGTGGCCCGGGGCGCCCGGCTCGAGAGAGATCGGGCGGCAGCGACAGCGACTGGGGATGCTGCGGCGCTGGGAACGCGAGCGCGGAGACCGGCGCGGGGAAGGAGAGCGCGGAGGAGGGCGCGCGGCAGGCCCCTCCCCCCGCCCCTTTCCTCCGTCCCCTCCTCCCTCTCCTCTCCTCTCCCTTCTCTCCCCTCCTTCCCCCTCTCTCTTTCCCCTCCTCTTCCTCCTCCCCTTCCTCCTCCCCCTCCCCGTTCTCTCTCCACCTCGCTCCACACCTTCCCCCCGCCCATCTCCTACCTCATCTCCCTCCCCTCCCGCTCCTTCCTCTGGCCAGGTTCAGGCGGTCTCTGCTCAATCCAGCGTGGGTCCGGGGCACCCAGTTACCCCTTCTCATCACCACCTCTCAACGGACCAGGTTGCCCCTCTGGGAGCCTGACCCCACCCTCCCCTGGATCCCCACTCCTCACCTTTTCCTTCAACCCCAGGATCTGCTGCCAATTCTCCTGGGAACCTGACCTACCAGGAGGGGCAAAGCCTATAGGGACCTCCTTCGCTTCTAAGTACTGCTGGGGCCAGAGCATTCCAAGCCATGCCCCCTCCCGTTCCTCTTGAGCGGGACGTCAGGACCTCCCCCGGTCTTGATTTTCTGCAGCCCTTCTACGCCCCCATGCCAACGGTTTGCTAAATGTGCTGCGCCACAGTCATTTTCCATACTAGCGGGCAAAGAGTTTCCAGTGTGGTCTCGGGCGAGACATGTGTGTGATCAACCCTAGGGTTTGGAGACCTGGGGTCCCTGAGAAGATGGTGTTTTTCCAGGCCCCCTCCCTTCCCCACTCAGACAGCAACTGGTTGGAGAGGGACGCGGTTCCCGATTCAGCCACCCAGGGTTTCCCCCAAGTGAGAAGGGTCAGCAGTGCCCCCCTCCGCCTTCCTGAGCTGCAGGACGCCCTGCGGGTGACCCTGAGGTTTCTTTCCTACCCACCACAGGCTGCTTGAAGCCAGAACTTCAGAGGGTTTTTAAAAAATGATGCAGTTTCAAAATGATCAGTTAACTGTCCAAGAGACATGGAGCTCTCATCAGCGGCCACCTGCCTGGACATGGGGCCTGGCCAAAGCTAAGATGGTGAAGCCAATGCCCGAGGTGCCCAGCATGGATAAGGCTGGGGAGGGAGCTTCTCCCCTTCTCCCAGGCTGGGTGGAGGTCATGACCTTAGGCACCCTCCCTCCAGCTGAGGAGTTTGGATCTGGAATCTGAGTTTAACCTTTGGCTTCACCACTTCTAAAGTGACCTTGAGCGGCAGCCTCTCGTTTGTCCCCAACGTGCCCACAGAGGGGGACCATCCCCTAGGGTTACAGGAGCATCACAGCAAGGCACCCATCGCCATGTGTAGCATGGTCAGCTTCAGTGCCCGAGACTGTTAAAGGAAAGGCATGGAGTAGCTGTCCTGTCCAATTCTCCTCCAGCTGTAGGAGTCCATGGATCTATGTCTTCCATCTCATTGGTGTTAAAATTGCACAGGAACAGAGAAGGGGACCCCAAGAATAGATGCAAACATAGGATCAATAAAAAAGTGTTCCGGAGATAGCTGAGATGGCTCTCCTTTATCCTTCACTAGTCAGAAACATCTAGAACATCATGCCCTTTCTGGGTGTTGAAGGACAGCAGCCAACACACCATGGGAGTAGAGTAGACACGATGGGAGCCTTCAGCCTGGAAAACCAAAGTATGGTGCACAAGAGGCAGGAATTCAAAGATTTGCCAAACTGTCTGGGAAAGAAGGATTACCCTCTTGGGTTCTGAAGGGCAGAATGAGGACAGACGGGTGGAAATTAAATTAGAAAGCAGAAGAGCCGGTCCCTCATTACCAGTGGGGGTCACTGCAGGGAAAGTGCCGGAAGATTCTGCAGCAGGGAGGAGGCTCGTCTCCATGGCTGCTGAAACCTCTGCCAGCTTGTAGATCCATATGTTCTTTAATAAGGTATAAAGCAATGTTCTGCTTGGCCCACAGCCCTCCCCAGTTCCCTTTGCAGAGAGGTAGGGTGGTCCTAATTGAGGTTAGGGTATAAGCCCTGGCTGTATGACCCGTGACAGTCACTAAATCTCTCTAAGCCTGTATCCTAACTTGTGCAAGGTGGGGAGTGAGAAGGAATTAAATGAGATGGATAGCAGGCTTTCCACCACCCGTGGCACGTGGGAGAGACTCCAGACACGTGGGCTCCTTTCCCAGTTCCCTTCTTTCAAGCATATTCACCCAGCTCACACAGGATTAACCAGTTCCTCTCTGTGGCAGTTGTTTTAAATTGTATTATATTATGGAACATTTTAAACACGTGCATAAGAATAGCAAGATGAGCTGCCATGCCCATGTAGGGGAGCAATTTTGTTTCATGTCTGACCCACTCACTTCCCCCTTCCCAGTATTAATTAGAAGCACATCAAAGGCATCCTTTCAACAGACTTGTTTTCAAGTTTCCTCAGAAATGCTGAGTGTTTCGCTGCTGAGGTCACATTTTGTAAAGTTTCTCTGCATTTCCCATTCAGAACATTGACATCATCTGGACATAGATGAGCATGGTCCCCGAAGACGGTGATATTTAAATCCCAGTTGAAAAACAAACTCAGGTTTGGCAATTTATGTGGCACAAATAGCATTCTGCTTCAAACATCACTGGAGCTGAAGCAAAAAAAGACTCCTGATTTCTCTACTCTGGGGCCAGGGGTATACAGTGGAGCATATGTTATGTAGGTGGCAGCTGGGCACAGTTTTCAGCTCATCCAAATGAGGAATATTTAAGCCACAGAGGAAAGGTTTTCAATACTAGTTCAAAATATTGCTCTTCACCTGTAAAGCTTTAGGCCCCTAGACTAGCTCATAAGCCCCGGGAGGGGAAGTTTTCACACAGTGAGCTAGTAAAGGGAATGAGTGGCTGTCCCTGGAAAAAAGCCTTCCCGCCCCCCACCACCTCCAGGGGCTGAAGTCATGTCTGGGGAACCTGTGGCTGCTTCCGGGCCTGCCAGCACCTTCCAGGAGAAGTCTGGGGCAGTGCCTTTTAATGTGACCACAAAGCACTCTTCAGATGCAGAGATGCCTTCTGCAGTCAGTCATTACTGCTTTGCCTGCTGATTCCCTAACACCCACCCCCACCCCTTCACTGTCGCCCACCCGCCCACCCCCCCCTGTAAACCCCTTTAGGAATGTGACTGCTTGAGCCTGCCTCCCCGGTCAGCCCCTCTAAATTAGAGTCCTCACTGGCCTCCATGCACCAGCTCTTATCTGAGCTCCTTCGTCAGCTGGAGAGGGAAGCTGCAAAGGATTCTGGGGGTTCTGGCATCTCCCCATGCCCCTAGGACCCTCCCATGTCACTGCTGCTTCAGGAGCCCCCACAGGACTTGGAGGATTTTTTACTTTCAAGCCACCGTTGGAAATTTAAGATTGCGCTGGCAGCAGCTTGTCAACGAAGTCCTTACCGAGACAGCGGCATTATTCTTTGCATCCCCGTGCAGTATTTTAGCTGTCAAACCGCTAAGTACTAACTAAATCCGCTTAAGAGTATAATCTAACCCTCACACACACTTATCTCCGCTCTCTCAATGTCTCCAGGAGTGCTGCATGATTTACCAAGCCGCCCTCTGCAAAACTTATGAAGTGTGAATATTCTAGAGAACTGTACTGGCAAAAGCAGCTGACCACTATCCCATTTCAAATCAGGGGAGAGTCTCAGAAGATGATGGACAGATGAACATAGATGCTAATTTGCTCCCTCTATCCTGTCATCATTAGCTTAATTAGTGCCTGCTTGTCCTCTACCAACCTGCAACCAGCAATGCCTTCCTGATCTTCAAATGACTGATGCCACCAGCTGCCGGGGCCATGGGACAATTCCTGACACCGTTGCCTGCTGGCAAACACTCACTCACGCTTTCAGACTCGGCCCAACAAGCATCAGTTCCTCCATGAAGTGTTTCCTGCTTCCAACACCCACCCACACACCCTAGGCAGAGCTGAGTGTTGCCTGGCGACTTCAATGCCATCTTTTACGTCTCTTGATTACAGCACACGCCAGTTTGAACTGTAATTGTCCCTTTGTATTTGTCTTTCTTCTCTGGTCTGCATTTTGGTCTTCACAAGCCTGGTGAAGTCTGTGGACCTCTTTTCAAAAAAATGCTTTCGAACACATAAAATGAAATACTTAATTAAAAAGGAAACAAATTTTATTGGAATCTGGTTATCAAAATATTTGTAAAAGTAGCACATTTGCTTCGTTATTTACATAGTAAATATTGCGATCCAGTGGCGGGTCTAATAACTGCAGTAATTTTAAAGTAGGCATACATGATGTTTTCAGATCTGCATCAATTGAAATGTAATGTGAAAATGTATGTGATTTCTACTGAGATGAAGGATGCAGATACTGCTAATATGCATCGATACTTGAAAGAAATTCTTAATTTCTAATAGAAGTTAGCGGAAAAATTTCTTTTCCCACTCATTCCATCTGGATGGATTCTCCAATATCTATATAGATTAAGAATCCCTGTTTTACAGGGTACAGAATTTGGATTCCCAGCACCTAACATATTTGCATAAAATTGGCTTCGAATTTGTTTATTGCATTAACGAAGGAGACGGAAGTCTCGGTTGCAAGTGGCAGAAATTCAGGTCAAATCCTTGGCTCACATATGCCTAAAGGTGGGCCACCTTCAGGTACAGTTGGATCCAGGAGCCCAAAACATGGTTCCTCCCTCCCTCTCTCTGACTCTCTTTCCTTCTTTCTCTCTGATCTTCCTGCTCTTTGGGTGTTGGATTTAGTCTCTCCTGTCACAAGGCCATGGGCAGCCTCAATCTAAAATGATGACAAAGACTATTTCTTTCCATATTTCAAGTCTCATGGAAGGACTTTGACTGAGTCTCATGCCCATCCATGGACTGATAACTGTGGACAGATATGGGGAGTCTCTACTGGTCAGACCTGGGCCACAGCCAATGCCTGCAGCAGGGTGTGATCAGCAATCTCCACCCAGAACCACAGAACTGGGCGAGGAGCAGTTCCTAAGGGACACGTGGGTGCCTAGCAGACAAGAACAACATGTCCAGATGCGTTAGAGCCAGAGGGCTAACGAGTGATCACAGACTATTAATTAGGGGACAGAGTTTGCTACTGTAATAAGTAAACCCAAAATGCAATCGTTTAAGCAAGATCGAAATTTACTCATCTCTTATATAACATTGCCCGAGGTAGACAGGTGGAGCAGAACTAAGAGGGAGCTTTGCAGCCTCCATTTAGGTGTTATCACACATGCAGCAGGAAGGGTTCAGTAGATTAAGAGCAAGATCAGGAAGTGGCAAACGTCACTTCCATCACATGCCATTGGCCAGAGCTTGTAGCCCCAAGGGAGGCTTCGAAATGGCAGTTGTTAGCTGACTGACTGTGCACCCAGCTAAACACCTATTATTTTAAGAAAGGATAAAATAGATATTGATGAGTAATTAGCAGTCTGCCAGACACACTCAGATGCAATCAGTGTTACAATAAATGTAAGTGGGAAACTCCTCACCCACCAGAATGTTTAAAATAGAGAATACCAAGTGTTGGCGAAGTTGTAGAGCAACTGGAACACACCTGATTTACTGGTGAGAGTGTAAAATGGTACAACCACTTTGAAAAATGATTTAGCAGTGCTACTAAAGTTAAACATATATATACCCCTTGTCTGAGCAATTCCTCCCTTGTGTATATACCCAGTAAAAATAAGTGCTTATGTTCATCAAGAGATACAGACAAGAATGTTCCTAGCAGCTGTATATGTGATAGAACCAAATTAGAAACAATTCACATGTCCATGAACAGCAGAAAGGCAAACGATTTGTGGTATATTCACCCAACAGAATACTACTCAGCAATGAAAACGCACAACCACGTTCAACAAAATGGATGAATCTCAGAAACGTAATTCTGGGTGAAAAAAATCAGGCACAAAAGAGTACATACTATATAATTCTGTCTATATGAAGTTCTAGAACAGGTAAACCTAATCAACAGAGCAATAGGTTACAGAACAGCGGTGACCCTAGATGGGGTTCTGACCGGGAGAAAGTACAAAGGAAGGTTTTGTGGGGGCATGAAACTTTCAATATCTTCCTCTGGGTAATGGTTATATGAGTGTGTGTGAAAAAAAAAAAATATATATATATACATACATATATATATATACATATATATATATATACACACATATATATATTTACATATATATATGTCAAAATTCATTGAGTCCTGCACTTCAGATCACCGTGCTTTAACATTTCTAAGTTATACCTCAATCCAAAAATACAGAAAAAAAGTGAAGGAAAATGCTATGTTATTAAAATGATGGAGTGGGACAGCCACCCTCCAACTGCTAGAAGATCCCTGACAAGCAAAAGACAGCCACAGGCAAGGTTGTGTCCCTGACGTTCCCAGAGCTTGGGTTTCCGGATAAAACTATGCAGGGCAGATCAAATTTACAGATGAGGAAACAGGGTCAGGTCAGTGAAGTTTATTATTCACTGATTGTGTAAGTTTCTAGAACAGGATTTGGACCCTGGTGCCCAGCCTTCTTGGTAGTGCCTTTCTGCACACTTTAATGTTTTTTTTTTACAACTCCCAGAGTAGCACTGAGAGGCCACAATCAATATTTGTGTGCAGACATGTCAGAAGCTTTTATACAAATAAAAGCATAATGCTGACCATACACTGGGTGGGTGTATTGTCGCGCCTAGGAACCACTAACCTGCTCTTTTCCGAACCTGCTGCACCCCAGCCCCTCAAATGAGCTGAGGGATTCTCTCATCTTCTGCAGCCACCAGTTTATTTGTTGGCAGGCACCGTGCCTTGGGACCTGGGAAGAGAGAATCCAGTGATTCCAACTCCCTTTGGGTTATTCAGGGATTTGGAGAGTGCAGAGAATTGTGTTTCTCAAAGAGAAAGATCTAAGTCCTCAGCGCTGTCATTTTGAACCTGTGGTTTTCTCTTCTCTCTGTCCATGAGTCACTCTTCGTCAGATTTTATTCACCTAAGTCTTCCAGTAATGAGACAACCTTCTTCTCAATTCATCACCAAGCTTCACTTATTTTCCATTTGATTGTCAGCATTTGCCTTTACTCTTCATTCAAATTCCTTTGTTGTTCTAGCTTGAAAGGCAGTGACTGACTGCTGAGTATTCTTGCGTGATTTCTGCCACACAATAGAAGAAATGGTAAGCTTTCTGTGAAAACACCACACACCCACCAACGACAGTATCTACCTGCTGACTGACCATGCAGTTTGGAAAAAAAGATTTTATGGAGCAGTCTCATCAAAAGATTCTATTCTAAGAACTCTGGAACTGCGAGAAGCAATGAGAAGTATTTTCGAATCGGGCCAGCAGATACACATCATTGGGCAATCAAACCTACTCCCCTCCTGACCCTGCTAATGGGCTGTCCGCAAGCTTCTCGGAAAGCCTCAAAGAACAGAACATGCCCTCTTCAGAGCCAACATTCCATGTTTGCAAAGCTCTTGAGTATCTTGTTGTTTTATTCTACAGAACCAAAATCATTTTCAAAGAGAGCATGTTTGCAGAGATGTAGTTTCAATCAAAAGGAAGGTAAAAATTTCTATTACTGAGGCAAAATACAAGGGTAAATAAAACATCTAGGCGATACTAGTGTAAACCTTGGTTTCAACAGAAAGCTTCTACAATCAGTATAGAACTACATATTATTATGTTTTAAAATTATTATGCAAACCTATCAAAAGTAGTCAAATCACACAGAAGTAAAGAAAGTAAGATGTGACGACCCTCCTGCCTTCTACTCAGAGTGACAATTAATCTTAATGCTTTGCTACTTTTCCTTCCAGCCCTTTTTTAGACCCTGAAACAAACATGCAGATACTCTTTTTAAAAGGCCAAGCATCAATCAATCAATCCATCTCTCTCTTTATCTCTCTGTTTTTTATTTGAAAAGTGGGATTACATGATTTAAATTTCATTCTGCAATCTCATGAACACCCTTCAATTATGCATACATGTCTTGCTTCACTTTTTAAAAATAATTTTAAACTATCAAAATATCACATGCACAAGGTAAAAAAATTACCTAATAACACAGAATTAAAAAACATACAATAAAAAAATGTTTCTCACTAGTGTAAACTAGTGTGCCAGTTTAAATGTATTATTTCCCCCAAAATGCCATTATCTTTGATGTAATCTTATGGTGGGCAGACATATTAGTGTTGATTAGATTGTAATTCTTTGAGTGTTTCCATAGAGATGCGACCCACCCAACTGTGGGTGATCACTCTGATTGGATAGTTTCCATGGAGGTGTGGCCCTGCCCATTCAGCATGGGCCTTGATTAGTTTACTAGAGCACTACATAAGCTCAGACAGAAGGAGTGAGCTTACTACAGCCAAGAGGGACACTTTGAAGAACTCACAGAAGCAGAGAGTAGCTGCAGATGAGAGATAGTTTGAAGATGGCCGATGAAAGCAGACTCTTGCTCCGGAGAAGCTAAGACAGGACAAACACCCCAAGAGCAACTAAGAGTGACATTTTTGAGGAACTGCATCCTAAAGAGGAACATCCTGAGAGAAAGCCATTTTATAACCAGAACTTTGGAGCAGACACCAGCCACATGACTTCCCAGCTAACAGAGGTTTTCTGGATGCCTTTGGCCATCCTCCAGTGAAGGTACCCTATTGTTGATGACTTACCTTGGACACTTTATGGTCTTAAGACTGTAACTTTGTAACCAAATAAACCCCCTTTATAAGAGCCAATCCATTTCTGGTGTTTTGCATTCAGGCAACATTAGCAAACTAGAACACTCACCCTACCCATTATTTTACTCCCCAGAGAAACCATTTTCTAGTTTTTCTGGTAATTATCTCCATGACCCTACAATAAGGTATGTAAATCTCTATTTCTTGATTTATCCCCAGTAGATAGTGGCTAATGGCTTCTTGTGATGAGAGATGAGACTTTAGCACACACTCACCTGTGCCCACATCTCTATATCCCCCTTATTTTTTTTATCATTGGTTCTTCTATTGCTTACTTGCATATTGGCAAATAAAATACTTCGCATTTATACTTCCCATCCACTTTAGACAGTTTCAACTTGACTCTCCACCGTGAAAGATGAAAAATAAATGCCTTTGTGCACCCTGTCTGAGCCCTTCCTCTCACTATCCCATCTTCCCTTTTTCCTCATTGTGCCGGTTTGAGTGTGTTGTGTCCCCCAAATGCCATTGTCTTTGTGGTCTTGTGTGGGGCAGACGTTTTTGGTGATGGTTGGATTTGCTTGGAATGTGCCCACCCAGCTGTGGGTAATGAGATGTTCCCATGGAGGCGTGGCCCCACCCATTCGGGGTGGGCCTTTATCTGTGGAGCTATATAAATGAGCTGACTCGGGGGGAGGAAAGGGAGTGCAGCTGGGAGTGATGTTTTGAAGAGGAGCAAGCTTGCTAGAGAGGAACGTCCTGGGAGAAAGCTGTTTTGAGGCCGGAGCTTTGGAGCAGACGCCAGCTGCCTTCCCAGCTAGCAGAGGTTTTCCAGACGCCATTGGCCATCCTCCGGTGAAGGTGCCCGTTTGCTGATGTGTTGCCTTGGACGCTTTGTGGCCTTAAGACTGTAACTGTGTAACCAAATAAACCCCCGTTTTATAAAAGCCAATCCATCTCTGGTGTTTTGCATTCTGCAGCATTAGCAAACTAGGACACTCATCTACATTGTCAAGTTACTACTTTTAACATTTTGAGTTTTCTATTTTATAATCCATATAGGTTGATTTGACAACGAACATGCAAAAACAAAACTTGCATTATCTTAATCCTGTAACTCACTCTGCAGAATGAAGTGGTGCAATTTAGCCAGTTCCTAAGGAAAGAAACAACCCCTGAGTCACCAACTCTGGGCTCCTTGAAGGAGAATGTCCCCAAGATCAAGGGCAAGTGGACTCCCTCTTCTTATCATTTATCAATTCCTCAAAATCATACCATCTTTTAATTTGCTTCATATTTGGACCACAGCTTTCCTGTGTTTTATTTTTGTTTTCCTGGGATTTCTAATGCTTTTTTCTTCTTAGCACACACCTCCACCATGACACTAAGATTTTCCGCCCTTTGGTTTGATGCTGTCCATTGCATGCTACTCCATTTCTTTTTTTTTTTTTCTTTTTTTTTTTTAATCATTTTATTGAGATATATTCACATACCACGCAGTCATACAAAACAAATTGTACTTTCGATTGTTTACAGTACCATTACATAGTTGTACATTCATCACCTAAATCAATCCCTGACACCTTCATTAGCACACACACAAAAATAACAAGAATAATAATTAGAGTGAAAAAGAGCAATTGAAGTAAAAAAGAACACTGGGTACCTTTGTCTGTTTGTTTCCTTCCCCTACTTTTCTACACATCCATCCATAAACTAGACAAAGTGGTGTTTGGTCCTTATGGCTTTCCCAATCCCATTGTCACCCCTCATAAGCTACATTTTTATACAACTGTCTTCGAGATTCATGGGTTCTGGGTTGTAGTTTGATAGTTTCAGGTATCCACCACCAGCTACCCCAATTCTTTAGAACCTAAAAAGGGTTGTCTAAAGTGTGCATAAGAGTGCCCACCAGAGTGACCTCTCGGCTCCTTTTGGAATCTCTCTGCCACTGAAGCTTATTTCATTTCCTTTCACATCCCCCTTTTGGTCAAGAAGATGTTCTCCGTCCGACGGTGCCAGGTCTACATTCCTCCCTGGGAGTCATATTCCACGTTGCCAGGGAGATTCACTTCCCTGGGTGTCTGATCCCACGTAGGGGGGAGGGCAGTGATTTCACCTTTCAAGTTGGCTTAGCCAGAGAGAGAGGGCCACATCTGAGCAACAAAGAGGCATTCAGGAGGAGACTCTTAGGCACAAATACAGGGAGGCCTAGCCTCTCCTTTGCAGCAACCGTCTTCCCAAGGGTAAAACTTATGGTAGAGGGCTCAACCCATCAAACCACCAGTCCCCTATGTCTGTGGTCATGTTAGCAACCATGGAGGTGGGGTAGGCGAATACCCCTGCATTCTCCACAGGCTCCTCAAGGGGGCACTACATCTTTTTTTTTTTTTTTTTTTTTTCCCTTGTTTGTCTTTTTTCTTTTTTTCTTTTTTTTTTTTAACTTTCCCTTCTTTTTTCAAATCACCTGTATGAAAAAAAAAGTTAAAAAGAAAACAAACATACAATAAAAGAGCATTTCAAAGAGACCATAGCAAGGGAGTAAGAAAAAGACAACTAACCTAAGATAACTGCTTAACTTCCAACATGTTCCTACTTTACCCCAAGAAAGTTACATAATATAGCAACATTTCAGTGAACTTGTTCCTACTACAACCATCAGAAATTAACAGACCATAGTCATTTCTGGGCATCCCCAGAACGTTAAATAGCTTATCTGTTCTTCTTGGATTATTGTTCCCCCTTCCTTAATTGCTCTCTACTGCTAGTTCCCCTACATTCTACATTATAAACCATTTGTTTTACATTTTTCAAAGTTCACATTAGTGGTAGCATATAATATTTCTCTTTTTGTGCCTGGCTTATTTCGCTCAGCATTATGTCTTCAAGGTTCATCCATGTTGTCATATGTTTCACCAGATCGTTCCTTCTTACTGCCGCGTAGTATTCCATCGTGTGTATATACCACATTTTATTTATCCACTCATCTGTTGAAGGACATTTGGGTTGTTTCCATCTCTTGGCAATTGTGAATAATGCTGCTATGAACATTGGCGTGCAGATATCTGTTCGTGTCACTGCTTTCCGATCTTCCGGGTATATACCGAGGAGTGCAATCGCTGGATCGAATGGTAGCTCTATATCTAGTTTTCTAAGGAACTGCCAGACTGACTTCCAGAGTGGCTGAACCATTATACAGTCCCACCAACAATGAATAAGAGTTCCAATTTCTCCACATCCCCTCCAGCATTTGTAGTTTCCTGTTTGTTTAATGGCAGCCATTCTAACCGGTGTTAGATGGTATCTCATTGTGGTCTTAATTTGCATCTCTCTAATAGCTAGTGAAGCTGAACATTTTTTCATGTGTTTCTTGGTCATTTGTATTTCCTCTTCAGAGAACTGTCTTTTCATATCTTTTGCCCATTTTATAATTGGGCTGTCTGTACTATTGTCGTTGAGTTGTAGGATTTCTTTGTATATGCAAGATATCAGTCTTTTGTCAGATACATGGTTTCCAAAATTTTTTCCCATTGAGTTGGCTGCCTCTTTACCTTTTTGAGAAATTCCTTTGAGGTGCAGAAACTTCTAAGCTTGAGGAGTTCCCATTTATCTATTTTCTCTTTTGTTGCTTGTGCTTTGGGTGTAAAGTCTAGGAAGTGGCCTCCTAATACAAGGTCTTGAAGATGTTTTCCTACATTATCTTCTAGGAGTTTTATAGTACTTTCTTTTATATTGAGATCTTTGGTCCATTTTGAGTTAATTTTTGTGTAGGGGGTGAGGTAGGGGACCTCTTTCATTCTTTTGGATATGGATATCCAACTCTCCCAGCCCCATTTGTTGAAAAGACCATTATGGCTCAGTTCGGTGACTTTGGGGGCCTTATCAAAGATCAGTCGGCCATAGATCTGAGGGTCTATCTCTGAATTCTCAATTCGATTCCATTGATCTATATGTCTATCTTTGTGCCAGTACCATGCTGTCTTGGCAACTGTGGCTTTATAATAAGCTTCAAAGTCAGGGAGTGTAAGTCCTCCCACTTCGTTTTTCTTTTTTAGAGTGTCTTTAGCAATTCGAGGCATCTTCCCTTTCCAAATAAATTTGATAACTAGCTTTTCCAAGTCTGCAAAGTAGGTTGTTGGAATTTTGATTGGGATTGCATTGAATCTGTAGATGAGTTTGGGTAGAATTGACATCTTAATGACATTTAGCCTTCCTATCCATGAACATGGAATATTTTTCCATCTTTTAAGGTCCCCTTCTATTTCTTTTAGTAGAGTTATGTAGTTTTCTTTGTATAGGTCTTTTACATCTTTGGTTAAGTTGATTCCTAGGTACTTGATTTTTTTAGTTGCTATTGAAAATGGTATCTTTTTCTTGAGTGTCTCTTCAGTTTGTTCATTTCTAGCATATAGAAACATTACTGACTTATGTGCATTAATCTTGTATCCCGCTACTTTGCTAAATTTGTTTATTAGCTCTAGTAGGTGTATCGTTGATTTCTCAGGGTTTTCTAGATATAAGATCATATCATCTGCAAACAATGACAGTTTTACTTCTTCTTTTCCAATTTGGATGCCTTTTATTTCTTTGTCTTGCCGGATTGCCCTGGCTAGCACTTCCAGCACAATGTTGAATAACAGTGGTGACAGCGGGCATCCTTGTCTTGTTCCTGATCTTAGAGGGAAGGCTTTCAGTCTCTCACCATTGAGTACTATGCTGGCTGTGGGTTTTTCATATATGCTCTTTATCATGTTGAGGAAGTTTCCTTCAATTCCTACCTTTTGAAGTGTTTTTATCAAAAAGGGATGTTGGATTTTGTCAAATGCTTTTTCAGCATCTATTGAGATGATCAATTGATTTTTCCCTTTCGAGTTTTTAATGTGTTGTAATACATTGATTGTTTTTCTGATGTTGAACCATCCTTGCATGCCTGGAATGAACCCCACTTGGTCATGGTGTATGATTTTTTTAATGTGTCTTTGGATTCGATTTGCAAGTATTTTGTTGAGGATTTTTGCATCTATATTCATTAGGGAGATTGGCCGGTAGTTTTCCTTTTTTGTAGCATCTTTGCCTGGTTTTGGTATTAGATTGATGTTAGCTTCATAAAATGAGTTAGGTAGTGTTCCATTTTTTTCAATGTTTTGAAAGAGTTTGAGTAAGATTGGTGTCAGTTC
Organism: Choloepus didactylus; assembly: GCF_015220235.1. Lineage (NCBI taxonomy): Eukaryota > Metazoa > Chordata > Mammalia > Pilosa > Megalonychidae > Choloepus > Choloepus didactylus. The sequence goes on from NC_051316.1 coordinate 17,786,132, forward strand.
TTTCTGGAAAGTTTGGTAGAATTCCCCTGTGAAGCCATCTGGCCCTGGGCATTTATTTGTGGGAAGATTTTTGATGACTGATTGGATCTCTTTGCTTGTGATGGGTTGGTTGAGGTCTTCTATTTCTTCTCTGGTCAGTCTAGGTTGTTCATATGTTTCCAGGAAATTGTCCATTTCTTCTACATTATCCAGTTTGTTGCCATACAGTTGTTCATAATATCCTCTTATAATTTTTTTAATTTCTTCAGGATCTGCAGTTATGTCACCTTTTTCATTCATTATTTTGTTTATATGGGTCTTCTCTCTTTTTGATTTTGTCAGTCTAGCTAGGGGCTTGTCAATCTTGTTGATCTTCTCAAAGAACCAACTTTTGGTGATATTTATCCTTTCTATTGTTTTTTTGTTCTCTATGTCATTTATTTCTGCTTTAATCCTTGTTATTTCTTTTCTTCTACTTGGTTTAGGATTGGTTTGCTGTTCATTTTCTAGCTTCTTCAGTTGATCCATTAGTTCTTTGATTTTGGCTCTTTCTTCCTTTTTAATATATGCGTTTAGTGCTATAAATTTCCCCCTTAGCACTGCTTTTGCTGCATCCCATAGGTTTTGGTATGTTGTGTTCTCATTTTCATTCGTCTCTATATATTTAGCAATTTCTCTTGCTATTTCTTCTTTAACCCACTGATTGTTTAGGAGTGTGTTGTTTAACCTCCAGGTATTTGTGAATTTTCTAAGTCTCTGATGGTTATTGACTTCTAATTGTATTCCATTGTGGTCAGAGAATGTGCTTTGAATAATTTCAATCTTTTTAAATTTATTGAGGCTTGATTTATGTCCCAGCATATGATCTATTCTGGAGAAAGTTCCGTGAGCACTAGAAAAGTATGTGTATCCTGGTGATTTGGGATGTAATGTCCTGTAGATGTCTGTTAAATCTAATTCATTTATCAGATTGTTTAGGTTTTCAATTTCCTTATTGGTCTTCTGTCTGGTTGATCTATCTATAGGAGAGAGTGATGTGTTGAAGTCTCCCACAATTATTGTGGAAACATCAATTGCTTCCTTTAGTTTTGCCAATGTTTCTCTCATGTATTTTGTGGCACCTTGATTGGGTGCATAGACATTTACGATTGTTATTTCTTCTTGCTGAATTGCCCCTTTTATTAGTATGTAGTGGCCTTCTTTGTCTCTCAAAACATCCCTGCATTTGAAGTCTATTTTATCTGAGATTAATATTGCTACACCTGCTTTCTTTTGGCTGTAGCTTGCATGAAATATTTTTTTCCATCCTTTCACTTTCAATTTCTTTGTGTCCCTGTGTCTAAGATGAGTCTCTTGTATGCAACATATTGATGGTTCATTTTTTTTGATCCATTCTGCGAATCTATATCTTTTAATTGGGGAGTTTAATCCATTTACATTCAACGTTAAAACCGTGAAGGCATTTCTTGAATCGGCCATCTTATCCTTTGGATTATGTTTGCCATATTTTTCCCTCTCTCTATTAATATCCTTTATTGTACCCATACCGAATCTCTTTAGTACTGAACCTTTCTCCAAGTCTCTCTGTCCTGTCTTTGTTTCTCTGTCTGTAGGGCTCCCTTTAGTATCTCCAGTAGGGCAGGTCTCTTGTTAGCAAATTCTCTCAGCATTTCTTTGTCTGTGAAAAATTTAAGCTCTCCCTCAAATTTGAAGGAGAGCTTTGCTGGATAAAGTATTCTTGGCTGGAAATTCCTCTCTCTCAGAATTTTAAATATATCGTGCCATTGCCTTCTCGCCTCCATGGTGGCTGCTGAGTAGTCACTACTTAGTCTTATGCTGTTTCCTTTGTATGTGGTGAATTGCTTTTCTCTTGCTGCTTTCAGAACTTGCTCCTTCTCTTCTATGTTTGACAGTGTGATCAGTATATGTCTCGGAGTGGGTTTTTTTGGATTTATTCTATTTGGAGTTCGCTGAGCATTTATGATTTGTGTATTTATGTTGTTTAGAAGATTTGGGAAGTTTTCCCCAACAATTTCTTTGAATACTCTTCCTAGACCTTTATCCTTTTCTTCCCCTTCTGGGACACCAATGAGTCTTATATTCGGACGTTTCATATTATCTATCATATCCCTGAGGTCCATTTCGAGTTTTTCAATTTTTTTCCCCATTCTTTCTTTTATGCTTTCATTTTCCATTCTGTCATCTTCCAGGTCACTGATTCGTTGTTCAACTTCCTCTAGTCTTGTACTATGAGTGTCCAGAATCTTTTTAATTTGGTCAACAGTTTCTTTAATTTCCATAAGATCATCCATTTTTTTATTTAGTCTTGCAATGTCTTCTTTATGCTCTTCTATGGTCTTCTTGATTTCCTTCATATCCCGTACTAGGGTCTCATTGTTCATCTTTAGTTCTTTGAGTAGCTGCTCTAGGTGTGTCTCTTCTGGTCTTTTGATTTGGGTGCTTGGGCTTGGGTTATCCATATCGTCTGGTTTTTTCATATGCTTTATAATTTTCTGTTGTTTTTGGCCTCGTGGCATTTGCTGTCCTTGATAGGGTTCTTTTAGGGTTTGTAGACCAGTTGAAGTCCTTATCTCTAATTTATCAGATCTACAGCTTCGTGGAGTACACTTTCTCTAACTAACCAGCAGGTGGCGTCCACGAGCCACCTGTTCTCCACAAGCCAGATCTCCCCCGCTTAGCCTTTTTGGTGAGTGGGGGAGTGAGTCTTGTGGGGCCCAATTGGTGTCCCAAGCTTGCGTGTGTAGTTGGTGTTGCCTGCCCTGTATGTGGGGCGTGTTTCTGGGCAGTCGGGGAGGGGGGGTGGCCCTAACAATCAAATCTCCCTGATGATCCTAGAGTTTTAAAGCTACTGCAATAGTCTAATCCTTCAGTTCAGTCCTGCCACAGTTTGTCTCTGCCACTGACCCACAAGTCTTTGGTATTGGCGTATGGCTCCTGAGACTTGCAAGTGGGCCCCTCTTCCAGGCTGTGCACCCCGGGTCCTCTGTTGAGGGATGACTGTGCTATGTCACAGGTGAGTGCCGTCCCCCCAGGGCAGTTCTGGGCTGCTGGTCTGTGTTGGGAGGCTCCCAGTCTGCTCAAATGATGGCTGAATGGGGCTCTGTTAATTCACACTGCTCCCCCTTCCCAGCTCTGGGACATTCAGCTGAGGTTGCAGGGAAGGCTAATGTCCACGCCCAGTTTTGTGGTGTGTGCCTGTTATTTGAAGCACTTCCGTCACACTGGGTTGTCTGGGGCAGCTCTGGGCTATGGGGCTGGCGATGGGCAGGAGTGTTTCCTGTCCACCAGGATGGTGGCTGTGAGCGGACGCCCCCCTTTTCTTGGGAAGTTGTGTTGTTTAGTGAATTTTCTCAGCCACTGGATTATTGCCTTTTGTCTCAGAGCTCTCTTAGTTCTGCTCTTGACTTGACGTGCCCAAATTTCAATTCTTTGAAGCTTTCTGTATTGAGCTTCTTAGAGTAATTGTTTTAGAAAAAGCAAAAAGGATTTAAAAAAAAAAAAAAAAAACGGCCCTCCTCAGAGATCTAATGGGTTATTGAAATGCTAATAGACAAAGCAACCAGGGCCATTAAGGAAAGGTGCCCTGGGCAGAGAGATCAGCCTTGCTTCGGGATTTGCATATGCGCCTCAAGGCCTGATCTCCGCCCTTCCCCCTTCTGTGTTCACCAGAACTCCAAAAATCCTCTGCTTTTACTTTGGAGCTTCTCGTGTTGTTTTCCTTCTATGCCCGTCTCCTCTCTGCTGGGCTGGCTGCTCTCAGAGTCTCTGGTGTCTGGCCTCAGTCTATCTATGGTTGGAGTTTGAATCAGTAGAATGAGTTTCCGATGAGAGCAGCCACTGCAATTCTCCCTTCTCCTTCCTGGAGCTGACAGCCCCTCCTCCCCCGGGACTGAGCCTGGCAGGGAGGGGCGCGGGTCCCCTGGCCGCAAAAACTTACAGATTTCGCTGATCTCAGCAGTTCCACGTTTTCATGAGTGTTGTATGAAGTATGCCCAAAGACAGATTGCTCTGTGGTGTCCAGTCCACGCAGTTCCTGGCTTTTTACCTACTTTCCTGGAGGAGTAACTAAAACATACAGCTCACCAGTCTGCCATCTTGCCCCGCCTCCTCCATTTCTTTTTAAAGATGTGCTTCTCACTCCCAATATGGAGGCAGGACCCCCGGGACCTGTTGTCCTCCTCTTCCAGGGCAGACTGTTTGTTCTCCAGGCCTCTGCTCAGCTGTCCTTCTGGGATTTTCCATCTCTGCGGTCGCAGTTGATTCGTCTGGGGGGGGGGGGGGGTGGCGGCCGGTTGCTAAATCCTAGGCTCCCAGGATTGCTCGGAGGGGTACCGGCGGCGGGGGCTCTTTCCCGGAGGCGAGGGCGAGGCGGGGGACTTGGCCAGGTCCCCGGCGGGGTGGCGTGCAAAGTATGGAGGGCGGCGAGAAAGGAACAGGCGGGACACGGTTCTTTTAGGGTGAAGAAGCCAAGAGAGAGAGAGTTTATTAGGGGAGAGTACAAGCTTATATCGGGCGTTTAGAGGGCAGGGTAGCTGTAGAGGTTAAAGGCTTGGATTGGTTCTGAGAGGGCGCGGAGGTTGATTGAAAAGGGGCGAGAGTTGCTCCGGTAACGGTGTCTGGCAACAATGTATGCGCACTGGTGGTAATGGGAGTTGCACTGGCAACGGGGAGTGTCCGGGCAAGATAAGGGGGTGGGGAAAAGGCGGTTCCCTCCGGCAAGCCTCCCCTAACAGTGTTATTTTGGGTGAGGAAATGGGGCCTGCCTCCGGCCTCACTTTCCCAGGCCCGGGGGGCTGCGGAGGGCGCTGTCGCCCGTGCCCACCACCCTCCCCAGGGGCTGATCAGGTCCCCCAGCCCAGGCCCGCCAAGTTGAAGCACGTAATCAGTGTCCCGCACATCTCCACCACCTTGGGATCATTTCTGCCTCACTCCTGGGATTGGCTACCCTGTTCAGTAGACCCCTCATCTTGCTTTTCTTAGTTTACTCCCTCATTTTGTTGGAGTGCATCCCCCAGTAGCCTCTTGATAGGGATGCACAGTAAGTGTCAAATTCTAGGCTGGCTGTCTTGAAGACCTTGCTTCTTTCTCTAACAGTGTCTAGTGTTGCTGTTGAGAAGCCCCTGAACATTCTGATTCTCAGAACCTTACCTGTGACCTCTTTTTTCTCTGGAAGTTTTTGGAATTCTCTGTCTCTGGTGTTCTGAACTTTCTTGACACGACTGGATGTGGATGTTTCTTCATTGTTGTTTTTTCAGCCTGGGAAAACTTCATGTAGCATTCATTTAGTAATTTTCTTTTCTTTGATTTCTCTTTCTGTAACTTCTGCTATTCAGATGTTGATCTTCATGAATGAATGCTCTAATTTTCTTCAGCTTTTCTCTTCTATTATCCACCTTTTTGCTTTTTTGTTCTATGCTTAGATTCCCTCCACTTTCTCTCCTAACCCTTCTATTGACTTTTTTCTTTGGCTGTCTGATTTTTAATTTCCAAGAGTTCTTTCTTATTCTCAAATGGTTTCTTTTTTTTTTTTTTTTTTTTTTTTTTTTTTTTTTTTTTTTTTTTTTTTTTTTTTTTCTTTTTTTTTTTTTTTTTTTTTTTTTTTTTTAATCATCATTTTATTGAGATATATTCACATACCACGCAGTCATACAAAACAAATTGTAGTTTCGATTGTTTACAGTACCATTACATAGTTGTACATTCATCACCCAAATCAATCCCCGACACCCTCACTAGCACACACACAAAAATAACAAGAATAATAATCAGAGTGAAAAAGAGCAACTGAAGTAAAAAAGAACACTGGTTACCCTTGTCTGTTTGTTTCCTTCCCCTACTTTTCTACACATCCATCCATAACCTAGACAAAGTGGTGTTTGGTCCTTATGGCTTTCCCAATCCCATTGTCACCCCTCATAAGCTACATTTTTATACAACTGTCTTCGAGATTCATGGGTTCTGGGTTGTAGTTTGATAGTTTCAGGTATCCACCACCAGCTACCCCAATTCTTTAGAACCTAAAAAGGGTTGTCTAAAGTGTGCATAAGAGTGCCCACCAGAGTGACCTCTCGGCTCCTTTTGGAATCTCTCTGCCACTGAAGCTTATTTCATTTCCTTTCACATCCCCCTTTTGGTCAAGAAGATGTTCTCCGTCCCACGGTGCCAGGTCTACATTCCTCCCTGGGAGTCATATTCCACGTTGCCAGGGAGATTCACTTCCCTGGGTGTCTGATCCCACGTAGGGGGGAGGGCAGTGATTTCACCTTTCAAGTTGGCTTAGCCAGAGAGAGAGGGCCACATCTGAGCAACAAAGAGGCATTCAGGAGGAGACTCTTAGGCACAAATACAGGGAGGCCTAGCCTCTCCTTTGCAGCAACCGTCTTCCCAAGGGTAAAACTTATGGTAGAGGGCTCAACCCATCAAACCACCAGTCCCCCATGTCTGTGGTCATGTTAGCAACCATGGAGGTGGGGTAGGCGAATACCCCTGCATTCTCCACAGGCTCCTCAAGGGGGCACTACATCTTTTTTTTTTTTTTTTTTTTTTTTTTTTAACTTTCCCTTCTTTATTCAAATCACCTGTATGAAAAAAAAAGTTAAAAAGAAAACAAACATACAATAAAAGAGCATTTCAAAGAGACCATAGCAAGGGAGTAAGAAAAAGACAACTAACCTAAGATAACTGCTTAACTTCCAACATGTTCCTACTTTACCCCAAGAAAGTTACATAATATAGCAACATTTCAGTGAACTTGTTCCTACTACAACCATCAGAAATTAACAGACAATAGTCATTTCTGGGCATCCCCAGAACGTTAAATAGCTTATCTGTTCTTCCTGGATTATTGTTCCCCCTTCCTTAATTGCTCTCTACTGCTAGTTCCCCTACATTCTACATTATAAACCATTTGTTTTACATTTTTCAAAGTTCACATTAGTGGCAGCATATAATATTTCTCTTTTTGTGCCTGGCTTATTTCGCTCAGCATTATGTCTTCAAGGTTCATCCATGTTGTCATATGTTTCACCAGATCGTTCCTTCTTACTGCCGCGTAGTATTCCATCGTGTGTATATACCACATTTTATTTATCCACTCATCTGTTGAAGGACATTTGGGTTGTTTCCATCTCTTGGCAATTGTGAATAATGCTGCTATGAACATTGGCGTGCAGATATCTGTTCGTGTCACTGCTTTCCGATCTTCCGGGTATATACCGAGGAGTGCAATCGCTGGATCGAATGGTAGCTCTATATCTAGTTTTCTAAGGAACTGCCAGACTGACTTCCAGAGTGGCTGAACCATTATACAGTCCCACCAACAATGAATAAGAGTTCCAATTTCTCCACATCCCCTCCAGCATTTGTAGTTTCCTGTTTGTTTAATGGCAGCCATTCTAACCGGTGTTAGATGGTATCTCATTGTGGTCTTAATTTGCATCTCTCTAATAGCTAGTGAAGCTGAACATTTTTTCATGTGTTTCTTGGTCATTTGTATTTCCTCTTCAGAGAACTGTCTTTTCATATCTTTTGCCCATTTTATAATTGGGCTGTCTGTACTATTGTCATTGAGTTGTAGGATTTCTTTGTATATGCAAGATATCAGTCTTTTGTCAGATACATGGTTTCCAAAAATTTTTTCCCATTGAGTTGGCTGCCTCTTTACCTTTTTGAGAAATTCCTTTGAGGTGCAGAAACTTCTAAGCTTGAGGAGTTCCCATTTATCTATTTTCTCTTTTGTTGCTTGTGCTTTGGGTGTAAAGTCTAGGAAGTGGCCTCCTAATACAAGGTCTTGAAGATGTTTTCCTACATTATCTTCTAGGAGTTTTATGGTACTTTCTTTTATATTGAGATCTTTGGTCCATTTTGAGTTAATTTTTGTGTAGGGGGTGAGGTAGGGGTCCTCTTTCATTCTTTTGGATATGGATATCCAACTCTCCCAGCCCCATTTGTTGAAAAGACCATTATGGCTCAGTTCGGTAACTTTGGGGGCCTTATCAAAGATCAGTCGGCCATAGATCTGAGGGTCTATCTCTGAATTCTCAATTCGATTCCATTGATCTATATGTCTATCTTTGTGCCAGTACCATGCTGTCTTGGCAACTGTGGCTTTATAATAAGCTTCAAAGTCAGGGAGTGTAAGTCCTCCCACTTCGTTTTTCTTTTTTAGAGTGTCTTTAGCAATTCGAGGCATCTTCCCTTTCCAAATAAATTTGATAACTAGCTTTTCCAAGTCTGCAAAGTAGGTTGTTGGAATTTTGATTGGGATTGCATTGAATCTGTAGATGAGTTTGGGTAGAATTGACATCTTAATGACATTTAGCCTTCCTATCCATGAACATGGAATATTTTTCCATCTTTTAAGGTCCCCTTCTATTTCTTTTAGTAGAGTTATGTAGTTTTCTTTGTATAGGTCTTTTACATCTTTGGTTAAGTTGATTCCTAGGTACTTGATTTTTTTAGTTGCTATTGAAAATGGTATCTTTTTCTTGAGTGTCTCTTCAGTTTGTTCATTTCTAGCATATAGAAACATTACTGACTTATGTGCATTAATCTTGTATCCCGCTACTTTGCTAAATTTGTTTATTAGCTCTAGTAGGTGTATCGTTGATTTCTCAGGGTTTTCTAGATATAAGATCATATCATCTGCAAACAATGACAGTTTTACTTCTTCTTTTCCAATTTGGATGCCTTTTATTTCTTTGTCTTGCCGGATTGCCCTGGCTAGCACTTCCAGCACAATGTTGAATAACAGTGGTGACAGCGGGCATCCTTGTCTTGTTCCTGATCTTAGAGGGAGGGCTTTCAGTCTCTCACCATTGAGTACTATGCTGGCTGTGGGTTTTTCATATATGCTCTTTATCATGTTGAGGAAGTTTCCTTCAATTCCTACCTTTTGAAGTGTTTTTATCAAAAAGGGATGTTGGATTTTGTCAAATGCTTTTTCAGCATCTATTGAGATGATCAATTGATTTTTTCCTTTCGAGTTTTTAATGTGTTGTAATACATTGATTGTTTTTCTGATGTTGAACCATCCTTGCATGCCTGGAATGAACCCCACTTGGTCATGGTGTATGATTTTTTTAATGTGTCTTTGGATTCGATTTGCAAGTATTTTGTTGAGGATTTTTGCATCTATATTCATTAGGGAGATTGGCCGGTAGTTTTCCTTTTTTGTAGCATCTTTGCCTGGTTTTGGTATTAGATTGATGTTAGCTTCAAAAAATGAGTTAGGTAGTGTTCCATTTTTTTCAATGTTTTGAAAGAGTTTGAGTAAGATTGGTGTCAGTTCTTTCTGGAAAGTTTGGTAGAATTCCCCTGTGAAGCCATCTGGCCCTGGGCATTTATTTGTGGGAAGATTTTTGATGACTGATTGGATCTCTTTGCTTGTGATGGGTTGTTTGAGGTCTTCTATTTCTTCTCTGGTCAGTCTAGGTTGTTCATATGTTTCCAGGAAATTGTCCATTTCTTCTACATTATCCAGTTTGTTGCCATACAGTTGTTCATAATATCCTCTTATAATTTTTTTAATTTCTTCAGGATCTGCAGTTATGTCACCTTTTTCATTCATTATTTTGTTTATATGGGTCTTCTCTCTTTTTGATTTTGTCAGTCTAGCTAGGGGCTTGTCAATCTTGTTGATCTTCTCAAAGAACCAACTTTTGGTGATATTTATCCTTTCTATTGTTTTTTTGTTCTCTATGTCATTTATTTCTGCTTTAATCCTTGTTATTTCTTTTCTTCTACTTGGTTTAGGATTGGTTTGCTGTTCATTTTCTAGCTTCTTCAGTTGATCCATTAGTTCTTTGATTTTGGCTCTTTCTTCCTTTTTAATATATGCGTTTAGTGCTATAAATTTCCCCCTTAGCACTGCTTTTGCTGCATCCCATAGGTTTTGGTATGTTGTGTTCTCATTTTCATTCGTCTCTATATATTTAGCAATTTCTCTTGCTATTTCTTCTTTAACCCACTGATTGTTTAGGAGTGTGTTGTTTAACCTCCAGGTATTTGTGAATTTTCTAAGTCTCTGATGGTTATTGACTTCTAATTGTATTCCATTGTGGTCAGAGAATGTGCTTTGAATAATTTCAATCTTTTTAAATTTATTGAGGCTTGTTTTATGTCCCAGCATATGATCTATTCTGGAGAAAGTTCCGTGAGCACTAGAAAAGTATGTGTATCCGGGTGATTTGGGATGTAATGTCCTGTAGATGTCTGTTAAATCTAATTCATTTATCAGATTGTTTAGGTTTTCAATTTCCTTATTGGTCTTCTGTCTGGTTGATCTATCTATAGGAGAGAGTGATGTGTTGAAGTCTCCCACAATTATTGTGGAAACATCAATTGCTTCCTTTAGTTTTGCCAATGTTTCTCTCATGTATTTTGTGGCACCTTGATTGGGTGCATAGACATTTACGATTGTTATTTCTTCTTGCTGAATTGCCCCTTTTATTAGTATGTAGTGGCCTTCTTTGTCTCTCAAAACATCCCTGCATTTGAAGTCTATTTTATCTGAGATTAATATTGCTACACCTGCTTTCTTTTGGCTGTAGCTTGCATGAAATATTTTTTTCCATCCTTTCACTTTCAAATTCTTTGTGTCCCTGTGTCTAAGATGAGTCTCTTGTATGCAACATATTGATGGTTCATTTTTTTTGATCCATTCTGCGAATCTATATCTTTTAATTGGGGAGTTTAATCCATTTACATTCAACGTTAAAACCGTGAAGGCATTTCTTGAATCGGCCATCTTATCCTTTGGATTATGTTTGCCATATTTTTCCCTCTCTCTATTAATATCCTTTATTGTACCCATACCGAATCTCTTTAGTACTGAACCTTTCTCCAAGTCTCTCTGTCCTGTCTTTGTTTCTCTGTCTGTAGGGCTCCCTTTAGTATCTCCAGTAGGGGCAGGTCTCTTGTTAGCAAATTCTCTCAGCATTTCTTTGTCTGTGAAAAATTTAAGCTCTCCCTCAAATTTGAAGGAGAGCTTTGCTGGATAAAGTATTCTTGGCTGGAAATTCCTCTCTCTCAGAATTTTAAATATATCGTGCCATTGCCTTCTCGCCTCCATGGTGGCTGCTGAGTAGTCACTACTTAGTCTTATGCTGTTTCCTTTGTATGTGGTGAATTGCTTTTCTCTTGCTGCTTTCAGAACTTGCTCCTTCTCTTCTATGTTTGACAGTGTGATCAGTATATGTCTCGGAGTGGGTTTTTTTGGATTTATTCTATTTGGAGTTCGCTGAGCATTTATGATTTGTGTATTTATGTTGTTTAGAAGATTTGGGAAGTTTTCCCCAACAATTTCTTTGAATACTCTTCCTAGACCTTTACCCTTTTCTTCCCCTTCTGGGACACCAATGAGTCTTATATTCGGACGCTTCATATTATCTATCATATCCCTGAGGTCCATTTCGAGTTTTTCAATTTTTTTCCCCATTCTTTCTTTTATGCTTTCATTTTCCATTCTGTCATCTTCCAGGTCACTGATTCGTTGTTCAACTTCCTCTAGTCTTGTACTATGAGTGTCCAGAATCTTTTTAATTTGGTCAACAGTTTCTTTAATTTCCATAAGATCATCCATTTTTTTATTTAGTCTTGCAATGTCTTCTTTATGCTCTTCTAGGGTCTTCTTGATTTCCTTCATATCCCGTACTAGGGTCTCATTGTTCATCTTTAGTTCTTTGAGTAGCTGCTCTAGGTGTGTCTCTTCTGGTCTTTTGATTTGGGTGCTTGGGCTTGGGTTATCCATATCGTCTGGTTTTTTCATATGCTTTATAATTTTCTGTTGTTTTTGGCCTCGTGGCATTTGCTGTCCTTGATAGGGTTCTTTTAGGGTTTGTAGACCAGTTGAAGTCCTTATCTCTAATTTATCAGATCTACAGCTTCGTGGAGTACACTTTCTCTAACTAACCAGCAGGTGGCGTCCACGAGCCACCTGATCTCCACAAGCCAGATCTCCCCTGCTTAGCCTTTTTGGTGAGTGGGGGAGTGAGTCTTGTGGGGCCCAATTGGTGTCCCAAGCTTGCGTGTGTAGTTGGTGTTGCCTGCCCTGTATGTGGGGCGTGTTTCTGGGCAGTCGGGGAGGGGGGGTGGCCCTAACAATCAAATCTCCCTGATGATCCTAGAGTTTTAAAGCTACTGCAATAGTCTAATCCTTCAGTTCAGTCCTGCCACAGTTTGTCTCTGCCACTGACCCACAAGTCTTTGGTATTGGCGTATGGCTCCTGAGACTTGCAAGTGGGCCCCTCTTCCAGGCTGTGCACCCCGGGTCCTCTGTTGAGGGATGACTGTGCTATGTCACAGGTGAGTGCCGTCCCCCCAGGGCAGTTCTGGGCTGCTGGGCTGTGTTGGGAGGCTCCCAGTCTGCTCAAATGATGGCTGAATGGGGCTCTGTTAATTCACACTGCTCCCCCTTCCCAGCTCTGGGACATTCAGCTGAGGTTGCAGGGAAGGCTAATGTCCACGCCCAGTTTTGTGGTGTGTGCCTGTTATTTGAAGCACTTCCGTCACACTGGGTTGTCTGGGGCAGCTCTGGGCTATGGGGCTGGCGATGGGCAGGAGTGTTTCCTGTCCACCAGGATGGTGGCTGTGAGCGGACACCCCCCTTTTCTTGGGAAGTTGTGTTGTTTAGTGAATTTTCTCAGCCACTGGATTATTGCCTTTTGTCTCAGAGCTCTCTTATTTCTGCTCTTGACTTGACGTGCCCAAATTTCAATTCTTTGAAGCTTTCTGTATTGAGCTTCTTAGAGTAATTGTTTTAGAAAAAGCAAAAAGGATTTAAAAAAAAAAAAAAAAAAAAAAAAAAAAAAAACGGCCCTCCTCAGAGATCTAATGGGTTATTGAAATGCTAATAGACAAAGCAACCAGGGCCATTAAGGAAAGGTGCCCTGGGCAGAGAGATCAGCCTTGCTTCGGGATTTGCATATGCGCCTCAAGGCCTGATCTCCGCCCTTCCCCTTTCTGTGTTCACCAGAACTCCAAAAATCCTCTGCTTTTACTTTGGAGCTTCTCGTGTTGTTTTCCTTCTATGCCCGTCTCCTCTCTGCTGGGCTGGCTGCTCTCAGAGTCTCTGGTGTCTGGCCTCAGTCTATCTATGGTTGGAGTTTGAATCAGTAGAATGAGTTTCCGTTGAGAGCAGCCACTGCAATTCTCCCTTCTCCTTCCTGGAGCTGACAGCCCCTCCTCCCCCGGGACTGAGCCTGGCAGGGAGGGGCGCGGGTCCCCTGGCCGCAAAAACTTACAGATTTCGCTGATCTCAGCAGTTCCACGTTTTCATGAGTGTTGTATGAAGTATGCCCAAAGACAGATTGCTCTGTGGTGTCCAGTCCACGCAGTTCCTGGCTTTTTACCTACTTTCCTGGAGGAGTAACTAAAACATACAGCTCACCAGTCTGCCATCTTCCCGGTTAACCTCAAATGGTTTCTTTTTATCGCAGCTTGTTTTTATTTCATGAATACAATGTCATCCCCTTTCTTTGGGAATCTTAATTTTAGTTTACTGGGAAATTTTTTAATTCTACGTGGTTTTCTATGTTCCCTCTGAATTCCCTTTTCATGGTGGGTTTATTGATTTATTTCAGCTATGAGGCTTCCCTTATGGTGATCCTGGGTTATACACTCAAAATCTACCATAAGTCACTAAATATCTAATATCTAATATCTAATATCTACCATAAGTCACTAAATATCTAATTGATAATTGAAGAGCATACTGTAGGCAAGAACCAGATGTTTCCTTGAAACCCCAACTTTTAGTATCAACAATTTTTTTTCCCTTAGCTGTACATTTCCTTGGATCTCCAATCTCCTGCCTGGGTGGGGGTTGGGGAGGATAAACCTGGTTGCCCCTTCCCAGGCTGAATCAGGGAAGAGTCTGGAGGGTTTCCTCATCCAGCATGGTAGATTTTTCCTTCTGTGCCTCTGCTGTCACCCCAGTCCCAGGCAAATAAGCTTCCAAATTTTACGTGGCTGCACAGAATGGGAAGTGGTTATGGGAGTCTAATTGCATCTTAGATTTTTCACCCAATTCTACTATTATTGATCTCCACCTCACCTGCACATTCAGAGGCCTCCAATTCCTAAGACTTTCCTGGGTTCTGTGGCAAAACTGTCTTGATTCTTTACTTGTCATCTCCAGACACTTGGCTTTCTTTAGTCTGCTAAGTTGCTAGCACTCATCCATCTGTTTTCTAGCTTCCAAAATTCTGAGGACATCTTTCAACGACTGTCATCTCTTCTCCCATTCTCCTGATTGCTCATTTCCCTCCAAACATTTTAATACGAAAATTTCAAAACCTGCAGAAAAATTGAAAGAACTGGAGGGCGAACACATGAATATCTCCCACCTAAATCTGCCATTAACATGCTACGACACTTGCTTTATCACACAGCTATTAATCAGAATTCTATCAATCTATTAATCCATCTCATTTTTCAGTCATTTCAAAATGCAGACCTCAGTACACTGCCTCCTAAATACTTAATTTTTAGACAGCAGTTTGCTCTTTCTTTTTGTGAATTCAAGATCTTCTCCAATGTCGGAGGAAACTAGTTACCATTTACCTGATGTTCCCTGTGGGTCCTTGAATTATCACAGTTTTCTCCATGGTCAGCTGTTCGGGCTGTCCAGCTTAGTTCTCCCCTGTCGTGGCTCACCCCAGGGCTCCAGTAATTCTTGGCTGTCTGTTCATTTTTAAGAATGAAGACTTCGGTTGACTGATTTAGGTGCCTGGCTTGGCCTTCCTCTGCCACTGAATATGTTGGTCTTTTTTTACCCAAAGGGAAAGATTTCTGGCTGCTATTATGTGTGGGAGCCTTGGGCTGGTTGAGAGCTGGGGGTGTGGGAAGCACTGGCTCTTAGGCTGGACACAACAAAATGGTGAGATGGGGTGACATGATGGATGGAGTCTGCCTAGCTGAGTTTTCCCACATTATTTGGAAGGTGGATGTGAAGCACAGAGATATTCCTTTTAGGTTTAAAAGTCCAGGGCAGGACCACCAAATGCTGCTGTAACTCCCATACCCTGTCGCGGGTCTGCCTTGCTGGCCAAGGCAGCAACCAGGGCTGCAGCTGCTCCGGCCCCACGGGATTCTCCTTTAGCTTCTCTACCTCCTGGGCCTGGTGCCTGGTCCACTCTGAGATGCAGGATGCTCACATGTTCGGTTGGCCACTTGGAAATCAGGAGAGCCCATCATGGGTCCCAGTTTGTCTTCTGAGTTCCAGCTTGACCCCATGTTCTAGTTTGCTAATGCTGCCAGAATGCAAAACACCAGAAATGGATTGGCTTTTATAAAGGGGGTTTATTTTGTTACACAGTTATAGTCTTAAGGCCATAAAGTGTCCATCAACAAAGGGTACCTTCGCTGGAGAAAGGCCATTGGCATCCGGAAAATCTCTGTTAGCTAGGAAGGCACGTGGCTGGCGTCTGCTTGCTCGCAAGTTGCTTTCAAAATGGCGTTCTCCAAAATATCTGCATCAGCTTCCAACTGCTGTCTTCAAAATGTCTGTCTCTCAGCTGCGGCTAACTGTGAGCTCCTTCTGTCTGAGCTTTTGTAGAGTTCCAGTGAACCAATCAATGCCCACACTGAATGGGTGAGGCCACACCTCCATGAAAATTATCCAATCAGAGTTATCACCTACAGTTGGGTGGGTCACAACTCCATGGACACAACCCAATCCAAAGGTTCAATCCTAACCAACACTAGTACATCTGCCCCTACAAGAACGCATTAAAGAATACGGCTTTTTTGGGGGGACATAATATATACAAACCAGCACATCCCACTGTCCCCCTTCACATCCATGTCCCCTTCTTAAATGCCTGATCTGTGGACTTCAGGCTCCAGCACCCGTAGGAGGTAGAGACAGCAGCCCTCTAAGCTCATGCCATCACGTGGGGTGAAATCCCTGCAACAAGACTCCCGTCCTGTCCATCACTCCTGGTGGTTCTGCTTCCCTAATGGACCCTGGCTTGAGTTAGTGGACTCCCCTCCACACCCCCACAAGAGCAGTTGGATCATTTAAAAAACTGAAAAGCGTTTTTAAAAGAAGGATGCTTCTATTTATTTTCTTTGTTTCTGTGTTCTTCTTTAGGCCTACTATGGTTGGTCTTATTCCTGCTCTGTTTATAATTAAACAAATTAAATGTGCATAATACTGCTTAATGACTCAAGGTATTCAACTGCCAGGTGAAACTGGAGTTTTGTTTATTTAGCCGTAACCCTCCATCATGCTTAAAAAAGGGCCTCAGACTCCAAGCCCACACATGTCAAGAGAAACATTATCTTTTGAAGGTATTATCGCCCTACACCTCCATCACAAATTGCCTGCACAAGTCCCTTTCCTTCTCTCAGGCTCTGTCCAGTTTCAGTTCTGACTCTGAAGCCACAAGCACTTAAAAAGGGGGTTTTCCTAAGAGTCCACAAGATTTCAGGCTGCTTCATTCACTAATTCATTTTCCCTTTACCAGGACACTCACCTAAGTTTAGAAAACCAATGATAACTAATGACACCTTTTAAAAATTGAGGATTCACGCCAGCCATGCACTGGGTTAAACACTGTATTTAAATATTTGCATTTTATTATTAAGTCTTTAAAGCAGACAGAGGGTTTCTAAAAAGAATACATTATATTTAGTTCATATAATGAGCAAACTTATGGAGTTACTATCTAGAATATAGATTACCACAAGATAGAATGAGGATAGGGAATAGGGAACTAATGCTTAATTTGTGCAGAATTTTTTTTAATGAGGTTGATTGTAAATATTTGGAAATGGAGAGAGTTGATGGTAGCACATTATTGTGTGTGTACATAACAGTGCCAAATTATGTGTGGGATAGTGGCTGAAAGAGGAAGTTTAGGGTCTTGTACGTCACTAGAAGGAAAGCTAAAGGATGAAACACGGGACTGGGTAACAGTGAAACCTGTTGTGGATGATGACTGGGATTAATAGTACAAATACAGAAATGTTCTTCCATGAATTAGAACAAACTACAAGGTGTTAATAATAAGGTGTACCAACTGCAAACTATGGACTACAGCTAACAGTAATATCTTAACGTTCTTCCATCAATTGTAACAAAGTTACCACACTGATGCTAAGTGTCAATAATAGGGGGGTATAATGGGCATGGGGGTTTTCTTTTTGGAGCTATGAAAATGTTCTAAAACTGATCATGGCGATGAAAGCCCAGCTCTGTGATTATACCAAGAGCCATTGATTATACATTTTGGATGGATGGTATGGGGTGTGAATAAAACCGTGCTGGGAAAAAAGAATAAATCGATAATGAACCCTAATGTAAACTATGGACTATAGTTAATAATATAATTACACTAATATTGTTTCATCAATTGTAACAAAGTTATCACACTAATGCAAAATATTAATAGTAGAGAAAACTGTGGGGATGTATGGGAAATCTGTACTTTCTGCATGACTTTTCTGTAAACCTACAACTTCTCTAATGAAAAAAAAGTAAAATGAAATAAAATCCTAACGCTATTTAGAAAAATAAAAAAAAGAGTACAGTCACTGTTCACCTTAAGGAGAAAAAGATTGCAAACCAGCTCCATTCTGAACACATTCCCGGCCTCTTTCTCCAGGCTTACCCAAAATAGCTATCATGGATATTGCTGTTTATCAGACTCATGCATCTCATGCACTGCTAGATCATTGTAACTGCACATATATGTACCCAGAAGCACTCTACAGTAACTTTTTTTTCCAGGTTTTACTTTATAGAAATGTTTTAATGTGCCTAACCCAGTAATACTTTGGGAACTAAGAGGATACTAGGATCCGAAAAACATTGCAAATTAACATACACTCTCCTGGAAAGACAGGGCAGCCTCTGAAATAGATTCTTTGTTCTATTTCAGAATTCATTTCCCATACCCTTTTACAGTAGGGGTTTGTTGTGGCTTTTTTTTTTTTTTTCTTTTTTCCATTCTATGTTTAAATCTCTTCTGACCTATGGCAAACCTCACTGTTTTGATATTGTCTTCTCTGGCTGTATATGGCTTCTTCTAATTACTGTTCATCAAACTCAATTTCTCAGCATTATGTCACAATCAGATGGTTATTTTTTCCATCTGTTGCCACAATCTGTTCAAACCATCACATTCAGAAAGCTCACAGTAAATTATATAGCCACGAAAGAGAACTGGATATGTTTCAACTAGACTTAATATGGCTAGGTTTGGTATATAAGACCATATTTGGAATCTTCTTAGATAATATAGAGTTCTGGAAAATTGCTGTTTTCTTTAATGCCTGTAGTGAGTAACTCAAATGCAATTTGTGGGACAGAAACTGGATTAAATTCTGAAACCCAGACAATATTCTCTCCCTCTAATATAACAGGATTTAATAAAGAACCTTCCCATCCCCAGCCCTTTCTTCTTTGACCACAAATATTCTTAGCTCAGAGAGAAAATTGAATTACTTGGATTATTTTTCAGAGGCTATAAATGCCACACACCTGAATTTGAGGGGGAAAAAATCCTTTTCTTGAAAGCATTTCATCTGGGCAGAGTGGACTCACTCCTGTGTTAAACCACTCCTGTTTTCCAGAAAGCTGCCTTTCCTTCTTCATTAAGAGAAGTGGTTTGCAAAATCAAAATGGATGTGTTAATGACACTAAAGCACTAAGGGCTGGCCAGCCCAGCCCCAGACAACTTGCTAGCCTTGGGAGAGTGAACCCAAGCCACAGAAAAGGCGGCCATGGGCAGAGCCTATTATTTTTATTAGGAACTCACTAGTATCTCTTGCCACTGCAGCAAATACAAAATGCAGCAAAAGGCATAAATGGATGGCTCTGGAACAAACCCAGTTTAGCGTGAAGCACGGAAGCCATCAGTCTAAATGGATTTTCCAGGAGAGAAAGGCCCAGACTTCTCCACGGGCTCCCGTGCTGGCCCCACCTCTGAGATGTCCATATCCGTGGGGGAAGCTATTATTGTTTGCCTCCCCCATCCCGACTTCAGTCCTGGAAGCTAACAGGATCCCCAGGATGCTACCACATGGGGTTCTGTCCCCCTGTGTAAATTGCCACTTGAAGTTATTTACTGCTTCTATTTTCAGAGAAAGGTGAAGTCATGGTTTGTGAAAAGTACATTCTTTTGACCAATTTATTCAGATGTTTTGCACTTTTACTTTCATCATGCAATTATCCAGCTCTCAACTCCATTTAACTGTGTGAAACGGCAGCTAGCGCACTTTGAAATTACATGCTCTCTTTTCTTCCTGCCCTGCCCCCATTTTTATATCCAAGGCCTGTGCTGTTTTTAAAACAGTTGGATGAGTGTCTGCTGATGATGAAATGAATGGATGTAGCCACCTTTGAAAGGGTCTGCTAGCAGCTCATGCTGCTTATGAATAATTTTTTGAACTTTTAATTTTGAAATAATTTCAAACTTACTGGACAGTTGCAAAAATAATACAAAGCGGAAGCAGAGAACTCCAGTGTACTCCTTACCTAGATGCCCAGATTTACAAACCTTTAACATTTTGCCCATTTGCTATCTATATCATCCTTCCTATCAATCAATCTATCCAGCAGTCTATTTTCTAAACATTTAAGAATGGGTTGCATACATCCTTGAATGCTTAATACTTCCGTGTGTGTTTCCTAAGAACAAAGGCTATTCACTTACATAACCCCATCAAACACAGTTCTCAAGTTTGAGAAATCCGACGCTGACATAAAGCTGACAGTCTGCACTACATTTTTTTCGATTGTTCCAATCATGTCCTTTTGGACATCTTTGCCTCCATTATTAGATCCAGCCAGGATCATGGATTGCATTTCATTGTCATTGACTCTTTACTCTCTCTTTTTGCAAAATTGGGGAACCATGTAGACAACACAAAATTTCCCATCTCAACCACTCCCCAGCCTACAAATGAGTGGGAAATTAATCACATTCACAGTGTTGTGCTGCCCTCACTACCATCCCTAAGCAGAACCCTCTCCTTGCCCCAAACATAAACCTGCACCCATTACGCATTCACTCTGCATCCCCCTGCCCCTCCCCCACCTCTAATCTACTTTCTGTCTCTATGACTTTGCATATTCTAGTTATTTCACATAAGTAGAATCATACACTGTCCTGTGACTTGTTCTTTCTGGCATCATGATGCAAATTCCCTTATCTGGAGTAGCATTGCCTCCCTCAGCAGTGTTGTGAGAGGCTGGGAAGACTTGGCTGCCAACCGCCAGGGAGTGTTTAGCCAGATGGCTCTGGCTGAGTCTCCATGGAGCCGGCTTCAGAGCAGTGGATTTTAGGGCTGCCCAGAAGCAGCCTGACATTCCTCCCTGAGAAACTCACTTCTTTAGGGCTCAGTCTTTCAGGCTTGAGTAATACAAGGGTCTACACTTTGAATCTTATGACTTCTCTCTTTGGAAGTAGGTGGAAGCAAAATCGGAGGAGGAGGAGGGTGTCAAGGATTAGGGATGGAGGAATATTCTGGAAACACCAGGAAAAGGGAGACTGGGAAGAGGCATGTGAAAACCCAAGTCACTGTCTCTCTGTTTTCCACTTTACATCTCTCCTTTCTTATGGAGGAAGTGTGGGATAAGGGAGAGAGCGTGGGCTGGACCTCAGCCCCCAAATCAACTCTGGAACTTAGAAACTGAATCCAGCCTCCATGTCTTCATACCAACCTCCATCCCCAGCCCTCCAGCCTCTCTGTCTTCCCACTCCTCACTTCTTTCTTCTCTGGTCCAGATACCCTAAAATGCATTCATGCTTTTGGAGATGAAAGAGATAGTGGAGTGAGAAAACAATGGGGAAAATGCTTCAGTAGAGAGAGAGAAAGCTTAAGGACAGCAGAGCTGGCTGCCCACGTGAACACTGACTCTATCTAGAACTATCTCCTCCAGAGGAAAACCCATCACTGACATCCAGCCTTGGTTGAGGAATTGCACCTCCTGGGAGGTCGTTATTCAAAGGAATGCTCGTGATTGGGATATACATTTCCAAAAAAATTTTCAGCCAGTTATTTTTATGTGAAAGCTCACTTGTGTCCCAACATCTAAAACAAATAGAGGTAGATTGTCTGTCTGCGCTGATGGTTGGGGACTTGCAGGCATCCCCCTGCACCCTAAGTGATCTCTGAGATAGTTCTGGGGTGATGCAGTTTGATGTCCCCTGCTCTGTGGACAGAGAAGGGGCAGGTATGACAGATGCAGGCTCTGCCAGGGAGTGAGAGGCTGGCTCTGCACCAGCAGTTAGAGAGGAAGCCTCTTAGGCTTTTATGCCTCTTAGGCTCTGACATTTGATTGATGGAGGATGAGCCCTCAAAGATCCCCAAACCCCTGCTCAGCCTGGGTAAGTGATAGGAGGAGGCATGGACCAGGATGTGAACACGTCTGGGGGTGCACTCCTAGAGGACAATCCGCCCACCAGTGTTTCCATGGAGATGCGCCCCACCCAACTGTAGGCGATAACTCTGATTAGATAATTTCCATGGAGGTGTTGGCCCACTGTTCTAGTTTGCTAATGCTGCCAGAATGGAAAACACCAGAAACGGATTGGCTTTAATAAAAGGGGGTTTATTTGGTTACACAGTTAACAGTCTTAAGGCCATAAAGCATCCAAGGTAACACATCAGCAATTGGGTACCTTCACTGAAGGATGGCCAATGTGTCCAGAAAACCTCTGTTAGCTGGGAAGGCACATGGCTGGTGTCTGCTCCAAAGCTCTGGTTTCAAAATGGCTTTCTCCCAGGATGTTCCTCTCTAGGCTGCAGTTCCTCAAAAAATGTCACTGTTAGTTGCACTTGGGGTATTTGTCCTCTCTTAGCCTCTCCAGAGCAGGAGTCTCCTTTCAATGGCCGTCTTCAAAATGTCTTTTATCTGCAGTTCCTCAAAAACATCACTCTTAGTTGCACTTGGTATATCTGTCCTCTCTCAGCTTCTCCAGAGCAAGAGTCTGCTTTCAACGGCCATCTTCAAACTGTCTCTCATCTGTAGCTCCTGTGCTTTCTTCAGAGTGTCCCTCTTGGCTGTAGCTTCTCTTCAAAATGTCACTCACGGCTGCACTGAGTTCCTTCTGCTTGTCAGCTCATTTATATGGCTCCACTGATCAAGGTCCACCCTAAATGGGTGGGGCCACGCCTCCATGGAAATATCCAATTAGAGTCATCACCCACAGCTGGGTGGGGTGCATTCTAAAGAAACACTCAAAGAAATCTAATCAAAACTGAACGTCTGCCCACACAAGATTACATCAAAGATAATGGCATTTGGGGGACACAATATATATTCAAACTGTCACACCCGCCCATTCAGTGTGGGCCTTGATTAGTTTTCTAGAGCACTATATAAGCTCAGACAGAAGGAGGGAACTTACTACAGCCAAGAGGGACTCTTTGAAGAAAGCACAGGAGCTGCAGATGAGAGATAGTTTGAAGACAGCCGTTGAAAGCAGACTTTCGCTCCGCAGAACCTAAGAGAGGACAGATGCCCCAAGAGCAACTAAGAGTGATATTTTTGAGGAGCTGCAGCCTAGAGAGGAATGTCCTGGGAGAAAGCCATTCTGAAACCAGAACTTTGGAGCAGACGCCAGCCACGTGACTTCTCAGCTAACAGAGGTTTTTCCGGATGCCATTGGCCATCCTCCAGTGAAGGTACCTGATTGTTGATGACTTACTGCGGTCGCGTTTGCTGCTTCGTGGGGGGGGGGCAGCCGGTTGCTGAACCCTCGGCTCTCGGCGTTGCTCTGAGGGTACCGGCGGCGGGGGCTCTTTCCCGGAGGCGAGGGCGAGGCGGGGGACTGGGCCCTAGTCCCCGGCGGAGGCGTGCAAGGAGGGCGGCGAGAAGGAGCAGGCGGGACACGGTTCTTTGAGGGTGTGGAAAACTAAGAGAGCGAGCGCTTTATTAGGGGAGAGCACCAGCTTATATTGGGTGATTAGGGGGCGGGGTAGCTGTAGAGGTCAAAGGCTTGGATTGGTTCAGAGAGGGTGCAGAGGTTGATAGACAGGGGGCGGGAGTTGTTCCGGTAACTGAGCATGCTCACTAGAGGTGGGGGAGTTGCTCTGGCAACGAGGAGTGTCCGAGCAGGACAAGGGGGTGGGGAAAAGGCGGTTCCCTCCGGCAAGCCTCTCCCAACAGTGGTATTTTGGGTGAGGAAATGGGGCCTGCCTCCGGCCTCACTTTCCCAGGCCCGGGGGGCTGTGGAGGGCGCTGTCGCCCGTGCCCACCACCCTCCCCAGGGGCGGATCCGGTCCCCTGGCCCAGGCCCGCCAAGTTGAAGCACGTAATCAGTGTCCCGCATTTCCCCCTTCTTTTCAAATTAAAGGGAGAAGCTTACCGGAGAGGTCCGCCAAGGGATGAGGGAAGGGGACGGTTGGGGAGGGGAAAAAGGGGTAGACGGTGGCTCAGCAAGGCTGGAGCTCAGCGTTGGTGTGGCGCCCGGGCGCTCGACAAGGGCCTTGCTGGTAGCGGGCTGGGCGAAAGTTTAGAGAAGCTGGAGCTCGGGGTTGATACGAGGTTCAGGCGATTGAGAAGGGCCTCGCGGTCGACGGGTTGACCGGTGGCGGCGAGGTCGCTGAGGGTTGGTTGTCATCTTGGAGTAGGCAGCGTCAGAGGTGGCGAGTCGCTGGCACTGAACTTGCACGAACGAGGAAAAAATAGCATCCGTTTGTTTCCTTACAAGTTGGACGATTCTGCGGATAATGCAGGGCCCTAGGGTGAGAGCTAGAATGATCATTAGTAGGGGGCCAAGGAGAGGGAGGAGGTATGGGAGGAGGGGTGTAAAGATGTGGGACTAATAGTTGGTGGCTTCACGGTCTCTTTTACGTTGTTCCAGTTCTTTTCGGACCTTTTTTAGGCTGTCCTCGGCGAGACCTGTGGAATTGGCATATACACAGCACTCTTCTCCTAGGGCGGCGCAGAGGCCCCCTTCTTTGAGGAGGAGAAGGTCGAGACCTCGGCGGTTTTGGAGCACTACCTCAGAGAGGGAATTGACAGAATTTTTAAGATGAGAAATAGCGTTTTGTAGGTGAGTGATATCTTCGTCCACGGCTGCCCTGAGGTGAGTTAGGGCAGAGTTTTGTCGGGCTAGTGCAGCAATTCCAGTGCCAGTGCCTACAAGACCTAGGAGGGAGGCAATTGTGAGGGCGGTGATGGGCTCTCGCTTTTGCAGAAGGGCGGAATCTGCAGTTCTTTCCAGGCGGAGGAAGAAGTCTTCCTCGCTGTGGTATAAGACCCTAGGGATAAGGACAATTAGGAGGCAAGTTTCATTAGTTGTATAGAGGGTTTGCACATTAAGGCAGGGGGTAAGTCCTGTAGAGGAGCACAGCCATTGGGAGGAGTTGTGGGGAATAAGAAACTTGGCAGAGCTGCTGGGAGAGGAGTAGTCGGCACAAGCTGTGAGGCTGGGAGAGTTACTTGAGCGAGGGCGGATGCACTTCCCTGTAAAGGAGACTGAATGAAAGGTTAGGGGGACGGCAGAGGTATTCCAATTGCATTCCGAAGGGCTGTCCTCTGTGTTTTCTGAAAAGGAGAGGTTGGAGGCAATTGGCTCATACAGGGGGAAGGAGGTGGAGAGGCAAAGCCAGCAAGAGGAGGTAAGATTAGGGCTGGAGGAATTCACTGAGGTGAAGGCCGCTTGGATAAGGTTGAGGAGGGGAGAGGAATAATGAGAGGGGGGCAGAAACGGTTGGGGTGGTGGTGTTGGCGATGCGTTGTTTGCAGCTGAGGTGCGGCTGGTTGGAGCTAAGGTGCGACTGGAGGGCTGTGGGAAAAGAGGGTTAATGACTTTGTTGGGACCTATGCCAGAGGGCTTTTTTATTGCAGAATTTTTCTCTGGTTGGCTTACAGCCTCCTTTTTTATAAATATAAGGGAACCTGGGTCGCCTCCTGCTTTTACGTAAATTCGGAAGCCCCACGTTCGGCCGAGTAGCCAAGAGGGATCAGTAGGAAGCTGTACGGTGAGCATAAGCTTTTTGGGGCAAGTAAGAAACTCCAACAGACCGCTGTGGGACATGCATTCATTTTCAACTTCCGTAAGGGTTAGATAACGATCAAAAACGGGAGGCTTCCAACCTGTGGCTATTGTTTCACACCCCCAGTATGCACAGTAGTACTCATAGGGGGAATTGCAGTATGATTTTCCAGGATTTGAAGATGGACACATGTAATATTTGGCCTGATTAAGACTGGTAGGGAAGCGACCTGAGGAAAATAGGTCGGAGGCGTAAACAGAAAAGGAGGCTTGCATAGAGATATTGGTTCGTATAATTGTGGAATCCTCCCATCGTGCTAAGGTCCATTTCCAAGGCTGGTGGGGGGAGTGGGGCTGAAGGACAGCCTGGGTAGAAGAGGCGTATAATTTCTCTGATCTAGGCTGTCTGTGAAAATGTTTACTGGGTGGTTGCAGTGGGCGTTTAGCGCGTATGACACTGCCAGAATTTCCCCCACTTGGACTGAATGAAGGTTAATATAACTGAATAGGCGGGGTTCAGGGTGGTCCTGGGAATACGAGAGGAAGGCAAAACGGGTTTTGGAGGCGTCAGTGAAGACGGTAGTGGCACCCGGGATGGGTGCAGAGGAGGGGAAAGGATGGAAGGGGCTGCGGAAGGGAAGCTTGGCGAGCCCCTGTAACAGTCGATGGCTAGGATAATGACAGCTGAATTCCCCCTGAAATCCTTCTAAGAGGATTTGCATGTCTGGGTTATCACGTATAAGGAGGCGGGTTTGGCCTGCGTCCAGGGGCCAGATAATTTTTTTTCGGCGGCTCTCCAAATACATGAACAGCCAGAGTGACTAGATCTGAAGCTAGGCTGATCCAAAGCCGCACTGCGGGGCAAATTTTTCTAAGCTGGCTTTTAGCAGGGTGCACCCAAAGCAAAGGGCCTGGCACGGGAGTGGGGGCAGGGGCAGCGCTGTCCTAAGGGTTGCCTTGAGGTCTAGAAGGCAGCCAGGGGTTGTTAGTCGGCAGGGTGGGAGGGGCGGCGGCAGCTGCCGGCAGCGGCTCCGAGGGGGAGCTCGTCGAAGGGGGAGGCGGAAGTGGGAGGCCCCAAGCGTCGCAAGATGGCGGCGCAGTAGGCGTGGCTAAGACACAAGATGGCGGACTAGCTCCGCCCTGTGAAAGGGCGGGGTCCAAGGCATAAGATGGCGGACTAACTCCGCCCTGTGAAAGGGCGGGGCCTAAGGCATAAGATGGCGGACTAGCTCCACCCTGTGAAAGGGCGGGGTCTAAGGCATAAGATGGCGGACTAGCTCCACCCTGTGAAAGGGCGGGGCCTAAGGCATAAGATGGCGGACTAACTCCGCCCTGTGAAAGGGCGGGGTAAAGCGCATGCGGTTTCCGGCCCGGCTTAGGGCTGACGTCATCGCCGGAGCACTTCCTCCCCTCAGTAGAAGAAGAAGGAGGAAGTTCGCCATTTTGGAGCAGTCTGGGGGGGGGCGGTTGCAAAGAGGCACAGGGCGCTAAACAAAGAGAGAAAGACACAAAGGAGGACAGCAAAGTAATGGAGGGGAAGAGGGAGAGCGTTAGGAAGAATGGGGGTCCTAGAAGAAAAGAAGGAGAGGCAGCCGGGATAATGGGGGAAGGGAGGAGCGGCTCCGGAGCGGCGAGGGAGAGGCGGCCCCTAACGCGGAGCGGCGAGGGAGAGGCGGCCCCTAACGCGGAGCGGCGAGGGAGAAGCGGCTCCTAACGCGGAGCGGCGAGGGAGAGGCGGCTCCGGAAGCGGCGAAGGAGAGGCGGCCCTTACCTTGCAGGCGAGGAGAAGGGAAGCTGGAGAGGCGTCCGGGCGAGCGGGCGACCTGCTAAACCGTCGTGTGGAGAATTCCTCACACGGGGCACCAGTTGCGGTCGCGTTTGCTGCTTCGTGGGGGGGGGGGGCAGCCGGTTGCTGAACCCTCGGCTCTCGGCGTTGCTCTGAGGGTACCGGCGGCGGGGGCTCTTTCCCGGAGGCGAGGGCGAGGCGGGGGACTGGGCCCTAGTCCCCGGCGGAGGCGTGCAAGGAGGGCGGCGAGAAGGAGCAGGCGGGACACGGTTCTTTGAGGGTGTGGAAAACTAAGAGAGCGAGCGCTTTATTAGGGGAGAGCACCAGCTTATATTGGGTGATTAGGGGGCGGGGTAGCTGTAGAGGTCAAAGGCTTGGATTGGTTCAGAGAGGGTGCAGAGGTTGATAGACAGGGGGCGGGAGTTGTTCCGGTAACTGAGCATGCTCACTAGAGGTGGGGGAGTTGCTCTGGCAACGAGGAGTGTCCGAGCAGGACAAGGGGGTGGGGAAAAGGCGGTTCCCTCCGGCAAGCCTCTCCCAACAGTGGTATTTTGGGTGAGGAAATGGGGCCTGCCTCCGGCCTCACTTTCCCAGGCCCGGGGGGCTGTGGAGGGCGCTGTCGCCCGTGCCCACCACCCTCCCCAGGGGCGGATCCGGTCCCCTGGCCCAGGCCCGCCAAGTTGAAGCACGTAATCAGTGTCCCGCAACTTACCTTGGACACTTTATGGCCTTAAGACTGTAACTGTGTAACCAAATAAATCCCCTTTATAAAAGCCAATCCATTTCTGGTATTTTGCATAATGGCAGCATTGGCAAACCGGAACAGGGTGGATTTGCTGAATCACAGGCTAGGTGAATGGATAGTTTTATAAGAAACTGCCAAAGGATTTTTTCCCGACTGGTTGAGCCATGTGTACCTCCACTGGCAATGTAATGAGCAGCCCTCCCTGTTGTCAGTTGTTTCAATGTTATCCCTTATGTTGGGTGAAATCCATGTGCTGTTTCCTGTTGTTTCCTAGACTTATTTGACCATGGGATGCTTAATAAGTCCTATTAAAAGACCATGCCAGCATGGGAAACACTAAGGCTGGAGAAGAATCTTTGAGGATTCCGGCAGGGAGTTCTGATCTAAGCTTACTGGAGATGCCGTGTGCAGGCCACCCCATTTATTTGGGGCAGCTCCCAGAGACAATGGCCCTTGCATGCCCTTCATAGCTGCTCTGCCAGCCTTGGTCCCATCTGTAGTGACTGCATGGTCTGTAGACCCATCACTATGGTGACAGACCCCCATCACCATCGTCTTCAAGCTGTAGAAGCTTTGCTAAGTCCTGTCCATGGCTATTAGCCTTGCTGCCTGTCAGCAGATAACTGGGGACTCTACGGAAGGACAGAGCAGGTTCAGGGCAGCAGGGATGGCCACTGAGGAATGAACTTGGCCATGCAGGGAAACTGTCCAGTTGAAGGCCTCCCCCATGGCACTTACTTTAGTGGTTTCTAAAGAGCTGCACATCAGGTGCAGGGATTTCAAGGAATCCCTCTCTCCCCATCCTCCTGTCTGCCCAAGGTCTTGGCCAAGGTGGGTTTTTCCATTAGCATGTGTGGATCTTCCCAGTGTTTAGAATCATCACAACTCCTTGTGATTTCCTGCCCAACCTCCTGGAGAAACTCAACCTCTCCCCATCTGTGATGGACAAGAGTGCAGCAAATGGACTGGCCACCAAACCTCCCCAAGCCTTTTCCCAGTCACCAGGAAAAGTGTGACTGAAGGCAAGGGCCTCTTTCAAAAGCAAAACTAGCAGGATATGACTCCCAAGGATGACTCTGGACTTGGCATCATGTGATTGAGAGCATCTTCTAACCAAAAAGGGGATGCAAAATGAAACGAAAGTTTCAGTGGCTGAGAGATTCCAAATGGAGCCAAGAGGTCACTCTGGTGGGCATTCTTACGAACTATATAGACAACCCTTTTTAGGTTTTAATGCATTGGAATAGCTAGAAGTAGATACCTGAAACTATCAAACTGCAACCCAGTAGCCTCGACTCTTGAAGACGACTATATAGCAATGTAGCTTGCAATGGGTGACAGTGTGATTGTGAAAACTTTGTGGATCACACTCCCTTTATCCAGTGTATGGATGGATGAGTAGAAAAATGGGGACGAAAACTAAATGAAAAATAGGGTGGGATGGGGGGGATGATTTGGGTATTCTTTTCTACTTTTATTTTTTTTATTCTTATTTTTACTCTTTCTGGTATAAGGGAAATGTTCAAAAAATAGATTGGGGTGATGAATGCACAATGAATGAATGATGAATGATGGCACTGTGAGCAGTTGATTATATACCATAGATGATTGTATGGTATGTGAATATATCTCAATAAAACTGAATTAAAAAAATAAAAGCAAAACCAATTTCCTTCCTCTACAGGGCAGGCAGGCTGATGGGAACGTGCCTCGAAGAGAGAGCCAGTCACTCTGCGTCCACTCACCCAGCCTGGCCATGCTCTCTGCACAGTGCTTGGTGACCCCTGGGGAGTGGGAGCCACCCAGGACACTGAAATCTGGGCTTCTCTGTGTCAGCTCACTCTCATGGTCTTAAACTCAAAGACACCATCATGGCAAATGTTAAAGCTCTCAGTGAATGACTGTCTGCCAAGGATGGATGCACCTCCTGTATCCAAGACAGTAGCCCTTGGGTAGGTGATACCTGATGGATAGAGACATCTTTCTTGCCCTTGACGGTGCTAAAATGTTGCCTATTTCTAAAGACTGGATAATCGATCTTTGTATATCTGTTGTGACAAAATCTCCTCCTTTCTGGAAACAGGTAGTGAATTCCAGAACGAGGAGACTGGAAAAGAGGAACGGCGACTTCTTGGGGTAGGGGGAGAAGAAGTGAGGCCCTGGGCACATCTCTGTCCCCCCAGGGTCTCTCATAACACTGTTGAGGGCTGAATGTGTCCTGCGATTGACTGTGCCCAGTCAGGGCTGGAGTAAGACATGAGACAGAGAACTCCCTTCCTTTCTGTGCTTTGTTAAGTCTCAGTATTATGGATTAAATTGTGTCCCACAAAGACACATTCCAGTCCTAACTGCAGATCCTGCACTGTGGACTCATTTGTAAACAGGATCTTTGAAGATGTTATTAGTTAAGGTAAAGCTGAATTGAATCCAGGTGGGCTTTAATCCGATATCACTGGGGTCCTTATAAGCAGAGGAAATTGGACACAGTATAGTTGGTAGGAGACAGACAGGGAAGACAGTGTGTAACGGAGATAGGGATTGAGTTACGGCTTGCTGGCAAGCTACCCCCAAAACACTACAGGCTTCAGAGAAAGCACTGCCTTGACAACACCTTCATTTTGGACTTTTAGCCTCCCAAAGTCTGAGACATAAATTCCCATTGTTCAACTGGTCTGTGGTACAGACTAAGATACTCAGTGAAGCTTAACCAAAGTTCTCTCAGGGTAGAGAGAAGGTCCTTGGGTTGCCAGACACATGGAAATAATCGAGAGCCCTTCAAGATGAAAAGCAGCCTTGGATTCAGTTTTGGAAGCAACTGGTCTTCTTGGAAACCTTGACCTCCAGGATGCAGGGAAGCAGAGTGTTGAACAAGAAATTGGAAAAGCAGTGGAGTCTATTCCCTTCTCCAGGGCTAGGCCATCTCGGCTGTGTGCTCAACAACTGGTCTGGAAGCAACTTATTTTCTACATCCCCTCTCTTTTACATCCCCCCCTCTTCTACAGACCCCAACCCTCCTGGATGTGTATCTCACTTCCTTGCCAGTGGATGGTCACAGCTCCAGTCCTCCTGCAACTGGGGTGCATCCCAGGGGAGCCACCCCAAGCTTGGGTGAGAAACAGAGGTCTGCAGACAAGCCATGTGGGGCTCTTGCCCTGGTGGGGAAGGGGGCGATGGGAGAGACATTCCTGCTGCCAGTCCCAAAGCAGAGACATAGTTATAGATGAGGTCTAAAACGGGGCAGAGAGAAGGGGGTTGGCAGGAGGGAGGAACCAAAATTCCGGATTATTTTCCATGATCTATATGTGTGTGTATATATATATACAGTTAAAAAATACATATACAGTTGAAACAAACCCTGTATTGTGTAGAGAACCCACAGTAATAGGAGTGTAGAATATTTGTCCTGTGTTGAGCCCTGTGCTGGGACTTTAGTAGCAATGACTGTCAACAATTCCACAGAGAGGTTAAGCAAGTGGACCAAGGATGAACAGCCAGAGGGTAGTGGAACCTAAGCTTGAATCTCGATCTATCTGACTCCAAAATGTCCTTAGTGGATTTACCATGGATACAGGAGAAATCCCACCAGAACACGGTTCACAAAAACACATGCATTCACTCCTTCCACGTGCATTTGCTGAGTATGTACTATGACCCTAGGGATAAAATGATGAACAAGCCAGACAAGATCCTTGTCCTACTCCTTCCTCTCTTTTTACTCTCCTTCTCTAAAAAAGGAAGAAAAGCCTAAGTAAACAGATAAAAAGTAAAATGAGGAGTTGTGATTTTTTTCAAGATAAGAATAAACCAGGGGGGATAGAGAGAATTACAGACACGATCCTACATCTACCCTGAAACCAAATTGATGGATGGTAGGTGGTGGAATGCTGTAAAACATGGCTGCAAATCCCCAAACCCTCCCCTCGAATCTGGGAAGGCTTGTGACTGCTTCAGCAAATAGAGGATGGAGGAAGTGGCACTAGCTGACTTTTTTTAAAAAATTCAGTTTTATTGAGATATATTCACATACCATACAATCATCCATGGTGTACAATCAACTGTTCACAGTACTATCATATAGTTGTGCATTCATCACCCCAATCTATTTTTGAACATTTTCCTTACACCAGAATCAGAATAAGAATAAAAAATAAAAATAAAAAAAAACACCCAAATCATGCCCCCCCCATCCCACCCTATTTTTCATTTAGGTTTTGTCCCCATTTTTCTACTCATCCATTCATACTCTGGATAAAGGTAGTGTGAGCCACAAGGTTTTCACAATCACACTGTCACCCCTTGTAAGCTACGTAGTTATACAATCGTCTTCAAGAGTCCAGGCTACTGGGTTGCAGTATGATTGTTTCAGGTATTTCCGTCCGGCTATTCCAATACATTAAAATCTAAAAAGGGGCATCTATATAGTGTGGAAGAATGTCCACCAGAGTGACCTCTCAACTCCATTTGAAATCTCTCAGCCACTGAAACTTTATTTCGTTTCATTTCGCTTCCCCCTTTTGGTTAAGAAGATGTTCTCAATCCCACAATGCAGGGTCCAAGCTCATCCCCGGGAGTCATGTCCTGCATTGCCAGGGAGATTTACACCCCTGGGAGTCAGGTCCCACATGGGGAGAGGTCAGTGAGTTCACTTGCCGAGTTGACTTGATGCTACTTGACTTTGAGTCTGGGTCATAAAAGGCCAAGCAGTTCCCCCCTGGCTTGCTGGAGCCCTCACTTTTGGATCTCTGATCCACCCAATAAGGAGTATGACCCCTTTGAGGCTATCATGCTTTGAGAAGCCTGAACTGTAGGAAGAGCTACATGGAGGTATTTCCCTCCAAAGTCCCCTGAGTCCCACCTGGTGGCTGCAGCAATGACAGCCAGGTGAGAGAGTCACCTGGACGTCCAGCCCAGCTGAACATTCAGATGACCTCATTTCCCAGCTGACATCTCGCTGTAACTGCAGGACAGACCCCAAGCAAGAACTCACCAGCTGAGCCCTCCAAACTTACGACACATGGAATTGTGAAATACATATATATATATAATAAAATGGTTGTTGTTTTAAAACTATGAAGTTTAGGGTAATTTGGGTACCTGAAACACTGTTGGGATGAAGAGTTGGGAGAAGGGCGTTCCAGGTGGAGGAATCAGCACGTGGACATCGCAAAGAAAGAGCAAGGCGTATTCAAGGAGCCAGAAAGACCCCAGTGTGTCTGGAGACACCTTGAGAATCAGATTGCACATCCCTGGTGGGCCATGGCTAAGGTTTTGGGTTTCATTCTGAATGTGACAGAAAGTCACTGGAGTGCTTTAAGCAAGTGAGGGATGGCTTCTAGTTTGTATGTTTAAGAGTTGAGTCCAGCTGATAGTGAACATGTATGTGCATGAGGCATGTTTACCTCCAAGGTTCTGGATGGATTCCCTTAAGAGAAGAACCAAGACCAGTCATGGGAAATCCCAACACAGAGAGTATGGCTGGAGGAGGAGAAGGAGTAAGGAAACAGAGGAGTAGCCAGTGAAGGGGGATACCAGGTTGTTCTGGAACCCCAGAGAGGGACTGTGATTCAAGAAGTAAGAATGGTTGATTCCACAGGTAGCTGAATAAGGAGAAAGCAAAGATGCCCTGGATTAGGGAACATGAAAGCTATTAAAGACCTGGACAGGACTGTGCTCAGTGGGATGGCGAAGGCACAAGTTAGACTGTAGGGGGCTGAAGAGTGAATGGCATATTAGGAAGTAGACGTAGTCTGTGTAGACAACTCTTTTCAGACATTTGTCTATGAATAGAGAAGAAAAATGGGTAAGTAGTTGAAAGAGGCTATTGTAAATAAGAGAGTGTTCTAAAGGTGGGAGGTGCCAGAGCACATTTGGTGCTGATGGGCATGGTCCCAGTAAAGAGAGAGGGAGGATCCAGGAGAGGGGACAGCCTGCGTCTGAATTTATAGGGCAGGAAAGGGATCGTGACTAGTGCACAAGGGAAAGGGTTGCCCGTTGGTGGGGAGATAGCATGGCATCCAAGAGCACAGAGTGGAAGGTGGAAAGATGAGTGCAAGTGAGTGGGGAGGTGTGTATGGATTTGGCAATAGGAAGATAAGGGGGATATTCACATCTGATAACTTCTATTTCTCGGTAATGTGTGGGGAGAAGACTTGCCGAGGAAGGGAGTTTGCAGGAGATAAGAGAAGTTACATCCTGGGGAACCAGGAAGCCAGCCAACTGAAGAAACACGCTAGGATTGTTGGGCAGGGCAGCACCTAATGGCTTGAGATGAGATTAATTTAAAATGAAGTGAGCCAGATGGCAGCAAAAATGATGGAGTGAGAACTCCCCAAACCCTCTCCTTCACCAAAGCAATGAAAACACTGGCAAAAATGGTCAGATTCAGCATTTTCAGAACTCTGGAAACTAACCAAAGCTTTGCAGCAAGCTTGGGAGCATTTTTCAAGACAAACAGCTAAATATCAGTATGAACAATGAGCTGTGGGGTGATTTAATTTGCCCTATTCCCATTATCCCCTCCCCAGCTTGGTAGTAGCCTTACAAAATCAATAGCCTGCAATCCCAGTGAAAACCAGCAACCTGGCAGCACCTGAGGGAGCAGAACTGGTTCTTTGGAGCTCCTAAAAAGTCCTGTTCCCAGAAAACTGTCATTATTGGACCTGTCTGGCAGTTTCCAGACGACCCCACTCACAAGGGTGTCAGTATTTGAACTGACTTG
Organism: Choloepus didactylus; assembly: GCF_015220235.1. Lineage (NCBI taxonomy): Eukaryota > Metazoa > Chordata > Mammalia > Pilosa > Megalonychidae > Choloepus > Choloepus didactylus. Next base: position 17,820,337 of record NC_051316.1, read on the forward strand.
GAGCTCGCCAAGTGCCAAAAACCTTTTCTCAAGAGACATTTGTCAAAAACAATCAGAGGCAATAGTTTCATATCACTGATGCCTGAGGTGGTAGCTCACAGTTGGGACAAACAATGGGCTAACAAAAAAGCTTAAAAGGAAAAGCCAGGAAATGAGATGCCCCTGAGGACTTTGGAAAAGTCCCAACACATTCCTGAATCTAGAAGGCCATGGGTGTGCACAGGGCTATGTGCAAGCTCAGAAAAGACCTGAGCAAGCACTAAGCACTCATTCCTCGCTGACCTTGAGGTCTTTCACCAGGAAGTTAAGGCTAAGGTGGGATTGTCAGCTGCGGGTGAGCATTGTCGATATGTCCCAACATGAACACAGAGACTGTGGCAAAGAGTGGGTGACTTATTGGTTCCAGACATTTCAGGAAATTTCTGTCCAATCAGTAGCTACCACTACTAGTAGAGACTTCAGTGGCCACACATGACAGACAACACAGACTTTAAAGAAGTAGTTCCAAAAAGTCACTAAACAAACACCAACAAACCTTGGGGAAGAAGGAGAATCTGATCTCCAGTTTCCACTGTATTTAATTTAAATGTCCCGTTTCCAACAAAAAAAAATATGGGTCATGTAAAGGAACAAGGAAGTATGGCTCATTCACAGGGGGAAAAAAGCAGCCAATAGTAATTGTCTCTAGGGGAAAAAAAAAAGACATTTGAAGGCATTGGCTTTCATCTAGATGTTGACACTGCCATTTACAGACCTTTTCTATTCTATTCTATGCACAAGAGTAAGAACTTTCCCCAAATGTCATTTTGACTGTCATTTCTGACCCACAAATTCTGCAGAGCTTTTGTTGCCTCCAAAAATAAATGAAATTCTGAAGGGATAATTTTTCAGAGCCCTCTCTCCAGACAGACCAGGAGAACTGGCCATGCCTATGACTCACACATCCCCTGTTTGGAGGCTCTGTAGGATATGCTTATCTGAGGGCAACTCCCTGACTTTGATGTTCCACCTCCAAACTCTTCCCTCTCCCTGTTATCCCAAAACTCATAACTGATATCTTCTGCAATGTTTTTGGTGGGGAAAAAAACCAAATATCCTAATGTTAGCATCTCATAGTGTTTTCCTCTACTTTATGCCTGCAGTTGTCTCTGGACCTCACCTTCAACAAAAACCAGAATATAAGACAGGCTCCAAAACCTCATTTTCCAATGCCCCACTTTCAGGGCAGCATTTCCTATCCTCTAGTTCAGTTACACATGACCCAACCCCTAACCATGATTTGTGTCCTTGTAGATCCCTCTGTGACACTCACCTCACCATTTTCTCACTATTTGTCACCGCTAGCTTGAATTCATGTCACTTCTTGTCCGGGCTAAATTCTGAAGCCTGCTACAATAATCTTTAGATAAGAATCTCAAATCCTGGCCTTTCTTTCCCTTTATTGGGTATGCTTGGAAAACTCCCAAACTGGGTGAATCTGCCATCTGCTTTCTCCATGCCTGAAAATGAGTTGAGCCCTGATGGAGAATACAACAAAGCTGACTCATTTCATTTCTCTCTTATTGAAAATTTTTCATTTAATAGAAATATTTTTATTTTATTAAATTAATGCAGTCAATAAACATTTTTATTTTTCTAGAATTGACACAAATAGAAAATAGATTTCTCATCTTTGATTTTGGTGAAAGAGCATGGATTTGCTACATTGCATTATTGCATTTTCTCTACCTCAAACAGAAACAAAAATACTTATATTATGTATCAATTTAACCCATCGGTTCCTTGACCTGAGCACCTGTTAGATTCCGGGGATACCAAGTTTACTATGAGGAAATAGCTGCCCTGGAAGAGCTTGTTTTCTAGGTAGGGGGTGATGGTGGGGTGAGTGGAATTCAGATTTGGAAACAGACAATGGTGATGAGAATGACAATAAAAGTAAGTACATATCATTAACAGAGCATAAGGGCTAGACAGACTAACTTTGAGGCTTTCCAGAATGGCTTCTACAAGTTTTGACTTCATCTGGAAAGTCTTATGGGAGTTAGCCAGGCAGTCAAAGCAGACATTGAAGATTTTGGTGAAGGATGGCAAAGGAATGGAGCTTAAATCAATATGGCATGTTCAGGGAATGGCAAGTTGTAGGAGATGAAAAGCGAAGTCTTCACTAAAGAATTTGAAATCTTACATTGATGAGTAATGGGAGCAACAAGCTCTGAAATGCACTGTCAAAAAACCCTGCAGACAATGAGGAGGTACTAGGGTGGAGGTGAGAGACTATGGATTTGAGTTACTGTTTAGTATCCAGTCATTACATCCTGAAGGACTGACTCCCTTTAGTATTTCTTGTAGAGCACACTTTTAGTGACAAACTTCCTTAGCTTTTATTTATCTGGGAACATATTTCTCTCTCCCTCGTTTCTGAAAAACAGTTTTGTAGAATATAGAATTCTTTGTTGACAAATTTTTGCTTTTAGCACCTTAAATGTATCATCCCACTGCCTTCTTGCCTCCATGGTTTTTGATGAGAAACCAGCACTTCATCTTATTGAGGCTCCCTTGGACATGACAAGCTGTTTCTCTCTTGCAGCTTTCAGAATTCTCTCTTTGATTCTACATTTGATTATAATATGTTGTGGTTTGGACCTATTTGGGTTTATCTTGTTTCGAGTTTGTCGTGTGTCTTGGATTGTATATTCATGTCTTGTTAAATTTGGGAAATTTTCAGACATTTCCTCGAATATTTTCTCTGACCCTTTCTCTCTTTCTTTTCCCTTCTGGGACTCCCACAATGCATATATTAGTACACTCCTCAGGTTGTTTCCACTTTTCTTCATTCTTTTCTCTTTCTGCTCGCAGACTGGATGATGGATGATTTCAATTGTCTTACCTTCAAGTTCATTGATTCTTTCTTCTGCCAGTTCCAGTGTGCTATTGAACCCCTCTAAGGAATTTTTGATTTCTGTCACTGCAGTCTTCAGCGATGTTTGGTTTCTTTTCATAATTTCAATATCTCTATTGATATTTTATTTGTTTTAATCTATCATTTTCCAAATTTCCTTTAGTTCTTTGTCCATGTTTTCCTTTAGCTCTTTGAGCATATTTAGGCCCATTTTTAAAAAGTCTTTTTTTCTGGAATGTCCCAGTTCTGATCTTCTAATACTTCAATCTTCTCCTTTGCCTGGGCCATCACTTCTTGTTTCTTTGTAGGTATTTTAATTTTTTTTTGACATTTTGAAATTTTAATATGTTGTTACTGGAATTTAAACTCCAAGGCATCTGTTCCTTAAGCTTGTATCCAACTAGTGTTTTGACAGAGCTTTCTTTGAATGCTGGGGCTAAAAAAACAGGAGAAAAAGAAAATACTTTTCCCAATCTTTGCAGACTGACCTGTGTGTGTGTTCTCTTTAGGGCTTATCCATACAATGTACTTAGAATATAGCCTGAGGCCAAAGCATAGGGGCCACCCTGATTCTTTCTTTGTGTATGTCTTGTCTTGGTCATGCATGAGTGGCTCTAGGAATTCACCTTTTTACATTGATATAAATGCTCCCTCTTCCCTAGGAAACAGTTTTCTCATGACCCCTGGCACTGCACTCTATGTCCTACAGCCAGCGATCTCTGTCCCAGGCAGCCAAGACTTGACTGTTCTCTCATAGCATCCTGTAGGGGAGCTCATTGAGCTGCAGTCTACATGTGGGGTAAGTTCTGGGATGACAAGCCTGTGATGAGCATCCTGGTTCAGTTCCTCAGTCCACCACCAGACAGACTGGGACAGACATATGTGTTAATAGTATGTGCATGAGGGTTACTCTGCTCCCTTAGAGCCAGGACCAGGGACCTGCACTGCGAGCACTGCTGAGGGATGGATGTGGGAGCAGCCAGGGTGCCATGAGATCCTACAACTTGTAAGTTGCCTTTTTTCTTGTTTCAGTGCTTGTCCTGTTATTGCAATCTTTTAAATGTTTTCTGGAGCTTTGAGAAGGGTATTTCTGCAAATTCTTGCTGGTTGTTCAAAGTTTTTTGGGGCAATGGAGCCCTGAACATCTTGACTGGGATGGGTCTTCTCCATTTTTGAAGAATAGCTTTGTTGAATAAAGAAATCTTGGTTGACAGTCTTTTTTTCTTTCAGCACTTTGAATATGCCACTCCACTGCCTCCTGACCTCTATGGTTTCCAATGGGAAATCAGATGTTATTCTTACTGAAGTTCACTTTTTTACAATGAGTCAGTTTTCTACTGCTGCTTTCAGGATTCTCTCCTCTTTTGCTTCCGACAGTTTGGTAACGGTGCATTTACTGTGGGTCTCTTTGAATTTCTCCTACTTGGAGTCCACTGAACTTCTTTAGTGTGTAGATTCATGTCTTTCACAAAATTTGGGTAGTTTACCTCATTATTTCTTCAAGTATTCTTTCTACTTCTTTCTCTCTCTCCTCTCTTTCTTGGATTGTCATAATGCACATGATGGTATATTTGATTGTGTCCCATAGGTCTCTAAGGCTCTGTTCATTTTTCCTCCCTCTTTTTCCTCTCTGTTCCTCAGGTTGGTTAATCTCAACTGACATATCTTCAGGTTTGTTGATTCTTTCCTCTGCCTGCTCGTCCTTACTCTTGAGACATTCAGTTATCATACTTTTGACTCAAGAATTTCTTACTGGTTCTTTTTTAAAATAATTTCTGCCTCTTTATACATGTTATTTGTTTTGTGAAACCTTGTTTTCCTATTTCCTTTAGTTCTTTATATATGTTTCCTTCAGTTCTTTGAATATATTTTAACTAGCTGATTTGAAGTATTTGTTTAATAAGTCCAGTATCTTTGTCCTCAAATGGGGAAAAAAATACTTAAATTATGTATCTGGAACCAGCTTCCTCAAAGGTATTTTTTAAATTCAAACTATAAAATATATTGGGTAGTCTGGGGGATGTACTGCTCAGATGTCCAATTTAGTTGATAGATGTACCATGATTGTGACTAATGAGATAAAAAGAACAAAGTGATGTTGAACAAAAAAACTACTTTCAAAGGGAAAACAGCCTGGAACCGAACCCCGAGTGATGTATCATTCTGTGGTTGATGGAAAGAAGCAACAAAGGAAAGATACAATGGGAGATGAGGTGAGCACTTCTAACCTGTATTTGTGTCCTGCACTGCCCTGAATTCAGTGTCTTGTGCATATCAGGTACTCAGTAAGGCTCTGTTGACTGACAATGTCCTGGGGGGTCAGAGAGACGAGCCAACCAGCAGAAATCATGGAGAAACTCAAAAGGGCGAAGGCAGAAAAAATGGCTTCTGGACTTAGCACCTTCTTTGGTGTCCTCGGCACCCCTGTTGTGTGGCAGCCCAGAGTTTAGAAACCAGATTGTAGAGAGTGGTTAAATTTTGCTCCTATGTAGGGTGCTTCCTCCACTGAAGACACAGAAGTCTGTGAGAATGCTTCACCTTATCTGCTGCATTTTGTACTGGGGTGAAATCATGTGGCTCAGGAAGCAAGATCTGGAACTGGGGCCAGTTCACTGAGAGACTTCTGAGAGATAGCTGTGTCTTTGGGAGTGTGGGATGGAGGTTTCTCAGGAACTTGGGCTCTCAGAGAAGTGCTGGCAAAGACCTGGAAGCCTTCAGCAGGGAGGTGGTGCAAGGCTGGGTTTTGAAATATCAGGAAACATTTTGGAGGGACTAGTAACAGCTCTATGATGTGAAATTCTCCTCAAGGTCAAAAGAAAACCAATGCGTATGGAACTCGAGGCTCGTTGGGTAAAAGTTTTGACTTTTTGACTAGCTCCAGAGACCAAAGACACAACAAGCTCTCATTTGTTGCAGATCTTATCATAGCTGGTAGACCATCAACCCTTGATTCACCTTTTCCTCCTCCTGCTGCTGGCCTGGTTTTTCTCTACCTGATTATCTTTGTACCAACTTGAGAGATCAGGTGAGAACTTGGAGGCAAGCACTTAATCAGCAAGTTTCTGATGAGTAGACGCTGGGTAGAAACTCTCAGTGGGCCATTTTTATTTATATAATTAGATCTCAGAAAGAGTATAAGGGAAAACAGATTGAAATAATGGTCTACAATTAGCTTTATTGCTCACTTATTCATGCTCTTCCATTCCCTGATTTGAAAGATAATTGAAATTTGACCTTATTTAGGAACTCCAAACATAGACCCTGCCTGAAATAGCGAGTCAGTTGAATGGTACCACCCAATCACACTATGGAAGACACTGTCCTCTTCCTACTTAATAGCTGTTCTTCACTTCCTTTCTTGCTAAAAGAACCCAATTTCACATTTAAGTAGGAGGCAGAGAGCCTTTGATCTCAGAAAAGGTAGGTTTCCCACAGCCCCCTTGGTTTAAGCTAGTCATAACAATCCCCTTCTTCTTTGCCACTGATTGGTCTAGAAGGTGGCATAGGACCCTCTTCTGGACAATGAGCATTAAAAAGAAATTTGCCGAAACCTCTTTAGGCTTCTTTCCCCAGTCCCTTCTTTCCAGTTTAGGATGCTGCTGTGATGCCTGGAGTTTTGGTAGCTACTTTGTAACCAGGAAGTGACCAACATGAGGCTAAAAAGCCATTTTGCTGAGAATGGCAAATAAAGGACAGAAAGTGCCTGGTTCTTTGATGGCATCATTGAGCTATGGCACCAGCGCTAAACCCTATGCCCAGATTACTTCTTATGTGACACCACAAAAATATCCTTATTGTTCAAGCCCCCCTGAGATGAATTTCCTCTTATTTGCAGCCCAAACCACTCTTTTTGGAAATACTTTTTATAAAGCTTCAGCCTGAATGCGTGTTACTTTAAACAGACATATTTATTCATTTTAACAAATCTAAGCCTATGTGGTTTTCATTTCTCTCCTTAAATCTTGTTTGTCGACAGACAAGGGAAGGAGGAGGGAACTGGAGAATGTTACCTCCATGCAGGTCCCAGCCAGGCAGGAAGAGGAAGTGAAAGCCAGCCTCACCCTTGAGCTCTCCTGTTTGCTGAGAGCAGGTGTGGAGGCAGGGGAAGTTTCTAGTGAAGCAGTTGTGTTCTGCCCTCTCAGCTCCCAGTAAAGTCTTGGGGTGAGTATTGTGCTAAGGGCATATGCTAAGAGCAGAGGTGAGCTTTGGACTGATAACTTCTTGGGGGCTCAGAAAGATACCTCCTCCCAGGGGTCCCCATCACTCCCAGGGGTGGCTGGGAGGTTAGGCAGTGTGGTGGTTTTAAAACATGTGTGAAAATTCTTTGACACTCTTCCTGTTGATAGGGGTACCTTTTGCTTCCTCCCCTTTGTGACTGTCTTGATGAATAGAATGTGGCAGATGTGATGCAATGCTATGTGATTTCTGAGGCTAGGATAGAAGAAGCCACATGCATCTCCCCATCTGTCTTGGGACACTCAGTCTGGGATCCTCAGCCTTCATGTCAGAAGGGAAGACAGACCACATGGAGGGACCTTGGGGAGAAAGAGAGAGAGAGAGAGAGAGAGAGAGAGAGAGAGAGAGAGAGAGAGAGAGAGAGAGAGAGAGAGAGAGAGGAGCCCTAAGACATTCCAGTCCCCACTTTTCCAGCTGTTTTAGTCTTCCCAACCCAGGCACCAGACATGCAAGTAAAAATGCCTTTGAGATGACCCCAGACCCAGCAGCTCATGAGAGACCCTGAGCAAGAAGTTCCTGGATGAGCCCAATCAAACCTCCAGAACTGCAAGAGGAAGTAATAGTAACTGATCCTATTGTTTTAAGCTACTGTTTGGGGGAGGTTTTTTTTTTCCCAACTAGATAAGTGGAATTGGGAGACAGCAAGCCCCAGCTAGCATTCTCAAGTTACTCTTGGTTCCTTGGTGTATAGGAAGACATGTAAGTGCCCCTAATTCTTTGAGAGGAATGGAGAAACAACTGAGGATGAAGCAGAGGGCTTACCAGGGCCATGGCTTGGCAGAGAAGATACCTGTAGCCAGGGGTGACGCTGTCCAGGGAGGGACTGGGCAGTTGTCATGGACAGAGTGGACTGAGAAAGGATGCTAGACCTGGAAGATCCCAGAGTGGACTGAGAAAGGATGCTACACCTGAAAGATCCAGCCCCAAGCTTCAATGCTGGATGCCAACAAGTGCCCAGGAGCCCATGTTCTAGGGCTCTGAGTGGAGACTGGTACAGCCAGAATATTGTTCAAAAGTATGAGCATGTAGGTCCCAGACTTCCTCCTCCAATAACCCTCCCTCTCCCAAACATCTAGAATCTATTTTGAAGATGGGAGGAGCTATTGGGAGAAAATTGGAAGCATCTATACATTCAAAACCAGCTAAATTTAAATCACTGGATTGGATTTTGTTTCAGTCACTTATTGCTGTGTAACAAAAGAACCCAAACTTTTGGAATTTAAATAAAAAATACTCATTTTTTTCATGATTCTGCATGTGGTTGGCTGGGTCCTCTGCTGATTTTTACTTGGCTCACACTTATGGCTGCATTTGCTGGTGGAGAGCTGGCCTGGGAGGTCCAAGAGGGCCTCCCTCCCTTGTCAGGGAGTCACTGCTGATGCCACTCTCTCCAGGTGGTCTTCAATCCCAAGCTTCATCGTATGGTCTTCTCAGGGCTGCCATCCAATACAGCAAGAGTGGAAGCTGTGGTCTCTTGGGGCTGACTCTCCAGAGCTCACAGGGTTTCAGTTTTGCCCGCCCTGTTGTTCTAGGCAAGTCATGAGGCAAGCACACATTTGAGGGATGGGGAAGTAGACAACCAACCCCCACTCCTTTGAGGGGAGATGCTGTGTGTTTCGGTTTGCTAAGCTGCTCAAAGCAGATACCATAAAATTAGCTTGCAAGTTTACAGGTTTGAGGCTGCAAAAATGTCCAAATCAAGTCTTCATCAAGATGATGATTTCATCCCAAAGACCAGCTGCCAGAGATCCCAGACTCCTCTGCCACAAGGCAAGGCACATGGTGGCATTTGCTGGCCTCTCCATTCTCTTCCGGGTTTCATTGCTTTCAAATTCTTGCCTCCATGGCTTTCTCCCTCTCTCTCTCTCTCTCTCTCTCTCTGTATTCATCCTGTTCATAAAGGACTCCAGTAAGAGGATCAAGACCCACCCTGGACCACATCTTAATTGCAGTAACCTAATCAAAAGGTCCTACTTACAGTAGGTTACGCCCACAGGGATGGATTAGCTTTAAGAACATGATTTTCTGGGGTACATGCATCTCCAATCCACCACACCATGCAACCATATCTACTGTACCACAGACTGAATTTCCTGGAGTGGACTGAATTTAGTTGTCCCTCTTCTTCTCCTCTTCCTGACCCCACAATCCAGCAGGGTAGAGACAAGGGCAGGAGGATGGATTAGTTGAGAGAAACAAAGAACTTAACATTTTCTTTTTTAGCTCTCAGACTGATAGGGTTGTGTCTATCTACTTGGTTATATAAAGCCACCAGAGGGGGAGAAAAATAACACCATTTGTATGAGATTTACTTCCCCAGGACATCTTACATTGAAAAGCATATATTTGTGACATAGTCTCATATATTTCATATTTGCATTTTTCAGTATGCCACTGAAATATCCAGGAAAGCAACTCTTGACTTAAAATAATTAAGATTTAAACAGTCTCTTCATCTTAGTTTGCTAGGACTGCTGTGACAAATTCCACACACTGGCTGGCTTAAACCACAGCAATGTATTGGTTCACATTTTTGGAGGCTGGAAGTCACATGCCTTCCCAGCTAACAGAGGTTTTCCGGACACCATTTGCGCTGGCTGGCCACAATCTTTGGGTGTCCTTGGCTTGCATCTCTGCCCCATCACTTGGCTTCTCCTTCTGCTTAGTCATCTGTGCCTCCATCTATATCTCCTCTCCTTATAAAGTGAAGACCCACCCTCATTTGATTTGGCCTCATCTTAATGGGATCTTTGAAGATCCTACTCACAAATGAGTACACACCTTAACTAATAACATCTTCAAAGTCCTGTTTACAAACGAGTCACACCCACAGGATGGGGGTGGGTGGGTGGAGGGGAGGGTCAGGGTTTGCACCTGTCTTTTGGATGGGAGACAAGATTCAATCCCCTACACCCTTTAACACCAGTAAAAAGTCAGGATTTGAACCCAAGAAGCTAGACTCCCTTTCAGCCTGGGGAGAAGGCAGCGCAGACCTCCTGAAACTCAGCAAACGAGAACACACTTTTCTTCTGCTATCACTTGATCTCAGGCCTGAAACTGCTGACCCAGCTGACATCAGCCTTCCTTCCTGGGTGGGAGCTTTTCTGTGGGGGTTTCTTGCAGAAAGACGTGTAAAGGGCAGGGGAAAGGACAAGGGAAGAGAAAGGAGAAAGAGAAATGGGGCGGGAGGAGGTGGAGGTATGGAGACTCGAAAAGTGATGCTTCCAGAAGCACAGTGGAATCAGTTGCATTTTGTTTTTGAAAACTGCTGCTCCATGGATGATTTCCCAGCAGAGGCGTGCTTTCGCCATTTATCCTAATGGGGTGATGACTTCAAAGCTTAGGTGTAAACATTTATGTGGTGAGTGAGGCCATTAAACATGTTTGTTCTGTTCAGGAGGACCCAGCTCTAGGCCCTGAAACTCCAGACACTATTATTATTATTATTATTATTTATTATTATTATTAATTCATGCCAACAGCGTGTTTTGTCTTGTGATGTGGAACCCTGGACCAACACTTTTACATTAGTGATTTATTATATGTAATTTATGGTGTTACCAAAAGGCGTTCTTTGAGGTGATCCTTTCCAAAGATTTGACTATTTCTTCCATTTATCAACTTTCACTCATTCACACATAATAGAGTAGAAAAGAGAGGAAGTGAAGAAGTAGCAGGGACAGCAGTTTAGAAGCCAGTGAGCTGTGGAGCAAAGAGGGAAGGTGGTGCTCCAAGCCTCTTGGGGACTGGAAATTTCCACCTAGCCGTTTGCTGAGGTCTGTGAAAGGGGCAGCGTGTTGCCTTGTCTTAAATTGCAGATTCCTTGAGGCTGGGACTGGCTTTCTTCAGTCATGCAATATCTGAAAGATTAAATCAAGAAGAGAAAACTGGAATTTTGCTGTTCCAAAAACCTTTGATGAAGTTCTTATGTATATTTACAAGGATGTGCTACTTGGATTTTATGTGAATTTTGACCAAATAATTTTATTTTCATCCATCTCATCACCCCTCCGGAGAGAATATAGAAGGGAAAACCAGCCAGGAAATCCATTTAAAGGCTTTTATCCTCGACAAAGCTTCAGGAATGCCTATCTGTGCCTATTAAGAATCTGAGGCAAAACTGTCAGCCCTTACTTTTCCAACTTTGAGGGTATCTTCTGTGAATACCTCATGGCCTCCGGTTTTATTTTCCAATTTCTTGGCCTGTGTTCAATGGCTCCCAAATTGAGCCCCATCCCCCCATTGCAGGCCTGTTTCCTTCTCCCCTTCCCTATATAAGCAGCTGCTTGAGTTGTTGGCTTCTCTCCAGAGGTCCCTGGGTATCTGTTTTTGCCTCATCACTTCCTTCCAACTGGAAGTCTTGCCTCACCATTTCCTCTGGTTGAAATTCTACCCACCACTGTGATGCAAGAAAAAAAAATAACCCTTCTGCTCCTGAGGAGAGAAGTTAGGTTATTCAGGCTTTTATCCTCAGAGATGGGAGATGAGGGGAGAAGAGCAGTGACCAACGGGAAGGGAAGAAGGAAGCAAAGGGGCCTGAGGGGGGCCCCGTGTGAAGGGATGTTCCATAGACCCCAAGTTTCCTAGGCACTGGTGTGCTCTGTGAAAAACACGGCTGTTGCAGATGCCCCCAAGCCGATCAAGAAAACACCATCCCTCAGACGATGGAGCGATTTGGAAATTCATACTTCCAAGGCTACCTTACTTTCATTGAGAGACGCTGTGGCTCAAATCGCTGAAATCAACTGTGCATTCGCGATGCGAATTCTGGGGTTCTCATTGTCAAGTATTCACATGAAATGCAGAAGAGGGTGCAACAGAAGTTTCCTCCTTGTTTGAGTGGGTTACTTTCATGGCTTATGGAGATTTGGGAGTGGTTGCTGCATGCTATGTCTCCAAAGTGGAGAATTGATGTATCCCAGGAGGTGCACAGGAAGAAAACAGCATTTCTACTTGCATCATTCATCTAAAAAATCAAAATGCTGGCCTTAGCTAATATGTAGCATTCCCTCCCTTGGTCTGTGCCTCACTAGCTTGTCTGCTTTTGACACCCTGCAATGAACTGCAGGAACTACACCTGGTTCAGAGGAGTCATGGGCCGTATCAACCAGCCTGAGCTACAATAACCCTCCCACAGAGGTCAGGTGGCTTAAGAAGACACCTGCAGAGAAACTGCAGAAAAAGGTTGTATTAATAATTTCTCAGGGATCGAGAAAATGGCAGAGCTGATATCTCTGCCTAATGTGAGAGTCTCATCGGCCACATCACTCAACAGGGGCCTCCCCTCAAAATTAAAGTAGCAAGAAAATGATTTGAAAGAGGGAATTGCATCTACTATCATCAATAAGACCTTGCCTAAGGCTGTATGATTTATTGAGATACTAGGTGATGTGCTATTAAACCAATATTTTCAGCAGAACATTTAAAAAATATTCTTTGTCTCATCCTTTAAAAGTTTTGGGGTATGTTTTGCAATGTATATGATGTATAAATACAATAGTTACATGTATATAATAAGCATATATATATATATATATATATATATATATATACACACACACCTATCATGATAAAATGTTCTCACTGATCTGACAGTGGTGCGCATTCAAAAATGTTTGGAGACCCCTCTCCTGATCTCCTCCCACCTCCTTCCTCAGCTCCCTAAACAGGCAGGGGTCTCAGCTTACCAGTCCTGGGTGGTCCATTCAGCATAGAAACCTCTCTGCCTTGGATTAATTCTCTGGTCTTGCCCTCTCCACCGTGTCTTGTCTCCAAGGGAGTTGTCAGTTGGACTTTGATCAGCTTAGTACCGAGAAGGGGCCAGGCTCAGGTGCTGAGAGTGAAAATAAGGAGGGAAGTAAGTCCTTGCTGGAGTCTGACCTAAGAGAGCGTGTGTCAAAGACCAGGATTGTTTGAACACAAACACCCCGAGTCTTGGGCAGCTCTTTCTGCCTGCTGTGGGTGCTGCTCGTCTTTTGGAGCTGCTTTCTGAAGACCTGTCCTGACTCATGCTGCTCCTATGGCAACCCTTTGAGCCTGAGTTTCCCCCGTGGTAAGTGAACTGGGTGTCCCCTGCCCCATGCTCACCAGCCATGAGGGCAATACTTTCCCCAGCATCCCATCTTGCTGTAAAGTGGCCAAGATGTTGGGTGGATTCTGGGAGCCCTGCTTCATTGTAGAAACAGAGCCTCACCGCCTGCTTGGTGCTACCCACCTTCTCCCCCACAACGCTGCTCTGACTTCCTCCATCACATCGCCATGGGGGCCTTGGGCTCAAAGGCCATTGCGTCTGGATGGAAGGATGCAGCACAAGTTCTGCTGGCTCTCTGGTGGCAGGTGTCCCAGCCTCCCTGAGGTCAGGAGGCACGGGGCCTCCGTCTCGCATGGCCATGCCCCTGCCAGGGGCAGGTGGAACATTTTGGAGCGTTGCACATTGACCTTGCCAGGCACGTCAACGTCAGTTTCTGAAGATGGGCAGAACGTATCTGGGATGCCCCAACCAAGGCTCCAGTCACAGCCTCTCTGAACCGTAATTATGATGACACATGACATGTGGGAGACCTTCTAGCCTGCAACCTTGGCCCATCTCAATGGGCAAAGAAAGAATGAAGATGGCACAAGGATTGCTTGTAATAACGTTCATAACAAAGGTTGCCATGTATGATTGGCACTTCTGGCCTGGCCTTTCTGTGTGACACACAAGAGGCCCTTGTTCGCTTCATTTGGCATGAAAGGATCTGGGAGTACCAGATGGTCAAAGTTATTGCTACATAAGAGTTGCTCTATTATCCCCAGATGCCGGCTCTGTCTACATGGTTCTGGCTTGCTTTTTAATGCATGAGGGGTAAAGCAGCGATACCACGGTTGTTTGGGGCAGACTGCAGCTCCATGTCAAGCAGACAATGACAGCAATCACTAGCATTTACCTAGAGCCAGCCACATCTCAAACACTTTCCCAGCCCATGACAGAAAGGAAATGCTTGAATCTTCATCATCTGGATGGTCGGCCAGGTGAAGTGGCTTTGCCCAAGGCCCACCGTCTGTTCATGGCAGCAACCTGTTCCAACCAGGCAACAGGCTCTAGCATGGGCCTCCCCACACCTACACCCACTGCCCACTTCCAGCCATCAATCCTTAGGCTAACTAGATAGCATGGGACCTCTCTGCTGGGTACAAGATGGAGAATTTATACTGGGAACTGCCATAAGGCAGATTGTTCCAGAACTTTCCAGAACTTTCCAAACTAGTGGTGATACTTCAAGTGGATGATAAGACATGGTGTCCGATGGTGAAAGGGTAGGCTTGAGGAGAAGGTAGCATTGGAGGTGGACAGAAGTCACATGGACCCAGACAGATGCTTCCAAGTCTAAGCCTTGCTAACCACCAAGCTTTACATCTTCTTTACCTCCCGTCTAGAGTGGGGGGGGGGCAATGATGTCACCACGCAGCCGGTTGTGAAGAGTAGATAATGCTTATGTTATTATAGCATGATCATCAATGATTGGCAGCTCTTGTTTTAATGAAAACTTCACACAGTGTGGGGAATTATCCTTAATGGGTACAGAGTTTCTGTCTGGGGGTGATGAAAAAGTTTTGGGAATCGGTGGTGGTGATGGTAGCATGACATTGTGAATGCAACTAATGCCACTGAATTGCACACTTAGAAGTGGTTAAAGTAGGAAAATTTGTGTTGTATAGATGTTTCCGCAATAAAAAAAAAATCCACATGGTAACTGAGCAAGACTAAATTGAAAAATAGGCTCTGAGGGCAGATATAGACCTTTGAAATGTCTTAATCCAATGATCCTTAATCGTTGTCGTGCCATGACCTATGGTTTATACCTTTGGAGCTATTAACAAGCTCAGCTTTCTACCAGTTAGTCAGGTCTCTTTATTTCTTTAATTTTTATGTCTTATATATTGTGTTTTTTGGTTTTAGCTTTGTTGTTCAATGGCTGTTTAGAACTCAGTTTCCCTTTTCTTTCTTTGTTTTCATCAGGGATTGTTTTTATGATTAAAAAAGTAGTAATTCTCGATTGTGGTATTATTATTATTTTTTTATTCATTTTATTGAGATATATTCACAAACCATGCAGTCATACAAAACAAATCGCACATTCGATTGTTCACAGTACTGTTACATAGTTGTGTATTCATCACCAAAATCAATCCCTGTCACCTTCATTACCACACACACAAAAATAACAAGAATAATAATTAAAGTGAAAAAGAGCAATTAAAGTAAAAATGAACACTGGGTGCCTTTGTTTGTTTATTTGTTTCCTTCCCCCATTTTTCTACTCATCCATCCATAAACTAGACAAAGGGGAGTGTGGTCCATATGGCTTTCCCAATCCCATTGTCACCCCTCATAAGCTACATTTTTACCACAAATTGTCTTCAAGATTCATGGGTTCTGGGTTGTAGTTTGATAGTTTCAGGTATCCACCATCAGCTACCCCAACCTAAAAAGGGTTGTCTATATTGTGCATAGGAGTGCCCACCAGAGAGAACTCTTGGCTCCTTTTGGAATCTGTCTGCCACTGAAGCTTATTTCATTTCCTTTCACTTCCCCCTTTTGGTCAAGAGGATGTTCTCCATCCCACGATGCCAGGTCTTCATTCCTCCCCAGGAGTCATATTCCAGGTTGCCAGGGAGATTCACTCCCCTGGGTGTCTGATCCCACATAGCGGGGAGGGCAGTGATTTCACCTGCCAAGTTGGTTTAGCTAGAGCGAGAGGGCCACATCTGAGCAACAAAGAGGCATTTGGGAGGAGGCTCTTAGGCACAATTGTAGGGAGGCCTAGCCTCTCCTTTGCAGCAACAGTCTTCCCAAGGGCATGTCCTGTGGTAAAGGGATCAACCCATCAAACCACCAGTTCCCTATGTCTGTGGGCACATTAACAACCATCAAGGTGGGGCAGCCCAATACCCCTGCATTCTCCACCAGCTTCTCAAGGGGGCTCTGCATATTTTTCCCTTGTTCTTTTTTTTTTTTAACTCTTTTTTTTTAAATCAACTGTATAAAAAATAAAAAATTTTAAAAAACATACAATAAAAAAACATTTCAAACAGACCATAACAAGGGAGTAAGAAAGAGACAACTAACCTAAGATAACTACTTTACTTTCAACATGTTCCTACTCTACCCTAAGAAAGTTACCTAATATAGCAACATTTCTGTGAACTTGTTCCTACTATACCCATCAGAAATTAACAGGCCATAGTCATTCCTTGGCATTCCCCGAATGTTAAATTTACCCACGATAGCTAATCTGTTCTTATTGGATTATCGTTCCCCCTTCCTTAATTGCTCTCTTTCCCTAGTTCCCCTACATTCTACATTATAAATCATTTGCTTTACATTTTTCAATGTTCACATTAGTGGTAGCATATAATAGTTCTTTTTTGGTGCCTGGCTTATTTTGCTCAGCATTATGTCTTCAAGGTTCATCCATGTTGTCATATGTTTCATGACATCGTTCCTTCTTACTGCCATGTAGTATTCCATCGTGTGTATATACCACATTTTATTTATCCACTCATCTGTTGAAGGACATTTGGGTTGTTTCCATCTCTTGGCAATTGTGAATAATGTTGCTATGAACATTGGTGTGCAGATATCTGTTCATGTCACTGCTTTCAGATCTTCCAGATATATACCAAGAAGTGCAATCGCTGGATCAAAGGATAACTCTATATCTAGTTTTCTAAGGAACTGCCAGACTGATTTCCAGAGTGGATGAACCATTATACAGTCTCACCAACAATGAATAAGGGTCCCAATTTCTCCACATCCTCTCAGCATTTGTAGTTTCCTGTTTGTTTAATGGCAGCCATTCTAATCGGTGTGAGATGGTATCTCATTGTGGTCTTAATTTGCATCTCTCTAATAGCTAGTGAAGCTAAACATTTTTTCATGTGTTTTTTGGCCATTTGTATTTCCTCTTCAGAGAACCGTCTTTTCATATCTTTTGCCCACTTTATAATTGGGCTGTCTGTACTATTGTCATTGAGTTGTAGGATTTCTTTATATATGCAAGCTATCAGTCTTTTGTCAGATACATGGTTTCCAAAAATTTTTTCCCATTGAGTTGGCTGCCTCTTTAGCTTTTTGACAAATTCCTTTGAGGTACAGAAACTTCTAAGCTTGAGGATTTCCCATTTATCTGTTTTCTCTTTTGTTGCTTGTGCTTTGGGTGTAAAGTCTAGGAAGTGGCTGCCTAATACAAGGTCTTGAAGATGTTTCCCTACATTATCTTCTAGGAGTTTTATGTATTGAGATCTTTGATCCATTTTGAGTTAATTTTTGTGTAGGGTGTGAGGTAGGGGTCCTCTTTCATTCTTGTGGATATGGATATCCAATTCTCCCAGCCCCACTTGTTGAAAAGACCATTATGACCCAGTTCAGTGACTTTGGGGGCCTTATCAAAGATCAGTCGGCCATAGATCTGGGGGACTATCTCCGAATTCTCAATTCGATTCCATTGATCTATATGTCTATCTTTGTGCCAGTACCATGCTGTTTTGATAACTGTGGCTTTATAATAAGCTTCAAAGTCAGGGAGTGTAAGTCCTCCCACTTTGTTTTTCTTTTTTAGAGTGTCTTTAGCAATTCGAGGCATTTTCCCTTTACAAATAAATTTGATAACTAGCTTTTCCAAGTCTGCAAAGTAGGTTGTTGGAATTTTGATTGGGATGACATTAAATCTGTAGATGAGTTTGGGTAGAATTGACATCTTAATGACATTTAGCCTTCCTATCCATGAACATGGAATATTTTTCCATCTTTTAAGGTCCCCTTCTATTTCTTTTAGTAGAGTTATGTAGTTTTCTTTGTATAGGTCTTTTACATCTTTGGCTAAGTTTATTCCTAGGTACTTGATTTTTTTAGTTGCTATTGAAAATGGTATCTTTTTCTTGAGTGTCTCTTCAGTTTGCTCATTTCTAGCATATAGAAACATTACTGACTTATGTGCATTAATCTTATATCCTGCTACTTTGCTAAATTTGTTTATTAGCTTTCTAGTAGCCATATCATTGATTTCTCAGAGTTTTCCAGATATAAGATCATATCATCTCCAAACAATGACAGTTTTACTTCTTCCTTTCCCATTTGGATGCCTTTTATTTCTTTGTCTTGCCAGATTGCCCTGGCTAGCACTTCCAGCACAATGTTGAATAACAGGGGGATAGTGGGCATCCTTGTCTTGTTCCTGATCTTAGAGGGAAGGCTTTCAGTCTCTCTCCATGGAGTACTATGCTGGCTGTGGATTTTTCATATATGCTCTTTATCATATTGAGGAAGTTTCCTTCAATTCCTACTTTTTGAAGTGTTTTTATCAAAAAGGGATGTTGGATTTTATCAAATGCTTTTTCAGCATCTATTGAGATGATCATTTGATTTTTCTCTTTTGATTTGTTAATGTGTTGTAATACATTGATTTTCTTATGTTGAACCATCCTTGTATGCCTGGAATGAACCCCACTTGGTCATGGTGGATGATTTTTTTAATGTGTCTTTGGATTTGATTTGCAAGTATTTTGTTGAGAATTTTTGCATCTCAACATTAGGGAGATTGGCCTGTAGTCTTTCTTTTTTGTAGCATCTTTGCCTGGTTTTGGTATTAGATTGATGTTATCTTCATAAAATGAGTTAGGTAGTTTTCCATTTTCTTCAATGTTTTGAAAGAGTTTAAGTAAGATTGGTGTCAGTTCTTTTAGGAAAGTTTGGTAGAATTCCCCTGTGAAGCCATCTGGCCCTGGACATTTATTTGTGGGGAGCTTTTTGATGACTGACTGGATCTCTTTGCTTGTGATTGGTTGGTTGAGGTCTTCTATTTCTTCTCTGGTCAGTCTAGGTTGTTCATATGTTTCCAGGAAATTGTCCATTTCCTTTACATTATCCAGTTTGTTGGCATACAGTTGTTCATAGTATTCTCTTACAATTTTAAAAATTTCTTTGGGATCTGCAGTAATGTCACCTTTCTCATTCATTATTTTGTTTATATGGGTCTCCTCTCTTTTTGATTTTGTCAGTCTAGCTAGGGGCCTGTCAATCTTGTCGATCTTCTCAAAGAACCAACTTTTGGTGATATTTACCCTCTCTATTGTTTTTTTGTTCTCTATGTCATTTATTTCTGCTTTAATCCTTGTTATTTATTTTCTTCTACTTCGTTTAGGATTGGTTTGCTGTTCATTTTCTAGCTTCTTCAGTTGATCCATTAGTTCTTTGATTTCGGCTCTTTCTTCCTTTTTAATATATGCATTTAGTGCTATAAATTTCCCCCTCAGTACTGCTTTTGCTGCATCCCATAGGTTTTGGTACGTTTGTTCTCATTTTCATTTGTCTCTATATATTTAGCAATTTCTCTTGCTATTTCTTCTTTAACCCACTGATTGTTTAGGAGTGTCTTGCTTAACCTCCAGGTATTTGTGAATTTTCTATGTCTCTGATGGTTATTGACTTCTAATTGCATTCCATTATGGTCAGAGAATGTGCTTTGAATAATTTCAATTTTTTAATAGTTATTGAGGTTTGTTTTGTGTCCCAGCATATGATCTATTCTGGAGAAAGTTCCATGAGTCCTAAAGAAGAATGTGTATACTGGTGATTTGGGATGTAATGTTCTGTATATGTCTGTTAAATCCAATTCATTTATCAGATTGTTTAGGTTTTCAATTTCCTTACTGGTCTTCTGTCTGGTTGATCTATCTATAGGAGTGAGTAATGTGTTGAAGTCTCCCACAATTATTGTGGAAACATCAATTGCTTCCTTTAGTTTTGCCAGTGTTTCTCTCATGTATTTTTGGCACCTTGATTGGGTGCATAAACATATATGATTGTTATTTCTTCTTGTTGAATTGCCCCTTTTATGAGTATGTAGTGGCCTTCTTTGTCTCTCATAACATCCCTGCATTTAAAGTCTATTTTATCTGAGATTAATATTGCTACTCCTGCTTTCTTTTGGCTGTAGCTTGCATGAAATATTTTTTTCCATCCTTTCACTTTCAATTTCTTTGTGTCCGTGTGTCTAAGATGAGTCTCTTGTATGTAACATATTGATGGATCATTTTTTTTTGATCCATTCTGTGAATCTATTTCTTAATTGGGGAGTTTAATCCATTTACATTCAACATTATAACCATGAAGGCATTTCTTGAATCAGCCATCTTATCCTTTGGTTTATGTTTGTCATATATATTTTTTCCCTTTCTCTATTAATATCCTTTAACATAACCATACTGAATCTCTTTAGTCCTGAACCTTTCTCCATGTCTCTCTCTCCTTTCTTTGTTTCTCTGTCGGTAGGGCTCCCTTTAGTATCTCCAGTAGGGCAGGTCTCTTGTTAGCAAATTCTCTTAGCATTTGTTTGTCTGTGAAAAATTTAAGCCCTCCCTCAAATGAAGGAGAGCTTTGCAGGATAAAGAATTCTTGGTTGGAAATTTTTCTTGGTCAGAATTTTAAATACGTCATGCCACTTTGTTCTCGCCTCCATGATGGCTGCTGAGTAGTCACTACTTAGTCTTAAGCTGTTTCCTCTGTATGTGGTGAATTGCTTTTCTCTTGCTGCTTTCAGAATTTGCTCCTTCTCTTCCATATTTGACAGTGTGATCAGAATATGTCTCAGAGTGGGTTTATTTGGATTTATTCTATTTGGAGTTTGCTGGGCATTTATGATTTGTGCATTTATGATGTTTAGAAGATTTGGGAAGTTTTCCCCAACAATTTCTTTGAATACTCTTCCTAGACCTTTACCTTTCTTCCCCTTCTGGAACACCAATGGGTCTTATATTTGGATGTTTTATATTGTCTATCATATCCCTGAGGTCCATTTCGATTTTTTCAATTTTTTTCCCCATTCTTTCTTTTGTTCTTTCATTTTCCATTCTGTCATCTTCCAGGTCACTGATTCATTGTTCAACTTCGTCTAGTCTTGTACTATGAGTATCCAGAAACTTTTTAATTTGGTAAACAGTTTCTTTAATTTCCATGAGATCATCTATTCTTTTATTTACTCTTACAAATTCTTCTTTATGCTCTTCTAGGGTCTTCTTGATGTCTTTCATATTCTGCACCATGCTCTTCTTCATGTCCTTTATATCCTGTGCCATGCTTTCATTGTTCATATTTAGTTCTTTGATTAATTGCTCCAAGTACTGTGTCTCCTCTGATTTTTTGATTTGGGTGCTTGGGCTTGGGTTATCCATATTTGATTTGGGTGCTTGGGCTTGGGTTATCCATATCATCTGTTTTTTTCACATACTTTAAATTTTTCTGTTGTTTTTGGCCTCATGGCATTTGCTTAACTTGATAGGGTTCTTTTAGGATTTGTAGACCGATTAAAATCCTTATCTCTAATTTGTCAGATCTACAGCTTCGTGGCATACACTTTAACTAACCAGCAGGTGGCATCCACGAGCCACCTGTTCCTCTCAAGCCAGTTCTCCCCCATTTTGTCTTTGTGGTGAGTGGGGGTGTGAGTCTTGTGGGGTCCAATAGGTGTACCAAGCTTGCGTGTGTAGTTGGTGTTGCCCACCCTGTATATGGGGCGTGTGTCTGGGCGGTCAGGGAGGGGGAGAAGCTCTAACAATCAAATCTCCCTGGTGTTCCTGGAGATTTAAAGCTGCTGCAATAGTCTAATCCTTCAGCTCAGTACTGCCACAGTGCGTCTCTGCTGCTGACCCACAAGTCCTTGTTATTGGCATATGGCCCCTGAGACTTGCAAGTGGGTCCCTCTTCCGGGCCTTGCACCCCCTGGTCCTCTGTTGAGGGATGACTGTGCTATGTCACAGGTGACTGCCGTCCCCCCAGGGTGGTTCTGGGCTGCTGGGCTGTGTAGGGGGGCTCCCAGTCTGCTGAAAGGATGGCTGAATGTGGCATGTTAATTCACACTGCTCCACCTTCCCAACTGTGGGACAACCAGCTGAGGGTCCACGCCCGATTTTGTGGTGTGTGCATGTGTTATTGGAAGCACTCCCATCACACTGGGTTGTCTGGGAAAGCTCTGGGCTCTGGGGCTGGCAATGGGCAGGAGTGTTCCCTGTCCACTGGGATGATGGCTGTGAGAGGATGCCCCGCCCCCTCCTTGGGAAGTTGTGGTGTTTGGTGAATTTTCTCAGCCACTGGACTTATTGCCTTGTGTCTCAGAGCTCTCTTAGTTCTTCTCTTGTCTTGCCTTGTGCAAATTGCAAGTCTTTGACGCTTTCTGTATTGGGCGTCTTAGAGTAATTGTTTTAGAGAAAGAGAAGAAAATTAAAAAAAGAAAAAAAGGGAAAGGGCCCTCCTTCCAGATCTAATGGGTTATTGAAATGCTAAGAGGCAAGGCAATTAGGGCCATTAAGGATCAGTTCAGGGGGGCAGAGAAACCGGTTTTTCTTCTGGATTTGCATATGAGCCTGACTCTGCCTGACCTCTGCCCTTCCCCTTTCTATGTTCACCAGAACTCCAAAAAGCCTCTGCTTTTATTTTTGAGTTTTTCTTGCTGTTTTTGCTAACCCTATCACCTCTCCATGGGGCTGGCTGCTCCCGGATTCTCCGGTGTCTGGTCTCAGTCTATCTATAATTGGAGTTTGGATCAGTAGAATGAGTTTCAGATAAGAGCCACAACTGCAGTTCGACCTCCTGGTTCCCAGCACTGAAGGCCCCTCCTCCCATGGGACTGAGCCTGACAGGGAGGGGCGTGAGTCCCCTGGCCACGAAGCCTTACAGATTTCGCTGAACTCAGCAGTCCCACATGTTTGTGAGTGTTGTATGAAGTATGTCCAAAGTCAAATTGCTCTGCGGTGTCCGGTCCACACAGTTCCTGGCTTTCTACCTACTGCCCTGGAGGAGTAACTAAACCTGCACCTCACCACTCCGCCATCTTGTCCTGCCTCCTGGTATTATTATTTTTAAAGTAATAATGATCAATAGTAGACAACAAGAAACTAGTAAAGAAATAATTACAGTTTCACATGCTCTCCATCCAAATATCAGGTGTTGGACCCTCAAATATCATCAAGACAACCTGATAGTAAGACAAAGCTGAGTTTCTTGCCTACTGTGGGAAGAGAGAGCCCACATCTGCAGAATGTTGTCAGGGTCTCTTTTGGGGGTGGTAGAATCAGAATTTATTGAGGACTGGAAGCTTGATTTAAGGCAAAGGCTTCATTAAGGTTGGGTAACAGTTCAGGCTTGATGGAATAGGCCAGGGATTTAAAGAATCTTAGGGCACAAACTGTCTGTGGATGCTTTCTATCGAAGGGTTGATGGATCTTTGGGGAATTTCCTGGAATGAATGATGGAGCTGATGGCTGGGCCAGAGTCCCCTGGATGATGAAGTGAAGCTAATGAAGACAGTGGGATAGCAACGCCAGGGTAATGGAGATGGTGAGGCTGTGTGTGTGTGTGTGTGTGTGTGTGTGTATGATTCCAGTGCATGCAGGGTAGTGATGAAATATGCTAACATCATAGTTCTGCATATGTTTGCATGGATTGCAATTTATGATAGTTAAAACAGCCAACACCCAAAACAGCACTGGAGATGGAAAACATGGTTGTGCTGGTTTGGATAAATTATGTTCTGTAGAAAAAGCCATATTGTTTAATGCAATCTTGTGGGGGAAGATTGATTAATCTTTTTGATTAGGGTGTGACCTCTTGATTGACTATTTCCATGGAGATTTGACCCTGCCCAGTCAGGGTAGGTCTTGATTAGTTTACTGGAGTCCTTTAAAGGAAGCTTTCACACAGAGAAGAGGGAGGAAAATGTCCCATGATGTGCTAAGCCAGGACACACAGACCTTAGATGCTTAGAAGCTGACAGAGTTGCTGGCTGATGCTTTGAGATGCTAGCTCAGAGTTTGCTGTGGAGAAGCTAAGAGAGGAAAAAAAACACCCCAACAGATGCTTGCTGATGCTTAGAGATTCTTGGAGATGCAGACAGAAGGATGTTTTGAGATGCTAAGAGAAACCCAGAGACATTTTGGAGAAAGCCATTTTGAAACCAGAACCCTGGAGCAAAGGATCAGCAGATGCCAGCCACGTGCCTTCCCAGCTGACAAGAAGTTTTCCGGATGCCATCGGCCATTCTTCAGCAAAGATATACTCTTGCTGATGCCTTAATTTGGACATTCTCATGGCTTTTGGACTGTAAATTTGTAACCTAATAAACCCCTTTATAAAAGCCAATCCATTTCTGGTATTTTGCATAATGGCAGCATTAGCACACCAGAAAAGTGGCCCTCTTTGGCTCATGCTGCTCCAACATCTGTAGTGGCCCCTGGTTTTGACCTTGTCCATCTTGGACTCAGAGGAGCCCCTGAGAACTTTGTTTGTCCCCTGTCCCACCAAACCCCCTCCCCCATCACTCCAGGCTCTCTCTGTGCTCCTTCCTCTCTCCAAGGCAAAGGGTGATTTTGCCTGCTCTCTTCCAGCCCTCCCTCTTGGTGGCCAGCGTATCCGTCCAGGACCAACCCCTGCCCCCTCCACTGAGAAGCCTCCAGCTCCCACTTGCCACGCGGACAGGCAGCGATGCACAGATCCCTGTGTTGCCACATCCCTGCCCCACCCTGCGGTCTCCTGAGGGCCTGAGTGTGCTGTCTTTACCAGCATGAGGCACATGGGGGCCCTGGAAAGGAAAAAATGTTTGTGTAGGAGTGTGTGTGCCTGTGTGTAGAGTCTGTATGTGTAGGAGTGTGTCTGTGTGTAAGAGAGTATATGTAGGATTGTGTGTGTAGGTCTGCATGTAGGAGTGTGTGTGTGTGTAAGAATGTGTGTAGGAACGTGTATAAGCATGTGTGTGTCTGTGTGTAGGTGTGTGTAAGAGTGTGTGTCTGCAGGAATGTTTGTGTGTGTGTGTAGGGGGGTGTGTGTGTAAGTAGGAGTGTGTCTGTCCGTGAGTGTGTGGAAATATGTGTGCATCTGTGTAGAGCAGTGTTGTCTGTATGTGTGTGCAGGACTGTGTGAAATTGGGGTTGGGGATGGGAATAAGGCAGGATACGTAACCGGGCTAGTGAACGTCTTCACTTCTTTGTGGATGAAAAACCGCACTCTTCACGCTGTCCGTAAAGTAGAAACGTGACCCGTTCCCACTTAACTAGGAACCTTTACGCACTGCGCAGCGTCGCCTTTCTGACCGTCCCCAGGGAACCCCGAGGGCACCCCCGTGCGCCCACCAGGCGGTCCGGAGAGCGGCGCCCTCGGAGTCAGGAGCCCCTGCCGTCAGCGCAGCCCCCCGGACGCCCGTCTCTAGGGCCCGCGCGGGCGAGGCTGCGGCTCCAGAGGACACACCCGTTGTCCCTGCGCACCCGGGGAAGACGGTCTTGGCCGCGGACCCCTCCTTGAAGCCCAAGGTGTCATAAAGCTTGAGGACTCTGAGGTCAAAAGCAAGAGGGGGCTCGGGTGGATGGAAAGGCAGAAGTGGGTGAAGGGGATGGAGAGAGCCCGAGGGGACTGAAAAGGGGTGGGGGCGAGGGGGGGCGGATTCGGGACACATCCCGGAACCGAGCCTGGGGGAGTGCGCGGGCAGGAGGCCGCCGGCCACGCATCGCTGTTTACAGAGATTGCTGTGTTTTCTACATTATTTATCTAATTTGTTATTGCAGTTTCAGACGAATGCACAAAAAAATCATAAACAAAACCCAAGCAAACAAGAACTCAGGGGCTCTGCCGAAGGCACAGATTCATTTCATCACAGGGAGGGCGGTTTTAAAACATGGCTCATGGTGAATAGCGGATTTCCAGCAGTGGGGATTAGCTAAATAAATAAAGTACCTCTGTATTCAGTGGGATTTCCTGCCATTTCAGATAACATTGGAGTAGAAAATGTAATGGCCCTAGAAGATAGCATGGTGTAAGATTATGTGAAAATATCAGGTTTCAAAGTAGAATGGAAAGATCCTGGGTGGAGGGGAAAATGCCCAAAAGGACATTATGGGGACAATTGGAAAAAATTGGAATATAGGACTGTAAGCTTTATATCAAAGTTAAATTTCTTGAACTTGATAACTGCACTTAAGGTGGTTACATAAGTTAATATCTTTGTTCTTAGAAAACGTGCATGAAGTATTAAGTGGTAAAGGAACATGAAGTGTGCAACCTGCTCTCAAATGTCTAGAAAATAGAAAAATAGACACACAGACAGATAGATGGATAGCTAGGGAGATGATAGATAGATATAGACAGACAGGTAGACAGACACTCAGATACATATGGAATGATACAACAAATGTGGCAAAATGTTAAAAGATGGTACATTTGGGTAGTGGGTGTACTGTAGTTCTCTATTATTTTGGCAACATTCCTGGAATTTTGAAACTATTTCAAAATTAAAAATTTTTAAGAAGAATATAAAACACACACACATACAGATATGCACATACATACACACACACACACACTCACGCCACACTCCACCTATGTATGTATGCATATGGAAGTAGACCAAGTAGATACTAGAAATGGTTAATTATGGAAAGTGGGAAGATAAGCAGTTGTTTCTCTCTCATCTGTCTTCTTTTTATTTTTGCTTATCTGTATTCATTTTTTAAAGATAAAGACCTTTGTGTATATAAACTACACTAGATACATGTGCATACATGCACTATATTCATATATGCATACATATACATATATACACACGTCTCTATACCTATTTTTAAAGTAAAGCAATTTAAGGAAAGAAGTGCGGGAAACATTTACTGCTTGCTGAGTTCTGCTAGGCATGGTACTAGTCTGTGCATCTCATCTCATTTACACCTTACAACAATTCTCTGAATATTTTTCTCACCTTACAACAATTCCCTGAATAATTTTCTCATCAATGAGTAAGTTAAGACTCAGAGACACAGCTGCCTGCAGGCAGCCAGCCAACTAGTAAGAGCAGGGGCTATTGTCCTTGTTTGGCCCCAGGCTGGCCTCCCTATTCTCCCCGAGAGCAAGCCATGGCCTGGCCAGTTTCCTGCTAAGCATAGCCCAGCTCATGGCACAGGATACATGCTAAGTGAACAAATGAATGAACCCGTGACTACCTTGTTAGAAATTTTATAGACATCTACTTCATTGTGCTACCTTCCCAATAACACATTAAGCTTTAGGCTTGTTTGCACTAGCCGGGAAAGATCAATTTCAGTCACTGGGGTCATTTCTGAGCTTTATCTGGCCTGATCGTCCTTTTTGATCTGGAAGCTCAGTGCAGTTACTTGCTGACTGTGCTTGCCCATGCAGGCTTTCACCAGACTCTTGAAGTCTCTGCAGAGTAAGTCAGCAGCTGACAAAGCAGGCCTTGAATTCAGAAAACATGGGGCTCAGACCCTCTGCCCCTACCCCGAGAAGTGCTGCTGGGTCTTCTGTCTTTGGCTCCAGTGTTTGTGAGATGGGGGCTTAGTGTCTGTTGTTTTTGGGGTGCCAAAGGAGGTAAAAGCATTGCTTTGCTGATGGCAGGGCAAGCCTCTGCAGAGCTTTGAGCTATAATCCAGCTGTTCCCTATTATTCTCAGATTCAGATCCAAAGGAAAGTATTATGTACTTTGGTTGTGACTAAATAACTGCCTTAGTTTGTCAGGCTTCTGTGACAAATACCACACAATGAGCTGTCTTAAACAACAGGAATTTTCTGGCTCGTGGTTTCAGAGGCCAGAGGTCCAAATCAAGGCGTTGGCTGGAAGGCTGGCTTCCTTCCCAGGTTGGGGGTTCCTTGGATATCCTGTCACATGGTGACGTCCTCTCCTTTCTCTTCCGGGTTCCTACTGATTTCAGGCTTCTCCCTGAGGCCTTCTCTCACTCTGGCTTCTGGTTTCTTCCTCTTTCCAAGGCCTTTAGGAATCCTGATTCAGTTATCCACACCTTGACTAAAGATAACATCTTCAAGAGGTCCCATTTACAATGGGTTCACACCCACAGCAATGCAGATTAAGAATAAGAACCTGTCTAAGTTTGGGGTATGTAATTCAATCTACCACAATAACATTTGTGATTAAGGGCCAAAAAGACCCTGTGTTGTTGGGTTTGCATTATAACTAAATTTTTCTTGCACCTCTCCTGGAAAACTGGGAAACAATTTATGAGGCAGAGGCTTCTTTTTTTTTTAACAAAACCCAGCTCTTCAGCCTCAGTCTTTTGCATGCACACTCCAGACCTGAAAAATAATAATTTGTTAAAGTACAGACAAAAGTGTAATGGTGAATAAAAGCCACAGCTGAAAATATATGCGTACAACCAACAAATATTACTAGGTTTCTCTTTATTGGTTTTTGCTTCGGTAACTTGAATGCACAGGTGCAAGCCGTACACAAGCAGAACGGTACAAGTACACACAGATTGTACTTGCAAATTTCTGTTCACAAAGGTTGCATGTACAGGAATTCATCGTGTTGAGAAAAAAACAACACATTCCCCACTCTTCTAAAAGCAGATGAGGATGTTTCTAAGCCTTAATGTCATTTGCCATCTAAGAGTGGAAAAGAATTTTCGGCTCACAGTTTTGTCTGGTACATAAAGTAGCAATGGTTTGTAGCCAAGATGAAAAGTGACTAATAACCCATATGCCTAGAAGGTTTCACACGGACGTCTATTTTCTCCTTGAACTATAAATTCCATAGTTACTGCTGTAGAGCCTTATGAAGAGTCGTCATTGAAAGGGCCCTTTGGAATGAAATGGTCCTTTCTTTTTAAATTTAACCAATGGTGAGCTCTAAGGTGCAAGTTGCCACAGGAAATTCAAAGCATGAACCCCACCCCCTCCACCCCAGCAGTTTATGAGCCACTGAGGGGGCAGGACTCCTCAAATTACCTCAAGCTGCACAATTTGGGCAATTAATCATGTGACTTCTATTGTTTCGAATTGTTATGTCTTGCTGACACTTCAGGGTGTTACCTTCTCAGGCCTTCTAGACTTTAAGCTTCTTGGAAGTGGGAATCTTCTTTTATGTTTTCCTGTCTCACACCATGGGATGCAATAATGTCTTGAATGTAGCAATGGTCTTTGCAGTAGTTGAATGCTCTCAGCTTTTCTGCTGTTCTTGCCAACACTGGTTCTTTTTAAAACAGTTCCTGCTTCGCGATATTGGACCTCTTTGCTCAGAACAGGCTGCCGGGCATGCTGAATCAGCTTTCTCCTAGCTTATTACAAAGCACCACCCATTTATGATATAGTCCTGAGATGTGTATGACATCTGATGATAGGACCCCATGGGAGCAGAGATTTGCCTGTAGGATAAGGCAAAATTGTGTCCTTCTCTACAAGCCAAGCCAGAGTCTGTTGGGCCTCTTTCCCCACACCTGTAGGCTAAGGGCAAGTTTGCTGCAAAAGAGCTGGGTGCTGGTCTCTGTATTAGGGTTCTCAGGAGAAACAGAACTGACAGGGTATGTGTGTGTGTATATATATATATATGTGTGTGTGTGTGTGTGTGTGTATGTGTATTTGTGTAAGTATTAAGAGATTTATTATAGGAATTGGTTCATATGACAGAATGTGGGGATTGGCATGTCCCAAATTCCCTGGGTGGTCTGCAAGTTGGAAACTCCAAAGACAGTGATGTTGCATTCCCTGGAGAAACTGGCTGGCTGAAGTAGAGACAGAAATTCTTCTTTCTGACTTCTGAAAATCTCAATTCTTGCTTTACAACTCCAATGGATTGGATGAGGAGATTCCCCTCACTGCTGAGGACAGTCTCCTTTGTTGATTGTAGATGCAATCTGCTGTAGATGCAATCGATTGACTATAAGATGCAAATCTATTTACAAAATGTCCTCACAGCAACCACCAGGCCAAGGCTTGCTTGACCAAACAACTGAATACCGTTAAGCTGGCTAAGCTGACACATGTGATCAACCATTACTGTCTCCTTTGACATCCCTTGGGCAAATTCCTTAATTTCTTGGGTTCAGTTTCCTGCATCTAAATGGTGTTAATGCTACATTTGCTTCAAGATGGGGTCAGCCTGGAGAGGGAGGTCCCTTCTGAAAGGAACAGCTGGCTGGCTCGTTGGTTTGCTGGTGTAGCACTCTCTGATTTATCTAGTCCATGGTGTAAGAGCAGAGACTCAGGAAGACCAGGGACTCCTGGCATGAAAACTCACCCCTGGACCCTGAGGCGCTGAGGAAAGGCTTCTTTGAGGATGGGGTTCCTGTGGGTCAATGAGAAGATGGTAGAGAGCTGTGTCTGCAGATAGCTGAGTGATGGCAGCCGTGGACTCTTAGAATCTCTGTTCCACTAACTGGGGACACAAGCCTGGGTGTTTGTGGAGTGGGGTGATGGGGACAGGGCTTTCATAAGTGAGCCAGAAAAAGTGTAAGGACTGCCTGGTCTCTGTAGGCCACCAACGAAGTTAGAGACTTTTGTAGCCACAAGGGATGTTCATTGTCAAGGTCCCAGGTGTTGCGATTCTCAGTGCCTCGTGGCTGTGGCAGGTAAGTTGGGGGCGTGCAAGTGAGGATGGTGTTTACCTCAGCTGCATCGGGCAAGACGGAGGCTGCTGCACCTAGAACTGCACGGGTGCTGCCCAGCAATGCCAGGAGGCTGCTCCTTCTCCACACGCCCCTTCTGTCATCTCAGAGACTTCCGCCAGCTCCCCACCTCCTCTGTGGCCTCTCCTTGTACCCTTGCACCCCAGGTGTGGGATTGGCCTCGTGGAACTGGAGTCGTGGGACTGAGACTGGCGGGTGAGCTTTGTGGGGAGGACGGTGAGGAAACACTGTCCTGGCCTCAGCCATTCATGGCTGCGGGATCTGAGTAAGTCACTGACATGGGCCTCAGTTACCCTCTCTGTAAAATGGAAAGAAGAATGACTTTGAAGCAAGGTCAGTCCCACCCAGTGCCTCTCCCGACTGTGGGAGCTGGGTGGCCCTGTTTCTCTCTCACCCTCCTCCTGGCTCTGCTATGTGTCCCTGCAACCCCACGCCACCATGTGCCCCTTAGCACAGAGGGGCTGCTGCAGCCAGTGTGTGTGTGTGTGTGTGTGTGTGTGTGAGAGAGAGTGCATATGTATGTGTATGGGAGTGTGAGTATGTGTATTGGTGAGTGTGTGTGTGATTACGTGTGTGAATGAGTATGGGTATGTGTGAGTGTGTGAGTGTATATGCTCATACATTTATGTAAGTGGGCTTATGTGTGTGTGTGAGTGAGCATGGGTGTGTGTTAGTAAATGCAGGTGAATAAGTGTGTGTGAGAATGACTGTGAGTATGTGAATGACCGTGAATGCATGTGTGAATGTGTATGAGTATGTAAGTGCATGAGTGTGTGTGTGTGAGTGGGTATGTGTGTATGAGTATGTGTGTGTATGAGTGTGTGAATGTGTATGAATGAGTGTGTGATTGTGTACATGAGTGAGTGCATGTTTGTGTGTGAGTGTGTGTATGTGTGTAAATGAGTGTGTATGAGTAAGTGTGTGTATGCATATGAATATGTTTGTGAGTATGTGATTGTGTGCATGAGTGTGTGTATGAGTGTGTGTGTTCGCGTATGAGTGTGTGGGTGGATGGGTATGTGTGTGCATGAGCATATGTGTGTGTATGTGTATGTGTGTGTGTATGAGTATGCATGAGTGAGTGTGTGTGTTCGTGTATGAGTGTGTAGGTGGATGGGTACGTGTGTGCATGAGCATGTGTGTGTATGTGTACACGTAAGTGTGTGTATGAGTATGTGTGTGCATGAGTGTGTGTATGAATGAGCATGGTGTGATTGTGTGCATGAGTGAGTGTGTGTGTATGTGTATTGCACTGGAGGGAGGAGTGATTATCCTTCCCTGTGTAAATATGAAACTCGCTGTCTGCAGCGCCTGCGGGCGATGGGCTTCATGGAGCACTCTCTTTGCTGACTCGGACATTTCTGTGCATAATCAGGCACTCTTACACAAGGTCTTTGCAAATGCAGCGTAATTGCCAGGACAGCGCTTTTGCTGACATGAAGCCAGGGAGGGGTCTGATGGCTGCAGGAATGCCCTCTTCCCCCAGGGCCCCTCACCTTCCCTGGCTCACCGGAGTCCTCCCAGGACACGCAGGCAGCTTGGCCCACCTGCTTCTGGGCACCCCTCTCCGCAACCCGAGTTATTTCTTGACTTTTTAAAAAGAAAATTAGCATTTATTTTTACCAAGGTAATAGATGCCCAGAGTTCTCAAAGCCAAATAGAACCACAGGACGTGGAAGGAAAGCCAGCAGACTAGAGCCCTGCTCCTCCTGTTTAATTTCTCCTGAAAGTGAGCCTCACATGGGCCACCGGAGCTTACCTGACCTGCCTCTGATTTCTAACTCTGCAATCACTGTGTGTCCTCCCTGCTGGCTCCTCTCACTCAACTTTTTGTTTCTGAGATTCATCCAAGTTGCCATGAGAAACATTGAATTTATTCCATCTCACTGTTGTATCAAATTCCATTGTGTGAACATGCCATAAGTATAACTATTATATAAATAGAGACATAATATATTTATGTCTTATTATTATATACTGTAATTATAGTTATATATATTAAATATAAATATTCAATATAATATGTAATCATATATTTATTACACATGATGCACACATATAGTACATATATTTTAGATATGATTTATGATTATTTATGGTACATAATTTGCATAATATGATGTTTGTATATTATAATATTTATATATACTTTATCCATTCTACTGTTGATGGGCATTTGAATCGTTTCAGCTATCACAAATAATGTTTCTATGAACATTCTGGCACAAGACTTTTCGTAAATATGACCATATTTCCATGGGATATATACCTACAGGTAGAATAGGTTGGCCGTAAAGTGTGCATAAGTTTAGCTTTGTTAGACATGGCCAAGGAGTTTTCCAATGTGGTTGTACCACTTTACATTCCCGTCAGCATGGTAAGGGAGTTCCGGTTGCTCTAAATCCTCTCCAACAGTTGGCGTCGTCAGCCTTATTCATCTGAACTATTCTGGTAGGTGAGTATTGATATTACATTGTGTTTTTACTTTGCATTTCCCTAGTTACTAATGAGGAGGAATTCATTTACATTTGTTTCCTGGTCATTGTGTTATCCTCTTTAAGGGAGCACCTATCCAAATATTTGTCCATTTTTCTATTGGATTGTCTAGATTTTTCTTATTGATTTGTAAGAGTTCATTTCATGTTTGGATACATGCCCTTTGTTGGTATGTACAGGTTTATAGCTTTTAGTCCTTCCTGGTCATTTTAGGGGTGTGTGATGCTTAATTTCGTGTGTCACCTTGGCTAGGTTATGATGTCCAGCTGTATGGTCAAGAAAACATTGACCTTATTGTTATTGTGAGAGTATTTTGTAGATTGATTGGCAACAGTAGTCAGTTGATTGCATCTATAGCTTATTGCGTCTACAATCAACAAAGGAAAGGAGATTGCCCTCAGCAATGAGGGGAGTCTCCTTATCCAATCAGTTGAAGGTTTTAAGGCAAGAACTGAGGTTCTCAGAAGTCAGAAAGAAGAATTTTTGCATCTTGTTTAGTCAGTTAGCTTCTCCTGGGGAATTCAGTGTCACGTTCATTGAAGTTTTCAACTTGTGGCCTGCCTTATGGAATTTGAACTTGCCAATCCCCATGGTTGCATGAGCCGATTCCTATAATAAATTGCCTAATATTCACACACACACATATACACATGCACACTGTCAGTTCTGTTTTTCTGGATAGCACTGACTAAAATGGGGTTTAGGGAGATAACAGTCAATTAACCTACCATGTTTAAGTGGAATTCTGTTCTTAACCCTCTAAGACTGCAATATCCACTCCTCCCACCTTCTGACCCTGATACAACAGAAGGGAGAAGCTATAGTTTCTTTTTTCAAGGATAGAGCTGACTTTCTTCTCTAGTGGGAGGTCATCTTACCCTTTTCCATCTCTTGCTGTGCAGGGGATTATTGCTACATTTTCTTTTGGAAGCCATCTCCCCAGATAGCCTGAGACCTCCTGCTTGTACAGTAAACCCTACCAGCGACAAGTCTTAGAATAGCTCACCCCTTATTAGAAAATGCCATGAAGCTTTAATGTGAGCTGATGGTTTTGGAATTCCTTTACTGTGGCAAGGAGGTAATACTGGGGGCAATTATTCAAGTATTTAAAACAGGTAACTGGTTTCAACGGACCACTGATTTGTTGGCTCATTAATTTTCATGCAAGCTGGGGAAACGATGCTGTTGAGGCTCCACCCCTTGGTCCACCCCAGTTCTGCAGCTGCAGTAGGTTGTGGGCCTCCTATCTCAGGCACATTCAACTCTTTCCTTTGCATGCAAGCTTTCCCCAGCATCGGGGGAGCTCGCCCTGCAGATAGGTTCAACACAGAGGTGCAGGGGAGTGAGCATCCTCGGGGGCAAGCCTGCTTCCTCCTTTTCCTGCCTCCTCCTCAATTCTGTTTCTCAGAGGGTTCCCCATGGGACCTAGCCCAGTGCCCCCATCAGGGACCTCCTCATGATGTACCCTTTGTTGGTGCTTCTCCCTTCTCGGTCTGGCTTTCCCACTCCCTCGTTGTGCTTCCTGGAATCCCCTTTGGTAATGGATTGAACCATGTCTCCCAGAAGGAATGTTCTAGTCCTAATCCTGGGTTCTTGAATGTGAACAGACTCATTGAAAAGAGCATCTTTGACGATGTTGCTAATTAAGATGAGGCCAGACTGGATTAGGGTGTGCCCTGATCCCATATGACTGGAGTCCTTATAAGCAGAGGAGATTTGGGCACCAGAGGAGGTGAAGGATGGGGAGAGGGATGGCCATGTGACAGAGGCAGAGACTGAGCTACGGATTGCCACAAACTATCACCAGAAGCTTCAGACGTCCCAGGAAGCGTGGTCCTGCAGACATCTCGATTTCAGACTCCTACTCTCCATCGCCATGAGACAATAACATTCTATTGTTTGAGCCAACTAGTCTGTGGTATTTGGTGCAGCAGCCCTGGAAAACAAAGGTATTTCCCATATCTTTACTGATATGGGAAAAGCAAATCAGTACAATGGTATCTAGTTTTTATCCCATCAAATTAGCAACCTGCATCTGAGGCTGTACCTGAGGGTGTGCTTTTGGAAGGACCCAAATGAAGGCACCTGCTGCATTCCAGAAAGGATTTAAGACAGTTCATGCAAAATATTTAACATACAGTTTGTCAGGAGGCAACATGGAGAAAACCCCAGACTTGTGTTTTGGTATCTTTCTCCCCAATTATAGCTACCTACAACAGTCAACCTTCCCCAGTCTCTGTAAAAAACATGTGAATGCATGTATGTGGCAGTGTGGGGGAATAATAAAAAAAAAGCATTCAACTTAAACATTATTACAGTAGTTAAGTCAAGCACTTGATTGGCCAAATCTGATGTGACCCCTGCCTTCCACTCTGCTACAGCTCCACATCCTCACAAGGCAGAGGGGTTCTCTCCCAGTCCTCTCTCCTGTTACTGTCAGCACAAACGTTTCCCACAAGACCCTCGCCGGCTCATATCTTCCATCTCATGGGCTGTATGATGGTTAATCTCATGTGTCAACTTGGCTAGATTATGGTGCCCAGTTGTTTGGCCAAGCAAGCTCTGTCCTGATCGCTATTGTGAGAGTATTTCAGTGATGAACTTGCATCTGTAGTCAGTTGACTGCATCTACAATCAATGAAGGAGATTGCTCACAGCAATGAGACGAGTCTCCT
This sequence comes from Choloepus didactylus, assembly GCF_015220235.1. Taxonomy (NCBI): domain Eukaryota; kingdom Metazoa; phylum Chordata; class Mammalia; order Pilosa; family Megalonychidae; genus Choloepus; species Choloepus didactylus. The sequence continues at coordinate 17,856,091 of NC_051316.1, forward strand.
CATCCAAACAGTTGAAGGTCTTAAAGCAAGAATTGAGGATTTCAGAAGTGAGAAAGGAGAATTTCTGCCTCTACTTCAGCCAGCCAGCATCTCCTGGGGAATAAGACTTTACCTTTATCAGAGTTTCCAGTTGTGCCTGCCCTGTAGAATTCAGATGTGCCAGAATTCAGAATCACCTTTTTTCCAGCTTTCTGCCTACCCTATGGAATTCAGACTTTCCAATCCCCATGGTTGCATGAGTCAATTCCTATAATAATTCTCTTTATATATATCTATATCTAATCTATATCTATCTCTGTATCTATTTCTATGTAATATATAAATCTCTTTATATATAAATCACCGTATAGTTATAATCTCTTTATATAATACATTAAATCTATATATATAATCTGCCTATCCATATAAAATCTATGTATCCATATATGTATAGATAAATATCTCTCCTGCTGTTTCTTTTTGTCTGGAGAACCCGGACTAGCCAGGCTGGGAATGGGCCACTGGTCCCCATCCTTACCCCGATCAGTCACTATTTGGGGGGATGGCACTGGCTTCCTGGACCTCAACACACTGTTCTTTGTCTTCTGGGACTGGCACATCATCCCAGACCAGAAAATTTGGGATATGTGTGCAAATAATTAAGGAGGAGTAGCTATCAATAAGGCATCTAATAGTTTTTCTCAGTCAGTCAGTGAACCAGTCTTTTTGATAACCAGTCATGAGACCATCTTTATAGTAAAAAAATTAATATCCATTACATATGCAGAGCATTTACAAGTCAATAGAGACTGAAAAACTAGTAGAAACACGGGAGAGGACATCAGCAGGCAATTCAGCAGAAAAGAAATTCACATTATAAAAGGCATACAACTCGGCTAAGAATGATGAAAAGCAAATCAGTACAATGGTATCTAGTTTTTATCCCATCAAATTAACAAAAATTGAAAATACATTTAATGGGCATATAGTAGATATGGGGAAATGGATGGGAACTCTTAAATTCTGCCAAAAGCAGTATAATTGATGCATTATTTTAGGAGCATAATTTGACACTGCCAAGTAAGCAGCTAGCAAAATTCACATGGAACAGCAATTTCATTTCTAGAATTAGTTTCAAAAGAAATGCCAGCACATTTGCCAATAATATATGGACAGTGTTCATTGCAAGGTTGTTTATAAAGCAAAAAAATTGGAAAGTAACTAAAATGCCTCTCATTAGAGGACTAGTTAAATGAATTATGAAATATTCAGATAATGGCCAGTACGCAGCTTAAGGTAGACCTTTATTGCTGATGTGGAAATGAGTCTGAGTTTTAAAAAAAATCAAGTGACAGAAGAGTACATGTAGTTAATAAATGAAAACCTACATATGCATGCAAATGCACAGAGAAGTTCTGAAAACCCCTACATTGAATTGCTAATGGCTAGTACTTCTGGAAATGGGGTTGGGTGGTGGCAGTTGTGTTTCAAGTGTCATCACATTTTTATTGTGTACACTTCTGTATTGTTTGCAAACATTTTCCTTAGAGAAAATGACTTCTCTCTCTGATAGTAGTGGCCTGGAAATTTAGAGCAATTGTCCCACTAAAGACAAACAGAACGGGAATAATAAATTGAGGAAACAGAGCTCGACAATATGTTTCATCCAAGTAGTCTAGTTCCTGTCAACAGCACTAATAATTTTTCACTTAGGCTGAGAGTAGGCCTTTAGCTCGGATTCAAACATCCTGAGTCATCGAGGATCACAGCAGACCTGGGCACTGCCAACAACTTCACAGAGGAAGGAGAAGAGATGGGGTGGGAGCAGCAGCTCCTGGCAATGCAGGTGGATGACTACACTGTCGGGGAACCGAGCCTGGCCTGACCCCACCCCACTGCCCCACCTTCCTCCATAGCTCTCCAGCCCTCCACAGGTCCCCAAAACACAAAACGTGAAACACTCATCACTCTCCTCATTGCTCCAATACACAGTGGGGCATGCCCAGGAGAGTCTGTGCATGAGAACACTTCAGAGTATATTTTTAAAAAGGTGGCACAGGTTACATCCCATTGCACTAATGTAAGGTCCAGAGAGGGCAGGGTCTTTGTTTTGTTTGCTGCTGTATTTTAAATCCCTTAAACAGTACTGGGCACATGGCTAGAGCTTAAAAATATTTGTTGAATGAATGAATAGATAGAAGAAAGAAAGAAAGAGAGAAAGAAAGAGAGAGGGAGGGAGGGAGGATGGAAGGAAGGAGAAAGATGAATGACAGATAAATCTGGGCCATCAGCCCAGATTATTTATTTGCTAACTTATATTTATATTTGCTAGTTAAATATATGTATAATTAAACTCTGATCTCTTCACTTAGGTGATTTTACAACCACAAAAAGACAACCCAATTAAAAACGGACAATGAATTCAAATACACATTTCTTCAAAGAAGATGTATGAATGTCCAATCAGCATGTGAAAAGCTGCTCAACATCATTAGCCATTAGGGAAATAGAAATCAAAACCATGATGGGATACCACTTCATACTCACTAGGATGGCTATTATTGAAAAAAAAAAGTGGAAAATAGCAAGTGTTGGTGGGAATATAAAATGGTGCAGCCACTATAGAAAACAGGTGGGTGGTTCCTTGGAAAGTTAAACATAGAATTACTCTATGGCTTGGCAATTCCACTTCTAGAATTGAAAGCAGGGCTTCAAACAGATATTTGCACACCAATGTTCATAGCAGCATTATTCATAACAGCCAAAAGGTGGAAGGAACCCAAGAGTCCATCGACTGGTGAATGAATAAACAAAATTTAGTATGGACACACAATGGAATATTATTCAACTGTAAAAAGGAATGAACATGTAAAAAGGGATGATATATGCTGCAACAAGGATGAAACTTGAAGACACCATGTTGAACAAAATAAGCCAGACACCAAAGGACAAGTATTATATGATTTCTTATGTTAAATACTGAGAATAAGCAAATTCATAGAGACAGAAAGCAGAATTTTGGTTACCAGGGGCCCAGCTCAGTAGGGGTTGGGGAATGAGGAATTATTACCCAATGGTACAGTTTCTGTTTGGAATGATTAACATGTTCTGAAAATAGATAGTGGGGAAAGTTACACAACATTGTAAATATACTTAATGCCACAGAATTGCACACTTACAAATGGTTCAAATGAATTTTATGCTATATATATTTTACAACAATAAAAAACAAAAGGAAAAAAGTAGACTTACTGCTGGGCTCTTCCATGAAAATAAGATCAGTGTCATGCCAGTAAATCTTTAACAACTGCCTGGGAGAGGGGGAACAGATGTGTGGAGTGTGCCAATTTCTGTGTTGTAAATATTCTCACCACAGCTGATTTCAAGCTACCAATGTGATGTCACTGAATGAGGAGTCGGAAGAGATGTGTAGTAGCATAAAATATTTCTACCACAGAGTTATGATAAATAATCTCAAGAGCACAGATAATGGTAAAATAATTAGGGAGTGATGAGTTTTGAATATTTATTAACTCTGTTTTTAGTACAATTTCTTTAGTGCTAAGTTTATATAATTTACTTTTTAATAACAGCTGTGTTTTGTATCCAGCTCATAAGATTCCTGAAAATTTAGTAATTGGCTTTTGTGAGCCTGTATGAGCTGACTTCAGCACACTGCTGGATAAGTTGCTCAGAGTAAGCAAATTCAGAAGAAAAGACAAGGTCACAAAATTCAAAACCAATCCAGTAAATCGGTGTGCTGGTTTGAGACTGCTGTGTACCAGTCTTGTGTACCACCCAAACTATGTTATGGGTACAGACTTACTGTGTGTGAGATCTTTTGATTAGATTATTTCTATGGAGATATGACCCTGCCCATTCAAGGTGGGTCTTATTTAGTTCCGTGGTGTCCTCTATGAGAGGATAAAAAGCAGAGACATTTTGAAGTATGTTCAGAGATACTTAGAGAAAATGCCTAGAGATATTTTGGAGACAGCTGTTGAAATCAGAGCCAACACGGAACCAGACACTTGGACATGCAGACGGAAAGATGTTTGGAGTTGCTAAGCTACGAGATGAAGCCCAGAATTTGTCCTGGAGAAGCTGAGTGAGAACTCATAGATGCTTAAGGAAAAGCCACTGGGATCAGAAGCTGAAAGCAACGGAACCCAGGAGCAAAGGACCAGCAGACGCCAGCCACATGCCTTCCCAGCTGACAGGGGGGTTCCGGACACCATTGGCTATTTTTTAGTGACGGTACCCTCTTGTTGATGCGTTTGCTTGGACACTTTGATGGCCTTAGAACTGTAAATGTGTGAACTAATAAACCCTCTTTGTAAAAGTCAATCCATTTCTGGTATTTTGCATTATGGCAGTCTTAGCAGACCGAAACAGTCCGGGTTTTTAATTTGGGTAGTCTCTGCTGTAACCTACTGTTATGGATTGAAATGTGCACCCCACCCCCACCCCTGAAAAATATAGACATCCTCACCCCCAGGACCTCAGAACATGGTTTGCTTGGACATAGAGTCACTGCAGATGTAATTGGTTAAGATGAGGTCACACTGGAGTTGAATGGGCCCTTAATCTGCTATGACTGGAGCCCTTAGAGGAAGAAGAGAAGACACATAAAGATGGAGACACACAGGGAGGAGGTAACATGACAACGGAGGCAGGGGCTGGAGTGTGGCAGCTTCAAGCCAAGGGGCACCACGGATGGCCGCCCACCATGGGAAGTGAGGAAAGGGCCAGGAAGGGTTTTTTCCTGGAGCCTGCAGAGAGCGTGTGGCCCTGCTGACGTCTTCATTTCGGACTTCCAGCCTCCAGAAGTGCAGGACGATACATTTCTGTTGATTAAAGTCACTCAGTTTGTGGTAAATTGTTTTGACCATCCTAGGAAAAAAATGTAACACAAATGCAGCCTTTAAACCAACTCTCTAGGTAAGTGAGTAGAATTGTACCCCTGGGAGGAAATAAGAATAGAAATAGAATAGAAATCAGAACTGGCATAGAATCATGAAAGAAACCAATTGAGATCTGCAGTACCACCACTTCTGTAAATATTTAGTTTACACGTACTGATTAAATTTGTAATCATAGATACACTGTGTGGAAGAGTTTCACCTGCTGTTTACAGTGTTTAAAGCATTCAAGAGTAATTGATGTATCAGTCTTGTGATTTTAATTACATGTTTAGAAGAGGTTGCATTTGCAATCAGTGTTTCAAAGTTTAGGGAAAGCTGATTTAATGCTGTAAGTTTTTGATTTATCAGCTGTTAAGTAGGGTGTATTTAGAGCAGTGGTTCCCTAAGTGTGGTCTGTGGACCAGAGGCAATCAGCATTCCCTGGGAACTTCTTAGAAATGCAGATTCTCAGGCTCTTGACTCAGCCACTGAATCAGAAACTCAGAGGTCAGGGCTGGCACATATGTTTTAATGGGCTCTCCAAGTAGTTCCAACACATGTATATTAGAAAAAGTATGATGAGTAGTCTTTTAGTTTCCTGGCTGCTAAGACAAATACCATACAGTGGGTTGGCTTAACAGCAGGAATTTATCAGCTCTCGGTTTCAGAAGCTAGAAGACTTGCTTGCTCCCAGGTCCAGTATCTTCTGGCTGGTCAGCAACCTTTGGGGTTCCTTGGCTTTTCCATCACGTGGCAATGCACATGGTGGCGTCTTCTCTCTCTTTAGGGTTCAGTTGACTTCTAGCTTCTGGGTGCTTCCTCTGGCTTTTTTCTTTGCCTGCATTTCACTTTGTTTAGAAAGGGCTCCAGTAATCCTCATGAAAGCCAAGCTGATTCAGTGGGGCCACACCTTAACTGAGGTAGCATCTTGAAGAGCTCTCATTACAATGAGGTCCACACCCATTGTTCAGGGTTCAGGTCTCAGGAATTGGGACCTGGTCAGGCCTTTTGTGGGGGCCGTGATTCAATTCCTGACAAGCAGTGTACCTTTTTCTCAATGCACAAAGCCTTCCGGACCTTAAGGAATCTATCAATGCTTGTCTGGTAATTTTTCCACCAAACCCTTTATTCTCTTATAGCCTTGCAGCAATTTTTTCCTTTTCTTTTAAAGTCCAGGATGAAGTAAACAAACCCTGCAACCGTCTCCTCTCTAGGTTTGGGAAATGGAGTCCTATACTGAAGTCAGCTGTGAAGTAAAGGGAGAGCCAGAGCAAGGATAATTGATCAGATATTAATTTGTATTTGTTCTGTCTTGGATTCCCAAACCCCTGTTCTAAGCAAAACAGTGTGTCCTTAGAGCTCCTCATCTTTTGAAAGGTGGAAAGGAGCCACACTTGGACTGTGTGATTGATCTTGAGTTGTTTTTTAAATCTTGAGCTCATGGAAAAGAAGATGCTGGGTGAACAGATGGGAGGTGACAGATTCCAAAAGAGGTGGGGAGGGAGCAGAAACATGATTTAGGGGGCCCAAGCCTCATGTCCTAACAGTTCCCTGGACAATGGCAAGATTTCCAAGGGGAATGGCAACCTGGTGCCCCGGGAAAAATGGCTTGTGTTGTCACCAAAGAGTGCTGGCCTCCAAGCATGGGGAAACTGAGGCAGAGCTGCTGGGTCTGGGGGTTATGGTTACTCAGCAAAGCACATCTGTTCTTTTTAAGTCTCTGAGACTTGGGCACAACCCTGTGTGGCAGGGGAGGGAGACTGAATTTTTTATAGCCCTGTAGGATGGTAGTTCAGAGCCAGATTTAAAAGGCTCTAAAGAAAATAAATATGTGCTTGCTTGCATATCTGAGATTGTGGATGCAGATGTCTTCTGCCAGCTTGGATGATTTTCTCTATCCTTCTCAAGCCATGCATTGCAATCCTCACGTCTCTCCACACAAGTGTGTTATCTTGGTCAAGTCCCAGCACACTGAATAGCTCTCTTCCTTCTCTTTCCCTGTGTTTCAATATGAGGAATATTATAAACAATTTCAAGTGAAAGTGAAAACGACTGGTAGTCAGTTGAAATACTTCTCTTTCAGGGAGATAACTCTTGTATCCAGAGGTCGTTTCTGCAGGTCGGTCAGATAGAACTCTTAATGCCCAGGATGAATTGGTCTTTAGGGACAGGATGTGGGGCATTGCTGCCAGCTGATTCAGAGCTTGGGTGACACTGAGTTGTTCTCCCATCCCTTAAGTGATCAACTCCATATTCTTGTAACTAAGTCTGGTTTTGAACAAAGGTTTGTGCATGAGATATATGTATGAAGAAGTTCTGGAAGCCCACGAAAGTAAAAGGAGATGACTGAAAATGTTAGCTTACTTTCTTGGATTATGTTGGTCTACATTGGGATAATTGTTTTCTGGCTATTGTCAGCATTTTTTTCCTCATAGATTCCTATAAGCTATTTAAACATTAAAGAAATGAACCCTGTCATATATACAACAAAAATATATTTTTGGTTTGTCCTTAACCTTCTAACTTTATTTGCTTTTTTTGGTAGATATAAATGTAAGCATTTTCCACAGTCAAACATCAGCATATCTTTCCTTCATGTTCTTTTCCATTGCTTTTGTACTTAGAGAGCTTTTCCCCACATTGAAATTAGTTACACATTAACCATTTTTTCATCTAATAGTTTTTATGGCTTCGCTAATATAAAACTAGGTTTATTTTTGGTGTGTGCAATAAAGTCAGAGTTTAAGTTGATTTCTTTCCCCGAAATGCCTAGCCAGTATCCCCAACAAATTATTGAAGAATAATTTCTTTATTCATTTGTTTACTCTGCTTTTTTTTTTTAAAAAAATGCTTTATTGAGATAGAATTTGTATGTCATAAAATCCATGCATTTTAAGTGTATGATTTAATTAATTTTAGTATTTGTGGAGTTATGCAAACATCACCATGATTCAGTTTTAGAACATTTCTATCACCCCCAAAAGATCCCTTGTGTTCATTTGCAGTAAATTCTTAGTGCCACCCTCAGCTCCAGACAACCGTTAATCTGCTTTCTCTCTCTAAAGATTTGTATTTTCTGGACGTGTCCTATGGATGGGTTCATACCACATGTACTCTTTGGCATCTGACTTCTTCCACTTACCATAATGCTTATAAGTTTCATCCATGTTGTAGCATTTATCAGTACTTCACTCGTTTTTCATTGCTGAACAGTATTCCATTGTATGGGTGGACCAGATTTGATCCATCCATTCATCAGTTGATGGGCATTTGGATTGTTTCCACTTTGGGGCTTGTTCTAGTTTGCTAGTGCTGCTGGAATGCAAAACACCAGGAATGGATTGGCTTTTATAAAAGGGGGTTTATTTGGTTACACAGTTACAGTCTCAAGGCCATAAAGTGTCCAAATTGGATACCTTCACTGGAGGATGGCCAATGGTGTCTGGAAAACCTCTGTTAGCTGGGAAGACACGTGGCTGGCATTTGCTCCAAAGTTCTGGTTTCAAAATGGCTTTCTCCCAGGATGTTCCTCTCTAGGCTGCAGTTCTTCAAAAATGTCACTCTTGGTTGGACTTGGGGTATTTGTCCTCTCTTAGCTTCTATGGAGCAAGAATCTGCTTTCAATGGCCATCTTCAAACTGTCTCTCATCTGCAGCTCCTGTGCTTTCTTCAAAGTGTCCCTCTTGGCTGTAGCTCCTCTTCAAAATGTCACTCACAGCTGCAATGAGTTCCTTCTGTTTGTCAGCTCATTTATATAGCTCCAGTGATCAAGGCCCACCCTGAATGGGTGGGCCCATGCCTCCATGGAAATTATCTCATCATTGTTAGCACCTACAGTTGGGTGGGGCACATTTCCATGCAAACAACTAATCCAAATGTTCCAACTTAATCCGCACTAGTATGTCTGCCCCACAAGATTGAATCAAAGAATATGGCTTTTTCTGGGGGACATAATATATTCAAACCAGCACAGGGCTATTATGAATAAGGAAATACCTGGGTCATATGGTAAGTTAACATTTAACTTTTAAAAGAAACTGTCATTTTCCAAAGTGGCTACACCATTTGACAGTCCCATTACCAGTGAATGAGAGGCCCAGTTGCTCTACATCTCCTCCAAAACTTGGCATTGAATGTCTAAAAAAAATCCGTTTCTTTTCTATATTTTAAATTGCTACCAATATCAGAGTCCTTCTCAGGGTTATATTTTAAGAGGAACTCGGTTGTTAATTCCTTCTACAGCAAGAGGTGTCCAAACTGCTGTTTCCCTACTTAATACCACTCTTATCTCAGATCCTAGTAACTTCTGTGAAGACTTGTTTTCCCTAAATAGAAAGGAAAAGGAAATATTTGCTTCCCATCCATGGTAGGTTGAATTATTTACTCCAACAAATCATGTTCTTAATCTTCATCTGCCTACCTGTAGGTGAGAACTCATTGTAAACTGGATCCTTGGAAGATGTTATTTTTGGTTGAATTGTGACCCGTGGAATCATGGTGGGTCTTACTCTGTGTTAGTGGAGGCCTTATAAGGAGAAGACACTGGAAGCCAGAGTCCTAGATGGCCTCAGGAAGAAACTGGAAGTCAGCAGATACTAAAAAAGCAGCCACAAGGAGAGAGGGATCGCCATGTGATGGGAGGCAGGGATGCCAGCCAAGGAGCCCCAGGATGGCCAGCAGCCAGCACAGATCGCTACAGATTCCAGGAGAAAGCAAACCTGGCTAGTATTCTAATTTTGGACTTCTTCCAGCCTCAAAACCATGTGCCAATTAATTCCTGATGGTATGGTATTTGTGGTAGCAGCTGTGCTGGTTTTGATGTACTATGTCCCCCAAAACGCCATGTTCTTTGATGCAATCTTGTGGGGGCAGATGTATTTAGTGTTTATTAGATTGGAATCCTTTGATTGAGTGTTTCCATGGAGGTGTGACCCACCCACTGTTGGTGATAACTCTGATTAGATAATTTCCGTGGAGGTGTGGCCCTGCCCATTCAGCATGGGCCTTGATTAGTTCACTGGAGCACTATATAAGCTCAGACAGAAGGAGCGAGCTTGCTACAGCCAAGAGGGACACTTTGAAGAACACACAGGAGCTAAGAGACGAGCTGCAGATGAGAGACTGTTCAAAGATGGCCGTTGAAAGCAGACTCTTGCTACAGAGAAGCTAAGAGAGGACAAATGCCCCAAGAATAACTGAGAGTGACATTTTGAGGAGGAGCTTTGGCTTAGAGAGGAATGTCCTGGGAGAAAGCTATTTTGAAACCAGAACTTGGAGCAGACGCCAGCCACGTGCCTTCCCAGCTAACAGAGGTTTTCCGGATGCCATTGGCCATCCAGTGGAGGTACCTGATTGTTGATGAGTTACCATGGACATTTTATGGCCTTAAGACTGTAACTGTGTAACCAAATAAACCCCCTTTATAAGAGCCAATCCATTTCTAGTGTTTTGCATTCCAGCAGCATTAGCAAACTAGAATAGCAGTTTTGGTAAACTAAGACACCATCTCTTGCTCACTGTCTACAAAGTCATCTGAATTGAGAACAAAGCAAATTTTAGTCTTGATCTGTGAGTCTCATGATTTAGGATTTTGGGAAAGATGAAAATGTCTTGAAACTACCTGAATCCTTATGATGGCTAAGTCTTAAAGCACCACGACTTATTTTGGACATCCAGAGCTGAACAAAGCTTTTCTCCTTGAGTTCTCTGCTGTGTGACCTTTACCCCAAATTTGCCCCCAAGGAGATCTGGGCTGTTTCTAACAGAAAGTGCCAGGACAAGGATCTCGAAAGCAGGTTTTGATGCCAAGATGTTGGTCTGTACTGCTCAACCATTAACCTACCCAGCTCACAGCCAGCAACCTTGCTTCCTCTTGGCATGCATTTTGCTTGCTTGGTCACTGTATCCTTGAGGACATTGGGTTTTTCCACTGTGCAGGAAAGAATTTTTCAATCTGTGTTGTTTCTTCTTCACAGACTTTTTTTTTTTTAACTTTTTTTTGTTTTAATTTTAATTAAATTCAGTTTTATTGAAATATATTCACATACCATACAACCATCCATGGTGTACAATCAACTGCTCACAGTACCATCATATAGTCATGCATTCATTCCCCCAATCTATTTTTGAACATTTTCCTTACATCAGAAAGAATCAGAATAAGAATAAAAAATAAAAATAAAAAAGAACACCCAAATCATCCCCCCCATCCAACCCTATTTTTCATTTAGTTTTTGTCCCCATTTTTCTACTCATCCATCCATACACTGGATAAAGGGAGTGCGATCCACAAGGTTTTCACAATCACACTGTCACCCCTTGTAAGCTACATTGTTATACAATCGTCTTCAAGAGTTCAGACTACTGGGTTGGAGTTTGATAGTTTCAGGTATTTACTTCTATCTATTCTGATACATTAAAACCTAGGAGGTGTTATCTATATAGTGTGTGAGAATGTCCACCAGAGTGACCTCTCAACTCCACTGGAAATCTCTCAGCCACTGAAACTTATTTCATCTCATTTTCATCCCACTTTTGGTCAAGAAGATAGTCTCTCTCCCATGATACTGGGTTCAGATTCATCCCTGGGAGTCATATCCTGCTTTGCCAGGGTGATTTACACCCCTGGGAGTCGGGTCCCAGTAGGGGGGAGGGCAGTGAGTTCACCTGCCGAGTTGGCTCAGTTAGAGAGAGAGGGAGAGAGGGCCACATCTGAGCAACAAAGAGGCACTCAGGGGGAGATCTTAGGCACAATTATATGCAAGTTTAGCCTCTCCTTTGCAGTAATGAGCCCCACAAGGGCAAGTCCCATGATAAAGGGCTCAGCACATCAAACTGCCAGTACTCAATGCTTCACAGACTTTTTTTGCACCTGACTGGAAGAATTAGACATGAGAGTGAAAGAATTCAACTGGTAAGATGACTGTTTTTTCTTTGCTGAGAGCCATCTCTCCAGGATAAGTGGGTGTCTCACCATCGTCTGGCAAGTTTAGCTTCAGAAGCTTATATTTATCTCTGCAAAGTTCTTGTGGAGACCAGGCAGACAGATAAAATGAGGCAGGAGATTTTTAACTGTAGACACTGACTCCGAATTGCCATGTATGTGCTCAGCATTTTTTAGACCTAGAAGCATAGTAGTAACCTTTGCTGGGAGTGACAGCATGCTCTCTTTTCAAGAACTTCTAGCAGGGTTGGCTTGGATACTTTAAGGAAGAATTTCATAGAATATGCAGAACCTTTTCTTCTTTTTAAAATGTAGCACACAGATCATTACCATCTATTTCAAAAAAACTTATTCACTAAATCCCTCCTAGTGGAATTTTTTTTTAAACTTTTTATTTTGAAATATTCTCAAACTTACAGGAGAGTTACAAAAATAATATAAACCCCATACAGAGAACTCCAGCATCCCAGACCCTTTCAGATACCCGGATCTACCAGTTTTAGCTTTTTGCCACATATATTTCCTAAGAACAAGGTGTGCCAGTTTGAATTATTATGTCCCCCCAAATACCATTATCTTTGATGCAATCTTGTGTGGACAGACGTATTAGTGTTGATTAGATTGGAATTCCTTGATTGACTGTTTCCATGGAGATGCGACCCACCCAACTGTGGGTGATAACTCTGATCAGATAATTTCCATGGAGGTGTGGCCCCGCCCATTCAGGGCCTTGATTAGTTTACTGGAGCACTATGTAAGCTCAGACAGAAGGAGTGAGCTTGCTACAGCTAAGAGGGACACTTTGAAGAATGCACAGGAGCTGAGAGAGGAGCTGCAGCTTACAAAGACATTTTGGAGATGGGCTTTGAAAGCAAACTTTTGCTCTGGAGAAGCTAAGAGAGGGCAAACCCCCAAGAACAACTGAGAGTGACATTTTGGAGAGGAGCTAAATCCTAGAGAGGAACGTCCTGGGAGAAAGCCACTTTGAAACCAGAACTCCAGAGCAGATGCCAGCTACGTGCCTTCCCAGCTAACAGAGGTTTTCCAGACACCATTGGCCATCCTCCAGTGAAGGTACCCGATTGTTGATGCGTTACCTTGGACACTTTATGGCATTAAGACTGTAACCGTGTAACCAAATAAACCCCCTTTTTAAAAGCCAATCCATTTCTGGTATTTTGCCTCCCCACAGCATTAGCAAACCAGAACACAAGGGTATTCACATATGTAATAACTGTAAGTCTGTTATCAGCGTCAAGAAATTTAATACCAATATAAAGCTTATAGTCTATATTCCAATTTTTTTTTCATATGTCCCAACAATGTCTCTTTGGCCTTTTGCCCTCCCTTGCTAGATCCCATCAAGGATCATGTATTGCATTTAATTATCATTGTCTCTTTAGTTGCTCTTTCTTTTAATTTTTAAAGTATATAAAGTGTATGCAACATAAACTTACCCATCTCAGCCACTCCCAAACATACCATTCCATGAAATTAATCACATTCACAATCTTGCTGTACCATCACCATTTTCCATCACTAAAATGTTCCCATCTCAAACAGAAACCCTACATCTATTATACATTAATTCCCCATTCTCTCACCTCTGGCAACCTGTACTCCAATTTCGGTCTCCATGAGTTGCATATTCTCTGATATTTTCTTTGTAGTTACCATAGGGCTTAAATTTAACATCCTAAATCTATAACAATCTCATTTGTTTGCTACCAACTTAACTCATTTGTATATACAAACTATGTTCCATCCCCCCATCTTTATGTAGTTTGTCACAAACTACATATTTATACATTATGAGTCCAAAACCACTGATTTATCACCATATTTTATGCATTTGCCTTATAGATCCTGTAGGAAGTAAAAAGTGGAGTTAGAAACCAAAAATGCAGTATTACTGGCATTTATATTTACCCACACAATTACCCTCACTGGAGATCTTTATTTCTTCATCTGGCTTCAATCTACTGTCTATTGTAATTTCCTGTCAACCTGTCAAGTTTCATGTTTTATCCCACTGGCTCATTACCATGTATGGGAAAAATGCCCCTTCTCTGTAGTACCACCTTCCTTGGAAATCAAGTGTCCATATTTGTGTGCTTATAATTCTTGGCTTTCTGTTCTATGCCATTGTTTTTCTCTTTGTTTTTTCTTTCTAATCCTTCTGCTTTTATACACTGGTTTAATTACTGAGCCTTAATCTTGATACCCAGTAGAACAGGTTCTGTCGGGTTTCACACACTCACACACACACACACACACACACACACACAAACACACACATTGGAAATTGATTGGCATTGCACTGAATTTGTAGATTGATTTTTAGAGAATTGACATCTTCCTAATACTGAATTTTTCAAGCCATAAATATGGTATATCCCTCATTTATTTAGATGTCCTTTAAAATTCTTAATATTATTTTATATTTTTTGCTACATAGATTCTTACACATCTTTTTTTTAAATTCATTTTATTGAGATATATTCACATACCATGCAGTCATACAAAACAAAGCATACATTCAGTTGTTCACAGTACCATTACGTAGTTGTGCATTTATCACCAAAATCAATCCCTGACTCCTTCATTACCACACACACAAAAATAACAAGAATAAAAATTAAAGTGTAAAGGAGCGATTAAAGTAAAAAAGAACACTGGGTGCCTTTGTCTGTTTGTTTGTTTGTTTGTTTTCTTTCCCCCATTTTCCTACTCATCCATCCATAAACTAGACAAAGGGGAGTGTGGTCCATATGGCTTTCCCAATCACATTGTCACCCCTCATAAGCTACATTTTTATACAATCATCTTCAAGATTCATGGGTTCTGGGTTTTGTTTGATAATTTCAGGTATTTACTGCTAGCTACTCCAATTCACTAGAACCTAAAAAAGTTTGTCTATATTGTGCGTAAGAGTGACCACCAGAGTGACCTCCCGGTGCCTTTTGGAATCTCTCTGCCACTGAAGCTTATTTCATTTCCTTTCACTTCCCCCTTTTGGTCAAGAAGATGTTCTCCATCCCACGATGCCAGGTCTAGATACCTCCCCGGGAGTCATATTCCATGTTGCTGGGGAGATTCACTCCCCTGGGTGTCAGATCCTACGTAGCGGGGAGGGCAGTGATTTCACCTGCCAAGTTGGTTTAGCTGAAGAGAGAGGGCCACATCTGAGCAACAAAGAGGTATCGGGGAGGAGGCTCTTAGGCACAATTATAGGGAGGCCTAGCCTCTCCTTTGCAGCAACCATCTTCCCAGGGGCAAGTCCTGTGGTAGAGGGCTCAGCCCATCAAACCACCAGTCCCCTATGTCTGTGAGCACATTAGCAACCATAGCGGTAGGG
This sequence comes from Choloepus didactylus, assembly GCF_015220235.1. Lineage (NCBI taxonomy): Eukaryota > Metazoa > Chordata > Mammalia > Pilosa > Megalonychidae > Choloepus > Choloepus didactylus. The sequence goes on from NC_051316.1 coordinate 17,871,275, forward strand.
CAGACCAATACCCCTGCATTCTCCACCAGCTCCTCAAGGGGGCTCTGCATATTTTTTTCATTGTTTTTTTCTTTTTTTTTTTAATTAACTCTTTTTTTAAAAAAATCAACTATGTAAAAAAAAATTTAAAAAACATACAATAAAAAAAAAAAAAAAAACATTTCTAACAAACCGTAACAAGGGAGTAAGAAAAAGACAACTAACCTAACTACTTTACTTCCAACATGTTCCTACTCTATCCCAAGAAAATAACCTAATATAGCAAAATTTCCATGAACTTGTTCCTACCATACCCATCAGAAATTAACAGACCATAGTCATTTCTGGGATTCCCAGAATGTTAAATTTACTGTTGATACCTTATCTGTTCTTATTGGGTTATCATTTCCCCTTCCTTAATTGCTCTCTGTTACTAGTTCCCCTACATTCTACATTATAAACCATTTGTTTTACATTTTTCAATGTTCGCATTACTGGTAGCATATAATATTTCTCTTTTTGTGCCTGGCTTATTTTGCTCAGCATTATGTCTTCAAGGTTCATCCAAGTTTTCATATGTTTCACAACATTGTTCCTTCTTATTGCCATGTAGTATTCCATCGTGTGTATATACCACATTTTATTTATCCACTCATCTGTTGAAGGACATTTGGGTTGTTTCCATCTCTTGGCAATTGTGAATAATGCTGCTATGAACATTGGCATGCAGGTATCTGTTCACTTACACATCTTTTGAAAATGTATTCCTAGATCTTTGATTTTTTGATGTCATTATAAATAGTATGCTTTAAAAGGAATTATCCGTTGTTAACATGCAAGCATGTAACTGATTTTTGAGTTTTGATCTTTATCCAGCTTACCTGTTTTTGTTGTTCTGATGCTAATATGTTTTTTAATATCTTTTTTATTGTAGTACTACATATACAATAAAAAATGTCCCATTTTAGCCACTTTCAAGAATATGATTCAGTGGTATTAATTACATTCACAATGTTGTGCTGCCAACACCACCATCCATTACCAAAACTTTTCCATCACCCCAAACAGAAATAACTCTTCCTCCCCCCAGGCCCCTGGTAACCTGTCTATGAATTTGCATTTTCTGGTTGTTTCATATAAGTGAAATAACACAAACCCGTTCTTTTGTGTCTGGCTTATTTCACTCAACACTATGTCTTCAGTTTTCATCCACGTTATCGCATGCATCAGAACTTCATTTCTTTTTATGGCTGAATAATATTCCTTTGTGTGTAAACACCACATTTTGTTTATTCACTCATCTGTCGATGAACATTTGGGTTGCTTCCACCTTTGGGCTATTGCTCACTTTTAAATTCTAAGGGTTTTCCTGTAGATTCTTTTGGATTTTCTTCCTAGATAATCATATTATTTCTACACATTGATTGTTTTATTTCTTCATTTCCAAACCCTTTATGTCTTTTCATGAACTGCTGCTGGCTATGACCTTCTGTAACATGTTCATTAGCTGTGGTGATGATAATGACATCTTGTCTTCTTCTCAATCTCAGAGGGAAAATGTACATCATTTTGTCATTAAACAGGATGTTTGCTGGTTACCCTTCACCAGAATAAAGACTTGCTCTATTCTGAGTTTTCTAAGAATTAAAAAACAATCATGAACAGGTTGGTGTTTTTTGTTGGCCTGGTTGATCAAAACCTGTATTTGAGACAGTTTAGCAGCATTTCTTACAACTTCATAACTTGTTTTTTTTTTTGTATTAGAGAAGTTGTGAGTTTACAGAACAATCATGCATAAAATACAGGATTCGCATACACAGCCCCACCACCAACACCTTGCACCAGTGTGGAACATTCGCTAAAATTGATGATAGCATGTTTACTACAATTGCACCATCTTTTTTTTTAAACAGTAGCCACCTTTGTTACAATTGATGAAGGACCATTAAATAGTTCTATCATCCGTTATTTACATTAGATGTACTTTTCCTCATATACCATCATATTATTTCCACCTTCTATTAGTATACTACATTTGTTATAACCCATGCAAGAACATTCTTGTACTCGTACTATTAACTGTAGTCCGTAATCTACAATATGGTTCCTTGTGTTATGCAGTCCCATGTTTTATCTTTTAATTTTTATTCTGGTAATACATGCGTCCTAAAATTTCCTCTTTTAACCATATTCACCCCTAAGGTTCAGTGCTGTTCATTACACTCCCAGTGATGTGCTACTTTCACTGCCATCCATTTCCAAACCTTTACCATCAGCCTAAATAGAAATTCCATACACATTAAGCACCAGCTCCCCATTCTCTGACCCCTATCTGTCTCCTAGTAACCTGTAGTCCAGATTCTAACTTTACAATTATTAGATCATAACACTGAGATCATACAATATTTGTCCTTCTGCGTCTGGCTTATTTCACTCAACATAATGTCTTCAAGGTTCACCCATGTTGCTGTATCCATCAAGACTTCATTCCTTTTTGTAGCTGAATAATATTCCATCATATGTATATACCACATTTTGTTTATCCATTCATCAGTTGGTGGACAGTTGGGTTGTTTCCATCTTTTGGCAGTTGTGAATAATGCTGCTATGAACATCAGTGTGCAGATATCTATTTGAGTCCCTGCATTAAATTCTTCTGGGTATATACCTAACGGCTTGATTGCTGGCTTATATGGCAATTCTAAGTTTAGTATCCTGAGGAACTGCCAAAATGTCATCCATGGTGGCTGCACCATTTTACATTCCCACCAGCAATGAATGAGTGTACCTGTTTCTCCACATCATCTCCAACACTTGTAGTTTTCTGTTTTTTTAATATTGGCCATTCTACTATATCTCATAGTGGTTTTGATTTGCATTTCCCTAATTGCTGGTGATGTTGAGTATCTTTTCATATGCTTTTTAGTCATTTGTATTTCCTCTTTGGAGGAATTGGAGAAATGTCTATTCAAGTCTTTTGCCCATTTTTAATTGGGTTGTTTGTCTTTTTATTGTTGAGTTGTAGGATTTCCTTATATATTCTGGCTATTAAAGCCTTATTGGATATGTTGTTTCCAAATATTTTCTCCCACTGAGTAGATTGTTTTTTCACTTGACAAAGTCCTTTGAAGTGCAAAAGTTTTTAATTTTGAGGAGGTTCCATTTATCTGTTATTCCTTTGGTTGCATGTACATTGGGTGTGAAGTCTAAGAAACCATTGCCTGCCCCAAGATCTTGACCATGCTTCTCTACATTTTCTTCTAGGAGTTTTATAGTCCTGGTTCTCACATTTAGGTCTTTGATCCATTTTGAGTTCAGTTTTGTATATGGAGTGAGAGAGGAGTTCACTTACATTCTTTTGCATATGGATATCCAGTTCTCTCACCACTATTTGTTGAAGAAACTATTCTTTCCCAGTTGTGTGGACTTGGCAGCCTTGTCAAAAATCAATTGGCCATAGATGTGAGGGTCTATTTCTGGGCTCTCAATTTGATTCCATTTGTTAATATATCTATCCTTATGCCAATACCATGCTGTTTTGACCACTGTAGCTTTGTAATATGCTTTAAAGTCAGGAAGTGTGATTCCTCCAACTTCTTTCTTCTTTTTAAAGATGTTTTTGGCTATTCAGGGCCCTTACCCTTCCAAATAAATTTGATAATTGGCTTTTCCATTTCTGCAAAGTAGCAATTGGAATTTGGACTGAGACTGCATTGAATCTGGGTAGAATTGACATCTTAATGATATCTAGCCTTCCAATCCATGAACACAGAATGTCCTTCTATTTACTTAGGTCTTCTTTGATTACTTTTAGCAATGTTTTGTAGTTTTCTTTGTACAACTACTTTACATCTTTGGTTAAATATATTCCTAGATATTTGATTCTTTTGGTTATTATTGTAAATAGAATTTTTCCTTGATTCCCTCCTCGGATTGCTCATTACTAGTATATAGAAACCCTACTGATTTTTACTCATTGATCTTGTATCTTTCCACTTTGCTGAACTTGTTTATAAGCCCTAGAAGCTTTGTAGTAGACTTTTCAGGACTTTCTAAATATAGGATCATGCCATTTGCAAATAGTGGAAGTTTTACTTTTCCTTTCTAAGTTGGATGCCTTTTATTTCTTTTTCTTGCTGAACTACTCTAGCTACAATGTTGAATAATTGTTGTGGTAATGGGTATCCTTGTCTTGTTCCTGATTTTAGAGGGAAAACTTTCAGTCTTTCACCAGTGAGTACAATGTTAGCTGTGGGTTTTTCATCTATGCTGTTCATGGTATTGAGGAAGTTTCCTTTTATTCCTATCTTTCAAAGCGCTTTTATCAAGAAAGGATGCTGGATTTTGCCAAATGCCTTTCCTGCATCAATCGACATAATCATGTGGCTTTCCCCTTTGATTTGTTAATATGGTGTATTACATTAATAGATTTTCTTGTGTTGAATGACCCTTGCATAGCTGATATAACCCACTTGATCACAGTGTATAAATCTTTTAATATGCTGTTGGATTTAATTTGCAAGTATTTTGTTGAGGATTTTTGCATCTATATGCATTAGAGAGATTGGTCTGTAATTTTCTTTTCTTGTGGTATCTTTATCTGGCTTTGGTATATGGTGATGTTGGCTTCATAGAGTGAGTTAGGTAATGTTTTAGTTTGCTAAAGCTGAAGAAATGCAATATATCAGAAGTGGGTTGGTCTTTACGATGGGGATTTATTAGCTTACAAGTTTACAGTTCTGAGGTCATGAAAATGTCCAAATCAAGGCATCCACAGGATGACACCTTCTTCCTGAAGAAAGGCTGCTTGTGATCCAGGACTCTTCTGTCACGTGGGAAGGCATGTGGTGGCATCTACTGGTCCTTTTCTCCTGGGAATCATTGCTTTCAGCCTCTGGATGCTATGTCACTCAGCTTCTCTGGCTTTTCTCTCTTAGCTCCTCTCTGTGGCTTTTTTCTGTGTCTTCTCTCTGTCTTTTATCCTTGTATAAAGGACTTCAGTAAGAGGATTAAGACCCACCCTGAATGAGGTGGGTCACATCTCAACCTAAGTTAAGATCCCAATCACCAAAAGATCCTATTTTATAATGGGTCCACACACACAGGAATGGATTAGCTTGAAGAACCTGATCTTTTCTTGGGTACATACAGCTTCAAACCATCACATATAGTGTCCCCTCCTCTTCGATGCTTTGGAAGAGTTTGAGCATGATTAGTATTAATTTTTCTTGGAATGATTGGTAGAATTCACCTGTGATGACATCTGGTCCTGGGCTTTTCTTTATTGGGAGGTTTTTGATGATTGATTCAATCTCTTTACTTGTAATTGGTCTGTTGAGGTCTTCTGTTTCTTTTAGAGTCAGTGTTGGTTGTTTGTGTGTTTCTAGGAAATTGTCCATTTCATCTACTTTGTCTAATTTTTTGGCATCAAGTTATTCTTATGACCTTTTATATTTCTGTGGGGTCAGTAGTAATGTTTCCCCTCTCTTTTCTGATTTTATTTATCAACATCTGCGGTCGCAGTTGATTCGTCTGGGGGAGGGTGGCGGCCGGTTGCTAAATCCTAAGCTCCCAGGATTGCTCCGAGGGTACCGGCGGCGGGGGCTCTTTCCCGGAGGCGAGGGCGAGGCGGGGGACTTGGCCAGGTCCCCGGCGGGAGGCGTGCAAGTATGGAGGGCGGCGAGAAAGGAACAGGCGGGACACGTTTCTTTTTGGATGATGAAAACCAAGAGAGAGTTTATTAGGGGAGAGTACAAGCTTATATCGGGCATTTAGAGGGCGGGGTAGCTGTAAGGGTTAAAGGCTTGGATTGGTTCTGAGAGGGCGCGGAGGTTGATTGAAAAGGGGCGGGAGTTGCTCCGGTAACGGGGAGTGGGTGGGCAAGGTAAAGGGGGCGGTTTTCTCCGGCAAGCCCTCCCCAATGGTTTTTACTTTGGGGTGAGGAAATGGGGCCTGCATTCGGCTCCACTTTCTCAGGCCCGGGGGGCCGTGGAGGGCGCAACCACCCGTGCCCCACTACCTTTCCTAGGGGCTGATCAGTTCCCCTGGCCCAGGCCCGCCAAGTCAGAACTCGATAACAGTGTCCCGCATTTCCCCCTTCTTTTCTAATTAGAGGAAGAAGCTTACCGGAGAGATCCGCCAAGGGATGAGGGAAAGGGGAGGTGGGGGAAGGGATAGGGGTAGATGGTAGTTAGAGAGGCTGGAGCTCGACGTTGGTGTGGCGCCCGGGCGTTCGAGAGGGGCCTCGCTGCTTGCGGGATGGGCGAGGGTGGCGACGCTGCGGAGGGTCAGCTTCTTCAGTGGAGGTAAGTTGTTGATACTGGACTTGCACAAATGATGAAAAGACAGCATTGGCTTGGTTCTTAGCAAGCTGGACAATTCTGCGGATAATGCAGGGCCCTAGGGTGAGAGCTAGAATAATCATTAGTAGGGGGCCGAGGAGAGGGAGGAGGTATGGGAGGAGGGGGGTAAAGATGTGGGACCAATAGTTGGTGGCTTCACGGTCTTTTTTGCGTTGTTCCAGTCCCTCTCGGACCTTTTTTAGGCTGTCCTCGGCGAGCCCTGTGGAATTGGCATATACACAGCACTCTTCTCCTAGGGCGGCGCAGAGGCCTCCTTCTTTGAGGAGGAGAAGGTCGAGGCCTCGGCGGTTTTGGAGTACGACCTCAGAGAGGGAATTGACAGAATTTTTAAGATGGGAAATAGCGTTTTGTAGGTGACGAATGTCCTCGTCAACAGCCGCCCGGAGGTGAGTTAGGGCGGAGCCTTGACTGGCTAATGCAGCGATTCCGGTGCCAGCGCCTGCAAGACCTAGGAGGGAGGCAATCGTGAGGGCGGTGATGGGTTCTCGCTTTTGCAGTGGAGCAGGGGCTGCAGTTCTTTCCAGGCGGAGGAAGAAGTCTTCCTCGCTGTGGTATAGGACCCTAGGGATAAGGACAATTAGGAGGCAAGTTTCATTAGTTGTATTGAGGGTTTGCACGTTAAGGCAGGGGGTAAGTCCTGTAGAGGAGCAGAGCCATTGGGAGGAGTTATGAGGAATGAGAAATTTGGCAGAGCTGCTGGGAGATGAGTAGCTGGCACAGGCAGTGAGGCTGGGAGAGTTACTGGAGCGAGGGCGGATGCACTTTCCTGTAAAGGAGACTGAATGAAAGGTTAGGGGGACGGCAGAGGTATTCCAATTACATTCCGAGGGGCTGTTCTCTGTGTTTTCTGAAAAGGAGAGGTTGGAGGCAACTGGCTCATACAGGGGGGAGGAAGTGGAGAGGCAAAGCCAACAAGAGGAGGTAAGATTGGGGTTGGAGGAATTCACTGAGGTGAAGGCCGCTTGGATAAGGCCGAGGAGGGGAGAAGAGTAGTGAGAGGAGTAGCGAGAGGGGGGTAGAGGAGGTCGGGGTGGTGGGGTTGGCGATGCATTGTTTGCAGTTGAGGTACGGCTTCCGGTTGCGCTGCTTGTACCTGAGGTGCGGCTGGGGGGCTGTGGAAAAAGGGGGTTAATGACTTTGTTGGGACTTATGCCAGAGGGTGTTTTTAATGCAGTATTTTGGCCTGGTTGGTTTGCAGCCTCTTTTTTTATGAGAATATGCGTGGGAAGGGGCCACTGCTCCACCCATATAGGTTCCTCAGTATCCCACTGCAGAGGAACGGGCGCTGGAGGTGTTAAACGAGCAGTGGCGCACATTATTGGGGGGACTGCGTGGTAAGCACTGCCCCAGAGGCGGCGAGGATGTCACGGCCCCATAAAATTTGGTCTATGGTGTGTAGAAATAACGGGCGGAAGGTGCCTGAGTGGCCCTCTTCATCCTCCCACTTAATGGGCCTTATGGCCTGAAGAGAGGTGGAGGTACCAGTGACTCCCACTACCGAGGGACCATCGAGAACCATGCACATGGTGGCATACTGAGCGGGCATGCAAGAGACCTCTGCCCCTGAATCGAGCGTGCCCGTGTACCATTGCCCCTCTATTCTTAACTTACGAGTAGGCTTTTCTGGGGTGATAGGGACTGTCCAGAGAAGCGTTTTACTGCCGGTGAAGTGATTAGCTTTATTAGAACCGGCCGGCATGCTGCCTCTTAGGGGCGGGGCTGAGGCTTGCCCCGCTTGGAGTTTAAAGCTTGCTCAGTGCCCTGGCGCTGACTGCCGTCAGGGCACCAGGGATAGCAGAGGTTTTTTAAGCTATTCTTGCTAAGATCTCTGGGGCTGCTCTTGCAGTCGCGCGCCCAGTGATAGCCACGCTGGCAGCGTGGGCAAGGAGTGGGAGGGGGGCGCCCATTACGCTGCATGAAAGGTAGGCGGTTGATTTCTGCATTGGGGCACTCCCGTGCAAAATGACCGCTCTGCCCGCACTTAAAACAACCGGTGGTGGCGGCTAAGGCGGCAGTGACAGCGCCAGAGACAGCCTGGGCTAGGGACGCGGCAGCTGGGTCAAAGGCGCTGCAGGCGAGAACCCAGTCATCTAGACTTTTTTCCCTCAAGGGGAGAATGGCTTGCTTACAGGGGGGGTTAGCCCCTTCTAGAATGAGTTCTCGGGTGAGAGCTAGCTGGGCTTGGGGGTTGCTAACTTTTCTAGCGCAGGTTTCTTCGACTCTGGATACGAAGGTGGCGAAAGGTTCGTTTGGCTCCTGGAGGAGCTTGGTAAAGCTGTCAGGTCGACGGGCAGAGCAGTTGGCAAACGCGCGTAAGGCGATGCCTCTGAGGATAGTCCAGAAGGTGGCAGGGACATTAATATAAGCAGACGCATTTAGAAATGCTCCCGTGCCTAAATAGGCTTCGGGGGGATGATAGACTCCAGTGGCTGCGTCTTGCTCACTTTGCTTAGCGGCTTCCGCCTGGAAGTGAGCACGCCAATCAATAAACTGGCCGGGGTTAAGAATGGAACGGGCAAGCGAGGCCCAGTCTTGGGGGATGCAAAAGTCCATGCCGAGATCCTGCAGTATTTGGGAAGCGTATGGGCTACCCAACCCGTCCTCCTTGACGGCCCTGCGAAGCTGCTTAATAGTATTAGAGTCAATGGGATACCAGTCATACGGTTTCTGTGGTGTGGGGGTAAGGTTAAGAGGAAAGCAGCGAAAGGCACGAGAGAAAGGAGGATGCGCTTGCAGAGGGCTTGGCGCGGGAGTGGGGGTAGGGGGAGCGTTGCCCCAAGGGTTGCCTTGAGGTGTAGAAGGCAGCCAGGGGTTGTTAGTCGGCAGGGTGGGAGGAGCGGCGGCAGCTGCCGGTAGCGGCTCCGAGGGGGAGCTCGCCGGAGGGGGAGGCGGAAGTGGGAGGCCCCAAGTGTCGCAAGACGGCGGCGCGGTGGGAGTGGCTAAGGCATAAGATGGCGGACTAGCTCCGCCCTGTGAAAGGGCGGGGCCCAAGGCATAAGATGGCGGACTAACTCCGCCCTGTGGAAGGGCGGGGTAAAGCGCATGCGGTTTCCGGCCCAGCTTAGGGCTGACGTCATCGCCGGAGCACTTCCTCCCCTCGATGGAAGAAGAAGGAGGAAGTTCGCCATCTTGGCGAGGCTTAGTATTGCTTTGTTTTTGGGGGGCGATTTCGAGCGCGTTGTTAATTTGCTCGACTAAGGATTCTGTGTCCGAATCGTGGTCTACATTAGTATCGCTGTCTGAATCTGTTGGCTGGGTTGATAGGGCCTCCTTGGATTTAATGGGGCCTCGATCAGGGGGGAGGGAGCCTTGAAGGCAGGAGCGGACGGTTATTAAGGTGGGGAGCAAGCCGGGAGGGAAGCGCTTGCTCTCATGTTCCATGGCGTTGGTGACCCGATCAATAAGGCGATCATAAGTAACAGGGTCCCAAAGATGGCAAGTGGCGAGCCATGGGTTAAAGGGCAGCAGGAGGTCCCAGTATACTTGCAGCTGCCGGACAGACACTTTACAGCGATGTGTGTCTAGGAGACCCGCCAGAGCGCGAACTTGGGGTGCTTGGCGTGCAGATAGACGATTACCCATAGCGGAGTGAGAAAAGAGAAAAAAGGGGGGTTGATTATTGAGTAAAGAAAATGAGGTAAACTGTGGCAGCGAGGCCGAAGGAGATGGTGAGAATGGAAGGCAGGAGCCTCTAGTAGCGAGAGCAGTTTGGGGGGGGGGGCGGTTGCAAAGAGGCACACCGCGCGAAACAAAGAAACAAAGACACAGAGGACCACAGCAAAGTAATGGAGGGGAAGAGGGAAAGCTACTGGAGGAAGAGTGTTAGGAGGAATGGGGGGGATATAGGAAGAAAAGACGAAAGGTAGTCGGGGGTAAGAGTTAGGTTAACGCGGGAAAGGAAGAGCGGCCCGGGCGCGGAGCGGCGTGGGAGGGGCGGCTCCGCGGGGCGGCGAGGGAGAGGCGGCCCTTACTTTGCAGGCGAGGAGAAGGGGAGCTGGAGAGGCGTCCGGGCGAGCGGGTGGTTTTACTGGACCGCTGCGTAGAGAGGACTTTTAATTCCAGGGGCCCCACGTTGGGCGCCAGTTGCGGTTGCAGTTGATTCGTCTGGGGGAGGGTGGCGGCCGGTTGCTAAATCCTAAGCTCCCAGGATTGCTCCGAGGGTACCGGCGGCGGGGGCTCTTTCCCGGAGGCGAGGGCGAGGCGGGGGACTTGGCCAGGTCCCCGACGGGAGGCGTGCAAGTATGGAGGGCGGCGAGAAAGGAACAGGCGGGACACGTTTCTTTTAGGATGATGAAAACCAAGAGAGAGTTTATTAGGGGAGAGTACAAGCTTATATCGGGCATTTAGAGGGCGGGGTAGCTGTAAGGGTTAAAGGCTTGGATTGGTTCTGAGAGGGCGCGGAGGTTGATTGAAAAGGGGCGGGAGTTGCTCCGGTAACGGGGAGTGGGTGGGCAAGGTAAAGGGGGCGGTTTTCTCCGGCAAGCCCTCCCCAATGGTTTTTACTTTGGGGTGAGGAAATGGGGCCTGCATTCGGCTCCACTTTCTCAGGCCCGGGGGGCCGTGGAGGGCGCAACCACCCGTGCCCCACTACCTTTCCTAGGGGCTGATCAGTTCCCCTGGCCCAGGCCCGCCAAGTCAGAACTCGATAACAGTGTCCCGCAAACATCTTATCTATTTTTTTGTCAGTCTAGCTAAGGGTTTGTCAATTTTATTCATCTTCTCAAAGAACCAACTTTTGATTCTGTTGATTCTATTTTTTTTTGTTGTTCTCAATTTCATTTATTTCCACTCTAATCTTTGTTATTCCTTTCCTTCTGCTTGCTTTGGTATTAGTTTGCTGTTCTTTTTCTAGTTTCCCCAGGTATTCAGTTAGGCCTTTGGTTTTAGCTCTCTCTCTCTTTTTTAATGTAAGCATTTAGGGCTATAAAGTTCCCTCTCAGCACTGCCTTCACTGTGTCCCATAAGTTTTGCTATGTTATGTTCTTGTTTTCATTCATCTCAAGATACTTACTGATTTCTCTTGCAATTTCTTCTTTGACCCGTTAACTTCCATATGTTTTCCAGTCCTCCATCTGTTATTGATTTCCAGCTTCATTTCTTTATGATCAGAAAAAGTGCTATGTATAATTTCAGTCTTTTTAAATTTATTGAGACTTGTTTTGTGACATAACATGTGGTCTATTCTGGAGAATGATCCGTGAACAATTGAGAAGAATATGTATCCTGTTGTTTTGGGGTGCAATGTCCTGTATATTTCTGTCAGTTCTAGTTCATTTATCATATTTTTCAAGTTCTCTGTTTCCTTATTGGTACTCTGTCTATATGATTTATCTATTGATGAGAGTGGTGTATTAAAGTCTCCAACTATAATGGAAAGACTTCTATTTCTCCCTTCAGTTTTGCCAGAGTTTACATCATGATTTTTGGAGCACCCTGGTTATGTGCATAAATATTTATGATTATAATTTCTTATTGGTGGATTGCCCCTTTTATTAATATATAATGTCCTTCTTTGTCTCTTATAAAAGTTTTGCATTTAGAGCCTATTTTGTCTGACATTAGTATAGTCACCTCTGCTCTTTTTTGTTTACAATTTGCATGGAATATCTTTTTCCAGGCTTTCACTTTCAACCTACTTGTGTCCTCTAGTCTAAGGTGAGTCTCTTGTAGACAGCATATAGATGAATCATATTTTTTAAATTCATTCTACCAGTCTATGTCTTTTGATTGGGTAGTTTAGTCCATTAACATTTAATGTTATTACTCTAAAGGCACTACTTACTTCAACCATTTTATCCTTTGGGTTTTATATGTCATATCTTATTTCAGTCTCTCTTTTTACCTTTTCAGTTACCCTTATGATAACCTTCATTTACATACTCTCCTCCATGCCTTTGTCTCCTGTCTTTTCCTTTCAGCCTGCAGGACTCTTTTTAGTATTTCCAGGGCAGTTCTCTTGTTAACGATATCTCTCAGGTTCTGTTTATCTGTGAATATTTTCAACTCTCCCTCATTTTTTAAAGGAAAGTTTTGCTGGATAAAGAATTCTTGGCTGTTAGTTTTTCTTTTTCAGTATCTTAAAAAATCATACCACTGCCTTCTCAGTTCCATGGTTTCTGATGAGAAATTAGAACTTAGTCTTACTGAGTGTTCCTTGTATGTGATGAATCGCTTTTCTCTTGCTGCTTTCAGAATTCTCTCTTTATCTTTGACATTTGATATTCTGATTAGTGTGTGCCTTGAAGTAGGTCTGTTAGGATTTATTCTGTTTGGAGTACATTGTGCTTCTTGGATATGTGTATTCATGTCTTTCATAAGAGTTGGAAAATTTTTGTCCATTGTTTCCTCAAATATTCTTTCTGCCTCCTTTCCCACCTCTTCTTCTTCTAGGACACCCATAACACGTACACTTGTATGCTTTGTGCTGGCATTCAATTCCCTGAGATCTTGCTCAATTTTTTTTTCCATTCTTTTCTCTCTCTGTTCTTCCATCTGTAAGATTTTGGATATCCTGTCTCTAATTCACTGATCCTTTCTTCTGCATGTTCAAATCTGCTGTTGTATGCCCCTAGTGAATTTTTAATCTTATCTATTGTGACTTTCATTCCCATAAGGTCTGTTCTTTTCCTTTGCATGCTTTCAAATTCTTATTTATATGTCACCCATTATCTTCTTGATATCCTTTGTCTCTTTATCCATATTTCCCTTCATCTCATGGAACTGATTGAGGAGATTTATTTGAACATCTTTGATTAGTTGTCCCAAATTCTCTGTCTTCTTTGACTTTTTAGTTTGTTCCTTTTCTGGGCCATATCTTTCTGTTTCTTAGTATGGCTTATAATGTTTTGCTGGTGTCTAGGTATCTGGTTATCCTGATTTATTTATTCTCATGGTGACTTTCTCTTGCCTAGTGTTTTATTGTTGATTGACTTTGTATTAAGGCTCTTCTTTGACACTTGGTTCAACTTATTCTAGATCTCTAGAATTGCCCATTTTTTATTGATCAAAACAGGACCAGAGATCTACAAAGGGGCTGCAGACCAGTTTCAAATGGCCCTGGAGAGAGGATCAGGAAGGATACCAAAAAGACTTTTTTGTTTTCCTTTTTGCCTCCCCTAAGGTGCATCTTATTGGCCTGCCCAGCAGATGGTGCTTTTTGGCAAACCTTTCCCCTCAGCCCTAAGTGAGAATTATATTTTCACAACATCTACCAGGCATTGTTAAAATAATGGCTGTGGGGATTCACATCCCTGGCAGGCTAAAACTCTGACTCAGAGCTGGAACACAGCAATCCAAACTCGCTGATTAAAAGCCATTCTCAGTACTTGCCTGTATCCCCTCTTCCCTCCTCCCTCACCCCGACTCTTGAGGAGGAAGACCTTCATACCCTCCCTGTCTGGGGCAGCCAGCCACAGACCATACCAGAGGGAAGCCTCTAGGGTGGGGATGGTTGCTGGCCACTGTGAGTGACTCACTCACAGTTCTTGTTGTCTCCCCATCCTGCTCTTTCCTGCATGTGGTTCAGGGTTCCCCTGATTTCCGGAGCCCCAGAACCATTGGCTCAGATGGTTTCTGCCTGTTCATTGGCTGTTTTTGCAGGAGGAGTGAGTCCTTTAACTCTGTAATCTGCCATCTTCCCTGGAAGCCCCCTAAGCTATCTCTCTATTTGCTTTTGAATCCCAGGAGTTGCTACTGATTCTTCTCTCTCCTTCATCCAATCTCCCTCTCTCCAATCCATCAATGAGCCCCATGGGCCTAACTTCAAATGTGTCCTGACTCTATTCACTGCCATCACCCTAGTTCAAGTTCTCCCCATTTCCCTGGAAACTGCAGGAGGCTCCAACCTGGGCCTCTCTGTCTACTCTTGCTCCCCACCCTTCTCCATCCACTCTCCAGAGCTGCTAAAGGATCCTTCCAAAACCTGCATCAGAGCACATCACTCTCCTGCTAAGAACTGTCGGATGGCTTCCTGGGTTGCTTCTCCTTGTCACATCAGATCCAAACTCAAATCTAGATGCTCCCTTGGACCAAGTTACCTCACTTGATTTAAATTTCTGCATTTCAGCCATCACTACTGGATGTATTTCTTCTCTGCTTCTTGTTTCTTTAGTCTCTGCTACCCCACCCCACTCCCAACATGTAAGTGGTCCAAAGTGGGGCCTGTCTTTTTTTTCACCACTGAACACCCAGCCACTAGAGCAGTTTCCAGCACATTGTAGGCCCTCATTAAATATTTTCTGAGTGAAGAAATGGAGTCAATTATTCAAGATTGAAAGGCAAATGTACTTCAACAGGCATGAATTTCCTCCATGGCAATTTAGGGCCAGAACTCACACATTTATTTTTTGAGATCAGATAAATCTAGCTCACCATGCTCTCCAATCCCTTTGAGGTGGTCTCTGCATGCCCTAGAAACAGTGGGGCATGCAGAGGCTTACAATATGGGGAAGGGTCTCTGGTCTTTTGACTCCAGGGTGCAGCTGCTGGTACTGCTTGCCCACACTGGAGTGGTCCTTTTGGAAAGTGGGTCCACCTAGGCCTGCAACGCCCTCTAGGGGTAGCCACAGATGTCTCCCTGGTGTGTCCTGTAAGCAGAACCTGACCCAAGAGCCCCCAGTGCTGTCTACCAGTGATGGCACTGCATCTTCTCTTGCGTTTGCCTGCTCCCCTTTCCATTATAAGGATAAAAACATATTCAAAAATGAAAAAGGCTTAATTCTCTCTGTTTAACATAAGGGAAGAGACTTCCTCCTCCTTCCCATCTCTCAGTATTTACTTTCATTCTCTGTTTGTCCTTTTGAAATGTAATCAAGGAAGGTATCACCCTTATCACCCCGTTTCCTGGGAAGAGAATAGCTTGACTTCCCAGAGGCTCCTGGCTTCAGACTGTAAACCTACCTTTGAAATATCTTGTGAATATGTAGGTAATGGGTTGCATAGGTAGCTACGTAAAAAGGGGCAGCTCTCTTTGTATTTGCAATTTCCTTGAGGATTGCCTGAGATGCATCACATACTGGTTTAATGCTTTTTCACAAATAAAATTCATTTTCTTTCTTTTCTATCTTCTTGAAGTGGTTTTTCGGGTTGGGGAATATTTTGTTTTAATATCAGCTCTCTGAGCATGTGCCCCCTCCTCCCTCCCTGATTTGGGTTTGCATCTTTACTCAAGAGCTGGAGGACCTTGGAAAATTGCTCTCCTCTGTCTACCTCAGTTTTCTTATCTGTAAAATGAAGACCCCAATGCTTATGTCCCAGGTTGTTGGAAGGTGAAATGAGAAAATATATTTGAAGTGTTTAGAGTCTTGCACATAGAAAGTGTTCAGTAAGAGTTAGTAAAAATGAAAACAAACCAAGCTAAGGAGAAAAGCAACTGTGCAAGACTGACAACTGTTAGAAGGGATCAAGTATGCCATCTGGAAGAGACGTGTTGGAAGAGAGCTGAGGGTCAGGTCAGAGGTGGGCTGGGGTCAGTGGGGTTGACTTCCTGGAGAAGGTGGTCTTTGAAGGATAGATGGGACTTATGTAATGGAACAAGGGTAGAGTCCATTCCAGGGTGAGGATTTACAGCTCTGGCAGCCCCAGACCTGGTGAAAGGTAACTTGAGCCTACAGCCCACTGGCTGGCGAAAGCGGAGACGGGGAGGAAGTGGTGGTGGTGGTGTCATGTTAATGTAGCAAGGTGAGGGCAGACCTGTTGCTGAGCATTTTGACTACATAATGGGATGTTTAACCCCCAGCTCAGACACTTGTGATGAACTAACTTGTGTAGTACCCTAGCACTTACCCAACCCAGTTAACCTCCAGCAGGGGCAAGGTGGGCTACACTAGGGTTTGCAGTAGCATCAGGGAAATGGAATCATAGACTGTTCTGGACATTTATAAGCAGAACCTGGATGATGCCAGATGTCTGATTATACAGAAACTCTCCTTGCTACGTGGAGGCCATAATCTTCGTGATGTGTCCCTACATGTCAGGGAATTTTACAAGCAACGCCTTAAAATCATAGTTGTGATGATGTTTCTGAAATAATGGAGGGTATTTTAAATCAGGAAAAAATATAACAGGGATGTATGTGGGAGTTAGGACTTGAAGAGCTGGAGTTTAATAGACCTAATTAGTTTCCATGACAAATGACTAAAAACCTATGGCCTCTCTGCTGTCCTGGAGGAAATACCAGATGTAGAAGGGCATGGTAGACCCTGGGCAGAGAACCAAAAGATCTTACTGCTCCCAGCTGCCCCAGGGGAGCGCATCCGTGTAATCGGCTTCTTTGCTTGTGCTCAGCTCTTCCGCCTGCCCATGCCCATGTTTTCCTGCAGGAGCTATCCTGAACATTTTAGTACTTCTCATGACGTGAAGCCAACCAGAGTGTTCCACAACAACATTTGCTATAAGTATTTAGATAATGAATCATTTCTCTGGAATAAAAAATCTCTTTGTGTTGGGACAGGCTTTGGGAATTATCCAGAACATGCAGCTGCTGTTGTTCACAGGTGAGGAGCTCTAGGCTCGGGGACCTTGTGATCAGCCTGAAATAGCACAGGCCATTTGTGTCAAAGTTGGTAACAAACCCTTTGGTTCTCAGGAATTGAAGTGACAGGAAAAATAACTCCCATAAACAGTAGAGGAGAGGGAAAGCCATGTCTGAATATACTTTTATCTATATTAGGCCGATTTGATTTGAGAAATAGAATGCAGAAAGGTGAAATAATTCAGAGAAAATATTGCAAATATAGCTGTTGGTCTTGGAGAGTCCTTCTTGTAACCTATTTATTGAGCACCTTGTGTGCCCGAAAATCTTCTGAAAGCCACGTGTGCATCCGTGAGCCAGACAAGCCAGATGGCTGCCCTGTGGGACTTGCATTCTCAAGTGCATTCTTATGTGGGGGAACAATACATAAAAAAAGTAAGTCAATTAAATAATGCAACCTCAGTTGACAAGAACGAAGGAGAAAAGTAACAAAAGGAAGCCAAGGAATGGGGACATTTGCTATTTTAAATGCCCCTGAAAAGGGACACATGTATAGTGCATATTACACTTGAAAACAGATACATGCATTTCTTATTAAAGAACCGTGACTCTGAACATTTCTCATAGGAGAGAAATTGGATTCCAATGTGCATTCAAGGCCCTGTAGAGGAACTTGGAGGAAAACAAGCAAGAAAAGTCCCTCCAAATATCTTTGAAATCTGAGCGATGGGCTCAATTTGCCTTTGGAAATAGATCCTTTCCTTTGACATATTTAGTAAAATAAAACGACTGCCAACATTGGGCTTTGCCGGAGGGATCCCCTCTCCAGAAGACAGAAATGATTGACCTGCAGGGACTATCCAAGAAAATGGGACACATCCTACAGAACTGCAGATAATCCAGTTTTGATCCTGTAGGGAGAGCTTATTAGAATGGACAAACATATAATATTCATCCACGTCTATCGGCTCCCCACTTCGTTAGACTACACTAGCCTATGTAGAATGGAAACTTGACATCAGAACATTTCCTCACTTGTTAAGGCATTTGCCCTGTATAAGTCTTCAGAGGGGACCCCTGCTATCTTCTGAATGGGATGTTGTCCAATTCATGAATTGCTCAATAAAGCTGTGAGATCCTAAATTACATGAAAAGTTTTTCTTTTAATGGTTTGGGTGATGAAGGTGAAGGTGGGATCTGAAGGCAAATGCTGACAGTCCTGGAAACAATGAGAAAGGTTGTAGAAAGCACTGCTGAACTCTTTGAGTTCTCTGTCCTCCCTGCCGTCTCCAAGGGTCACGAGTGAGTCCCTCTCGGCTCTGAGCTCCACTCCTTTTGTGTTTGAGCTCTCCGATCTCACTAATGTTTATTCCAAAGGCTGATGGGTCAATGTTGTTGACAAGAAGGCCTAAGTCCCTAGCCTTTTGGTGTCATCCATAGTTTCATTTTTAATACTGCTGGATTCTTTGTCCTGTGCACAAGATAAGAAGTGAGATGATAAAGATGAGATACTCAAACTCGACAATCTTTAATTCTCCATCCTCTGACACCCTGGCATATTAAGTATTCAAGTTATGTATGGGGCCAGAAGCAGTGGCTTTCTAACAAAATAGTAAAATAGCAAAGACGACATAGAGTTCCAAAGGCATCATGGGGAATGTTCCAATTAGGTAAATTTACTCATCTCAGAGGTGCACTTGAGTAAAAGGGCCCCCAAATTAAACCAGCCAATTTAATCAAATTGAGTTATTATGCTAGCAAACTTTATTTCAAGGGTGATTCTGTTTTATATGATGTTGGCATGAAGGCAATTTCCAAGATCTTTCTGGTAAGTTAAATTTGCCAGGTATGCAGGATGTGTTCTTGTTAAGAAAGAGAGAGTAGTTTTGTCCTAAAGTAAAATGACTAGTTGTTGCAGGAATGTGTAGGACAAAACTAAATAGATACAGAAAGTTGTAGAAGGCTTGTGGGAAAGGAATTTTATTTGTTTTGGTCAAGGTTGGCTAAAATTTGATGAGTTTAACATGTTTAAGAGTTTTCCTAGGAGACAGTTTTTTCATGCAAAATGAGTTTGGTTTTTCTCTCTGTTAAAATTATTAGATTTTCTGGGATTACTGGTCTGCTGTTAGTAAGAGGCTGTAAAAGGCTTTTCTTAACCTGCCTAGAAGGCAAAGATACAGTATTTTATCAGAATAATCTCCTGTGCTTTATATTGACCTTAACGTTCTTTCTGGTTCCGGAACAAGTCTTCTCACTTTTGGAAGAACTGTTATTTTAGGAATCAAGTTAACTCCTCTATTTACTTTTAAAATCTTTTATTGTCACCTTAGTTAAATAGGGAACCAAATATTGCTCCACAGTGACCCATTTTCCTATTTAACAAAATGTTCAAACCTGAAAACTTTTTGACATTTTGCCTTCCCAATATCACAAATAAAATGCTATCTTCTTGATCTCAAACTGTGTTTGGGATTTTCAAGAGGACCCCAGGAAAATCACAATGGATTTGTTCTTTCACTTTGTGGAAAGAGAGGTGCTAAAACTAGTTAGGTTTATTTGATTTGTCATGTTTGCATGGGAAGTATTGTCAAAAGTAGAAAAGTATTTTCTAAACTTCTATTGGTTGCATTTTTATGGGTAAAATATTATTGGTATAAGCATTTCAGAAATTGTATAAATTCCTAGAGATTTGTCAATGTCCTCACTATCCATGTGATGTCCTAGCACTGATCTGCCTGATATTAGACAATAGTATAATATTATTGGTCATAATTTCAGTTATTCTTAAAATAATGTTTAATGAGCTCTCATCAGATCGCTCACTTTTGTAAAACATCAGTGAGTTAACCAGTGTCATTTTAAGTCTTTTGTCATCTGTAGACATGTTTTAGTCTGTTGCTTCCCTGAAAACATTTGTAATCAGCTTCAGGCCCACAGTGCTTCATCTTCAACAAAAAGGTTTGTCTCAGAGACCCGTGGAAAGGTCTGTGCCAGGGACTCCGGGGCACAGGCTTCTGATGACATTGCTTGAATAACCTTGAGGTTGTATCATTGGGCTGAGTTGAGATTCCAGAATTCCAGTGAAGAAGTTGATGGGTTCATGAAACGGCTAACACAAAATCGAAGGAGCAAGGATGAGTTACCTGGGACCAAAGGAACTGATGAAGAATGGTTCTAGTTTTGTTTGGATCATTGCTGATGTTTTAATGTTGTATTTCCTAGATACAAGGGATCCCTTACTTTTTTTCCCTTGAGTTGTCTATAATTCATAGAACAGTCATCTTCTCCCTGCTTGATCCCTTCAATATTCAGAAACTCTTATTATAAGAGTATTCTTATTTTTGTGGCAATACAACTATTTGCATAGATTCAGTTAGAATCTGTCCTTGTTAATGGGACATAATTGGAGACATTGGCTATATAACCAAGTCTCTGATCAGAATGTCAATTTTGAGAGTGATGCTCATTTAATCAGACATGACCAGAGACTTTTAAGGAACTTAGGTTGACTTCATGGAGGCACTGATTACAAAACCGTCTTGGAAAAACTGGTCTGATACTTGGCTCCAGGGCGCCCAGCCTTACAGGACAGTAAAGAAGGTTACTTTCTTGCAAGCACAGGTACTATCTTCACTGCCAGTGAAATCTGGTGTCAAGTTCTTGCCTTAGCTTCCCAGCCTCGAGAGGCTTTTAAAAGTCCAATCGGAGGTCTCCTTATGAAAACTACTAGTAAAGCAAATCTAAAAAGGCCCAAATGGTAAATGACCATTGTTGCTGCACCAAGGTAAACAATCAGGCCAAATCTAATGTAACCAGCCTTATTTTATGATCCAGAATAATCTTTTTGGGGTTATCTTTAATGAAAGGAGGGTGACTGTAGAGAGAAATTTTGTGATTCAATGGAAAACTATAGCACACTTCTGTGGGTTATCAGGTTCTGCTCCTGTTCATTGTCTGAGCTATTTTTCATTCCTTTTATAAATTGCAGATAACTTTATGGTTTTGTTTTGCTTTTATATTAATAAGTCTAGTACACTGAATATTTTAAAGGACGAAGTTGTGTTTCATGATGTCAGTTTCAGATTTTTCAATGGAGAGACCTACTTCCTGACTTAGGTTCTTGGTTCAATGAAATATAGGGTCAAATTAGTATGCCTTAGATTTATGCTTTTACTTGTGATTATCAGTCTCTCTATATATTTTTTTCTTTTTGTGCAAACTGTATTTCATGACTCTGTTCAAATTCCATGTCACCCTCAAGGAAGATGCTCTTAGGGTAGCTAATCAAAAGGAAAATGAGACAGAAATGGGACTATCTCTAGTGGACAAAGACTGAAATAGAAATAGAAATAGAAATAGAAATAAAAATAAAAATAAAAATAAAAATAGACAACCTGACTTGGAAAGAGGGCCGTATCAGTTTCCATTCAACTGAGTAAGTAACCATACTCCAAGGGTCTTACATGTAATTAAGCAGCTACTCAATGAAACTCACTGCAATCAAGAAAGGAAACAAACCCCCAAAATGAAAAGGAGAAATGGAACAAAAGGACTGGCTGAGCCTACTTAACTTCCTGACAAGAAAAGAGATCAATGGTGGTGACCAGAGTGTTTTGGTCAAGATTCCAATGAGCTCATTGGAAAAATGACCAAAAGAGGGGACTGTTAAGAAAAGTAAAATGGCTGCCTGTATCAGGCATAGCTGGGAGGGACCTTCTTTCCAAGACAGACCTTTCCAGAAGAAGGAAACAATTGACCTGCTGGGACTGTCCAAGAAAACAGACTGCACCCTACAAAGCTACAGCTAAGCAACACCTGGTGATAAGCTAATTTGGGTCCAGTAGAGACAGCTTATCAGATTGGACAAGCAGACTCATCAATGTATATCTGCTCCCCATTTTATAAGACTCCCCAATGTAAAATGGAAACTTGACATTAGAACATTTCCTCACTTGCTTCCGTGTTTACCCTATATAAGCTTCCTCTTTCCATATTCTCAATGGAGCTCTCTTCTACCTTCTGAATGGGATGTTGTCCAACTCATGAATCACTCAGTAGAGCTGTGAGATCCTAAATTTCAAGAAAAAAATTTATTTTAACTAACTAAACACATTTGGTCAAACAGATTCCATGTTCTTGAGTTGATGTCTGATGATGCTGGAGAAGTAATTTCATTTTGAAGTGTCCTGGGCTCAGGGCTGTCAGAGCTCAGGCAGATCAATGGACATTGGATTTTATTTGAATTTTTCATGGCTGCAGAGTCTAGAGAAACTGTGAAAGAGGCCCAGTGGTCATTCTGCTCAGAGCTCTCAGAGCATTTCTGTTTTTCATCGCCCCACCCTTCTGAAACTTTTCCTACACCTTGGTTCTCAAAATACCCATATGTGATCTCTTGGGATGATTTATTCTCTTCCTCCAGGTGGGTTTTCCCTTAGGCCACATGGGGAGCTGAAACTTTGCACCATGAAGTGGAAGCTATTCTAGCCCCTGCTGTGGGCCCGGCCGTGCCTGGGAAACCTCCCTGCCCCAAATTCTGCCCCACCTCCTACTTCCCTGTCCTGTCTCTGGGAAGCTGAAACCTTCAGTTCTCCAGGGTGTTGTTTTCAGTTAGTAAACTTCTGTTAAGTTACTTTTTAAAGGTTTAAGATGAGAGCCCTGTCTAGGGTTAATTGCATTTAATAGAAAATTCTGGAAGCCTCCCAACATTTGAAGTCTCAAATTTCATAAACTTTTTATTATGGAAAATTTAAAATGTTCATAAAAGTAGAACAAATAGTAAAATTAACCCCCATCACATTCAACCTCAATCAACTCGTGGTTGATCTTGTTATACCTACACCTTCACCACTTCTCTTGTTCCATCTATCTATCTTCTATCTACCTACCTATCTATCTATTATCTATCTATCATGTTAAATTCAAATATAGTAAAATTTACAAATCTTAAGTGTACCATCTGGTGAATTTCACAGATGCATACACCTGTGTACCCAAACCCCTATCAAAATATAGAACACCACGTAGTTTTTAAAAAACTTCTACAACTTCCAACAGCTTCTGCCACCTACTACGAATACTGCAGTAACTCAACCAATTCAATTCTGATTTTAACTATCTGGAGCCAGGCCAGACCCCAGAGGTACAGGGCCATCCTCTATGAGATTGATGTGAATGTGGCTCAAAGCCTAAATCCTTTAATTGCTTGGTTGGTCTTTTTGGTGTGGCCAGCTCCCATCCTAAGGCTGCAGGTGAGTCTGGTCCCAGGCTCTAACTATCAGGTGTGGTCCTGGGCCCACCATGAAGAACAAAAGACATGCCTAACACCAGACGTTCCAAAGATTCAGAAGTTGCTTTCCCAGGAACCGAGGTCAAAGATCTCCCACGTTTTGCATTACACTACATGTGGCCATCACCTTGAAAAGTTCTCTCATGCCCCTTCCCAGTCAATCCATACCCCCAACACACCAGAAGGAATCAATTGGTTTTCTTGTTATAGAATTTTATAAAAGGAATAATACAGTATGCATTCTTTTGTGAAAGAATTCTTTCACTCAGCAAAACAATTTGTGAGGCATTCGTGTTTGTTCCTTTTTTTAATAGTGAGTTGTATTCCATTTGGGGGCTGTCCCATTTACCCGGTGATGGATACCAGGGCTGTTCCCAGGTTTTGGCTGCTGTAATAAAGCTGTTATGAACTTCCTTATGCAAGTCTATTTTTCTGGACATATACTTTCATTTCTCTTGGGTAAATACCTTGGAGCGGAATTGCTGGACCAGAGAATGGGTAACTCTTAGTTGTATAAGAAACTACCAGAATATTTTCAGAAACCTACCATCTCACACTCCTACCAACAACGTATGAGAGTTCTAGTTACTCCACACCCTCACTGATGTTTTGTGTTGTCAGTTTTTTTAAATTTTGGTGGCTCTGGTGGGTGTGTAGTGACAACTCAGTGTGTTTACATTTGCCTTTTCCTGATGACCAGTGATGTCAAGCCTTTATTCTTATGCTTAGCAGCCATGTGTGTCTATTTCTTTGTAAACAGTCTCTTTGAATCTTTGGCCCATTAAAAGACATTGGTTTGTTTGTCTTTTTATTGCTGAGTTGTAGGAGTTCTTTGTATGTTCTTGACACCAGTCCTTTGCCAGATAGATGTTTTACAAATATTTTCTCCCAGCAGGTAGCTTGCCTATTCCTTTTCTTAAAGATGCCTTCTGATGAGCAGAATTTTAACATTTTGATGAAGCCTAATTTATCAATTTTTTATTTCAAATGTTTTCACTTTCTGTGTCCTAACAAATCTTGGACTACGCCCAAATCATGAACATATTCTGTGTTTTCTTCTCTCTTAAAGTTTTACTTTTTGTTTTATACCTGCAATCTGTCCCACACTCTTTTTTAATGTGTGAGACAGGAGTCAAACTTCATTTTTTCCTTATAGATATTTTGAAGCAAACTCGCGACATCCTATTGTTTCATCTGAAAATAGTTTGGTATGCATCTCTAGCACATTAGAATGTAAGACTCAATTTAATGCAAGGCCTGCTAAGTGCTCCTCTACGACCAAGTGGGGCACTTGGACTTGGCTATAAGACTTGCTCTTGGTCTCTGTTTTTAACAGTCAAATTTAATCCACCACATAGTATTTGGAGACATGAGTTGGACTGGTGATATCCTTCAAACCACAGGCAGTTATGCAACAGGTTTTCTCTGTCCAAGTTTGTTATCTCTCTGCCCCTCTGCTGTCCTTGGAGTAAATTCTATAGGAAGTGGACTCCAGATGGCTCAACGTCATTTAATTCAGAGCTTCAGGTACCCTGAGTTTAGAATCCAGGAGTTCCCCCTTTGCTAGATGTTCACATCTTTCAAACACTTGCTTATGCCTGTAAACACATTAATTTATTTGATAACTATTTATTTAATCTCCTACTATGTGCCAGATACTGCACTGACTCTGGATTGATGCCCAACACAGGTAAGACCCCTGCTGTCCTGGAGCTGACTTTCTTGTGGAGGAAGCAGACATTAAGGGCCGAGTGACAAAATTCATTATTTGAATTTCAATGGTGATAAGAGCTTAGAAGTACAGAGAGCCATGAGATTGCCCTACAAGGGGATTTGACCCTGAGAAGATAGGGAAATGAGTAAGTGATATCAAACTGAATTCTATATTTGGTAATCATATGTCTGATAAGTGTTTGATATCCAGCATCTATAAAAAAAATCCTACAATTCAACTATAAAAGAACAACCCAATTATAAAATGGGCAAAAGATATAAATAGACATTTTTCCAAAGAGGAAATACAAATGGCTAAAAAAGCACATGCAAAGATATTCATCATCATTAGCTATTAGAGATACGCAAATCAAAACCACAATGAGATATCATCTCACACCTATAAGACTGATTGCTATTAAACAAACAGGAAACTACAAATGTTGGTGAGGATGTGGAGAAATAGGAACACTTATCCACTGCTGGTGGGAATGTATAATGGTACAGCCACTGTGGAAGACAGTTTGGTGGTTCCTCAGAAAACTATGTATCAAGTTACCCTATGATCCAGCAATTTCACTTCTTGGTATTTACCCAGAAGATCTGAAAACAGAGACCTAAACAGACATTTGTACACCGATGTTCATGGTGCCATTATTCACAATTGCCAAAAGATGGAAACAATACAAGAGCCCATCAACAGATGAGTGGAACAGGTGGTACATACATACGATGGAGTATTACACTGCAGTAAGAAGGAATGAGGTCCTGAAGCATGTGACAACATGGATGAACCTTGAAGATATAATGCTGAGTGAAATAAGCCAGACACAAAAGAATAGACATTGTATGATTTCACTAATATGAACGAACTAGAGCATGTGAACTCAGAGTCTTACAATGTAGAATAAGGGTACCTAAAGATAGACAGAAGCTAGAGATAGGGGAGCGGTTACCTAACAGGTACAGAATGGTTAACGAGGTTGAAGTTAAATGTTTTGGAATGGATAGAGGTGATGGTAGCTTGTTATTGGGATCATAAGTAATAGTGCTATGTTGTAGTTGAATTTGATTGAAAGTGGTTGTTTAAAGTCATGTATGTTCCCTATTAACGCTACAAATATAAATAAGTTCTTACATGAACTACTACAAATTAAAAAAAATAATAGAAGGGTACATGGAAAAGAAAACATAGCTATTGCAAACTACGGACTATAGTTAACAGTAATGTTTTAATATTCTTTCATCAACAATAACAAATTTACTATACCCATACTATGGGTCAACAATATGGGGAAATAAGAGGTATAGGAGGATTTGGGTCTTATTTTTTATTCTTATTTCTGTTCTGGAGTAATGAAAAAGTTACAAAATTGTTCGTGGGGATTTATGCACAACTATGTGATGATACTGTTAACCAGCGATTGTATACTTTGGATGGTTTGTGTGGTATGTGAATACATCTCAATAAAATTGAAAAAAAAGCACTAATGAAGAAATTGAAAAAAAAAAATTCTAAAAAAACCAGAAAACACCAAAGCTGAATTCTAAAGGAAAGAGAGGAGTTAGCCAGAAGAGGTGTGTGTGGGCTGGTGGTGGAGGTGGGAGCTCAGGTGGAATTCCAGGCAGATGGAACAGCATGTGCAAAGGCTTTGAGGTGCAGACAGTCTCTGGGGCCCTAGAGGATTGGAGTGATCAAAGGGTGGTGAGCATGGGAAAACACTGTAGAAGGTCAGACCAGGGAGGCTGGGAGGACATTGTAGGTCTGTTAAAGGTATTGGACTTCCTCTTTAGAGATGGTGCTACCCAGTAGAACTTTCTGCAGTGAAAGAAATGTTCTCTATCTGCACTAATATGTGGCTCTTGTGCCCTTGGAATGTGGCTACTGCAACCACAGGATTGACTTTTTAATTCTCACTAATTACGATTCAAAATTAACAAGCATGATGATCTGTGGCTGCCATATTTGACAGACTAGCTTTAGAGCAATGGCAAAACCATCAGAGAATTTAAAACAAGCAGATGACCCAGTCAGAGTTGCATTTTTTATCACTCAGTCTGGTTGCAGGGCGGACAATGGAGGGGGACCCATTAAACATCACCAAAGGGACCCAAGGGACAAATAATGGTTTCCTGACCTTGGGTGTGGCATTGGGGTTGGAGAGAAATGGATCGACTCGGGACATATTTGTGATTTGGAATAGTCGCTACCTGGCGACTGAGTGGACTGGAGGGCAGGAGGGGGTTGTCAAGGCTATTTCTCAGGCTGATGACCGTGAGAATGTCTGAGGGAAATAGCAGTTCTCAGTTGGAGGTGATGAATGCAGAGTACACTGCCCTGTGTGTAGCTGTGGGGCTCCAAGGAAAGGCTGGAGTTGCAGAAATTTCTCAGAAAGAGAAGAGGAGTCTCCGTGGTAGATGTATCAGTGTGGGAAAAAAAAAAAAAAAAAGCAACAAGAAAAGGTAAAAAATCAAAACTTTCACTCTTTATATTCCCTAGACTCGTCTTCTAACACTGGCAGTGTGTTTTGCCCTCACCAACTTGTAATCAGCATGTATTAGCCCTGCCTAAAGCTCTTGTTTTTAAAAAAGAAAACACAGCAAACCCTTAACTTATAAATGCACACATTTCCACAGCTTGAAACGGTCCACTAATGTGTTATTTGAGTACTTTTATGGTGTTCTGTGTGTGGCTCTACTGGAATTTGTCTGGCTGTATCTCGGTTATGGGGCCCTTGACTTTCTTCCAATTTCACGTTCTCACACTCAGCTGGGCCCGGGCGGGGAAGACAATTTGCAAGCCTGTTATCTAGAGGCTCAGAAATCATCCACAGTTTTCTGACCCAGTAATGAGGTACCTGGGAATTTATCTTAAGGAAGCAACACAGAAAAAGCAAACATAAGTGCAGGAAGACGCTCATTGTGGCATTATGTATAACGGGAAAGTTTTTCAAATGGCTGGCTTGTTCAACAAAGGGGGAAAGCGTGTATTAGAGAACATGTACTAAGTGGAACACAATAGACCATTAAGAGGGTACCTTTTAAGGCCATGCAATTACATGGTCAAATGCCCTGATTTTTCAATTGAAGGTATGGTGCAAAATGATAAGCACAACTTGATTGCAAGCACATAAAATTTATATGTGCAGACCAAACGTCACAGATTCTGAGATGGAAAGATAAGCAGTTAATTTCTTCTTTAAAAAATTTCATTTTAATGCTATTTACCTGGCTCTTAAACTAGATAGAAGTTTGCCTAATGATAGTAAACACAATTATGTTAATTGCTTAATTTAAAAAAAATTTTTTTGCTGGGTGGGGAGTAGTTAATTAGTTAATTCTCCAGAATACATTTATAGTGATCACATTTTTCAAACCAAAACCAGTCTGAAACATTCTCAGGTGAGTTGTGTGTGATTGCATTTATACCTATATATGTAAGTATATACATATATAATTATACTATTTTGTTTATAAATGTATAAAATACAAATGTATTAAAACAACACATCCTCATTTTTGAAAAGGATAAATTAAATGAGAAAAAATATTTAGCAAAAAAAAAAAAGTATGTCACTGGAATATTTCATTATCTGGCCTAAGATGCAGGGCTGACAATAATTTCTCTGATGTGGAAATAAGAGGGACAGTTTTATTACTCTTGCTATCTTTTGTATGAGTCAGGTTGATCTGGTTGTGAAGGGCAGATTCCCTCAGGTGTACACTTGGGCATAAAGAGGGATTTGTTGAACTGTGGAGAGTAAGGGGTGGGGGTGGCCTTTAGGGGTTGACCATCACCCTTGGCTGGCATCCCCACACTTTCCCTGTACTTGCTTTCCATGCTGCAAGGTCTCTGCTTCTCCTCCTTATTCCATACAAGAAGGTCTCTCTCTGTGTCTGGAGCTCCCACCTTCAGGCAGCTCCAGGCTCCCAATGACCATCACCTGGAAGGAGCCCCTTCCCTGTGCCAGTCTGAATTCCCAGAGCAGAAGGGCTGAGGACAGAAGGACCCCTTTGTAAGCTGGCTACAAGGTCAGGTAGAGGACAAGCCATTCCTGATGAAGCATTGGGGGCCTGTCCGTTTTGGGGAGTTGATTCCAGAAAGCACTGTGAGGGAGGGGGAAGTAGGGAGTGAGCGATCTTCATTGTGGGCAACTGAGGTTCAATCCCACTGGGACCTTGTGAGAGAATGTTTGGACCAGGTCTCAGTCGCGTCCTCCGATTCCCATCTGCCATTTGCAAGGCTACTTTGGGAGGCACTTTCACTGCCCCTGGGGGAAGGATCTCCAGGTGAGACAGTGCACAGGCAGTGGGGAGAGCTCTCCAGGGCAGGTCAGAGTCTGGGAGCATTGAGCGTCTTCTAATCATGGCCCCTATCAACAAAGAAGAGCTCTTAGAAAGGTGCCCAGGCAACACTGGACTTCTTAGCTTTATTATTTATTTAAACTTTTTATTTTGCAGTCATTTCAAACCTACTGGAAATTGCCAAAATGATACAGAAATAATACACAGAACTGGAATCTCTCCCCTGCCCAGATTGACCCACTATTACCATTTTGCCTTATTTGTTATATCATTCTGTTTATCTCTAGCAATCTATTCACCTATCTATGTCTATCTATCTTCCAAACATTTGCGAGTAGATTGCATACATCATGCTCCTTGAACACTTAATATTTCCATGTACATTTCCTAAAGTCAAGGATATTCACTTACATAACCAGCTTAAATGCAGTTATGAAGTTGAAGAAATTTAACATTGATATAAAGCTTATAGTTCATACTCCAATATTTTCAGATGTCCCAATAATGTCCTTTTGGGCATTTTCTCCTCCTTGAATAACTCCGGTCTAGGATCATGTAATCTCTTTTGTTGCCATTGTCCCTTTAGCCTTTCTCTCCTTCTCTCTTTCAAATTGTGGTAACATATTTGCTAGAGCTGCTGTTATACAATTCAGAAATGGATGGGCTTTTATAAAGGGGATTTATTAGGTTACAAATTTACAGTTCTGTGGCCATAAAAGTGTCCATTCTAAGGCATCAACAAGAAGGTACTGAAGAATGGCTGATGGCCTCCAGAACACCTCTCTCAGCTGGGAAGATATGTGGCTGGTGTCTGCTGGTCCTTTGCTCCTGGGTTGTTTCAAAATGGCTTCCTCCAACATGTCTCTGGGCTCCTTTTTCTGCTCGTGTGCATCCTTGCTTCCTTCTCCCAGGGCATGTCTCTCTAAGCATCTGTGGATCATCTCTTAGCTTCTCTGGGGCAACCTCTGGGCTGCTTCTCTTAATTTAGTATCTCCAGTTGTCCTTCTGTCCCCATCTCCAAGCTTCTCCAAGCATAAGTGTCTGTGTTGGCTCTTGAACTCTCTTATAAGTAGTCTAGTGAACTAATCAAGACTCACCCTGAATGGGCAGGGTCCACACCTCCATGGAAATAATCTAATCAAAGGTATCACCCACAGTTGGGTGAGTCACATCTCCATGAAAACACTCAATCAAAAGGTTTCACCCATCAAGACTGGGTTAAAAGAACATGACTTCCTAGATTGTAAGCTCTTACAGCAGTTAACTCTATCCCTGAAGTGTAAGGCCTATCTCTAAACTTTGAGATACTGATCCCCTAGCATATGTTGTCACAAACATTGGGACTGGCGGTTTGATGTGCTGAGCCCTCGAGCATGGGACTTGCCCTTATGAAGCTCATTACCACAAAGGAGAGTCTAAACTTGTATGTAATGGTGCCTAAGAGTCTCCCCCTGAGTACCTCTTTGTTGCTCATATGTGGCCCTCTCTCTCTCTCTAACTGAGCCATCTCGACAGGTGAACTCGCTGCCCTCCTGCCTACGTGGGACCCGACTCCCAGGGTTGTAAATCTCCCTGGCAACGCAGAGTATGACTCCCGGGGATGAATGTGGACCCGGCATCGTGGGACTGAGAGTATCTTCTTGACCAAAAGGGGGATGCATAATGAGACGAAACAGTTTCAGTGGCTGAGAGATTCCAAATGGAGTCGAGAAGTCACTCTGGTGGACATTCTTATGCACTATATAGATAACACCTCTTAGGCTTTAATATATTGGAATAGCTAGAAGTAAATACCTGAAACTACCAAACTCCAACCCAGCAGTCTGGACTCCTGAAGACAATTATATAATAATGTAGATTACAAGGGGTGACAGTGTGATTGTGAAGACCTTGTGGATCACACCCCCTTTATCTAGTGTATGGATGAGTGGAGGAATGGGGATAAAAACTAAAGGACAAATGGGGTGGGATGGGGGCTGATTTGGGTGTTTTTTTTCACTTTTGTTTTTTATTCTTGTTCTGGTTCTTTCTGATGTAAGGAAAATGTTCAGAGACAGATTGTGGTGATGAACACATAACTATGTTATCATACTGTGGACAGTGGATTATATATCATGGATGATTGTATGGTGTGTGAATGTATTTCAATAAAACTGAATTTAATAAAAAAAAAGAAAAGAAATTAACCAAAAAAAAAAAAAAGATCATGACTTTTGTGGGGTACATAATCTATCCAAACTGGCACACATTTAAACAATTTCACATTAATCAGGCAATGTTTGCTTTTTAAGAACAAACGTTATTGAGGTATAATATTCATACTCTAAATTGCACATATTCAAAATGTTCAATTTGATGAATTTTGACAGATATGTATTCCCATGAAGCCATCCCAACAATCTAGACACAGAACAGCTCTATCATCCCCCCAAAAGGCTCCTTGTATCCTTTGTAAAGCCAAACCTGCCCCCAGTCCCATCCCTGACAACCACTGCTCTGCTATCTATCACCATAGATTAGTTTTACCTATTCTTGGTTTTCTTGTAAATGGAATCAGACAGTATGCATTCTTTTGTGTCTGGTTTCTTTTGCTCAACACGATGTTTCTGAAATTCATCCCTGTTTTTGTGTCTGTCAGTAGCTTATTCATTTCTATTGCTGAGTACCTTTTGTTGTATGGATGCACCACAATTTGTTTATCCATTTACTGCTTGATGGACATTTCAACTGTCTCCCTTTCTTGATGATCACAAAAAAATGCTTTTAAAAGTGCATCATACAATTTAAAACAAAGGATGTGTATTGTTTTCTGAGAAAATAAATTCCTTACTTTTGAAATGCTTAGAAAACAGAGAAAAGTATAAAAAGCAAAAAGTCTTTCTAATCCATTCTAAACTATACCTCAGTTCTAAATGCCAGGAATGTTTTGCTGTATTTCTTCCCAAACTGTTTAATGCATCTGTATGAATGCATGTCTCTACACACAGTTTTCAAAATTGGGATCATACTGGAAATACAATTTTGCATTCTGCCTTTCATAATGAACGCGAGTGTTTTCCAAGTTAGGAAACATTTTTGGGAATGTTTTTTGCAGTTATTCCTGTCATCACCTGTCCTCAGTCTTGTTGTTGGGTTGCTTGAAGGACTTTCTATCACCTTTATGGACACCCTCTTGGTTCTAAAACCTTTATCCTGGAATGTTCAAATTCTGAGCCATAGGAAATGCCTGAGTCTCTAATTATATAATCAGCCTCATTCAATCAACAAATATTTATTGAGCTCTGTTCCAATCAGGGTGGGGTTAGGTGCAGGTGGGACAAAGAAGCTCAGGGCCCCGTCCCAGTGGCCAGCTTGGAATGGTTGGCTCTCTAGCTCTGCCTTCCCACCTTGGCTCCCAGCCCTGACCATCACCCTACGGCTGTGGGAAAGTCAGTTCCCTTCTCCCTCCCTTCTTGCTCCCTTGCCCTTCAGCTCTTCTTAGTGGGACAGAAACGCTGTGAAGAGGCTTGTCAAAAATGAGCCACCCCTCTCTCTCTTTAAGCCAACTCGGTAGGTGAATTCACTGCCCTCCCCCTGATGTGGGATCTGACTCCCAGGGGCGTAAATCTCCCTGGCAATGCAGGAAGTGACTTCCAGGGATGAACCTGGACCCGACATCGTGGAATTGAGAACATCTTCTTGAACAAAAGGGGGATGCGAAAAGAAACAAAGTTTCAGTGGCTGAGAGATTTCAAATGGATTCGAGAAGTCGCTCTGGTGGACATTCTTACACACTATATAGATATCCCTTTTTAGGTTTTAGTGTATTAGAATAGCTAGAAGGAAATATCTGAAACTGTTGAACTGCAATGCAGTAGCCTTGACTCTTGAAGATGATTGTATAACTATGCATCCTATGCATCTTATACAGTGTGACTGCGTGATTGTGAAAGCTTTGTGGATCACACTCCCTTTATCCAGTGTATGGATGGATGAGGAGAAAAATGGGGACAAAAACTAATGAAAAATAGAGTGTGATGGGGGGATGGAATTTTTAGGTGTTCTTTTTTACTTTTAGTTTCATTTTTTAAGGAGTAAGGAAAATGTTCAAAAATTGATTGTGATGATGAATGCACAACTATATGATGGTACTCTGAACAATTGATTGCATACTGTGGATGATTGTAGGGTATGTGAATATATCTCAATAAAACTGTATTAAAAATAAATGAGCCACTGACCGACTTTTCTGACCCCTTCCTCTCTCTCCTGATGAAACTCCTCAGTGTCTCCAAGACTTTCCAACCTCAAATGTTGGCATACAGTAATAATTCTTGCCCCTTCCAACATTGCGGAACTCTTTAAAGAATTAATGAGCAATTTGTAAAGGGCTTTGAGAGCCAGGGGAAGGCTTTAAAAAAGACCAAGCATGACTTGTATGTCATAGTTAGAGCAAGCTTTAAGGTCACAGGTATTAATTTCATAAATCGTCTTTTTTCACTTCACTGAATTTATTTTGTTTTACTGAAGGGAAGCCAGGCTAAGGACTAACCACAGTGTGATCTAGCCACAATATTTAAATTCTGGGTTAATCCCTCATATTTTTCATGGCCTCCTCTAGGACACTTGCTTTCCACTGAAGTTGCTTGTTTAGGAGCTGCACACTAATTAAAATTTTTTTTACAAATTTAAAATATTAATTATAGAGCTAAATGTAACAATCAGGAAATCTGCCATCTCCTCAATCAAATCATATCATTTATTATCCACTGTTTTATATTATTCAAGGGCTGCTTGTCTTTCTTTTAATATACGTAATTAGGTTCTCATGTCTCCAAAAAGTGAGTGATGTAATTATCATCCGGAATGTAAATATTTATTGTGTAACTTGCTTTTGCTATCATATTGTTCAGTCCCAATACAATGCATGATAGGCACACTGCCCCTTGACGGTAGAGAGGGCTGTAAGAATGACCGTTTATGACTACGGGTTGGTGATTGGTCTATCAGCGTGAAGGGATTTTGGCATTCACAACAGCAGGTCTCCCTGCTCACAATCCCACTCCCTTACCCCCTCTTATACACACTGTCTGAGTTTGCCAGAGCTGCTGTGATAAATATTGCACACTGGTTGGCTTAAACTACAGGAATTCATTGGCTCATGACTTGAAATCAAGAAATGGGCAAGGGGTGCTTTCTCTCGAAGACTAGCATTTTGGTGTAGGCTGCCTGCAGTCCTGGGGTTCCTTGGTTTGTCTCTGTCTCCTCCCACATGGCCACATCCTCTCCTTTCTCTTCTGGGTTCTTGCTGACTTCCAGCTGCTACCTGTGATCTTCTCCTTATAAAGCCTCCAGGAATCTGAGTGAAGACTTGCCAGTGCCCTGTTGGGCCACACCTTAACTAAAAATAGCATCTTCCAGAGGTCCTATTTACATTGGGTTCACACTCAGAGGAACTTCGATTAAGATTAAGAACATGTCTTTGTTAGGGTACAGAATTCAATGCAATATATATCCTGAATGAGCGTTCTCTGTGAGCCTGAGAGCTGGGAGAAGTGTAATTCTCCCACTATGGAATCACATGTGATCCCAATACGTGATCCCATGAGATTTCGCAGTCCCAGGGCTGTGTCTGGAAGCTCAGGACCCAGACTGTTTTACTCCCCACTTCACGCCCAGCTCTTGAAATACACAGTGGACATGGTGGTGGTGGTGGTGGGTGCCTCTAGTAAATATTAGGTTGAACTGTATAAAATTGCCAATATCTGACCACTTTTTTAGCCTGCATAACGGTTCATGTGATTCACCCTAATATTTGTTGAACCCAGGGCAAAGGAATGAGCGCATTGGTTGTTGATCTTGGTCCAACACAAGCCCATCCCTGAGAAGTCCCTCTATTCTGGTGTTTGTGATTCTCTGATGTTAAGAACCAGCCCCAGGACTGTAGAGAATGCCCCAAGAAAATGAACATCACCAGGGAGGGTTCTCTTGCGATCAGCCCCAGGTCAGCCCTGGGTGGCCCAGGCCCTACCCGAGGTTGGGTGGTTATCCTTGGCAGATACCAATACTCTGCCTTGCATGACATTAATTGGGTGATTGATCATGCCAGGGAAAGAGAAACTCTGAGAATTGAAGAGTGACTATGGAAGGTTACATGACTACCTCTCAAAATGGTAATTTTATGCAAATAAGGGCAAGTTGCAAAAAGATGCATTCAATATGACTCCATGTATATAAAGTAAGGAAACAAACAGCACCATGTGATCTATTATTTATGGATACACGCATGTGTACTATTTAGATTAACTAAGTATTTCAACAAGTTCCAAGTGTAATATTGTAAGGCTTTTGACCAAAGCTCCATAAAACACATGAGATACTTTGAAGATGAAGGACATTTTATTTACATTTTCCATCAAGGAATAACTTGTCTCTCACCATGCAAATTTTTGTATACCATTCAGTGAATTTTGATAGTTTTCTTCCTGTAGGTACTGTCCATTGCTTTTAGGATTATTTATGGGCATGTTTTATATATTTGTATATATATGTATTTGCTGCTTCTGATATTATTAATGGCATTTTCCTCACTTTATAGCTTCAATTCTGGGATTGTCATGTTATAGAAAAGCTATGAATTTTGCATCTTTTATCTTATATCTGGTCACATGATGCATGTTAAGAATAAATTTAAGAATAAATGGAATGATTTTAATACAATTAAAATGAAATATTTAAAACAAAACCAAAAATTATTTCTTCCTTTTCAATAACTATACCTTATCTCTTTAAAAAAATTTTTTTTGAGTTGTCAAAAACTTCCAAAAATATTAGACAATAATAGTGATAGCAGGCAATTTTGTTTTTGATTAAGATAGGAATGGCTTTTAAGTGTGATTTTGTTTGTCAATCAAAGATAGATAATTTTTTGACATTTTAAGACAATATTCTTTCTTTTTTTTCAGTGCTTGCAAAATGATGGTAGTCTAATATCATTTCTCGCTTAATAATTAGCTGGATTTCTTCTCCATATCGAAACCTCCCTTCATCTACTGTTTTTCTTTTCCTTTTATTTTTTAAAGTATAATTTAACAAGTAGTTATATAGGAAATTTCCAAAGTTGTTATGAGTTATAGTACCATAGTTTCAGTCATTTCCTTATTGTGAAATCTAACATAAATACAAAAAGATAACAGCTTTCTAATTACAATTTAACAAATATCTACAGAACAAATTTCAAAGGATGCTCTGGGTTACAGTTCCACCATTTCAATTCTTTCCTTCTAACTATTCTAATATTCTAGCAACTATGAAAAAGAAAATTATATAGAGATTCAGTATTCATAATCCTTTGTTAAATTCCATCTTGTGTGTTGCTACCCCTTCCTCTTGTTTAATCACTTTCCCGATCTTCAGTGACCACCCTAACTTGTTCATGTTGAAAAGAGGTGTTGACATTATGGGAAAAGGGGACACATCTGGTTGATGTTCTTGAGGAGGCTATTGCCTCTGGGTTTTGGGACTTAGCTGGCATAGGAGCTCTCTGGAGGATTTAAGATTCTGAGTAATAAACTTAGTAAGTGAAACTTTTACAGAGTCTCAGATAGGGATCCAGGTGTTCTTTAAGGTTTTCGGGACTACTGTTGACTTGGCTTATCATACTGTGGTCATTTGGCATATCTAGGTGAAGCTTGCATCAAAGTAACCTCCAGGACAGCCTCTTGACTCCATTTGAATTCTCTCACCCACTGAAACCTTATTTTGTTGCCTTTCTTTTCCCTCTTTTTGGTCAAAAAGGCATTCTCAGTCCCTTGATGCCAGGGTCTGCTTCACTGCAGAATCTGTGTCCCACGTTGCCAGGGAGACTCGCTCACCTGGGGGGTCCTGTCCCATGTCGGGGGGAGGATGATGCATTTATTAGCAGAGCTAGGCTTAGAGAGAGGAAGTCTACATTTGAGCAACCAAAGAGGTTCTTCGGAGGTGACTCCTAGGCATAATTGTAGGTGGGCTTAGCTTCCCCTTTACAACCATGTTTCACCAGAGCAAGCCTCAAGATCGAGGTCTTGACTTATAAAGTCAGGGGTTCCTAAATTCACGTAGCATATGTTCTGTTCATGATCATCCATCCATATCTCACATTATCACCACTTAGCTGTACAGTCCTCATCACTCTCCATTTAAACAATTCTCATGACCCCAAACACCTCATAGCTCTTGTCAGCCCTAAATTATTTGTCCCTAGTATTTGTGTTGTACTAGTGTTGTATTCCTATTAATTATAGTCTCTGGTGTGCAATAGGTAGATTTTCCCCATACACCCTTCTGTTTATAACTCTCTGTGTTAGTGTCATACCTTAGAAGTATATCGTGCAAGCTCCTGTCTATATTTGTGGTGCTGATCTGTGGGAAACACATCTTTAAACAAACCCCTTTCAATCCTATTCACCTTCAAAACAGCTCTGATACTTATAATCCCTTTTACAATATTCTCTTTTTTAGGTTTGTCAATTTTTTGTTACTAATAAGCATTAAATGTTATAACATCCTTTTTGGAATAAAATAAAAAAAATATATTTTTTTACTGAACCTTTTGTTGTTAATATCTTTTAATAGGCTACAATTTTGGCATTTCTGATGCAAATAAACCTTATTTGGCAGTGGTGATCTATACTGATAGTGTAAATGCACAATTTGACCACTAGATGGTACTATGCTCCCATTTTTTTGTTTCGCTGGCATTAAATTACTGATTCGTTGTTAAAGACTAAATCTTTTCAATTTAATATGCTCTTCAAACTACTGTCCTCCCTTCATCTTTATCCAAGATGGCCCTAAGTTAAGAATTTGCTTTAAACAACAGCAACAGCAACAAACTTTTCTTTACCCCTTTTATTTGGTCAACTTTAGTGGGGTGTATACATGATAAAATTCACCAATTTTAAGCCTACAATTCTGTGAGTTTTAACCAATTCATATAGTCTTTTAACCATCACCATAATTGTAATATAGACTATTCCCATCAACTCAGTAAGTGCTGTCAAAGTCCCCCTTCCCTCATTATAAGCCCCAGAAAACCACTGATCTGCTTTTCTCACTATAGTTTTTCCTTTTCTATAATTTCATTTAAGTTGAACCATAAAATGTGTAACCTTTTGTGTCTGGTTTCTTTCACTTAGCATAAGGCATTTATTAAGATTCATCCATGTGGTTGCACAACTGCAAACAACATTCCATTGTATGGATATGCAAAAATGTGTTTATTCGTTCATCAGTTGATAGACATTTTGGCTGTTTCCAGCTTTCGGATATTATGAATAAAATTGTTATAAACAGTCACATACAAGTCTTTGTGTGGACATATAGTTTCATCTCTTTTGAGTTAAATACCTAGCAGTAGAACTGCTGAGCCATATGATTAGTATTGTTTAACTTAATAAAGAAACTGCCAAACTATTTTCCAGAATGGCCATACCATTTTACATTCCCACCAGCAGCGTAGGAGAGTTCCAATTTCTGCACATCCTTGCCAACACTTGACGTTGCCAGTCTTTTTATTTCTGGTAGGTGTGAAGTGGTATCTCATGGTAGTTTTAATTTGCAATTCCCTAATGTCTAATGATGTTGCACGTCGGGAGGGTTAATTTTACGTGTCAACTTGGCTAGGTGATGGTGTCCAGTT
This sequence comes from Choloepus didactylus, assembly GCF_015220235.1. Lineage (NCBI taxonomy): Eukaryota > Metazoa > Chordata > Mammalia > Pilosa > Megalonychidae > Choloepus > Choloepus didactylus. Next base: position 17,910,049 of record NC_051316.1, read on the forward strand.
GTTTGGACAGACACTGGCCTGGCTGTTACAGTGGAGGCATTTCATGGTTGAAATCAGCGTCTGCCATCAGTTGAAAGTAAAGGCGATGACCCTCCATAACGTAGAGGGCTTCATCCAAACAGCTGGACATCATAACAGCAAGATCTGAGAGTTCCAGACAGCAGAAGGAACCCTGCCTCAAGGCTACATCTCCCCCTGTCCCGCATTCCCAGTCTAAAGAATTCTAACTCAGGAATTCAACATCACTCTCACTGGAATTTCCAGCCTCTGGCCCATTCTACAAATTCAGATTTGCCAGCCTCACAATTGTGTGAACCAATTTCTTATAATAAATTTATATCTACATCTCCTGCTGTTTCTGTTTCTCTGGAGAATCCTGACAGATAAAAGCATCTTGTCATATGCTTATTTGCTACCTAGATACCTTCTTTGGTGAACTATCTGTTCAAATCTTTTGCTCACTGTTAAAACATTGGCTTATCTCCTTATTCTTGTGTCATAGTAGTTCTTTATATATTTTCTGGATGTTTTGCAAATATTTTCTCACAGTCTATGGCTTGCCTTTTCATTCATCTTTTTTTTTTTTAATTAGAAAAAATGTAGGTTTACAGAAAACTCATGCATAAAATACCGAGTTCCCACATACCACCATATTATTAACATCTTGCATTATTATGGTGTATTTGTTGCAAATGATGAACACTTTTTAATTATACATTTGTATAACTGTGTATTGTACTATTAACTATAGCCCATGGTTCACTTTAGAGTTCACTATTTGTGTTGTACAGACTACGGATTTTTTAAGAATTTTTAAATCCTAGTAACATATATACAATCCCAAATTTCTCACTTGTCTTGTGACCATGAGCATGGGAGAGGGGAGGGGAAGCTATATTTATTAAGTGCCAATATTTTAAGCTAGTTTAGGGCGTTATGTAGTTCACCACAACACTCTGGGAGATTGATGTGAATATCCCATTTTGCAGATGGGAAAACTGAGGCTGGCAGAGGGCAGAGATCAGGACACCATTCTGGCCAGCTCCAAAGCCCTCACTCCTCTTGCCAGGCCTTTTAGGGAACAGGGGTGGGAATGGAGAAACTTGGGCTTTGGCTGGATGGGGAGGAAGGAGGTGGAGCTGCTTTCCTGTTTTGGGAGTCTGGAAGCCCAAGAGCATGGGGGAGTCCAAGAGAGAGGCTAAAAGTAAGAAATTTGTCACCAGCAGGGCTCCAGTGCCAGGTACTGAGGCTCGAGCTCGTGGAAAGCAGTATAATGGTCCCTGAAGATGTGCAGGCCCCTCATCCCTTGAACCTATGAATAAGTCAGTGATCTGGCAAAGGGGAATCTGATCTTGAGAAAGGGAAATTAGCCTCAATGATCAGATGGGTCCCATATAATCAGCAGGTCCTTAACAGTAGAAGGAGGGGTTGGAAGAGGAGGGGAGAGTGATGGGATATGAGGGCTGGACCCTCGCTGCTGACTTTGAAAATGGGTGGAGGAAGTCACCACAAGCCAAGGGAAGTGGGTGTACTCTAGAAGCTGGAAAAGGCCAGGAAACAATTGTCCCCTAGAGCCTTCAGAAAGGGCTGCAGCTCTGCCAACACCTTGATTTCAGCCCAATGGGACCCACGTTGGACTTCTAACCTCTGGAGAGGTAAGAGAATAAACTTGCGTTGTTTTAAGCCACCAAGTGTGTGGTTATTTGTTACAGCTGCAGTGAATAACTAATACAACTTCCGATGTTGTAGAACAGTGGCAAGTGGATGGAAGATGCTTTTTTAATGGAGTACATTTATTTTTTAATAACGCTCTTCATGATAATAATTGAAATGTTGGCCATTCCCTAGACCTCTGCCATGAATCTGAATCTCTAGTAAAATGAATCTAGATACATTTAAAGTTATTTTTGGCTCCAGCTACTCCAGAACCTAAGGATCTTTTAACTGAAATCTCTGGCTTGCAACCATAAGAAATGTTTTTAACTCTCGTTTTCCCTCCTTGACTCAACTCTTTTGCTTTGTGATGTTTAATTTGGGCATGAGGACTTCCATAGAGCTCCACCTGAAAATCTGCGCTACCTATTGATTTGGATGTTGTCAAAGTCATGGGAAATTAATCTTACTTCACAAGAGTGTAGGAAGGCTGAAGCTTATTGCTAAAATCTTCCTGATGCTCTGGGAATCCAGATCTAAACCAGATCTGTGTTCCAAGCTGGCCTCTTTTGCAAAGGCTGCCCTTGTTCTGTGGGATCTGTTTTGAGCTGGTTTCTGGGGCCATGGGGCGGTGGTTTGGTTGAGGCTTTGTGCTTGTTTTCTTGGAAAGGGGCTTTCCCCTCCTGCTGTGTCTTCCTCCTTCTGTCTGTCTTTGGTGAGAGATCACATTTCGCTATTTAAGAGTATTGGAAAGGCTTCCAGGCTTTCGTCCTGGAATGTCCCCACCCACAGGGACCCCTCTTGAACTTTGACATCTGGTAGCCACCCCACCCCCACCCCAGGTTTAGACTCCCTGAGCCCTCCAGCCTGGTGCATGGTCTTCATGACTTCCCAGCTGTACCCTTCCCCACGAGACGGGGAGCCCTTGATCAGCGATTCACTGCCAGTCACTTCAGGGAAACCAGCAGAGAGCAATGACAAGAACAGGGAGACAGAGAGCCCAGTGCTTACAAAGCCTTAGGGCCATTCCTGATCTCCCCTGGTGTACTAGTTAGGGTTCTCTAGAGAAACAGAACCAACAAGAGATATCTGTAAATATAAGATTTTAGAAAAGTGTCTCACACAACTGTGGGGGTGCACGAGTCCAAATTCCTCAGGGCAGGCAGCAAACTGGCAACTCCAATGAAGGTCTACGATGAACTCCTCAGGAGACGCTGTCTAGCCAGAGAAGAAGAAGGTTCTCTCCCTTTCTCCCTTAAAAGTCTTCAGCTGATTGGATTAAATCCAGCTGATTGAATTCTCTCATTGTGGGAGACATGCCTTTGTTGATGTAATCAGTAACAGGTGCAGTCAGTTGACTGATGATTTAATAAACCAGCCTTCTGGCTTATTAACCAGCCACAAATGTCCTTGCAGTAATGGTCAGGCCAGTGCTTGCTTGGCCAGACACCTGGACACCATCTCACCTGGCCAAGCTGACACATGAACCTAACCATCAGACCTGGGATGACCAAGGTGGCCCCAAAGACTCCTCTCCATGTCATCCCTGGGAGTGCTGTCCCTCTCCCCCTCTTCCCTGTGACCTGCCCTGGTAGCAGTGGGGGGCAGTGGTAGAGACTCAAAAAGCCACTAACCATGACTTGAGCTGTCTTAACTACAGGGACAGGTGACACTCAAATTGTCTGTGGGCTCCTCTTGGAGATCTGTCTCCTGAGTGGGTGATTGGGAGTGGGGGTGGGGTGAGGCTGGCCCACTGTCTCGAAGGAACATTTCCTGAAATAAATTAAGTACCCTTGCTTGGGAGTCCAGTTCTACTGTTGACCCCTGTTAGATTTTTGTAGGGACGAATTACCTCCATCCGTCCTTGTTCCTCTTGAATACAAACTCACCTACTCTTTGTAAAGTGTTTTGCTGCCAGTTACTAATGGGCATAGAAATCTCTCAAACCACCTAGTGCCTCCCACCAGCTTCTTTTTGCTTTCCCCTTGCCACAGTCTTCTTACACGAGGTTTATTTCATCTTGCAGCATGGGTTTATAGCTTTATTTGTAAGCCACCGTAAAGAATTTGGGGAGCAAGGCAAATAAGTGTTTTAGTTTCCCAGCTGCTAGAACAAATACCAGGCAATAAGTTGGCTTAAACAAAGGGAATTTATTGGCTCAGGGTTTTGAGGCTAAAAGAGAAGTCCAAAATTGAGGTGTCAGTATGGTGATGCTTTCTTCCTGAAGACTGGTGTTCGGGGGCTAATTGCTGGTAATCTTTGGTGTTCCTTGGCTTTCCTGCTTCTCTATCACATGGCAATGCACATGGTGGTGTCTTCTCCTTTCTCTTCTCAGTTCCTCTGACTTTCAGCTTCTGGCTGCTCCCCAGTGCTTTTCTCTCTGTGGCCTTCTCTAGAAGGCCCCCAGGAATAAGATTACGCTCCATTCTGATTAAGGTGGTCCTCTTTGCAATGGGTTCACACTCAGGGGAATGGATGAAGATTAAGGACATAGTTTTATGGGGTAGTTAGTGAATGCATCTCAACCACTTAGTCTCCAGGCTTAAAAATCCTGGCTTCTTTGTGCCTTAAAATAACAAAGATTCCACATGTGTGAAAATGTGAAAAAAAAAAAAGGTCAAATGAGTAACTACAAAAGGAAATCTATGTTCTAAGCATTTCCAATGTGTTCTCATTCCTCTGTAAGTGTTTTGGATTGATTACCCTCACAAGTAGATACAAAGTTTGTTTCCTGCACTTAATCTGAAGTCATGAACTCTGAGGAGCGCTCTCAAAAACAGGGATAATGTGAGGCTACTGTTCTGACTAAAGTGTGAATGACTAATAAGGTCTTAACTGGTCTTTTGAAGGTATTTTCATTTTTTTGTGCTAAAGGCATGGCATTACAAGGTTTGTGCCTTGCATGCTTTTGGACATCAGCTCGAGGTTACAGGAGGTTTTTCCTGGGGAATGAACTCTCCTCCCAAAGCTTACCAAATAAGTGCTCATTACTCTAGGGAAGGCCAATGCCTTCCTGAATGGTGCACTGGCAATGCTGCAGCACTTTTTGTTTTTTGTTTGTTTGTTTTATTTTGTTTTGTTGTACTCTGTGTTCTTGGAGAGATGCCCAGCACTGAATAGGGAACTTCAATCCTGATGTTTAAAGAGGAGTGCTGAGTTTAAAACAAGATATCGCTTTTCTTGGGACAGACACTATAAGATCAAGGGTGAGACAGTTGCCAGTAGATGCGGGACCGAGTTGCGGATGCAGCTGACGGCAACTTGGCCTGGCCTGGATTCTCTGGCTTGCCACCAGCTCTTTCTCCATGCTGCCTGGTCTCCGGTTTCCGTCTTCCTGGGGGAGGTTGTTATGCTGACTTTCCCTGTTGTGCAATGGGGTAGGGAGTGGCTGGGCAGCTCACCTCTCTCTGGGACTGTGGGCTTGTCTTCATTTCCTAAGACTGCGGTAAACACATAGTCTGGGGGGCTTAAAACAACAGGACCTGCAAGCCCCAAATCGAGGTGTCATCCAGGTTGTGCTCCCTCTGGAGTCTGTAGGGAAGGGTTCATTCTGTGCCTCTCGCCTGGCTTCTGGCTGTGGCTGGAAATCCTTGGGCTTCAATCCCTGTCTCTGTTGCCTCCTGGCCATCTTATCTCCCGGTGTCTGTCTGTCTGTCTGTCTGTGTCTCCTCTCCCCTTCCTATAAGACCACCAGTCATATTGGATTAAGGCCCCACCCTTCTCCAGTCTGACCTTCTTTGAACTTGCCTAATTCCATCTGTAGCAACCCTGGTTCCAAGGAAGATTGCATCCTAATGTCCTGGGGGTTGGGAATGTGACATATCTTTCCAGGGGACACACTTTAACCCACAACAGACCTGCTGCAGACATGTGGCAGGCTCCTCCGTGCCTCCCTTACTTCGCTGTGCTGGAGGAGCCAGTCCCCCAGTGACACAGCACACTGCAGACACTGCAGACACTGCAGCTGTACACTGCCCAGAGCAACATGCCATGCTTTGTACTATAGCTGCCTTGCTGTCTACCATGGAAGTTTACAGCTTAGACCCTGTTAAAATGCAGCCCCTCTGGGAGGAGAGATGCTCTCAGCTGCTGTTAGAGATTTAAGACACGATCAAATAGTTTTTAGATTGAATCACATTTCTAGGGTTGAGATTAACCCAAGCCCTGCCTACAAAATATTAAATTTAAACAGCTCCCTCTTCCAGTTCATACAGCCAGGGATGTTAACGGAAGCTCTGTCTGTGGTGTGAGTGTGTGTAAGTGTGTGAGTGTGTCTGTGTGTGCATATGAGTGTGTGTATGTGAGAATGTGCAAGCGGGTGTGCATATATGGGAGGGAGTGTGTATGTGTGTGTATGAGAATGTGTCTGTGTGTGCATGAGTGGGTGTCTGTGAGAGTGGATGTGTGGGTGTGTATGCGGTGAGTGTGTAAGCAAGTGTGTGAGTGTATGTGAGAATGTGCAAGTGGGTGTGCATATATGGGAGGGAGTGTGTATGTGTGTGTATGAGAATGTGTCTGTGTGTGCATGAGTGGGTGTCTGTGAGAGTGGATGTGTGGGTGTGTATGCGGTGAGTGTGTAAGCAAGTGTGTGCATGTGTGTATGTGCATGTATGTGAGTGCAAGTGAATGTAAATGTGTCAGTGTATGTAAGTGTGTGTATGCAAGTGTGTGAATGTCTGTGTGCACATGACTGTGTGTGACTGTGTGAGTGTGTGTACGTATGAGTGAGTATGTGTGTATGCAAGTGTGAGTGTGTGTGTATGCAAGTAGATGAGTGTGTCTGAATGTAAGTGTGTATGTGACTAAGAGAGTGGAAGTGTGTGTATGCAGGTGTGTACACTGAGTGTATTGTGAGTGTGTATGCATGTGTGAATGTGTACGTGTGTGCGTGTGACTGTGTATGTGAGTGTGTGAATGTCTGTGTGCACATGACTGTGTGTATGTGACTGTGTGAGTGTGTGTACGTATGAGTGAGTATGTGTGTATGCAAGTGTGAGTGTGAGTGTGTATGCAAGTAGATGAGTGTGTCTGAATGTGTGTATGTGACTAAGAGAGTGGAAGTGTGTGTATGCAGGTGTGTACACTGAGTGTATTGTGAGTGTGTATGCATGTGTGAATGTGTACGTGTGTGCGTGTGTGTATGTATGAGTGAGTGTGCATGTGTGTATGTGGGTGTGTATACAAGTGTGTGTGCCTGAATGTAAGTGTGTATATGACTGTGTAAGCGAGAGTGTGTGTGTGTGCAAGTATCTTCCCAGGAATTTCCAATCTGGACCCAGTGGTGGACACTTGCTCCCTGTGCTTGCAAACTTAACTGAAGAAGAAGGCTGCCCTGCAGAAGACAAGAGCTCGAGAGGACAGTGTCCTTGGCCAGGCAGGTGGCTGTCTCCTGCCCCACCCAGACTCTGCAACAGAGGAAGGGACACCAGAGATAAGGCGACTCCCTGTTTCTGGCAGGAAGGTGACAGGCTGACTCCACCGTGAGAGAGGGGCCTTTTACATATGTGGGGCCACCAGAAAAACATTTTCTGCCTTTGGATTTAGGCGGAAGGGTTTCCAAGAACTGAGATCTGTCATGCATTGTGTGTTTATACACATTGATACTGATTGGGAATTTAGGAGAATAAACAGGCAAGTTTGTTTCTCCATCTGTGATCGTGCTCTGGGTGTCCCATTGACCCCAGCCCACCCCAGATTGGACTCATTCTCTGCCTTCCCCTCTTTCTACGCCTCCTCCATCGTGTCCCAGCCTAGGGAATGACCCCACCATCTTGTCAACACTGCCAGTCCCAATTCCTGGGTTGTCCTTGATGCCAGCCTCTTCCTCCTCCCCACAGTCAATTACTCAGAAGATCCTGCAGGTTGTCAATAGAGCTTCCTGAATCGACACTCTCCTCTCTGACTCCACGGCCACTTCCTGAGTTCAGGCCACCTCTGTTTCCTCCTGCTGGCTTCTGTGCCCCGTTCATCCTCTGCTTGTTGGCCTGAATGAACCTCACAAGGTAAATCTTTTCAGTTAAATCTCTTAAATCCCCCAAGCAAGCTTCCCTTTGTTTTTGGATCAAAGTTGGCCGTATCTACTGGCTTGCCCTTCACCTCAGTGTCACCTGCTGCCATTTTGACCACACTCACCTGGTTCCTGGAAAACCCTCCAGGGTCCTGGCCAGACAAAGACCTGCTCCTGCATTTGTTTCTTCTGCATGGAATGCCCTGACCTCCTGGCCAACTTCCACTCTCTGGAACTCAGCTGAAGTGGCACTTCCTAAAGAAGTCTTCCCTGATCCTCTAGGGTGCTCTTCAATAGCCTATAGTTTTCCTTCTTCTTTGTAGTTGTCATGAGTGTAATTATATGTTTTTCTTTTAATTTTTAAATTTAAATTTTTTTTTTTTTTTATACTTTCTGTCTTCTCTGTGGTGGTTCGTACTTGGAGCAGAGATGCAAAAGGTTCTCCCTGTATTAGCCAGTCCCACCAGAAAAGAGCAGTCCTAGCCAGAGAGTTAGAGCATCCCACTGAGAGATGCTGCCATAGATCTGTGCTCCGGAGGCTGCCCATAGCTTTCCCTGCTGAATCCTGATGCCAACAGGGGTTTCATGCAGGGAGGTTCTCAGAAAATATCTGTTAAATAAAAATGCAAATTTGTTAATAAATACACTGCCCATTTCTTTAGAAATGAATTCCTAGGCTGATGCAGTACCTTAGCAGTTTTAATACTTATAATTCAGTCCTATAACAATCCCAAGAGTGGTCTTATAGACTTTGATCTTTTAACATTCACATGCATTCAGTATTTAAAAATTCTTTTTAAAGTTCTAAAACAAAATTATGTAATGATGTATATACAGAAAACTTATTTTAATGGTCCAGTTCTGGAGAAGATGGAGAACCATTCTTCATTTTCATTTCTCCCACTTTCACCTCTACCATTTCTTCCCAGTCAATTCACTATTTAATCATTAATATTTATTGATCCGGTCCTGTGATGGTTATGTTCATGTATCAACTCGGCTAGGTTATGGTGTCCAGTTGTTTGTTCAAGCACTGGTCTGCCTGTTGTGTGAGGGTATTTCAAGATGGAATTTGCATCTACAACTAGTTGATTGCATCTACAATCAACAAAGGAGATTGCCCTTAGCAATGTGGAGAGTCTCTTAGTTCAATCAGGTGGAGGTGTTAAAAGCCAGAGCTGAAGGTTTCAGAGGTCAGAAAAGGAATTCAGACTCAACTACACCATTAGCGCTTGCTGGAATTTCCAGCCAGCCAGCTCCCCCTGGGGAATTCATACTAAGTAGAACTTTGACATTGCCTTTCTCATAGTTTACAACTTGCAGCCTGCCCTATGGAGTTCAGACTTGCCAGCCCCGTGGCTGCATGAGCCACTTCCTTAAAGTCTCTCTCTCTCTCTCTCTATATATATATATATATGTACACACACACACACACACACACACACACACACACACATATACATACATGAATATACACATATATACATATACATACATATATACATATACATATATGTATATGTATGTGTGTGTGTGTGTGTGTGTGTGTGTGTGTGTGTGTGTGTGTATCTCCTGTAGGTTCTGTTTCTCTGGAGAACCCTGACTAATCCATGTCCCATGCACAGGCTTTGAATTAGATTCTGGGAACTACAAAGGGGAATAAGAAAAACTTTCTATGCTTCTGGAATTTACATTCCTGAAAAGGGTGATTAAAAAGCAATCACTCGTTCCACACTTCCACTCTAATTAAAATGGAGCAACAGAAATTGTATTTACCACTCCACTTAAAACAGCTAAAAACCCAGGCAAAATACATGAAATAATGGTTTTCACGACATTGGCCATCAGGTAATGAAGGACAATGTCCCCTAAGAGAGATGGGAAACAAATGAGGTGAGCCCTGTGATTACCTCAGTTTACAGCCTGGAGAGTTTCCAGGCTGGGGGTGAGTGGGGGGGCCCAAATAGAACTTGGTGGATGTCCTGAGTTGAGGAGATGAAATTTAGTGTCTGGGAAGTCCAAGGCAGCTAGAGTTCATAGAACAGAGAACTGGAGGGGCAGGGCTGAACAGAGACAGAACACTGGGTAACTGTAGAGGGTCCCCCTGGAGTAATTAGCAGAGAACTGATCAGGTCATGCATGTGAGGAAACTACCCAAGGCTGGGAAAGAACCACTGGAAAGGATTAGAGGAAACAGTCACAGAAACTCACATGGGACTGTGAATAATCTCTGTTTCCACTGCCAGTCATAATTTGTAGGGCATGAGGTAGCAGAAGTGTATCTGGGCCCATCTAACAGATCTGAAAGGATCAAACTGTTCCTAAGTTACTTGTGGTGGCTTGGAGCTGTGTGTACCACAGAAAAACATGTTCTTGAATGTAATCCAACCCTGCGGGTGTGGACCCATTGTAACTAAGGCCTTTCGTGAGGTTATTTCAGTTAAAGTGTGGCCCACCTCAATAAGGATGGGTCATAATCCTATTATGGAGTCCTTTATAAGTTGAATGAAATTCTGACATGGAGAGAGAGAAAGCCACAGGAAGCAAGAAGCTGAACATCGGTGGAACTTGGAAGAGAGTGGAGAGGCCAGGAGAGGCTGCAGTCAGCCCCTAGAATGCCACAGTCTTTGGGGAGAAAGCATCACCTTGATGACACCTTGATTTAGACTTTCTTTTAGCCTCAGAACCATAAGCTAATAAATTTCCATTGTTTAACCTGACCATTGCATGGTATTAACTTGAGCAGCCCAGGAAATAAAACATTATTAACTGCATTTCAGAACAGAGTTCAAGAATATTTATAAGAATATGGAGATAATCCAGCACCCACTGAGGTAAAATGCAAAATATCTGACATTGAATAAAAACTTACCAGGCATGCAAGGAAGCAGGACATTTGATCATTAATGAGCAGAATAATCAATCAATTGAAACTGACCGAGAACTGACAGTGATGTTAGAATTAGCAGACCAGAGCACTAAGAAAGTTATCATATCTGCATCCTTTTTCTTAAAAAAGGTAGAGGAAAAAAGACTAAAAAAAGAAAAAAAAGGCAACAAAAAAGACTAAAGAAAAAATAGTTAAAAAAAAGATTCTAGCATCACTGTGCTGTGGGACAAATTTAATCAACCAGTATATATGCAATTGGAGCCCCTGTGGGGGGGGGTAAGGACAGAAATAATATTTGAAGACATTATGACTGCACATTTTCCAAATTTGGTGAAAACTATAAACCGACAACTCCATGAACCTCAGCAAATGCCAAATGCAAGAAAAATAAAAAAAGAAAATGAAAAGATTAAAATAATTCATCAGGGCACATCAAAATCTAATCTTAAAAGACATGTTGTATACAAAGAAACAAAGATAAGGGTGAGAGTAGATTTTTCACTGGAAAAAATGCAAGCAAGAAGACAGAGGGCCATCATATCTAAAGTATGCAAAAAAAACCATAAGCAGTCAACTTAGAATGCTATACCTATGGAAAATATCCTTTGAAAATAAAGGTGAAATAAATACTTTTTCAGAAAGTTGAAAGCATCCATCAGACTAAAAGAAATGTTCAAGGAAGTCCTTCGGGCAGAAGGAAAATGATACCAGATGGAAACATGGATCTAACAAAGGACTGGAGAGCTGATGGTACTATATAGTACATAGAAGACTTTATTTCCTATTACTTAACTGTCTTAAAAAGATAATTGACAGTCCCAACATAAATAATAACAATGTCTTGTGGGATTTATATCATATATATAATTAACAAATATGACAAAAAAGCAAAAAGGTCAGGAGGGGAGAAATGGAAGCATTTTTGGTCCCTCTCTTCTGCATGCTGTGGTATAATAATCATCTGAAGTCAGACTCTGATCATTTAAAGATGCTGATGACAATCCCTAAAGCAATCACTAAAATAATAAAGGATTGTCATGGTGTGTTGGGGACTGAATCATGACCCTACAAAAGGCACATCCAGGTCCAGCTGTCCTGCGTGTCCTGTAGGTGTGAACCATTTGTAGAGAGGACCTGGAAAGATGTGATTAATCAAGGTGTGCAAACACTGAATGATGCTGAGCCTTCATCCAATGGATGAGGTCCTTGTAAGCAGAAGAAATTGCACAAGGAGGAGGAAGCCACAAGGAGCAGCTGGAAGCTGGAAGGCAGGAACCTGGAAGACAAAGGAGAAGACATCGCCTCCTGCATTGTCATGTGATGCTGAAACCAAGGTACCCAAAGATTTCCAGCCAGTTAGAAGACACACTTCTAAGTCATCCAAAGGATCAAAGAAGAAGTTGAAAGGGAAATTAGGAATGATTTTGAACTGAATGAAAATGAAAAGAAAGCATATAAAAATTCATGGGATACTGCCAAAGCAGGACTTAGAAATGTATAATTCTAAACACCTATATTAGAAAATAGGAAAGTTCTCAAATCAATGATCTCTACTTCCACATGAAGAAACCAGGAAAAGGAGTAAAAAAGAATCCCTAAGTAAGAGAAGAAAGAAATAATAAATTCAGAACAGGAATCAATGAAACAGAAAAACAGCAATAGAGACAGTTAATAAGACCAAAAGATGGTTCTTTGAGGAGTTTGATAAAATTGATAAACCTCTAGGTAGATGATCATAAAAAGAGAGAAGACACAAATTACCAATATCAGGAAAGAAAGGGACAACATCACAATAGATTTTATGGGTATCAAATGGGAAATAGGGAATATTATGAAGTTTATATCAATACGTTTGACAACTTAAATAAAATGGACAAATTCTTTGAAAGACACTGATGACCAAAGCTCACTCAAGAAGAAATTCATAACTAAGTAGCCCTATAGTTATCAAAGAAATCAAATTTAGTTGAAACCTTCCCATAAAGAAAAAATAAAACAGTAAACTCCAGGCCTTGATGGTTTTACACGGGAATTTTATCAGACATTTAAAGTAAAACTTAAATTTTTGAAGTTTAATTTTTATTTTAAATCATCATTCTTGTTTTGTTTATTGTTTTATTATTTAGTTACTAGTTATTATTTTCATTATTATTTTTAAATTTCAAATTATATTGCCCATTGCCCAGGTAACTGTGTCTTCCTTCCATAGACACTTCCTTTCCGTAACTCCAAGGCTGTTTCAGTTCTCCACTGCTGTGTAACAAATCACCCCCAAACTGAATGTTTACAACAGCAGCAATGATTTTATCATGAGCTCTGCTGGTTCTGAGATTGCCACTTCCCTCTCAGAGTTTCTCAAGAGACAGTGGTCATTATGGTTGAGTTCTCTCTCTCTCTCTTTTTAACCCAATTTTATTGAGATATATTCACATACCAGATAATATGCAAAGTGTACAATCTGTGGCTCACAATAACATCATATAGTTGTGCATTCACCATCACAATCACTTAAAAAAAGAACATCCAAAACATCCCATACCTTTTATCCCCCCTATTATTTATTTACTTTATGTCTTTATTTTCTTACTCATCTCTCCATATACTGGATAAAGGGGTTGTCAGTTGCAAGATTTCACAATTACACAGTCACATTGTAAAAACATTATAGTTATACAATCATCTTCAAGAATCAAGTATTTCCTTCTAGCTATTCTAATACACTACAAACTAAAAAGGGATATCTATATAATGCATAAGAATAACCTCTCTCTCTTTAATGCAATTTTATTGAGATATATTCACATACCAGATAATATGCAAAGTGTACAATCTATGGCTCACAGTAACATCATATAGTTGTGCATTCATCATCACAATCACTTAAAAAAGAACACCCAAAACATCCCATAACCCTTATCTACCCTATTATTTATTTATTTTATGTCTTTATTTTCTTACTCATCTCTCCATACACTGGATAAAGGGGTTGTCATTTGCAAGATTTCACAATTACATAGTCACATGGTAAAAATGATATCGTTATACAGTCATCTTCAAGAATCAAGTATTTCCTTCTAGCTATTCTAATACACTACAAACTAAAAAGGGATATCTATATAATGCATAAGTATAAGCTCCAGAATGACCTCTTTGACTCTATTTGCAATTGCTCAGCCACTGAAATTTTATCTTTTTTCATTTCTTTTCCCCCTTTTGGTCGAGAAGACTTTCTCAATCCCACAATGCCAGGGCCAGGCTCAGCCCCAGGAGTCATGTCCCACATTGCCAGGGAGATTTACACCCCTAGGAGTCATGTCCCACGTAGTGGGGAGGGCAGTGAGTTTACCTGCAGAGTTGGCTTAGAGAGAAAGGCCACATCTGAGCAACAAAAGAGATTCTCTGGGTGTAACTCTTAGGCACAATTATACGTAGGCTTAGCTTCTCCTTTGCAGGAATAAGTTTCATAAGGGCAAGCCCCAAGATCAAGGACTTGGCCTATTAAATTGGTAGTCCCCAATGCTTGCAAGAGTATCAGGAATTCCCTAGGCAGGGAAGTTTAATATTTCCACATTTTCTCCCAGGCCCTCAAAGGAGCTTTGCAAATATGTTTTCATTCTCTGCCCAAGTTACTCTGGGATGTGTCAGGGCTTCATGCTAACCTGTACAAACCAACAAGATCTCACACCCTATTCAAGATTCCATGTAATTATGGTGTTCAAATAAAGTGACCATACAAGCTAAATCAGAGAGCATGATACAGAAAATATAAATTTTGCACCAAATAAACATCTCTTCTTTTGGTCTCACACAGAAATTGAAGTTTTTAAAACACTGTCAATATCATCCCTTACCCTTTAGTCTGATTTACCTTAGTCCTTAACCAGATCCGCTTCATTCATATCACTAATTGAAGTCTGATCTCTTTTTCAGCTTTTTAAACAGCTTTTATAAACTTGCTATATCAGGTAATGCTGACTTTCAGAGCTGCAGAACTCTAGCTCTGAGTCTCAGGTGATGCACAGATACCTGAAGTTCCAAGGACTGACCAGGTTATACATAAAGAGTTGGCTGAGTTCTCTTGAGGCTTCCCCACTCTTGTGTCTGGTGGTCAAAGCTTGCTATCATCTGGGACTTCAGCTGGAGCTGTTGGCCAGAAAACCTACACCCAGCCTCTCCAGGAGGCCTGGGCTTCCTCAGAGCATTGGAGTTTGCATCCAAGAGAGATCTTCAGAGAGAGAGCCAGGCCTCTGAAGGCATGTGATGTTGCTTCCATTGTAGTCTAACTCTTGGATGCAAGTCCATACTTAAGGGGAGGGGAAGTAGGCTCCACCTGTCAAGTTGGAAGTCATGCCCAGGGATTTTTGGACATGTTTTTAAATGAGTAAAAAGTCCCCCAGGGATGTTTTCCTAGGGCAAAGTGGTTGGTCCTTGTCATTACTTCCTGGAGGATAACTGTGCAGGTTGCCAAAAACTTCCTGCTCTTCCCAGCTCTTACTGCACTCAGAATTGAAACAAGTGGTTAGTGAGTCCATTATAATCCCTTGCCTGGTGCTGATGGTCAAAAGAAGGCTGGGCATGTGCTGTCACCAAAACTGGGGACTCGGTAGTGCAGTCCTGTCCACTAAGGGAAAGGGCCAGGATGGGTTCGGTCACTATGGCCACCATCTGTGTAGCAGCTGCTTGGATGCAAGGACAGGAGAAAAACAACTCTCAAATACCATCCTTAGCCCTTGTAGCTCACAGCTCCTTTGACTGGGGCACTGACCTTGGTGCCTCATGCATGACACTCTTCCCACTCATACATGTGCCTAGGCATACACCTGTATACACACACACATCTGCACACACAATTGCATGCACATGCACACACAGCTACCTCCCCCAGGCTGGCTTCCATGCTGTGCCAGAACCACTTCCACTTCTCAACTTCTGTACCACGGCAACACTCACTTCCTGAACCACAGGGAATGCCATTTCTTTTAGGGACAATCTCATCTGGTGCCCTTTGTGAGCTGCAGGAATTTCTGGAGGAAGGGAGAAGGCGGGTCAAGTGGGAGTTCTGGATCAGCATGATTTACCCTTCCAAATGGAGAAGCCCTGGGGGCATTTGGACACATTCACAAGGAAAGTTTATAGAAGCAGTAAATCATGCTTGGGTACTCACAAATTCCTTTTGTCAAGAAGAATTCACTTACTTGATTAGCATGGTTTAGAACTCCACCAGGCTGCTTTCCTCTCATTTACAGAAGCCCTGAGTCATGCCTAGCTCTGTTACACTTGAAAGGATAAAGGTGATTCTACTCCATAATAATTCTCATGCTTTCTTATCAGTAAACAGGGGGTGCAATTCCACTTTTTGTAGGCAACCTGTTCACCCTATTTGCAATTGAGAGGCATTTGGAAGGATGGGAAAAACTAGATGGATGGCAACTTGGAAGTTCTGTTTCTTCTCGCAACCAGGTATTATAACCCTGCTCATTCAGGGTGGGTCTTTATTAGATCACTGGAGTCCTTTAAAGGGAGCTCATACAGTGGACAAAATTCCACAGGATATGCCAAGACAGGACCCATAGAAACTGAAGGAGCTGACACAGACCCAGATGCTTGAGACACTTGGAAATGTAGACAGAAAGATATGTGGAGATGCTAAGCTAAGAGGTGAAACCCAGAATTTGCCCTGGAGAAGTTAAGAGAGGACCTCTGGTTGCTTAGAGAGAAATGCCCTGGGAGAAAAAGTAAGGATTCACAGGAGCTGAGAGAGAGAAGCTAAGAGAGACAGAAACCCAGAGACATTTTGGAGAAAGCCATTTTAAACCAGAACCCAGGAGCAAAGGACTAGCAGACACCAACCACTTGCCTTTCCTGCTGACAGAGGTGTTCTGGATGCCATCGGCTTTTCCTCAGTGACGGTATCCTCTTGTTGATTCCTTAGTTTGGACACTTTTATGGCCTTAGAACTGTAAGTTTGTAACCTAATAAATCCCCTTTAAAAAAGCCAATCCATTCCTAGTATTTTGCATAATAGCAGCAAACCAGTATACTGACTGACAAAAGTCTTCCTTATCCTAGCAAAACTCCTGGGGCCATGGAGCTGATTTCCAAACCTGGTAGCTTCTCCTCCATTCTGTGGAAGGGAGAATTGTGAGCTACATTTTATTTGTCCTTTAGTGTCATGGCACACTAGATGTGGCATCATATGTCCTAATCAGTCAGGGTGCGGTTAAGCTGTGAGTGCATCTTGGCCATATTGGTGAGCACGTCAAAGCCTTGGGGTCTGGGGTAAAGTCTCCACCTGCCACCCCCATCCAGCTTTTATGACACTGTCCCCAACCTTCTCAGATCATAAACTGTCCACCAGATTTACCAGTGTTCCCATACTTAGACACCTCCTACAGGAATAAGCCAGGGCAGCAGTGTCTGTGAACTGGAAATGGTACCTTATGAAAGCCATGGGAAAAATCCAATTTTAAAGAAAATGCAGCTTGTTTCTCCAAGACAGAGTGACAGGCACATTATGGGATGGCTGCCTGGCTTGCAATTCCCCTGGATAACACCCTTGTCTTAGGGTGAGTTCACACAGAAGCAGACCCAGAGAAAGAGCTGGGTACAATTTTCTTATTTTGGAGGTGTCTTAGTTTGCCAGGGTTGCTCTGATGAAAACCACAAACCAGTTGACTTAAATAAAAGGACTTTATTGGCTCACAGTTTGGAGGCTGGAAGTCCAACCTCAAGGCATTGTCAGGCCATGCTTTCTCCAGAGTCTGGTGGTGGTTTGGTCTCTGCCTCCACCACATGGTGTCTCCTCCTCTGCTTTCTGCTTCTGTGTCCAATCTCCTTTGCTTATAAAAGCTCCAGTCATATTGGATTAGAGCCCACCCTCATTCAGTCAGTTCAGCCTCACCTTAACTAATCACATCTTCAAAGTTCCTAGTCACAAATGGGTACACACCCAAGGACCAGAGGTCAGGCCCTGAACTTATCTTTGAGGGAAACATGATTCAATCCCCAACAGAAAGTGACCCCCAGGAAACAGCTGGGTGGCCATTGGAAAGTGAGATGGGTCAGCCAAGGAAGCTTGTGCGGTCGGCACTGAGGACGATGGGGTGCAATCTTGCTGGGAAACTCTGAGTGATGAAGCAGGGCCTTCCTCGGAGCCACCCCTTCCTCTGGGAGAGGGCTATTTACCCTCCTTGGTCAAGGGTCACCCTGAGCAGTGGCAACCTTCCCAGGTCCCCATGCCCTGTTGCATGGGTCAAGCCCTGACCTTAGGGGTGGCATGGGGCCCAAGAAATGCCTCTGATTTTCTTGAATTGCTCAGATTGAAGTCAGGAGCCTGGAGTGGCTGTTCTTGTTGTCCCCACACCTGCCCCCCCAACATGGAGGAGTCCCCACAACAGGGGAGAATCGGGCCGAACTATGGCAAATGGGGCTTGTGTCAGCAACCCCAGTGGGCTTCTCTCACTCCTCCATGTACAAAGGTGGCTTTAATGTGCCCAGCCCATGCTCCCGCCACCATTTTTTGTTTGCCACTGCAGGCCCAAGGGAATTCATACCTACCCTTGATTGGAAGAAGTGGACATGGCCTCAGATGTCAGACTCCAAACCCGATGCAGACGTTGGACATGAGTCCCTGGTGAGTTTGCTTGTGGCTGTCCACGGATCATGGTGGGCTGGTAGGAAGCGTGTTTTTGGATTTGAACATATAAGTGGATGGGAGTGTATGAATAACCATTGGGCAACCAAAGAGTGGACTGTAATGAGTCCAGAGTGACTTGTGGTCATATACCCTGGGTTGAATGGCATAATAAAAATTTGGCTGGCATTTGTCCCCAATATCTGGTTAAGCAACCTCTGAATCTTCAGAATTTCCTGCAATAGGAGTGCCTTTTTTTGTTCATGGTGAGCCCAGGACCACACTTGGTAGTTCTTATGATAATGAGATGAAAGGGTGGGGTCAGCCACACCTGCAGTCTTTGGGTGGGGGGCTGTCACTCCACAAGGACCAACCAGGTGAATAGGGGGTTCGGGCTTTGAACCCCCATCATATCAGCCTGGCCTCCCTGACCTCTGGGAGGGAAGTGGGGCTGGAGATTGAGTTCAACCACTCAAGCAATTGGTGAACCCATTGACTTCACCAATCATGTCTATATCATGAGACCCCAATTAAAAACTCTTGTCACTTGAAACTCAGGTGAGCTTCCTTGATTGATAATGACATCCCTGTGACAGGAGGGTGACTTGGAAAGGACACAGAAGCTTGCTTTTGAGACTCTCCCAGACCTCCCTCTCTGAGTCTCTTCTTTTGGCTCCTTCCTATTTTATATCTTTTTTTTTTTTTTTTTTTTTTTACCATAATAAAACTGTAATCTTAAGTATAGCACTTTCATTGAGTTCTGGGAGTTATTCTAGCAAGTTATCAAACCTGAGGGGGTGGTGAGAACCCCTGAATTTGTAGACAGGTAGTCAGAAGTGCTGGAGGCCTGGGTCCCCAAATGTGCAACTGGTGCCTGCAGTCTCATATAGGGTGGCCCCAAGACTGTGGGGTCTTGCCTAACCCCAGATGGTTAGAGTCAGAACTGAATTCAATTGAGTTACTGCAGTATTTGTTGTTGCTGATTGAACTTTGTACCCACAAAGCTGGGGTGATGGTTTGAATCTGTATATATCCCCCAAAAACATGAACTTAAATTTATTCCATTCCTGTGGGTGTTGACCCATTATAAGTAGGACCTTTTGATGAGGTTATTGCAGTTAAGATGCGACCCGCTTCAATCAGGATGGGTCTTTGTCCTATTACTGGAGTCCTTTATAAGAGGATGAAATTCAGACACACAGAGAGAAAGCCGTGGAAGCTGAAATCAATGAAACCCAGAAGAGAAAGGAAAGACCAGCAGATCCACCATGTGCCTTGCCATATGATGAAGGAGCTAAGGATTGCTGGCAGCCGGTCTTCAGGAAGAAAGGATCCCCTTGATGATGCCTCGATTTCGATATTTTCATGGCCTCAAAACCATAAGCAAATAAATTCCCATTGTTTAACCTGGCCCATTTCATGGTATTTGCTTTGAGCAGCCTAGGAAACTTAAACAACTGTTTTCAGAAGTTATTGAAGTTGTAGTTTTTTTTTTTTTTTTTTTTTTTTTTTGTACCTATATAGGGCAATACTACTGTATTAGTCCGGTAGGCTAGGTTATATACCAGTAACAAACCCCCCCCCCCCCCCCACAAATCTAGTGGTTTACCACAACATTTTCTCTTTCACTCAGTCAATTGTGGGTCTGGGTGAATCTCCAGAACAGTTCTCCATGTGTTGGCTCTATACTTCAGCTGATGTGATCTTAATGGCACCTTCTCAACATGTGCTCTCTGCCTTGGCAGGAGAACAGAAATCACAGAAAATCACATGCTGGATCTTAAATGCTTATACCTAGAAGTGATAAATGTCTCTCCTGCTTTTATTTTGTTAGCCCATACAAGTCCATGTCCATTTCTAGGTTCAAGGGTGTGCAATCTTCCCATGTGAATAGAAGGAAAGGAGAACCAGAAATGTCTACCCCAGAGCTCATCTGCAGCAGGGAGCTACAGACCAATGTGCAAAAAGGAGGAGGGATAAGAGACATTGGGAGAGTCTTTTGACTCTTCAACTCCTGGATCCAGGCCTCCTACAGGCCAGCTCTCCACTTTTGGCTGGGTACATGGCTCCATCTTTCAGCCTGCCTTGCAGGTAGGTTGGACGTGTGGCTGTGTTTGCACCAATGGAATATGGGCGTGGAAGTGATGTATGATTTTCAGGCCGGGGCCTTAAGACAAACCTCTTCCATACTCTCCTTCTCCTTCTCATTGGCTGGAAACTTTGGCAACCCTATGCAGATGAGGTGTGTTCTATGGACCGGTCCCACTAACTGTTATCATTCATGAGAAGCAAAGGGGCTAGTGCTGGAGTGTAAATCAACTGCATCACAAAGTCTACCATTTAACACAGTGGATGCTTTTTGCACAGCAAGAGTTTCTCAATGAAGGAAGCAGTGTGCAAAGTTTCTTATGTAGCTGCAGACAAGCCACTTTGAGTAGTATTGTCCTGAGAGGTGGTTGAGCAATGACCTGAGTGTCTGCTTGGGTCACCCCAGAACTGCTGCAGGAGGGAAAAATGAATATCTTTGTTTATAAGCTACTGGAGTGTTGGATCTCCTTGTTACTATAGCATAGCCCTTTCCTCTCATTAATACAGACATTTAATTTGTATCTCTTACTTGTTTGGTGAATAAATGAATGAACATCCAGTTTTTGTCACTTCTTAGTTATGCATTCAAACAAGAGGTCTTCTGTCTTAGTTTCCAGGGCTGCTCAAATAAATATCATGCAATGGGTTGACTTATACAAGGGGGATTTATTTGCTTATGGTTTTGAGGCAAGGTAAAAGTCCAAATAAAGGCATCATGAAGGTGATACTTCCTTCCTGAAAACTGATGTTCTGGGCTCGCTACTGGTGATTCTTGGCTCAGGGCTTCTCTGTCACATGGCAATGCACATGGCGGTTTCTCCTGGTCTTTCTCTTCTGGTCTGAGTCCCGCTGACCTTCAGCTTCTTGCTTCATGTGGATTTTTTTCTTGCTCTGTGTGAATTTCATTCCACTTATAAAGGATTCTTGAAATGGGATTAAGACCCATTCTGAATGATGTGGGCCACACGTTAACTGAAGTAACCTCATCAAAAGGTCGTAGTTACAATGGGTCTACACCCAATGGAATGGATTTAGTTTAAGGACATGTTTTTCTGGGGTATATACAGCTCCAAATCACCACATCTCCAAACTGCAAGATTTTTAATTTCTGGCATACTCCAACATGATTAAGAGTGTGAACTCTGTTTCGCCAAAGAAAATACACAAATGACCAATGAGAGCATAAAAAGATGCTCAACATCATTAGTCATTAGGGAAATGCAAATCAAAACCACTGTGAGATAACATTTCACAACCACTAGGATGGCTATTATTAAACAATGGAAAATAACAAGTGTTGGAGAGGATGCACTGAAGTTGGAACCTTCTTGCATTGCTAGTGGGGATGTAAAATGGTGCAGATGCTGTGAAAACAGTTGGGTGGTTCCTCAAAAGTTAAATATAGAATTACCAAATGATCCAGCATTCTACTCTTAGGTATACATACCCTCAATGATTAAAAAGAGGTACTCAAACAGACATTGTACATCAATGTCCATAGCAGCATTATTCACAATAGCCAAAACAACCGAAGTGCAAATTTACCCATGAATGGTGGTGTGCTGGTTTGGATGTATTATGTCCCCCAAAATGCCATTATCTTTGATGCAATCTTGTGTGGGCAGATATATTAGTATTGATTAGATTTTGGAATCCTTTGAGTGTTCCATGGAGATGTGACCCACCCAACTGTAGGTGATAATCCTGATGAGATAATTTCCATGGAGGTGTGGCCCCACCCATTCAGCGTAGGGCTTGATTAGTTTATTGGAGCACTATATAAGCTCAGACAGAAGGAGCGAGTTTGCTACAGCCAAGAGGGACATGGAAGAATGCAAAGGAGCTGAGAGAGGAACTGCAGTTTACAGAAATACTTTGTAGACGGCCTTTGAAAGCAGACTTTTGCTCTCAAGAAGCTAAGAGAGGACAAATGCCCCAAGAGCAACAGAAAGTGACATTTTGGAGAGAAGCTGTAGCCTAGAGAGGAATGTCCTGGGAGAAAGCCATTTGGAAACTAGAACTTCAGAGCAGGCACCAGTCACGTGTCTTCCCAGCTAACAGAGGTTTTCCGGACACCATTGGCCATCCTCCAGTGAAGCTACCTGATTGTTGATGCATTACCTTGGACACTGCATGCCCTTAAGACTGTAACTGTGTAAACAAATAAACCTCCTTTATAAAGGCCAATCCATTTCTGGTATTTTGCATCCCAGCAGCATTAGCAAACTAGAACAGGTGGTAAAATGGAACATTATTCAACTATAAAAAAGAATCAAGTTCTGATATATGCTACTGCATGCATGGATGAACACTGGAAACTGTGCCAAGTGAAAAAACCTGGACACAAAAGATCACATATTGTATGATCCCAGTTATATGAAAATATCTAGAATAAGCAAATTCATAGAGACAGAAAGAGGATTAGTGGCTACCAGAGACTGGTGGCAGGGAGTGGGTTGGTGGGAATTAGTGCTTAATGAGTACAGATTTTGGGGTAATGAAAGAGTTTTG
This sequence comes from Choloepus didactylus, assembly GCF_015220235.1. Lineage (NCBI taxonomy): Eukaryota > Metazoa > Chordata > Mammalia > Pilosa > Megalonychidae > Choloepus > Choloepus didactylus. The sequence continues at coordinate 17,932,831 of NC_051316.1, forward strand.
GTGGCGGATGGTTGCACAACATTGTGAATGCACTAAATTCCCCTGAATTGTATTTTTAAAAATGATTAAAATTACAAATTTATGTTACATATATATGTTATATAATATATATAACTACAATAAAATAAAATAAAATAAAATAAAATAAAATAAAATAAAATAAAATAAAATAAAATAAAAACCATACAAAACAACAAACCACTGGCTTTGGAGTCAAATGCCTGGGTTCAGTGCTGAGTTCACTTGCTAGGAACCAGGCCTTGGAGAAATCACCTATCCCTCCTAAGCCTCATTTTTCTATTAATAAAAATGATAATGACTGGAATACTACCTCATAGAGTTGTTATGAAAATTAAATGAGAATATGTATGTAAAATGCTTGGCACAGTGCCTTGACCAGAAATGCCCAATCGATGCTGTTATTTTAATTATTGTTGCTGTGAATGATACTGCGGGGACTGAGCTTGTACCTCAGCTTGCCAGGCCTGGGCCAGGGGACCTGATCACCCCCTGGGGAGGGTAGTAGGTACGGGTGTGAGTGCCCTCTGCAGCCCCCCCGAGCCTGAGGAGCGAGGTCAAGGCAGCTCCCTTTTCCTCACCCAAAATGCCACTGGCAGGGGAGGCTTGCCGGAGGAAACCGCCTTTCTCCCAACTGCCCTTTCCCCACTTCCTTATCTTACCCACATACTCCCTTGTGCCAAGGCCACTTCTGCCACCGCCAGTGCGCATGCACCGTGGCCAGAACAACCCCCGCCCGCTGCAACGGCTCCTGCGTCCTCTCAGAACCAATCCTAGCCCCTCTCCCTTCATTATTGCCATTTTAGGCTACTTCACCTCCTTTCCAGCCCTGCCCCTCTTACCAGCCTATATAACCTGTAATCACCCCTGAATAAATCTCTTTGGCGCATACTCCTACTGGATGAAGAGTGTTTTTGTCCTTATCGCCGCCCTCCACACCTTGCACGCCTCTCGCCGAGGACCCTGGCCACGTCCTCCGCCTCGCCCTCGCCTCCGGGAAAGAGCCCCCGCCGCCGGTACCCTTTAAGCAGCCCCGAGAGCTGAGGGCTCGGCTACCGGCCGCCACTCCCCCTAGAAGCAGTAACCCCGACCGCAACTGGTGCCCCGTGTGAGGAACGTCTCCACACGACAGTTTGGCAGGTCACCCGCTCGCCTGGACGCCCCTCCAGCTTCCCATTTCCTCGCCTGCAAGGTAAGGGCCGCCTCTCCCTCGCCGCTTCCGGAGCCGTGGGAGGTTCCTTGCTCCGAAGCCGCTCCTCCCTTCCCCCACGCTCTCTTCATCCAGTAGGAGTATTCCCCCACGCTCTCTTTGTCCTCTTGTATGCGCACTTCTATGACCCCCGTTCCTCCTAACACTCTCCCTCTTCCCCTCCATTACTTTGCTGTAGTTCTTTGTATCTTTATTTCCTCATTTGGCGCCGTGTGCCTCTTTGCAACCGCCCCCCCTGACTGCTCTCGTTGCCAAAGGGCACTGCTTTCTGCTCTCGCCGTCTCCTTCGGCCTTGCTGCCACAGTTTATCTCATTCTCTCTGCTCGGTAAACAACTCCTCCTTCTCCTCCCCGCCAGCCGGGCCGGCCCGGCTCGGGAACAACTCCCCCTCCTCTCCCCTCAGCTATGGGTAATCGTATATCTACATGTCAGGCACCTCAAGTTCGTGCTCTGGCGGGTCTCCTAGACACGCATAGCTGTAAAGTGTCTGTCCGGCAGCTGCAGATATACTGGGATCTCCTGCTGCCCTTTAACCCATGGCTCACCACTTGCCATCTTTGGGACCCTGTTACTTATGATCGCCTTATTGATCGAGTCACTAACGCCATGGAACATGAGAGCAAGCGTTTCCCTCCCGGCTTGCTCCCCACCTTGATAACCATCCGCTCCTGCCTTCAAGGCTCCCTCCCCCCTGATAGAGGCCCCGTTAAATCCAAGGAGGCCCTATCAACCCAGCCAACAGATTCAGATAGCGATACTAATTCAAATCATGACTCGGACACGGAGTCCTTAGTCGAGCAGATTAACAACGCGCTCGAGGTGACTCCCAAAAAGCAAAATAACACTGCGCCACGCCAAGATGGCGAACTTCCTCCTTCTTCTTCCATCGAGGGGAGGAAATGCTCCGGTGATGACATCAGCCCTAAGCTGGGCCGGAAACCGCATATGCTTTACCCCGCCCTTCCACAGGGCGGAGCTAGTCCGCCATCTTATGCCTTGGGCCCCGCCCTTTCACAGGGCGGGGCTGATCCACCATCTTGTGTCTTAGCCACGCCCACCGCGCCGCCATCTTGCGACGCTTGGGGCCTCCCACTCCCGCCTCTCCCTCCGGCGAGCTCCCCCTCGGAGCCGCTACCGGCAGCTGCCGCCGCTCCTCCCACCCCACCGACTAACAACCCCTGGCTGCCTTCTACACCTCAAGGCAACCCTTGGGGCAACGCTCCCCCTACCCCCACTCCCGCGCCAAGCCCTTTGCAAGCGCGTCCTCCTTTCTCTCGTGCTTTTCGCTGTTTTCCTCTTAACCTTGCCCCCACCCCACAGAGGCCGCATGACTGGTATCCCATTGACTTAGATACTATCAAGCAGCTTCGCAAGGCCGTCAAGGAGGACGGGTTAGGTAGCCCATATGCTTCCCAAATACTGCAGGACCTCGCCATGAACTATTGCCTTCCACAAGACTGGGCCTCGCTTGCCCGTTCAATTTTTAACCCCGGTCAGTTTGTTGACTGGCGTGCTCACTTCCAGGCAGAAGCAGCTAAGTAAAGTGAGCAAGACGCAGCCATTGGAGTCTATCATCCCCCTGAAGCCTATTTGGGCACTGGAGCATTTCTAAGTGCGTCTGCTTATATTAATGTCCCTGCCACCTTCTGGACTGTCCTCAGAGGCATCGCCTTACGCGCGTTTGCCAATTGCTCTGCCTGTCGACCTAACAAATTCACCAAGCTCTTCCAGGAGCCGAGTAAGCTTTTCGCCACCTTTGTCTCCAGAGTCGAAGAAACCTGCGCTCAAAAGGTAAGTGATCCCCAGGCCCAATATTACATGTGCCCATCCTCAAATCCTGGAAAAGCGTACTGTAATTCCCCCAACGAGTACTACTGTGCATACTGGGGGTGTGAAACATTAGCCACTAATTAGAAGCCTCCTGTTCCTAATCATTACCTTACCTTAAAGTGGGCCCCTACAGGGTGCACACTCCCTACTGTTAACTGGCTCAGCCAAGAAAGTAAGGAATCCTGCACACATCTTAATCTTACAGTGCAGCTCCCCACTGATCCCTCCTAGTTACTCGGTCAAACTTGAGGCTTCAGAATCTATGAGAAAGGAGCCGACCGAGGATCACTTATTCTATAAAAAAAAGAGGCTGTAAGCCAACCATACCAAAATACTGCTTTAAAAACCCCTCTGGCATAGGTCCCAATAAAGTCATTAACCCCCTTTTTCCACAGCTCTCCAGCCGCACCTTAGTTCCAACTAAACGCACTTCAACTACATCTCAAACCCCACCACCCCAGCTTCCTCTGCCCCCTTCTCGTTATTCCTCTCCCCTCCTCAGCCTCATCCAAGCCGCCTTTGCCTCAGTGAACTCCTCCAACCCCAATTTCACCTCCTCCTGCTGGCTCTGCCTCTCCACCTCTTCCTCACTGTACGAGCCCGTTGCCTCCAACCTCTCCTTTTCAGAAAGCACAGAAGACAGCCCCTCGGAATGCAGTTGGAATACCTCTGCCGTCCCCCTGACCTTTCATTCAGTCTCCTATACAGGAAAGTGCGTCCGCCCTCGCTCCAGTAACTCTCCCGACCTCACTGCCTGTGCCAGCTACTCATCTCCCAGTAGCTCGGCAAAATTTCTCATTCCTCATAATTCCTCCCAATGGCTCTGCTCCTCTACAGAACTTACCCCCTGTCTCAGCACGAATATCATCAGCGAATATAAAGAAACTTGCCTCCTAATTGTCCTTATCCCTAGGGTCTTATACCACAGCGAAGAAGACTTCTTCCTCCGTCTGGAAAGAACTGCAGCTCCTGCCCTTCTGCAAAAGCGAGAGCCCATCACCGTCCTCACAATTGCCTCCCTCCTAGGTCTTGCCGGCGCTGGCACCGGAATCGCTGCGTTAGCCAGTCAAGGCTCCGCCCTAACTCACCTCAGGGCGGCTGTTGACGAGGACATTCGTCACCTACAAAACGCTATTTACCATCTAAAAAATTCTGTCAATTCCCTCTCTAAAGTCGTGCTCCAAAACCGCCGAGGTCTTGACCTTCTCCTCCTCAAAGAAGGAGGCCTCTGCGCCGCCCTAGGAGAAGAGTGCTGTGTTTATGCCAATTCCACAGGTCTCGTCGAGGACAGCCTGAAAAGGGTCCGAGAGGGACTAGAAAAGCGTAAAAGAGATCGTGAAGCCACCAGTTATTGGTCCAGTTTTTTCACTCCCATCCTCCCATACATCCTTCCTTTTCTTGGCCCCCTATTAATAATTATTCTAGCTCTCATCTTAGGACCCTGCCTCATCCGCAAAATTGTCCAGCTTGTAAGAAAACAAACAGATGCCCTTTTTTCCTCGTTCGTGCAAATCCAGTATCAGCGACTCGCCACCTCTGACGCCCCCCACTCCAAGATGACAGCCAACCCTCCGCGACCTCAACGCCACCGGTCGACCCGCCGACCGCGAGGCCCTTCTCAATCACCTGAACATCGCTCTCACCTCGAGTTCCAGCTTCTCTGAACCCCTGAACTTTAAACCCCTGAACTTTAAACCCCTGAACTTTAAACCCCTCACCTTCGCCCAGCCCGCTGCAGCGAAGCCCTTGTCGAGCGCCCGGGCACCACACCAACACTGAGCTCCAGCCTCGCTGAGCCACTGTCAACCCCTTTTTCCCTTCCCTGACCTCCCCCTTCCCTCACCCTTAGCGGACCTCTCCGGTAAAGCCTCTTCCTCTAATTAGAAAAGAAAGGGGAATTGCGGGGACTGAGCTTGTACCTCAGCTTGCCAGGCCTGGGCCAGGGGACCTGATCACCCCCTGGGGAGGGTAGTAGGTACGGGCGTGAGTGCCCTCTGCAGCCCCCCCGAGCCTGAGGAGCGAGGTCAAGGCAGCTCCCTTTTCCTCACCCAAAATGCCACTGGCAGGGGAGGCTTGCCGGAGGAAACCGCCTTTCTCCCAACTGCCCTTTCCCCACTTCCTTATCTTACCCACATACTCCCTTGTGCCAAGGCCACTTCTGCCACCGCCAGTGCGCATGCACCGTGGCCAGAACAACCCCCGCCCGCTGCAACGGCTCCTGCGTCCTCTCAGAACCAATCCTAGCCCCTCTCCCTTCATTATTGCCATTTTAGGCTACTTCACCTCCTTTCCAGCCCTGCCCCTCTTACCAGCCTATATAACCTGTAATCACCCCTGAATAAATCTCTTTGGCGCATACTCCTACTGGATGAAGAGTGTTTTTGTCCTTATCGCCGCCCTCCACACCTTGCACGCCTCTCGCCGAGGACCCTGGCCACGTCCTCCGCCTCGCCCTCGCCTCCGGGAAAGAGCCCCCGCCGCCGGTACCCTTTAAGCAGCCCCGAGAGCTGAGGGCTCGGCTACCGGCCGCCACTCCCCCTAGAAGCAGTAACCCCGACCGCATGATACTAAGGAAATGTCCTCACAAAAGGGCCTTCTCAATTCAGGGGGATCCTCTGTTTCAGTTTGAATTCTGGTCAGCAGTTGCAAACACTCTTAGTGTTTCAAGGACTGGTGATAAGGCTAATGATTAGCTCTGTGATGCAATTTTCAGTTTTTGCACACAGTAAAGTGCTGTTGCTAGTTGTGGGTCGGATGACAAATTGAGAGTTGCAGGTGCTCACTGTTAAGAAGGACAGGTCCAGGGATCCACCGTGTCTGGCCACAAATAGCAAACTGACCTGGAGGGGCTGCCCAAAGTTGGTGGGGTGGGAGGATTGAATTAAGAAGAGGTAGAAACTAGAGACAGTATGTATTGGGAGCACTTCCATATTTTTACCCAAAGGTCCTGGAATGTGCAATTTTAAATTTATTTAAAGGTGCTGGCTAACTCGTCTTACTTTTACTGCAATATCCAGAAGTACAGGCTGTTTTGTTGGTACATCCTAAATTCCTGCTTGGGTTGTAGTTCTATTATCACACAAATGGTGGGATCCAAGTTGGACTTGATCCTTGGAGCTAAGCTGGCAGCTAAGCGTGAAGTGGTTGGTTACAGAAGTTTCCAGACAACTTTTGACTGGAATCCCCTTTATTTCTGTTCTCTACCTTGACCAAAATAACTGTGGCATGGTGAATCCAAAAATTCCTGTGGCCATTAGGATATAAATTAGTGCTTTCCAGCATGTTTCTGAACCTTTGAGTTAATGCTACTGTTGCCAATGATAGATACATAATCAGACCAAAATCATGTGAACTTCTCCAAAAAATGCGTCACCCCCTGAGTTAAGGGGAAAATTCCTAATGAGCCATACAATTCCAGAATGGAGAGATCCCTTGCCCCCGATTGAGATGCACCAGTATTTAAGAGATGATCGAGAAAGCCTGTGATTGGAGTTTGTCTTTAACATTATTGAAGTCTGCAAAATACTGGCACCGCCTTCCCCACTCCCCACCCCCGCCTTAGTTGAGCAGAGGGCGCTCTGGCGCCGGCGGGGTGCAGATCAGGGCTCTGAGTTTGGGAGTGGACAGCTGGCCTCCAGCCTCGGCGTGACCCGCGCAGCTGCTACAAAAGCGCGCCTGCCAAGGGTCACCGCGTTACTTCTGCTTAGTTTGGCCCAATTTCCAGCAATAAAAGTTCCATCAGAGCGTGCGCCGGGGCGAGGTGCGAGGTTGCCGCGACATCTGCGTCCCCGCAGGGCACGGGCGCGGGTCGGGCTCCTCCTCCCCCAGCAGGCCCGGGGTGGGGAGATGGATTTGGCTCTGCTTCCCTGGCGGTTATTGGGGGCAGCGGGTAGACGGGCTCTGCTGCCGGGTGGCCTTGCGCGGCTCTGTCTCCCGCCAGGCCCGGGTCTCTAGCTGCGGCAGGGCGCATTCATTGCGCAAGCCTCGCGCTCCAGATCCGCTCCTTGAGTTAAGGTTGCCTTCAGGGCTGGCAGATCCATCTATTAACATAGATTTTTTTTTTTTTTTTTTCCAATCTTGATCTCAGGGGAGAAGTAAAAGCCCAAACAGTTTGCCCAAGAGCCCCCTTCTGGCGCTTTCCTGGCTCTGGTGGTGGCGGTCTGGCAAAACGGAAAGAAGGTTAACAGAGTCCCCAAGGCAGCCGTTCCTGCCCCAGAAACGCACTCAAAGCACAGCCGGCTCTGTGGTTAGCCCAGCCTTGCTCTAGGGAAACGCCTATAAACTTTCTTTTGCTCATGTTTGCTGTTGGTTGTTTCTGGAGACTTTTCCTGCCACTCCCCAGATCGAGGTTTGGATGTTACTTTTATGGAAGAGGAAGAAGTTAAATTGGCTCTTGAACTAAGTAGAATTTCACTGAGTGACTGAGGGGTAAGGAGTCAGGCTGTCTTAGCTGTTGTCACTTTGCCCTATTTCAGTTGCTCTTAAAAACTGGAGCAGGCACCACAAATCCCTGAGGGGTTTGTTATAGCACAGACCTGCTGGGCCCTATCCCCAAAGCTTCTGATTCGGAATGTCTGGGCTGGGACCAATAAATTGCATTTGAGAACCACTGTTCTTTATGACTCAAACACCGTTGCATTGTTAGAGCTAGGATGGTTTCTGGAGCTGTATTCCCCAGCCTGTGTTCCATGGAACCCTGATTTTATGGTCCATGACAAAGGGTTTTGTGGTCAACCACGTTCGAGTTCAGTGGCATGCTGAAGACCTCTCTCCTGGAGGTTCAAAATATGCTTTGATAAAAGAAACCTTGCAGTGAAGAAGCAGGCTGATGTTAATCCAACATTTCCCAAAACTATTTGAAAGTGGAACACTTGTGTTACCATCATGCCTTCCACCTGGGAGTAAGGTTCCATTAGGTACCCAGTTTGAGAAGCCACTCTAGAGCTTTATCTGTTTCCCTTATGCCCCTAGCAGCAACCTGAAGCTGTGCAGAGCCTTCCTTCTTGTATTCCCTACAGAGACCAGGCAGAATTGAATCACTGATTTTCTGACTTTGTGTTCACATGAGCTGTATCAGCTGTCCATCATCTTGAGCATTTTCCAGACTCTTTCCCATTTCCTTCCATGACTTTTGTCTCCTTTACTTTGGAATCCACTGGCAAAGGGTGGGCATTTAGCAGCTGAATGATCCTGTCAAGCCAGGTTGGGGAGATGCTTGAGAGCTTTTCTTCACCTATTAGATTGTGGGCTTATTGAGAACAGAAACCGTTTGCTTCTCTGGATCCCCAGCCCTAAGCACACTGCCTTGCATATAGTAGGTGCTCAACTAATGATTGTAGCAGGGGTTGAACTGAGCTGTGTCTGTCTTTCCTTCCCTTCCTTCTGAATAGTTGAGAGATGACCTTTAAAAAAAAAAGAAACTTGAGAATTGCTTAAGGTATTTTTTAAGGGAATTTACAGTCAGTTGTCATTTTTTGGGGGAGTTATGGTCTATAAAGTCCTGTAACCATGAATTAGGAAATACTGAACTATTGCTCCCAGGGTAAATGCAGGATTAGGTCCCTGTGAGCTCCTGGTAATAATATTTTTGTTGACCAATCAATACCTAACCTTATTTTATGTGTTTCTGTTTAAGGACACCTTATTTAATATATACTGCTGATTCTTTAACACTGAACTCTCAGTTAACAGAGCTATTACTCATGCATGGAGGAAATTTATCCAACACACATATTTTCTCCTTAAGACACATCACAGCCTTCTTGCACTTGGGTGCACCAGACAGCACTTGGAGGTCATTTAAAACAGGAAGAACATCACCAAAAAGCACAAAGTGAGAAAAATGTGGCACAAAATAGACCACGAAAAGGACACCTGCTTGCAGTCTGAGAGCCTAAACGAGGGAACAAAGCATTGTTTTGTTCGATCTCAGCTGGGAAACATATGCATCGGGTAATTCAATTTTTTTGTTGCTCTGTGTACATTTGTGAATGACCACAGAAGTGCCAGAAGCATTGATTTGGGGGTTACAAACAAATTTTGGCGAGTGAGTAGTTGAATTTGCAAATCCAGTATCCATGAATAATGAAGATGAACCGTATTTAGGTGTTTGCAGATCCAGACAGTGGTAAGCTACCAGAAAGAAGTCTTCTGGGACCCTGGTGCTCCTCCCTTCTAGAATCAGGGGAAGGTCTCTGAGCACAGGAGCTGACTTTGCCCTCCCTAGAGAATGGTACAGTTTCAGAGGACGGGGAGAGGGCAGAAGCCACGCAGAGCCTGTTGTTGAGCAGATTCTAAGTTTTTCTATGGGCTTGTTCTCAGCGGGCTCCTGGACACACAGTTCTCCACGGACTCCCCTGATCTTCTGGGCTAGGTGGTTCCCAAATGTGTCTGCAGTCTGGAGGACAACAGCATTGGATAAATTTCTCAGCCATTGTGGCATAAAGCGAAGAACGATGGCTAGCTCCCTGACAGGTGGTTACCGTGCCCTGAGAGAAGGGAAATGTGACTCTGTTCTCTTGCGGTGTTGACATGTCCTGCATTGCAAAAACTAAACAATAGCCACTTGCAGGAAATCACTGCCAGCAGTGGGCACATGGTCAAGTTGGCTGAGTGGAAAGGTGGGGAGGGGCTGGTCAATGCAAAGTCTATCTGATGTTCAGGATGATGACAGGAGGAGAGCCCTCCCCTTGGGTTGTTGGTTCTTACTGGTTGTCCCGAACTTGCTGCCCGTGCCACCTCTCCCCTTCCCGCTGGATGTCTTTATTGGTGAAATGACAAGCTCCCAGGCGCCTTGTGAAAATATGTGCGTCAGTTAGGAAAGGGCTCTGTGTAAAGGGCTGGATGAATCATTCAGTTCACATTTCAAGGAATCCTGAGATCATGTGACTTACATCAATAGAATTTTTGGAAGAGGCTTCTTTTGGGCTAGTCTAAATACGTTTTGGGAATTGGCACCTTTCAGGTAAGGTCTGTGAAAGAATGACTAGTTGAGCAAAGTGTCCGAATAATGTTGCATCCAATTTAGTAAGCTCTGGCTCCCCCAAACATTGACAGACCCCATTTTGGTACCAGGTGCTAAAATGATCAATATAATTAGTCAAGGCAGGTGTGTTGCTGAGCTTTATTGTATACTCCTTATAAGGGGAAATGTTGTGTACACTTTCTGGGATAAGTTGTGGTGAGAAAATTCTATCAAAGTGCCCATTGATGGCCATGTACTGGGGAAAATATTCTATCTCCTTCTATTGGGAATTGAATCACTTCCTCCACAAAAGACATGCTCAAGTCCTAATCCCTGGACCTGTGAGTGTGACCCCATTTGTAAGTAGGACCTTTGAAGACGCCATTATTAGTTAAGTTGAGGCCAAACCAAATGGAGGCGGGCATTGATCCAATATGACTGGAGTCCTTATAAGCTGGGGAAATTGGACATGGAAGTAGAAGCCAGAAGTCAGTGGAAACCAAGGAGAAAGAGATAGCCACGTGCTGGAGGATGCTGGAATGCTACAGACTCCAGGAGAAAGTGAGTCTCACCAATACTTTGATGTTGGACTTCTGGGCTCTCAAACCATGAGCCAGTAAAGCCCTGTCCTAGAAGCCAACCTGTTGTGTGGTATTTGTCATAGCAGCCTGGCAAACTAAGATACCTTCCCTTTCTGTAATTTGTTTTGTGTACCCATTCATATTTTTAGAATGCAGTTGTCACCTGTGCCAGTTTGGATGTATTATGTCCCCCCAAACACCGTGTTCTTTAATGCAATCTTGTGGGGGCAGACGTATTAGTGCTGATTAGGTTGGAACCTATTGATTGTTTCCATGGATATGTGACTCAATCAACTGTGGGCAAGACCTTTTATTGGATAATTTCCATGGAGGTGTTACCCTACCCATTCAGGGTGGGTCTTAATTAAATCACTGGAGCCATATAAAATAACTGACAAGCAGAAGGAACTCAGAGCTGCAGGTGAGACAGACATTTTGAAGATGGCCATTGAAAGCAGACTTTTGCTAGCCCAGAGTTTGCCTGGGAGAAACTAAGAGACCACCCCTGGATGCCTAGAGAGAAATGTCCTGGGAGAAAGCCATTTTGAAACACAACCTGGGAGCAAAGTAGCTGACCTATTGCATCTCTTACATTCCCCTGGTTTGAGCTGGTGTACTTGGTGACTGCTTTGGTGTCCTCTGACACAGCATGCTTGGCCAGCTCGTCAGGCAGCAGCAGACACACGGCCGTCTGGATCTCATGGGATGTGATTGTCGAATGTTTGCTGTAGTGCACCAGATGGGATGCTTCCCCAGTGATGCACTCAAAGATATCATTGATGAATAAATTCATGATGCCCATAGCCAGCTACCTGCCTTCTCAGACAACAGAGGTGTTCCAGATGCCCTTGGCCGTTCTTCTGTGAAGGTATCCTATTGTTGACGCCCTAGCCTGGACACTTTTATGGCCTTAGAACTGTAACTCTGTAACCAAAGAAACCCCCTTTATAAAAGCCAGTCCATTTCTGGTGTTTTGCAATGGCAGCATTAGCAAACTGGAACAGTACCCGTTGAGCTCCTGGCGCTGTGGGTGCTGACAGGGTACATCTTCCCATCTCACTGCGGCATCACCATCCTTCTTGCTACCTTCTCCTTCCTCAATTTCTTCCTTCATCCTGTGGTCTGATGGACTACTTTCTTCCCTAAGTCTGGTTGATGTCATATCCCCAGTGGTTGCTGATGAAGCAGGAATCCCAGTCCTTGGATGAGGACCGAAACTCGGACTATGGGAGGGAAGCGAAGGCCAATCCAGTGTCCTCGGGTGGAGGCTCTCTCCATGCAGAAGAGAGGCAAGGAAGCACTGTCATTAGGCCCTTCTCAGGACTTTTGCTAGGCCTTGCAAGAGAGATAAGGAGGTGGGAGTGGAAGAGACTCTTCAAAGCAGGAGCAGAGGCAAATGTCAAATGCGTGGTGAATTTGAGGAACAGCAGAGGGGGCTGGAGCTGGATGGGGGGTCAGGAGGGTGTAGCAGTAGGGACTGAAATGCCTGGGCCAGGTGACAGCATGGGGGTTTGGCATTTATTCCACCAGACACCATTCTTGCTTCATTATGGCCCCAGAGCTCATTCTGTCTTAGAGAGAGCCAGGGGCTGGCAAGCAAGTTCCTCTCCACATTTTGGACTTGAGTCTTGTCTTAGTTTGTCAGGGCCGCTGTAACAAGTACCACATGATGGGTTGGCTGATACAACAGGAATTTATTGTCTCATGGTTTCAGAGGCTAGAAGTCCAAAATCGAGGTCTTGGCACACCACAATTTCTCCAGAACGTCCGTAGCATTCTGGTGCTAGCTTGCAGCAATCCTTGGGTTCCTTGGCTTGCATTTCTGCCTCTGTCCCATGGTAGTCTGCCTTGGTCTCCGGTGTCTTCTGACTCCTGGCTTCTACTGATAGACTGTGTCTGAATTTCCTTTGTTTATAAGGACTCCAGTCAAATGGATTAAGGCCTGTCCTGGTCCAACGTGGCTTCATCTAAATGGGATCTTAGAAGATCCTAGTCACCACCGAGTCCATAGCTTAACTAATAGCCCATAAATGTGTTCACACCCCAGGATGTGGGGTTAGGGCTTAAGCCTGTCTTTTGTTGAAGGCTTGATTCAATACCCAACACATCTGTTCAGACAGGATGGTTGGGGAGGGAGGTATTTGTAAAATGCATTATTCTGGGGGAGAGCAGCCAGCCCTCAAAGTGGCTCCAGCCTGAGAGGACAAAGGGAGGGCTGGCTCAGAGCAGGACGTGTTAGATCCTTGGAGTTTGGTCATCTTTCCCTGGAAGCTGAGAGCATCCTAACAGACTTCCAATATACTCTGTCAAAAACAATATATTTCCTGCTACCAACTGCTCAGGTAAAATTGAAATGTACCATTTGGGCCACCTCCTGGGCTACTTTCGATTGTTCTTAAAGTTGAATGTGAATCCAGGGGAACTAGTAAAACTGTCCTGTCTACTCAAAATACTAGGGGAGTGATGCAAACGTATGTACCTGATAATTTTCATTAAGTGAAAGAGTGTAGAGTTATTGCTGAGCTTTCTAAAGTAGAAACTCAGTGTTCATATTAGTTATGATACAGGCTAAACTGCTGTAGTGAATCCAGATATCTCCCTGCTAAACACTTAACCACAAAGGGTAAAATATTAACTTTATATTGGACAAACCTGGCAGACACCACCTTAACAAAATAATCAAAGTTAATATCCCTATGGGATAATAAGTAATAATAGGGCAAATAAATCCATGTGCCTTCTGATATCATGCATTCAGAAGAATGTAAACTTATGGCTGTGCTGTTCCTGCCCCCAATGCATCATCTGAATCTAATAGAAATGGAAACATCAGACAGAGCCAAACTGAGGGCTATCCTACAAGCTAACTGGCCTGAACTCTTAAAAAAATTTATTTCAATGTCATAAAACATCAGTGCAACAAAGAAAGACTTGGGAACTGTCTCAGGTTAAAGAGGACTAAAGAGTTATGACATAGACTGCAATGTATGGTCCTGAGTTCTCTTTTGCAATATAAAATGTTATTGAGACAACTGACGAAAATCTCACTAGGTCTGCAGATTAGATAATCACCTTACCTCAATATTAATTTCATGATTTAGATTTTTTTTTATTATGGTTATTTAAGAGAATATCCTTGTTTTTTTGAAATACACACTGAAGTGTATAGTGGTGTTCTGGTTTGTTAATGCACTGAAGGATGGCCATCAGTGTCTGGAAAACCTCTGTTAGCTAGGAAAGCACGTGGCTGGCATCTGCTTGCTCCCAGGTTGCATTCCAAGATGGCCTTCTCCAAAATGTTGCTCTTGGGGCATTTTGTCCTCTCTTAGCTGCAGCTCCTCTTCAAAATGTCACTCTCAGTTGCTCTCCAAAATGTCACTCACAGCTGCACTGCATCTGGGCCTGTGTGGCTCTTTTTAAAGTACTCCAGTGATCCAATAAAGACCCACTCTGAATGGATGGGGCAACACCTCCTTGGAAATGATCCATTGAAAGGTCTTGCCCACAGTTGATTGAGTCACCTCTCCATGGAAACACTGAACCAATAGGTTGCAACCTAATCAATACTACTAAGCCTGCCCCCACAAGATTGCATCAAAGATAATGGCATTTGGGGGGACATAGTACATCCAAACTGGCACAAGTGGTAAAGAAGCATGATGTCTATAGCTTCCTCTCTAATGGTTCAGAAAAAAATATATATACTTAAGAGACGATGAGAGAGAGAAGAATCAAACATTTGGGGAATCTGGGTGAGGGGTATACAGGAAATACCTTATTTTGTGACTTTTATATAAATCTGAAATTACATCAGATTTAAAAATTTGTAAAAGATCTCCAAAATATAGTGACTCAAGTAAGATAGAAGATTGTCTCTTGCTCACATATGACAGTTTGGAGGTGAGTGCACAGGCCAGCAAGGAGGCTCAGCCTCACACAGTCATTTGGGGACCCTGGTTCTTTCCTTCTGTGGCTGCCCTCCTCCCATTTGCTTGGTGGAGCTGAGACAATGCCTCAGCAGCAGAGAGGAGAACGGAACTGCGGGTGACAGGGGAGAACAGATTTGAGGACCTAATTAGCAGCCTGCTACCTATCCTCATCTTGAATTCAGATGTAAGTTGGCAAATGTCTGTGCCCTAGATGAGTCTTGAGGTTAGATGTCCAGTTCAGATTTCCCACACTTGCCATGGCCATTGGTAGCTTCCCCTTGGTGCCTCAGAACCATTCCAGAATATTCCACATGGCCCCTATGCCTGCTGTTTGTTGCTGCACTGATAAGACCTGCCGGATCTCCCCACTCCCCACTGCCTTCCCCTGGCTCCCACATTCCCTGTTCCTATGTCTTACTCCAGGCCCTTTCGCATGTTTTTTCTGCCACCTGGAAAGTGTGGTAAGCTGCACTCAGGCCCCATGCCTCCCATGCCTCACCTCTTTGCCTGGCTAATGTCTATTTTTCCTTAGCTCAGAACTCTCCAGCAGTGCCCTGCACCCTCTCATGCACTCACAAATCACCCCGGAATACTGTTAAAATACAGATTTTGACTCAATAGGGCTGGGGCGGGACCTGAGGGTCTGCATTGCTAACCAGCTCCCCCTCCAGAAACACAGTTTGAGAAGGAAAGGTCAGTTGTGCATCATCCTCAAGGGTGGAGCTACTGTTCTTTGGAGATAAGAGAGCTGGTCATTGCACGTGCTACCGAGAGTCTAATAATGGGTGGCGATCAGATTGGAAACCGGCACATACCAGCATCTAGAGCTAACCTGTTCTGGGATGGCTGTCTTGCTACCTGAGGGGTGCTGTCTGTGTCAGGCTGCTCATCTAAGGTGTGTTGTGGAAAGGGTGGCAAAATCGGGCAGTATTTTGGAGGCATCTGCCTCATGGGTCCCTTCCAAGTTGAAAATTGCCTATGAGCATGTAAATAAAGAAAATTGGCTGTCAGACTTCACATACATCATACCAGAGCACCAGAGAACATAGGAAGACTCAGAAACTTTCCTTACTTTGTAACAAAACCAGAAAGTTCAATCTGCCTGGAGTTGTAGGATTGTGACCGTGTTGTATCAGGTTTGTGTCACATTGTATCAGGTTTATGTCACATAGTAGCTGTTTAGCTGGGACCCAAGGTCTTCCCACGGTATTGTGGGATGGACATGAGGTTAGTGGACTGGCCAACACTGGCCAGAATCCTAGCTCTGTCATTAGCTGTGTCAACTCCTTAACCCCCTGGGAAACTCAGTTTTCCCACGTGTAACACAGAGAGGATAAGACTTTAGGAGGTGGGCTTAGGTAAACAGCTGACCTATAAATAACCCACGATTATTGGTTCTTGTTGGTAGTTCCCACTGATTATGCATCTCTAAGAGGTGGCAAACCCTACCATTCTCTCTTCCACCCTCCAGCCTCCCTGATTTTGCAGAGGCTGCCCATCCATGACAAGGGGTAGATCCTATGGTATGTTGAATTATGCACCCCAAACAAACAGGTGCTCTTGCTCTTAGTCCAGATTGCTGGAGGTTTTGTAAAAAGACCCCGGAAGTCACAGAAGCAAGAAAGCAGAGGACATCACCACATGATGGGAGGCAGAAATACAAGCCAAGGAACCCCAAGGATTGCCAGCAGCCAGCGCCAGAAGCTGGGTTCCTGAGAAAAAGCATAGCCTTGCTGACACCTTGAATTTGGACTTGTAGCTTCTGAAACCATGAGACAATAAATGCTTGCTGTTTGTCTTAGCAACCTGGAAATCTAAGATCCATTCAGCTGGATCCTATCTGGTTACCACCAGCATGTTACTTTTTAGTTACTCTTCAGCATGAAAAGAGCTTATGGGCTAGAAACATGCCAAAAGACCAATAATTAGAGGCATTGAAGGGTTTAGACTGAGGGGAAGAGGTTACTTTTATAGAGTTGGAAGCGATATTCTCCTTGACCACAAGATGTCTCCCTGCCATCATGGTATCTTAGCTCAGGGGCACATAAGGAGAACCTATATATAAACTTTTTTTAAATTTAGTTGGTCTCTTTATTCCTCATGGACTAAACTGTTTGCTCTAAAAGCTCTAGGAAAGGTTTTATGGGGACTTTCATCTCTTCGTTATTAGTTATGAGCAGGAACTAAAGAGCTTAGCCTCTCTGGGTTCAAATCCCAGCTTTGTCACCCCCTGACTGTGTGACCTCAGGCCAATTGCTTGACCTCTCTGTGCCCAATTTTCCTTATCTATAAAATAGTGATAATAGTACTGACCTACCAAGTCTATTATGAAGTTTAAATGACGTTTTAAAAGTACTTGGAATAGTACTGGGGCATATAGGAAACCCTATAAAAGTCTGGTAAATAAAATAATAATAGCATATGTCAAAGGACACTATGAAGAAAGTGAAAAGCCAACATACAGAATGGGAGACAATAATGGTTTACCATATATCTGATAAGGGTTTAACATCCAGAATATATAAATTACTGCTACAGCTCAACAACCAAAAGACAACTAATTCAATTAAAAAATGGCCAAAGGACTTGAATAGACATTTCTCTAAAGAAGATATAAAAATGGCCAAGAAACACATGAAGAGATACTCAATAGCACTGGTCATCAGGAAAATGCAAATCAAAACCACAAAGAGGTAACACTTCATACCCACTAGGATGGCTATTATTTTTATTTTTAAAGAGAATAAGTGTTGACGAGGATGTGGAGAAACAGGAACCCTTAATTCGTTGCCGGTGGCATTATAAAATGGATCCACTGTGGAAGTCAGTTTGGTGATTCCCCAGAAAGTTGAAAATAGAATTACTATATGACCCAGCTATCCTACTTTTTGGTATATACTCCAAAGAATTGAAAACAGGGACTTGAGTAGATATTTTTACACCGATGTTTATAGCAGCCTTAGTCACAATAGCTAAATGGTGGAAACAACCCAAGTGTCTGTCAGCAGATGAATGGATAAACAAAATGTGGTATATACACACAATGGAATATTATTCAGCCATAAAAAGGAATAATGTTCTGATGCATGTTACAACATGGGTGAACCCTGAAGACATCATGTTGAGTGAAATAAGCCAGACACAGAAAGACAAATATTGTATGATCTCACTTTTGTGAAATACCTAGTAGCAGCAAACCCGGGGCCAGGGATGGTGGGGGGAAGAGGGAGTTATAACCTAATGGGTGAAGAGTTTCTGTTTGAGGTGGTGAAAAAGTAGGGGTAGTGGATATCAGTGATGATAACACAATATTGTGAATGTAATTAATATTACTGAATTGTACACTTGAATGGGGTAAAAATGGGAAATTTTGAATTGTATTTTGCTACTACAATAAAGTTTTAAAAATTATAGCAATACTCTTTATAATTGTACATGCAAGCATTGCCCCACTATTTTCAAAAGGATGCAATTCACCACTAAAGCATTGAACTGCACCTACAAGAGTCTCAAAAAAAAAAAAAAAAACAAAACAAAACAGGTCATGTATATTCAAATATTTGAAATTTTCAGATTCCTGATGGCTTATGTAGACTAGGGAAACAATTTTCATAATTTATTGCTGCAATTTGTTTGTGGGAAATAGATGTTTCCATTAAAAAGGGAGCAAAAGATAAGCTCATTCATTGCTGCTTGCTACCACGTGCACAGCACATTTCCCAAATCGCCCGGTGAGCTGCATTTCCATGGAGAGCCACATTCCCAGGAGGCTGGCCCTGGACCCTGCCCAGCCCATCTTTCCTGCCTCTTGGACATTCCCTGGGATTTCATCCCAGTTATTCCAGAATTAACCTCCCAGGACAGGGGCGATTATGACCCCTTTCACTCAGTGGTGGGAAGTAGACCAGAGTCCACTGGCAAGATGAAAAGCTCAGGAATCACTGGTCACACTCTGGCTTCTTCCCAGAAGCAAAGCCCCGCAGATGTCTGACGGGTCCCCTTGATCTGTCACCATATGGTCAGAAGTCACCAGGTGCAAGGTTGGTTCACAAAGGCTGAAGCTGAGATGATCACACCTGGAAAGTTGTAATGGGTATTACATAAAAACATGGTCATGGAGCGTGGTGATGGGAGAACAACATTGTGAATGTAATTAACAGCATTGAAATACAGATCTGAATGTGATTAAAAGGGAAAATGGTAGGTTGTATATATATATATGGTAATAGAAATAAAAATTAAGAAAGCAACAACCATGGAATTGCACTACGCAAGCAGTGAAGCCCAAGTTAAACCATGGACAATAGTTAACAGTACAATTATAAAAATGTGCTTTCATCAATTGTAACAAATGTTCCACACCAATGCAAGGTGTTGATAATAGGATGGTATATGGGAATCCTTTATTTTATGCATGATTGTTCTGTAAATCCACAACATCTCTAATAAAAAATAATAAAAATAATTTAAAAATTGCATGATGGAAAAGCTTTACTAATATACCATGGTGATGGTAGCACAACATGGTGAGTGTAATTAGCACCACTGAACTGTATACCCAAAAATGGTTAAAATGGGAAATTTTTGGTTGTATATATGTCAACAGAATAAAAAATTTTATTCAAACAGTGAACCCTAATGTAAGTTATGGACTTTGTCAATAATATAGTTAGAATAATGTTGGTTCATCAATTGTAACAAAGGTACCACACAATGCAAAATGTTAATAATAGGGAGAACTCCTTGTTTGGGGTGGTATATGGTAACTCTATACTTCATGCATGATTTTTCTGTAAACCTACACCTGTTCTAATAAAAACTTTTGGAAAGAATTGCAGAATAATTAAAGAATTATAGAAAAGTACAATGAATAAAATAAAAACTTCTTTATCTCACTACTTCAAGATACAACCATCATTTCTAATTTATTGTTATATTTGTGTATATTAAGTGCTTTTGCAAAATTAGAACCACAAAATATTGTATTTTGCTCTTTCACATGATTCTCCAGCATATCAAAAAATACTCTTTACAGCTTTTTTTTATGGTTGCATAATGTTTGGCTTCTGGCTACACCATGATCTATTTAATACCAGTCCCCTATTTTAGTTTTTAATTTTTTAGTGTTAGAAAAAAATGTTGTAATAAGTATTTCTTTGAATTACACATTTTGAATGGACTTATTTTTTTAGGAGAGATTAATAAAAGTGAATTTAATGGGTTTACAAGCACAGACTTTTTTTTACCTTACATTTTAACTTATACTTACCTTCTTATTCCAAGTCAAAACTACTAAATAGCAGAAACCAGTTTTGAGCCCTGCTCTGCTAACTCCAAACTCCAATATCACAATGCCTTTCAGAGCACAACGGGAGGTTTTCATTTTGGAAGTACTGTGGCTCTAGTACTCTAGCATTCTGGATTCTGAAGACCAAAAAAAGGACATTATGTTAATGTTTTCAGAAAGGCAGCCACAGTATCCCAGACTACCTGTGTTTTAGGAAAGCAAGTTTACCCCAAACTCAGATGCCTGCAGGGGCCAGACTGGGGAGAGGAGGGTGGTGCAAAATGTGCCAATGGGGCTGATGTGACACTTCGGGCACGTCTGGGGCATTGTGGAGAATGCACGATACCTGCTCTCCCGTATATAAACAAACAGGTCAACCCTGAATCTGTGAGTTTTTTAGAACGCCACCCTCCTAACAAAACCCATCTAAGGGTCATGGGTGGTAGCCACCTTTAGGAAATCCCTATGAAGTCAACGTGGGACAAAGGAAATCATCTTCATTTTGGGAAAGGATGGCTCACAAAGCTTGGTTCCAGAGTAAAAGCTGGGGATGGCATGTCCGTGGCTTCTCAGTGGTTTTTGGCAACAGCAAGAGCTGTTGGTGCATCGTGACAATCAGTGTGGCATTTGTCAGTCTGCAGCTGAGAAAAGTGTTACAAACCATTTCAGACCACTGAAGGAGAAAGCACCAAATATATATATATATATATGTATATATATATATATATATATATATATATATATATATGAATGAGCTGCACCCTTCCCCACCTCCATCCATTTCAAGGATTTCTCTGAGCTATGCAATTGCTCACTCAAGAAAAACTGCTCCTGCCAGAAAACTTCCCTCCCCGTAGCTGACTGACCACGGATGTCCGGGGCTGCTATATGGGGATTTCCCTTCCCCAGCATTTCCTGTTTCCTGTCTCAGCTACATCTGAGCCTTCCCCCCATCCACTGACTCCTCACTTCACCCTGTCTGGGGGTGGGGGCAGTGGAGACCGGCTGCTCTGCTGGGCTCAGTGTGACCGTGCCCTTTAGATGTCCGGGAGGTACTGGAGACAAAGCTGCTGGGTTTCAGGAATAGATTTCACACAAAAATGTGGTTTCTCCTTTGAGTTAATGTAGCATCGTCACCAACTCGTCACTGCCTACCCTACCTTCCAGGAGTTTGGGGGACAAACCAACACTCTTCTTGAAACACAGGAGGCCTTGTCCTGACTCAAGAAGGGGCTGAACCAAAGGGACATGGGAGTGAAAGCACAGCCATTTGGTAAGCAGCCATCTCCAGACTGTTCCTCCAAGAGAGCTGGTGCTGTGGCAGGAGAGCCCACCCCACAGAATCTGGGACACAGTTGGTGCTTAGCCTATTTGACCTGTCTTTTGGAATCTGGCTCCTCGGTTTTGTGTTTCAAGCTTCCTGTTTCTTTTCAGAGGTGGCAAATGCAAATACTTCCAGGGGCCGGGCAGGTCATGTAGAGGTTGGTGTCACATTGGGGAGTGGTGGGAACTGTGGCAAACTGTCCAGCACTGCCCTTCCAGCTGAGGGTTACCGTGGGGGAAGTGCAGGCACGTGGGGGCCAAATTGTTCCATTTTCCAAGGGTACCAGGAAATCCAGATTTTTATGTGAAAGCTGATGGTTTTGAAATGTGATGAATTCAACTTTTCCTATGACATTCCCTAGTGACCACAAGAAACCCACCTGCAGTGAGGACTGGATTTGTGTGTGGCCCATTTGCGGGAGGTAGGGTGGCAGCAGGAAGTTTGACGGCATGAGAGTGAACCTACCATTTAGTGACAGTGTTTGTGTATTATCCAATAGTAAATCATTTGGGAAATTCCAACAGGAAACATCTCATAATACTTACTGCTACTCCACATCCACTTTTTTCCATAATCAAATGAACGATGTCTTTCTGTCAGGCCATGAAATTGACGGAGAAGTGCATTTCAAATGATTTTAACCAATAACTATAAACATTTCCAAAGGGTTTTAAAGTAAAGCATCTTTAAAGATTTCCCTTTAATTAAAAGCAACGTACCTGCATTAATTAGGGTTCGGGGAAGGTTTAGGGGTGCAGTCTCAGGTGGTTTGGAGGGTGATATCACAGCCTCCCTTGACTTGAGGCTCCAAACAGGCTGGGTTACTTTCCCAATGTGGTTTGGGAGAATGTGGGGCCCCAGCTGCTGTGGGTGGCATTTGTTACCATTTAGCATCTTCTGTTTAAGGGGAGGTCACAGTGTGGGGCTTCGTCACAGCTCACCTTTGTCCTACAGCTTGACTGACAACAGGATACAGGAGCTGTCACCTGCAGTTTCCATGTCTGTCTGAATTGCAGGCGGTCATGGGTCTGGTGGAGGGGGAGCTTTACTTCCAGATAAAATGTTTCTTTCCTAATTAAGATAGGGGCTTTGAGGCCCTTCTGGCTGACCTACTAAACCCATGGGAGGCCATAGTCTATGACAAAAAGGTGGCTTTCCTTAAATTCCATGACTTAAACATGGGAGCAAAGTAGAATAGCCCCAGGGTAATTTCAATCACCCCTCTGGCATCCAGGCTGGCTCAGTGGGGACTGGAGATGCTTCCCCAGCCCGGCCTGCCCAGTGGGCTTCCTCAGTGATGAACTGGTGAGGGATGTCAGGCCTGGCTCCGGTTTTCCCTGGTCTTGCGTCTTCCATATATTTAGTGTGGGAGGAGATTACCAGTGTCACTGTAAGTTGGGGGGCAAAGTCTTTTTTCCAAAATTTTCCTGGGAACATGGAAATAATATACTTTAAGAAATGCTTAATATTTTTCAAACAGCAACACTTAAGTCTCAGTCTCTTAAAAATTAGCATATACATATATATTTTTTTTACCAAATCAAAGCAAACCATTTTTATATACCACTGCTCTCCGCTGTCAAGCCACCAGGGGGCGCAATGTCCACAAACATGCACAGCCTTCTCCTAGCTCGGGAGGTTAAGAACTTCACTTAGGAAGTTCAGAAGGGCACCGTAAATCCACCAAACCCCTGGAAAGAGTGATTTTTTTTTTTTTTGAAGGTAGGTGATCAGCACTAAAAGTAAAAATCTCTCGGCTGTTTTTCCAAACCCATTTTCAGTCTTTCTAAGGACCGGCTGGGCAGGTGGAACACGTGTTCGTCGGGTGACTCCACCTGGCTGCTCACCGGTCCTCAAGGCCTCACCTAGAAAAATGGGAGCTGACAGAGTGCAGCCCCGCGCCCGCGTTTCAGTGCAGCACAGGAAGACGCACAGACCCAAAGTTTAGGATTGAACCATGTCAAAGGTCAAAATTCTCTCGAGATCTCTTCTAGTTTTATTTTTCGATTACTGAAAACCTTTTTATATATGCATTTTTTGATTATTAAAAAAATTCAAAATCATATTAGAAATAGGGGTTCTTATTCCATCAATACAAGGGTGGGAGTGCCCTTTCGCATCCCGCACGCCGGGGGCAACTCAGGTTCCACCTGGGTGGGTTTTGCAGGCCTTACTCAGATTTCCTGCCAGGGCCCACTCCAAACCTGGGAGAAGGCGGAGGTCAGGGAAAGGGTATCATAAGCCTCAGCAGAGGGCGAGGGGGTTCAGGATCTTTCTGGCCGGCCTGTAGACGGCGCCCCGGGAACGGGATTCCCGATCCGCGTTCTCGAAACTCCTCACCGGCTCACAACCCGGCAAGCTGGGCTGCCTGTGGCGGCCCGAGGTCCGCCGCCCCCCAAAGCTGCTGGGCGAGTAGATGGCGCGGCAGCCCCGGGGCCGCCTTTTCGTGGAATAGTTTTCCTTTAAACCTGAGCGGCTGCAAGAGTGCATGCGTGTAATGTTCGGGTCGAGGGGCCTTACACTGCATTGTCCCCACAGAGTGCAGTGGGGATAACCAGCCGCGGGGTGCGCGGGGGCTTACTGGCGGCGAGCACAAGGGGGAGCCCCGGACGCAAGGGGGTTGACGCAGAGCAGCAGTACGCGGCTCCGATCCCCGTGCCGGAGCAGCCCGGTGACCCCCACGAGCCGACGTGACCCTGCCCAACCCTACCCGGCGGCAGGTGGACAGTGTTGCTATGAAGAGAAAGCACGGATTGTCCCAACTCCAAAGCGCCACACGCCAGACCTCCGCTATTGTGCGCCCTCCATAGAAATGCAAAAGAGCCGCGCGTGTGCCGTCCGCAATCTGCTCGCCCCCTCCCCGGGCGCCCTGCAGGCCGGGCGGCGGCGGGGACACGTTTACACAGACCTTCCAGCCGCAGTCCCCTTTGGAGGATCAAATCGGCCTGGCGGGGATCGACTCCTCACTCCGGGGGCAGCTCGCGTTAACTGGAAAGGGCTTTGCCTCGCTGCTTGCTGCGAGCTAAAAACCACGGCTGCACGGTTATTTTTTTAAACCTTAATTCTGGCTTGCAGGCAATAGTCTTATTAAACTTCAATTTAAAAATAAAGAAAAAACCAGAAAGTTAGCAACCAGAGTGAATGCCAAGTTGGTTTTTATTTAAATTCACCAAAGGTGCAATTCACCAGTTGCACAAATTGCAGCATCATATTAGCAAACGAGTTTCTTTTTTTTTTTTTTTTTTCTTTTTCCCGTCTTCCTTTTAAGGACTTAAAGAAAAAAAAGGCGAGATGAAATCTGCAGGCTCCAGTCTGCCTGGTAACACCCTGACAAAAGCGGCAGATTTGAGGCATTGTAATCCCCCGCACCCCTCCCCACGTGGCCTTCTGGCACGAGCCGGGCCGGCCTGCGCCTCATTTGCATCAGAAAGCCCGCGCCGGCCAATCGGCGCGCAGTCTCGCGCCAGCTGGCGGCGCCGCACCCGCCGGGTCTATATAAGGAAGTGCGGTGGCTCCGAAGACGCATTCGCTGGCTGTAGGCGCGTTGGGCTCGGTAGCTGGGAGCGCGTTCTTCGGTGTACTCCCGCGTTTCCTTCTGTTCTCTCCGCTTTTGTGGATAACTTGCTGATCGCCTGGCGAACCATGACTCTTGAAGAAGTCCGCGGCCAGGAAACGGTTCCGGAAAGCACCGCTAGGTGAGTCCGCGCTGGGACCCGGCGCCTTGGGGCGCGGAGAGGGTGTACCCGGGCTCCGGGCTCCGGGCTCCGGGAAAGGGGATGCAGCCCGACTCATGTGCCCCCTCGCCCGCAGGATGCAGAGCGCGGGGAAGGCGCTGCACGAGCTGCTGCTGTCGGCACAGCGCCAGGGCTGCCTCACCGCCGGCGTCTACGAGTCCGCCAAAGTCCTGAACGTGTGAGTAGAGACGTGGCGGCTGCTCCGGGCCGGGGCGCGGGGGACCGCACGGGGAGCTCCGGATCGCGCGCGCGCGCCGCCGGGGTCTTGACCTCTCCTCTCCCTGCCCTCTCAGGGACCCCGACAACGTGACCTTTTGCGTGTTGGCCGCCGACGAGGAGGACGAGGGCGACATCGCGCTGCAGATTCATTTCACGCTGATCCAGGCTTTCTGCTGCGAGAACGACATCGATATCGTGCGCGTCGGCGACGTGCAGCGGCTGGCGGCGATCGTGGGTGCCGGCGACGAGGCGGGCGCGCCGGGCGACCTGCACTGCATCCTCATCTCGGTGAGTGCCCGCCCCCGCTGTCGCCATCCCCCGAACCCCGACCCGGGATACTGGCCGCAGCCAGGCTGACCTCTCCACCCCTCTCCCCGCAGAACCCCAACGAGGACTCGTGGAAAGACCCCGCCTTGGAGAAGCTTAACCTTTTCTGCGAGGAGAGCCGCAGCGTCAACGATTGGGTGCCCAGTATCACCCTTCCCGAGTGACGGTGCGGGGCCGCGGAGACCTTGGTCTGATCAACGTGGCGCTATGCGCCGGGGCGCCGAGCGCGTGGCTGGTTCTGTGGATTAAGCCCCCGGAGGGAGCCGGAATGAGTCGTGGAGACTTGGCAGGCGGTGGCGCTTGGAGCGGGGCGCGGAGCCGCGGGCCAATTCCCGAGGTGGGCGGGGCGCGACGGCGGCGGCGGCAGTGAGGGCCAGGCTCGCCCCGGAGCTGAGGGACTTTGCAAGTGTCCGGGAGCTGCTGCTCTCCCAGGAAGGCCGGAGGGCTGGGGACGTTGTCTGCAGGCGGCTGGGAAGGCAAGACTGGCTGGCTGCACAAGGAAGGGTGACTCAGCAGCAGCGTGCGTTCAGCAGAATCGAGGGGAAAGGCGAGACGACTGTGGATTTGAGGCAGTTACAGGAACGCTGGCGAATTTAGCAGACTCGCACTGCTTTTTTGCAAACGGATCAGGGCAATGATTCATTTTTATTTTTCTTTTTTAAAGGATGTTGCTGTTGGAGCTTTTGAGTTTGACAATAAATGTATTGAAACCAACTTACTCTCTTTATTGAGGGGAAGGGGGTTGCTTGCTGAGGGGGGTGGGTGCCTGCCAGGCTTTCAGATGACTTGTTGAAACCTGGAACTGGATGGCACCTGTTCTTATCTTCCTGTCGGGCACAAATGACAGGCTCCCAGGACACTGGCTCAGTGTTGGGGTAAAACTTGGGGCCCCTGTTCCTGTTTCTCTTATTTTGGGAAGATTTTAAAACTTGCCAGACAGGAGCATACCATAGATAAGGCTCCAGGGGAGCAGCTTAAGGGGTGGCCATCTGAGCCGATAACAGTGACCTTTCCCCCTCTCTCCTCTTCTTCCCCTACCCCCACCGCCCCCTCCTTCCCGACAGCTGCTTATCTCAACAGCTTGCAGGATGCAGACAGAGTCTTCCTGCACAATGAGCCTTGCCTTCTGCAAGCGCTGCCCTTTGAGGTCCCTGGAGGATGGCAGCACAAAAGGGAACTTTTCTCATAAAAACTTTGATAACAAAGGGACTGTGCTTACGGGAATGTTACAGAGGTATTAATATCAGATGTGACACTTGATGACTGCATTTAATTATGAGTCATGATTCTGTCATGACTGTGATGTAACTTTAAAAGATCTGAGCCGGATCGGGAAGGGAGCGTCTGCACAAATAGACAAGCGGTTCTGAGTGCCCTTAGCATCTGCTGCCTACTATTTTGAATGTTCTCTGCCTACATCAGTTACTGGGACCACCTATTCACACTCCCATTTAAAGGCTTAGAAAATTTTAAAATTCTGCATATTTTAAGCAAAGACTCTTTAAAAAAGGATCCAGATGGGCAGGGGGTAAGGGAATGTGCTGAGTTAAATCAATCTGGTTTTTAGACCAATGCATCTCAATTGCACTCCACGTGTCCTGCACTGGAGTAGCTCCCAGCAGGGGAAATACATGTGCAGCACCTACACTGTCAGCCAGACTGCCAAGCAGTCTACAGAGCTTTCTGGGGAAAGGATGGGTGCTGTGATGTTTTCTAAGAATTAAACTCTACTGACTGATCCTAGGACCTGGGGTGGCTGATTTGCCTCATTGGATGCGGGTTTTTTAAACGAGCTCTCCAGATTGTGAAAACATTAGCAGGAAAGCGGGACTGCCCCAGCCTACTCTTTCCTGAATGAAAGCATCTTGTTGCATCTTGATCAGCTCTTCAAAATATTTCTCGTTGATAGAGTCCTGGTGAAATAATTCAACTATGTCTGCCCAAGTTTCACTAATGTTTTCCTAATCTGTCATTCCAAGCTCTCCCTGTTGAGATGAAGTCTTGCTGGGGTGGGTTTACATGCACAGGCCAACTTTCCAGCATAATGACCATTGCACTGCGACATGTCGAAGTAAACAGAAATGGGGCACGGTGACTTTAAAATGTGCTGTCAAAGGAGTAAATTTAGCAGAACATTGCACAGCACAGGCGACAGGCCCTCCTGCTGGCCAAGTGGTCCTTGTGGAACATTAAATCAACAATCCTTAGAATACTTGGCTTTCTTTGCTTAGAAAGTACTGCAAGCCCACTTGTCTGACAATCTGCAGGGGGAAAAAAACACATGTGTGGACACAGGGCCAGACCCAAGAGCTTGTGCTTAATTTTTTTTTTTTTTTTGATGACAGGGTGTTTTAACAGAAATCCTTCAATGCTACTAAAATGAAGTATCCCAGAGGGCTGGCAACAAAATGAACACAAGCTGTTTATCAACACATCGCATTTAATACTTCCAACAGCTCTATGTGATAACATGCTCAATACATGCTAATTACTACATGCGTGTTGGATTAATCCATGCAGACTGCTTTAACACAATGCCCCACCTCTAGGAAGTGCTGCATGAGTGTTAATTTGATAATAGTACTTAAAAGTGAATGGAAATGCTTGCTCAGGACCACAGAGCTAGCAAGTGGACTAGTGGATTTTTGAGCCAAATGAGGCTGATTATCTGTGCCAGTATACTTCCAGGTATTGGGGTGCTTGTGTTCTCAGATAAGTTTTTAAATTTATATATATGTGTGATATATATATATAGAGAGAAGCACAATACAAAAATTGTAAAATGGAAAATATTTATAGGAAAAAGAAAAGGCGTCTGTAATCCATCACTGCCACATTTCATTGTATTTCCTTCCTGCCTTCTCTTTTCTCTTTGAGGTGTATGGATTAGGTAATAAACATGGATACATACAACATTCTTTTAAAAGCTGGTCTCATCTGATATTTGGTCTAGTCTCCTGCTTTTCCCCTTAACATTCTATTACATTCCTGCAAGAAATTAAGCGACATTGGAGCATAGGATATTTCACTGCTGCTGCGGGCTCTAGCACAAGGGATGAAAATGGACATTCGAGCATGTCATCCCAGTTACGGAGTCTTTTTCACCTTGCAGTCGTCTTGGAGGAAGGCTGACCTCTGCCAAGTGCAGGGTTTTTTAAGTGTCACATGTCTGAAGCAAAGCTGTCCTGCCCCAAAGCAAATGAGACTCATGTATGCTTGTTTTTTCATTCTTTCTTTCTTTCTTTTTTTTTTTTTTTTTTGCATCTAGACGATGCTGTGAATGATTGCACTGGCTAAGCCCTATTGTAGAAGCAAAATGAATACAGAAGTGACAATAGGAGAGGCCCCAGAGGGTAGGTGACCCTCATTCATGCTTGGCCTTGGCCATCACATGGAGCTTGGGCCTCCGATCTTTCCTGGGTAGGATGGCTGTCCAAAACGACCTCTGAATGTATTTTACTTTTTAAAATTTATACTTCTGTGGATTATACATCTTATTAAACCATTAGCTTCCGTGGCACAATGTATTTTGCTCTTGAGGCTTACAAAGAGCCACTTTAGAAAAAGGGAAAAAAGAATTTTTCAGAGGCAAAGCAAGGATGTTGGCAAATAAAGGAAGGCTTGTGACGTCAGGTCAGGGAGCAGATATTCATTTTTGCTTTTTGCTTTTTTTTGCAAGATCCTTGCACTCTTTCTGTTGGTTTTCCAAGATTGCCTCTGCATGCATTCTCTGATGAACCAGTATGTCCCCAGAAGATTAAAGGGGATTGTCCCTCCACAGTCAATGTGCAGAGATGCTAGGACATAGCCCAGAGCACTGAAGTATGATGCTGCACAGAGGGCTTGACCTGCAGGCCAGCCGGGGACCCCAGGATGCCCCAAACTGTGAAATGGCTTTGATTTCTGTCCAGATGATGCTTGATCTTTCTAAGTAGTTCTGTGTTCAAATATAGCTTAAACTTTTCTTCTGTACCTGCGAGAAGAAAACTGCCAAGTGCTTTCACTTCTCATGGCAAATAAGGGTGCACAGTAACATTGCATGGAATTCTCTTCAAGCGGGGAGGAGGGTATGGCCAGCAGAGCCCCGCAGTGTGCAAAGGGCAGGGGAATGGGTCCATGGCCCTTTTACCAGTCTGGATTCTGGGAGGAGACAACTTTGGGGCAGCACTGCTTCCAGCCCAACAATGCAAGTGAAGACCTTTATAGAGTGGGAGATCCGTGCCCTGGAGGAGGTGAGGAAGGCACTGCCTTGAGCTGGGATTGCTAAAGGGTCTGTCCACCTCTGGGGTTCATGCATTCACTCATTCATTTTCTCAGCCTTTCATTCATTTCCTCATTGATTCAATTGGCCTTTGCTGAATGCAGTTACCTTGGGAAGCTGAGCCAGTCAATTCAGGAAAGACTCCTGGCTGGTTCTCAGGTCTCTGTCCCAGCAGGGAAAAGTGACCCCGAGCAGGAGCAGGTTGTGAGGGGGCTCAGATGGGGTCTAGGACCCTCCTGTTGTCCTCAGTCCTATTCTTCAACCCATTCATCCCACCGCAGTTAACCTAGAATCTACGACAAAGAAGGAAATGAGCATTGCGAGCAAGCAGAGGCCCTTTCCCCAGATCACCTGCTAATTTTATGCCATCCCTTACAGACCACATCATTCAGCCATCATAAGCAACCTTTGCCTCTCTCCCTCTCTCACTGGATGTCCTTTCTTCTAGTTTCTTTCCCATCTAGCCCTTTCCAGGCTCAAATGTGTGATTCTGAGAAACTTTTAGTGGTACCTCCGTTCCCAGTGTCTGCCGCTACCACACACAGGGTGACTTAAAACAACTGAAACTTATCATCTCCCAGTTCTAGAAACCAAAATTCTGAATCAAGGGATGGTCAGGGCTACCTCCCACTGAAGTCTGTAGGGAAGGATCCATTCCGTGATTCTGAACTGTCGCCAGCCATCCATGGCGTTCTCTGCCTCGGTTGTCACATGGCCTTCTCCCCTCTATGTGAGCCCAATTTTCTCCTTCTTATAAGGACATCAGTTATATTGGATCAGGGCCAACCATCATCCAGTTTGGCCTCATCTTAACCAATCACATCTTCAAAGACCCTGTTTCCAAATAACGTCCCATCAATAGGACATGGGGCTAATACTGGAGCATGTCTTTTGGGGAGGACCCGGTTCAACCCAAACATGATAAATGGCTTCCCACTGCCTGCCCAATGACACTCCCCTCCCTCCCCAATCCATCACTTCCCTCTTTCCTTCCATCTTTCCTTGCCTTCCTCCCTCTTCTTCCCTCTCTCCCTGCCCCGCCCCCTTCCTGCCTCATACCACCCATTGATGCAGCGCCTACTACGAACTGAGCTTTGGAGACAGTGCTGAGCTGAGCCCCAATTCCCCAGTCTGCTCTTTGGGGCTCTCTCTGTCTCTGCAGGTTGGTCCCAGCTCACTGCCATCCTGCTTCCTCGCCCATGCCTGGCCCTTCTACTCAGTGTCCTCCGGCCCTTCGTGAATGTGGTCCAGTCGCTGGGATCCATTCTCCCTGCAGGAAAGGGCCACGTGTGTCCCTCCTCTGGAGTGGGTGTCCTTGGTGCATGGAGGCCATGGGGTGTGGTGAGGACAACGTGAGCTTCCAAAGCACAGGGGCAGTTGAAGGTGCCATGACCCTTGGACATCTCTGTCTTGGCGCAAGGCTTCTGAGCTCTGGCTGGCCACTCTCTCTCCTCATTGATCTCATTGCACTTTCCTCAGGGTCCAGCCCACCTGCTTGACACCTGCCTTTAGGATCAGTATCTGTGGAGTCCCTCCTATGGCTTTAGGGAAATCTGTGTTTGGATGCAAGGTGATGCAAAGGCTCCTGGCTGGAGAAGCCCCTGGAAAAATGGGGGGGGGGGGAAGTGACTGCTTTGGTTTTGACCCCTCCATAGCTTAGTCTGGGGCCTCAACTACCAGCCTTGGATAGGAGCACCTCTTGGTTTCCTTTTCCATCTCTCTGCCCTTCCCCTGACTCCCTCGGCTCCTCTGAGAGCAGCCAGCACCCAACAACACTGTCCTCCTGGAGGCAAAGGGGACAGCATTCTCAGGATTGCTTAGCTCCCTTTGGGCAGGGGACAGGGGGTGGCAGGATGATGAGGGGAGCCATCTGGAGGCCAGGGGCGGTCATTAGTCAAGTGTGCAAAGGAAAAGGCAGAAGAATGACTGTGCTGGCCTGAAAAGGGGGCCGGGTAGCAATCAATAAGGCAATTTACCTTGCCGAGGCTCCACTGAGCTTTGGAATAGAACAGAGTGTTTCTGGGGGTGAAGAATAGATCATGTCCTCCCTCGGCTTTGCCTTACAAGGAGGAAAAAGCCCGATAACATCTCAGAAAATGCATCACCTCTGGGAAACACAACCCGGCCGAAGATGGATGGCAGAGGTGTTGGTAAGACTGTGTGGGAAGGGGAGAAACTTCGTGTCCTCCTCCATCCTTCTGGAAGTGTAGGCTGGGGCTGGCAG
Organism: Choloepus didactylus; assembly: GCF_015220235.1. Lineage (NCBI taxonomy): Eukaryota > Metazoa > Chordata > Mammalia > Pilosa > Megalonychidae > Choloepus > Choloepus didactylus. The sequence goes on from NC_051316.1 coordinate 17,964,739, forward strand.
AGCTATCATCCAAGCAGAAAGGAGGGTGCATTTGGATGTGAAGGAATGAGACTTTGGAACTGAGCTAGCCATGTAAGGCTGCAAATCAGGGAGGGCGAAATGAAGTGTTTCGGGGAGCATGGGGCTTCCATGCCTAGAGATCAGCTCCACAAAATGACCTCCAGTTTTATGTTGATACGAATTCTGTACATGTTTCAGGAGGATTCCCTGAAGCCCTTGAGCCCATCTCTCCATCCTGATGCAGGACAAGCAACCCACTCGGAGTAGTTCTGATGGACCATTGGTCCAAACTGTACTTTCACTGTCCATGCACGTCTGCCTGGAAGCCCAGGAGACAAATGAAATTGGCCTGCTCATACTCTTCTCATAGGTTTCCCATAGACTGATAGCTCCTCCAGTATGTTCTGTCCCAGTTTAGGCTATTCCTCTGTGGTAGGCAGAATTCTAGGATGGCCCCTGTAATCTCTGCCTCCTGAAGCTGCCCCTGTGATTATAGAATTAGGGGGTTTTGCAGAGGAAATCAAGGTCACTAATCGGTTGACCTTAAAGTCAGGGGATTATTAGTGTGTGCCTGACCTAATCACGTGAGCTTTTTATGAGCAGAGAGTTTTCTCTGGCTTGTTGAAGAAGAGGAAGTCAGAGAGATTCCAAATGTGAAAAGGATTTGGCATGCTCTTGCTGGCTTTGAAGATGGAGGGGCCCACACAGCAGGGAATATGGGTGGCTTCTGGAAGCTGAGAGTGGCTGCCAACTGACAGCCAGCAATGGAATGGAGAGTTAAGCCCTACAGCCACAAGGAACGAAATTCTGCCAACACCCTGAATGAGCTTGGAAGCAAATTCTTCCCCAGAGCCTCCAGATCAGAGCTCACCCCAGCTGGCACCTCTTGAGATGGAAGCAGAGAACCTGGCCAAGCCTTCCCAGATTCAACCTAGAGAACTGTGAACTAATAGATAGATATTGTTTTAAACTGCTAAGTCTATGGTGATTTGTTATGTGGCAATAGGCAACTAATATACTCCCATAGCCAAGGATGTCAGTGTCGTCTTTGACCCCATCCTCTTCCTCCCCTCCTCTCCCACTTTTGGGTTCTGACCCCTTTTGAGTCTACCCCCATGGTATCTTCTAAATTTTTAATTTGCCTTCTCATTTCCCTCTTCTTGACCCAGGCCCAAGGTCCTCTCCCTGCCACCTCAAGGCTATTTCTCTGGCCTCTGACCAGCTCTATGTCTGTTCTCTTTCCTCCATGCCATGGCAAACATTGTCTTTATAAGAGTCAGATCTGGTTCTAGCAGCTCCTGCTTAGAAATGTTCACATGGATCTGCATGCCCTACTGAACCAGGGTGGTGTGCTTGGGTGGAAGACTAAACCCTCACTGTATGACCCTGGCTTCCACATCTTGGTACATCTTTGGCTTGTCTCCCTGCACCAGCTTCCCCTTCTCTCACTTCATCCTTGTGAGTGAGACACAGGACTCTTCATTTTCTTCAAACATATCACCCTCTTTTATACTCCAGGGCCTTCATTCACGCCAGTCCCTCTGTTCTCTTGGGCTGCTGGTTAAGTCCTGCTTATGCAGACATGTGTGTAGCATCAGAGCTCAGTTAAACTTTGTTGAATACCTGCCTTTGATGGCAAGGGCACTCTGCCTTGGAGAGGGGCAGTGAGGGGCTGTCACAGGGATGAAAGGGCGGTCCTCAGCCAACATGAAGGGTAGGGTCCCACTGTGGTATTCAAGGGGGGGTGGCCCTCTATAAATAGGGATGACCACGTCTGGAAGGGGTTCCTTCAAATGGAGGCCCACCCATGGCTGCCCTGTTACCGTGGGGCTGGCGGGCTGGCCTGTCCCTCTGTCTAAGTCCCAGATATTGACCAGAAACCTGCTTATCCCTATGCCACTGTTGGGATTTGAATCCTGTCCCCCATAAAGACATGTTTAGCTCCCAAACCCCCATCCTGCCAGTGTGAGCCTAATGGTAAATAGGATCTTTGAAGATGTTACTATTCATTAAGCTGTGGACTCATTTGTGAATACGATCTCTGAAGATCCTCTTTAGATGAGGCCAAATTGAATCAGGGTGGGCCTTCATCCATATAACTGGAGTCTTACAAGCAAAGGAAACTGGACAAGGAAGTAGAAGTCACTAGAAGCCAGAAGTCGGTGGAAAGTAGAGAAGCAGATACAGAAAGAGAGAGGTTCCCCCATGTGACAAGGATTGCCAAAATGCTACAGACTCTGGAAGAAAGCAAGCCCTGGCCTCCAAAACTATGAGATAATAGATTCCTGTTGAATAAGCCAATCCCTTGTGCGGTATTTGTCATAGCAGCCCTAGCAGACTAAGACAGCCATGTCCTGTCAGACCCCAAGTCCATACTGTCCATATGGAGTGTTGGACATCTCCTAGTCCTCACCCCGACCTGGAGATTAAACCACCTGTGCCAGTTTGGATATATTATGTCCCCCAAAACACCATGTTCTTTGATGCAATCTTGCAGGGACAGATGTATTAGTGTTGATTGGATTGGAATCCTTTGATTGAATGTTTCCATGGAGATGTGACTCAATCAACTATGGGTGAAACATCTGAGTAAATTATTTCCATGGAGATATGAACACCGCCAATTCATGGTGGGTCTTGATTTAATCACTGGAGTCCTAAAAAAGAGCTCACAAACAAAAGGACCATAGAGTCACTGAGAGTGACATTTTGGAGAGCAGCTGCAGCTTAGAGAGACATTTTGGAGATGGCATTGAAAGCAGACTTTTGCTGATGCTTGGGAGATGACAGCCCACAGTTTGCTCCAGAGAAGCTAAAAGAGGACAAAACATCCCAAGAGCAACATTTTAAAGAATTCACAGGAGCTGAGAGAGGAGCTGAAACACAACCCGGGATCAGCAGATGCCAGCCACATGCCTTCCCAGCTAACAGAGGTTTAGCCATTGGCCTTCCTTCAGTGAAGATATACTTGTGTTGATGCCTTAATTTGGACATTTTCATGGCCTTCAGACAGTAGCTTTGCAACCAGATAAACCCTCTTTATAAAAGCCAATCCATTTCTGGTATTTTGCATAACAGCAGCATTAGCAAACTGGAACGGCAGCACTGGGGTGTTGGAAGAGCATAAACCGGAACACCACACTTCACCTTCTGTGACTTTTCCCCAGGGCCATGAATCACTGATTTTCATTGTGGGAAGGACAGGTAGTCTCCCACCCACCCCCAAACCTCTTCTTTCTTTATGAAATTTCTCAAGTGCTAAGAAATCTCAGGTTTTTAGTGTGGGGGAGGAAGCATCATCATTATTTATTCTTCATTTTTGCGGGAGAGAGCTTGGAAGGGTGAAGTCCTTATTGCAGGTCTCAAAGATCATTAGTAAGAGTTTGGGTGAGGCCCAGGTCCCCTAAATGGGTCTGCAGCTTTTCCCCCTGGTTCCTGTTTGAGCCTCATTTTCAAAGGTGGCCAAGGGTTATCTTCTGGCTTCCCAGGGGCTGCTTCTAGGAGAAGTGGCCCCTGGAAAGGAGGGAGCCCTGGCTGGAGCTGACCTCATCCCACCTGCATCTGCTTCCGGAAGTCTCACAGGTGTGCAGGCTTGGGATGCCTAGCTTCCTTCCCCAGAGCCTGGGGTCAGCCGAGAGAGGACCCCAAGTCTCCTTTATATTTGTCCTCCTAGGGTACATCATGCTCATGCTTTTTCATCATCTTGACTGATGAAGATTGGGTCTAGCAGGGAGGTAGGAGCTTGTGGGAGTGGAGAGGGGTGGCCTCTAAGGTCCTTTCCCTGTGCACCAAGATTCATAGAGAATTCTGGGAGCAATTTCATCCATAAAGGTGGATTCTTTCTTGGGGGTAGAGTTTATCAGACAGCCCCTTGGTGTTGTGTGGCCCAGCTTGAGGGAGCTGGGCCAGAGTCAGCTGATGGCTCTGCCTTTCTGTGGCTCCACTGGTTTGTGGTTCACAGAGATGTCAACTCTCCCCATGACCTGGCAGTTTGCAGAAGGACACCTCTACTATGATCCGGTTCCTTTGCCTCACATCATTCAATGCTGCTCAGAGAGGTGAGGCCAGGACCTGGCAAAGAGGCATTGGGATATAAAACCTTAAATGAGACACTGGCTGTGCAGCAAATCACGGAGTCCAAGTGGAAGTGACAGGCAGGGAGGAGCACAGCCACCCGTCTGGAACCACCCGGATATATTTCTGAGAAACAGCTGGCACATGAAGGGGGGGGGGGGGCCACAGCAGAGAAAGCCAGGGATGGTACAGTGTGGGACTGGATTCCCCGAGACCCAGCTGACACACCAAATGCAGGCAGGGTCACCTGGGACCGTGGAAGTCTCCAGAGGGAAGGAAGCAACTGGGAGAATGTGACCAGAAACGCTTGCAATGTTTGGAACTTGGCCAGATTTCCTTGTAATGTAATCTTTTGGTGAAAGGGATGCTATTTTTCTCTTTGTTGCTTTTGTCTTCCTGTTACAAGGAATAGACACACTTGCCGCTTGGTCTCTAACCTCTGGTTGTAGGAAAAGCAGATCAATGGATTGCAGGAAGAGGGTATCTGCTACTGTCTGAGAGCCACAGCTAACAGAACAGTCAGTTATGGGAATGCTTGTTCAAAGCATGTCAAAGCTTATTGTCCCTCAAAGTGGATCTCTGATCCTAGAGCCACCGACCATTTCTTTATCTCATACCAAGTCACTTGATATGTTTTTACTTTGTCATCTCTGGGCAAGGTGATATTTGCTACTGGTTTTCATGATTCAATAGTTTTTGTCAGCATCCAGAGTTTGTTTTGGTGGGAAGATTTTAAACCCTTCAATTATGCCACCCGGTACTGTGTGTTGATTCAGATTTTTGACACCATCTCTTCAGTTGTTCCTGATCTTTGCAATGGTGGCCTCAGGGAACATTCATTTACATCTTGTCTTCCTTGAGTAGGAATAATTCAGGATGATAATTTAAAATTTCTTGGATTTTTTATTATGATACATTACATGCAAATAGAATTTTCCCTAACGATTCCAATGCAAAACTAAAAAGCAAAATTGAAAGAAAAACAGACTCTGGAGAAAGTATCCACTTTCTCCCCAAGATCAAAGTTCCCTAGCATGATTCACGGCAGCAAAGCAATTTACGGAATTCCTTGCACTGGGAAGGAATTGGATGCAAAAATTCCAGGAAGGAGGAAGAAGATTGTGGGTTAGGAACAGCTACCACAAGACCCATTTAAAACCATCATGTATTCATTTTCTGTCCCTGTATTCCTGCAAATGAGAGAAGTTCTGGTTCTGTGGGGCTAAAACCATCCCAGAGATAAAGTTTGGGCAATTGGTTGGTTGGTCTGCATGTCATCAGCCAATCAACGTGGGGCTAATAGATGGTTTGGGGGTTTGGCCAGGCAGCCTTAGAGCCCCACAGTGGGGTCCACGGTCCTAATCCCCTCACCAAAGAAGAGCATTTTCATTTTAAAGTAAAGAATGGGCACTAGCAGCTCCTCTTTCAAAAGGCCTCTGGGTCCTTCCGGGCACTCGCCACCTCTCCAAAGGCACTGAGAAGACTCTGGTGGAAGAAACCACTGCCCCCTGTTCCGGGAAGAACTGGAGAAGCTGGAGATCAGGAGCAATGTCGGAACTGGGAACAGGTGGGGAAGAGGAGAGCTGAGGACAAAGCAGGCCTGCCTTTGCTATCAACCCAGAGCCTTGGCCATTGTGCTGCCCATGCTTTTGTCCTCCCTGCCTGAAGCCGTCATTATTTTCATGGAGAAATAGAGCACCGACCCATTCCAAGGTAAGATGGGCCATCAAGCCATCAGAGTTCCATGCGATGCCAGTCAGCAACCACCAGCTGCTGCTCAGATGAGGTTGCGGTGGCATGCAGTCCAAATGAAATGAGGTGGGTAAACTCGGTGTCAGGGGGTGCTTGCCATGCTAGTCTCATCCTTTATATGACCATCCTTATAGGCATTTGGCAACACTCACTGAACACTGGTGGGTCATGGCAAGCTGTGAAAATAACTGTTGGACACCTGCTGGATGAAGGCCATGTTGAGGTGCTGGAGGGTCCCTGCGGAACAGGGCAGTTGCTTGTGATGAGGCAGTGTGCCAGTTTGGATGTGTTATGGCCCCCAGAACACCATTATCTTTGATGCAATCTTGTATGGGCAGACCTATTAGTGGTGATTAGATTGTAATTCTTTGATTGAGTGTTTCCATGGAGATGCAACCCACCCAAATGTAGGTGGCAACTCATTCAGTGTAGGCCTTGATTAGTTCACTGGAGCACTATATAAGCTCAGACAGAAGGAGCGATCTTGCTACAGCCAAGAGGGACACTTTGAAGAATGCACAGGAGTTAAGAGAGGAGCTGCAGATGAGAGACTGTTAAAAGATGGCCTTTGAAAGCAGACTTTTGCTACAGAGAAGCTAAGAGAGGACAAACGCCCCAAGAGCAACTAGGAGCAACATTTTTGAGGAGCTGAAGACTAGGTTGAGGAACATCCTGGGAGAAAGCCATTTTGAAACCAGAACTCGGGAGCAGACACCAGCCACATGCCTTCCCAGCTAACAGAGGTTTTCCAGATGCCATTGGCCATCCTCCAGTGAAGGTACCCGATTATTGATGTGTTACCTTGGACACTTTATGGTCTTAAGACTGTAACTTTGCAACCAAATAAACCCCCTTTTATAAAAGCCAATCCATTTCTGGTGTTTTGCATTCCAGTAGCATTAGCAAACTAGAACAGGCGGGGACTAGAGTTATAAATGTGATGCAGAACTAAGGTAGGAGAAGCTCAGAATTGAAGATGGTCACTGCCCTGGGGGCATCCTCTAAATTTGCTCTTAGGCCCCTTCTCATTCCCCTTTTACAGATGGCTCATTGGGAAGCCAAAGTGTGGGAAACATGCTCAGAACCTCCATTACATTGTCTTTGTCTTTGGTTTTCCTAGCTCAGGCAACTGTCTTCACAAACCCTTCACAGCAAGAGAGACTCAAGGTTGCACTTCTTCTACGCCTTAATGGAGGGGGAAAGAGCAGCCAAACAAAGCCAGTCTGTTTCCGAGTCAATGTCAAATCCTCTTCCTGAGCCTCTGCTATTGAACACAGATCCTGTACTTCCTGCTTCAGAAATTTCTAAGAGCCCATCCATCTCCTCCATTCCTGTCTTAGTTTGCCAAGTCAACTATAACAAATACCATACACTGGTTGGCTTAAACAGTAGGAATTTATGGTCTCAGTTTCAGAGGCTGTGGATGTCCAACATCAAGGTATTGACAGGCCATGCTTTCTCCAATGTCTGCAGCATTCTGGTGGTGGCTTGCCAGCCATCTATCTCTGCATATGTCACATGGCCATCTGTCTCCATCTGTCCCCTCCTGTGGCTTCTACCACTGTGTCCAAATTTTCTGTGCTTATGAGGAATCCAGTCATATTTGATCAAGGCCCCTCCTGCTTCAGTTTAGACTCATCAAATAGGACCTTTGGAAATTCCATTTATAAATGAATCCAACTTACAGGACCTGGGTTAGGAAGTGAGCATGTCTTTGTGGGAGATACGATTCATTCAACCCCAACACCCTCCACAGCTTTAGTCCAGGCCCTTCTGTTGTATTTATGCTCTTCCAACTCTCCAGTGCTGCTCTGGTTTGCTAATGCTGCTGTTATGCAAAATACCAGAAATGGATTGGCTTTTATAAAGAGGGTTTATTTGGTTACAAATTTACAGTCAGAAAGCCATGAAAATGTCCAGATTAAGGCATCAACACGAGTATGTCTTCAACGAAGGAAGGCCGATGGCTTCCGGAAAACCTCTGTTAGCTGGGAAGGCACGTGGCTGGCATCTGCTGATCCCAGGTTGTGTTCCAGCTTCTCTCTCAGCTCCTGTGCATTTTTCAAAATGTTTTTCTTGGGGCATTTAGTCCTCTCTTAGCTTCCCCAGGCAAACTCTGGTCTAGCATCTCCAAAATTTCAGGAAAAGTCTGCTTTCAGTGGCCATCTCCAAAATGTCTCTCTCAGCTGCTCTTAGCTCCTGGTTGTAAGCTCTTTTATAGGACTCCAGTGATTAAATCAAGACCCACCCTGAATGGGCGAGGTACATATCTCCATGGCAATAATTCAATCAAATCTTTCTCCCACAGTTGATTGAGTCACATCTCCATGGAAACACTCAATCAAAAGATTCCAACCTAATCAGCACTAATACATCTGCCCCTACAAGATTGCATTAAAGAACGTGGCTTTTGGGGAGACATAATATATCCAACTGGCACAGCTGCTCTTGGGGATGCCTGTCTTGCTCTACAATTCCATCTACCACACCCATGCCCGAGTTGCCTTCTAAAAGGCCACTATCTCATGCTACTCACCTGTTTAAGCCCCACCCCCCCACCCCCAACCCCCCACCCCTCGACCCCCTCGACCCCGCCACCCTGGCTCCTCTTTACCTGTAGACAACTGGACTAAGAGTTCCTTGCTGCTTCATTTCACACTGCCCAGGGCCAAACATCCATCTTCCTTTCTATAGGCCTCTTCCGCCTTTCCACGTTTCCTCCTCTTCTCCCTCCAGGCTCTCAATTTGCACTATAAAGATCTGCTGCAAGTCTGAGAGAACCTCAAAGAGAGGGACAGAGTTTAACCTGAACTACTTTCAAGCTAATCCAGCGCCAGGAACAGGCTTACTCTTATCGGTTGACTGACTGGAAGAATGTCCACCTTCCGTGGGGCATTTACGTTGTATCATGCCTACCTTCTAATTGCTTTCTGCCATGTAATCCACAATGACTACATTACAAATGCTTAATTAAAGAATTAAAGAATAACTCTTTAAACCTGAAAATTGGTTAGATAGCTGTTGTAAGAGTAGGGTAGGATTTGCCCTTTTGTTGTGATTGTCATCATCAGCAAACAGGAGGGAGAGAACAGTCAGGGAAACCAGACTTTGAGTCTTGAATGCAGAGTTTGAGGGTAGACTTCTGCAGGAAGCTGGATGCTGCAGAGGGTCCTAAGCTGAAGTAGGATGAGATTTAAGGTGAAAGGCATTGCAGCCCAGGAACTGAGGACTGATGAGAGAAGGTTCAGTGTTAGATGTGGGGTATCCATGGAGGGTTCAGGGTTGGCTTCCAAAGGTCCCAATTTGTCAGAGACTTCTAGGGCTTCTGGACAGACCCTGGCAGTGGGTGTTCGAGTGTAGGTGGAGCACTGCCAACCACACAAATACTTAAAGGACTTGGATAATCAGAAAGGCTGGGTTTCTTGCTTGGATTCATGGCACCAGGGATCAGGGATTGCTCAGCTTCTTGAGGAACTTTGTCATGTTTCTGAGTTTCCCTGCATAACAGATCACTCCCAAACTTAGTGGGGTGTTCACTAGCTGTCATAATTGGGTTGCCTGGTCTCAGCAGTTCTTTTGATCTCTCTGATGCTGCCTGAGGCTGTCAGTCATGTAGGTGTTTGATGGGGAGAAAAGGGTCAAAATGGTGCCTTGGATGGCATGCCAGTTTGGATATATTATGTCCCTCAAGAAAAAGCCATGATCTTTTAGTCCAATCTCATGGGATATTGGGATTAGGTTGTTTCCATGGAGCTGTGACCCACCCAACTGTGATTGACACCTTTGGTTAGGGTGGGACCTCTGATTGAATGTTTCCATGGAAGTGTGGCCCCGCCCATTCAGCCTGGGCCTTGATTAGTTCACTGGAGTCTTATAAAAGAGCTCACAAACAGAAGGACTTCAGAGCTGCAGCTGAGAGACATTTTGAAGATGGCTGTTGAAAGCTGACGCTGATATTTTGGAGAACACCATTTTGAAATGCAACCTGGGAGCAAGCAGGCACCAGCCACATGCCTTCCCAGCTAACAGACGTTTTCTGGATGCCAATGGCTTTTCTCCATGGAAGGTACCCTATTTTTGATGCCTTACCTTGGACACTTTATGGCCTTAAGACTCTAATTTTGTAACCAAATAAACCCCCTTTATAAAAGCCAATCCATTTCTGGTGTTTTGCAAAATGGCAGCATTAGCAAACTGGATCAAAGGGCATAGATGGAAGGCTGGGATCAGCTAGGATGTGCAGCTGGCTAAGCCTCTCTTCCTCCCCATGACTTTTCCTAAATATGCCCTAAACATATATGCTACTACTTCCACTGTATTCATTGGTTAACTCAATCTCTCAAGCCTGGGGTTTGGACACCTGTGGACCATCTTTGGGGATTAGCTGAATCAGTAAATATGTTTGTGAGTTCCTTGGAGGAGGTTTATTTCGATTATTTCATTCTGAGGAAAAAAATACCATTTAAGTACCAAATAGGATAAAGCCTGGGGGAGGAGCAAAAGGTAGAGGTCAATGGAACCCAGAAGAGAAAGGAGAGGACATCACCATGTGATGGGAAAGCCAAGGAACCCAAGGATTGCCCGCCAGCCAGAGCCCTACTGACCCCAGGAGGAAGCCAGCCTTCCATCCTTCAAAACCATGAGCCAATGAATTCCCATTGCTTGAGCCAATCCATTGTGTGGCGTTTGTCATAGCATTCTGGCAAACTGAGAAAATGAGGGCAAATCATTTTCTGTCTGCAGTATTTATTGACCCCTGTTGGCACCCAGCTTTGCACCAAGAACCCTGCTTTGAAGGCATCTGCTGTCTTCACTGGGAACATGGATGCTGTACATATCGCTGCTTTGAGCAGATGGAGGTAGGGAGGCTGTGGTCTCAGCATGTCTTCCCACCAGCCTGTGTCTTCTCGAGGGCCCCAGGAGAAGGGCTTTCAGCAGATACTGCTCTTCTGAAAGCAAAGCCTCAGGTCTTGATTTTCCTGCCACCCCCTCTCCCCCAGATATTTTCCCACTAAGTGGATGGATTGAAATTTCAAAGAAAGAAATCCCTTATCCGAAACATTTGAAAGATGTGAATATCTATTAAACAAATAGGGTGTGTGGATGAGTTGATGTGTGTGTGTGGGGGGGGGTGTGGTTTACATTCTGCAAAGAGGAAAAACTCAAATCAGCCAAGAGGCCCTTATGCCTGGGAAATAAGTCAGCTGGGTGGGTGGCTGGGAATCATAGGTGATAGAATGAGGAAGGGGGTTTGGGTTTGAATTCAGCCTTCCCTTATTAGCTCATTGTCCTTCTCTTTTTGGTAGAAAAAAGTAACATTATAATTCCATACAGCGATTTCAATATGAGTAATGAAAATATCAGTTAGCACAATGACTTTTTTTTACTGTACAAAGAAAAAATTATTTATTTACTTATGTAGATGAGAATCTTTTTGTTCTGACACACTTCTTTTTCTAAAGAATTTGGGTGAAATCCACTGCAATTTTTTCCTCTATTTTTTTAAAAAAATTAAATTCAGTTTTATTGCGATATATTCACATACCTTACAATCTCTATAGCGTACAATCAACTGTTCATAGTACCATCATATATAAAAGTAAAAAAGAATATCCAAATCACCCCCCCCATCCCACCCTATTTTTCATTTAGTTTTTGTCCCCATTCTTCTACTCATCCATCCATACACTGGATAAAGGGAGTGCGATCCACAAGGTTTTCACAATCACACTGTCACCCCTTGTAAGCTACATTGTTATACAATCGTCTTCAAGATTCAAGGCTACTGGGTTGGGGTTTGATTGTTTCAGGTATTTACTTCTAGCTACTCCAATACATTAAAACCTAAAATAGGTTATCTATATAGTGCATGAGAATGTCCACCAGAGTGACCTCTCGACTCCATTTGAAATCTCTCAGCCACTGAAACTATTTCATTTCATTTTGCATTTCCCTTTTGGTCAAAAAGGCGTTCTCAATCCCACGATGCCAGGTCCAGATTCATCCCCGGGAGTCATATCCTGTGTTGTCAGGGAGATTTACACCCCTGGGAGTCAGGTCCCATGTAGCGGGGAGGGCAGTGAGTTCACCTGCTGAGTTAACTTAGCTAGAGAGAGAGAGGGCCGCATCTGAGCAACCAAGAGGTACTCAGGGGCAGACTCTGAGGCACAATTATAAGCAGGTTTAGCCCCTCCTTTGCAGTAATGAGCCTCATAAGGGTAAGCCCCAAGATAGAGGGATTGGCACATCAAACTGTCAGTCCTCAATGTCCGTGAGAACATCAGCAACAATTGAGATGAGGAAATCCAACACCTCTGCATCTTCCCCAAGCTCCTCAGGGGGGCTCTGCATATATATATTTTTATTCGTTGCTCAAATTATTTTGGGATAGTACAATGACTTTTAAAATCTTGAATCTAGTACCGGGTTTCAAGTTACGCTTGTGATTCTCCAATACGTGTCCCTCTCCAGATCCACTATGTACTCTTTATGGCCCCATTCTGTACCCCCAAAGGACGACTGACCCCAAGGATGACACTGCATGGGTTTCCTTGCTCTCTGGCTTCTGGATGGGTTTGGCCAATGAGAGGTGTCAGCAAGGGACTGGGAGATTGTGGGGAGAGAGAGGCCGGAGCCTTCCTTCCTTCTCCGTCCTGCTTTGGGGCTTCATCTCTGGCAGCAAGTGCACCCCCTGCAACCACACCCTTTCTGTGGTGACCACTTCCTCCCTTCCCCACTTCAGGCCCAGGGATGGCAACAGCTTCCCACTGTGATAGGTCATCTCCCTGGGATGCTGCCCACACGGCTGAAAATGGTCCCTTCATTAACATCTCTTCCTGTGAATCATTTGGGGGTGACTCCTCTCTCCTGCTAGGCCCCCACAAGTGCAATGAGCCAGGAAGAGTTAAGCTCAGTGCCCGCTCTGGGGCAGCACGTGCAGTAGTGGGCACTTGGCCTCAATTTACCTGTCTCTTTCTTTCCCATGTCATTGGCTACGCCTAAGTCAAAGAGAGCTCAGCAGTACAATCCACCCTGGGCCTGGAAGGAGGGGAGCCCAGCATTTGTGAACAGCCCCAAGGACCCCACCCAGGATCATACAATGACCTCAAGGGATGCTGTTGGCTCCCTGTGCAAAGCCCCTTTACCAGCAGCTGCACCCACCCTCCAGCTGCTGAGAGTGTTGACTGCTAACCAATTACAGAGGCCCTTGCTCTGGAGAATTACCTAGGCCAAAGGTAGCTACCCTCCATCCCCCCAGACCTCAGCCAGAAATTCTCAGGCAAAGGCAGATACAAAAAAGGCCACATCTCTGTCTCATGACGGGACCAACTCTGGGCTATGATTCATACTCCAGAGTGTCCCAAGTGACCAGGGCTGACACCGGTTTCCAGCTGAGGCCACCTTCTTCTTTGGATTTCCTCCCCCTGCCACTGCCATGTCCTGACTCCTCACACCCCCTTCTCCTGAGAGTATCCCCAATCGACACCCCAATAAGAATCCCCATCTCAGCTTCTAGGGAAGCCAACCTAAGATAGGAACATTTTTAGGGTTACAAAGCTAGTAACTGGAGGAACCAGGACCCAAGTGGAGCCTGATTGAAAATCCTGTCTTCTTTCTAATGCTAAAAAGTAAATCCAACAGTCCCTTATCAAAGTAAGATGTATCCATGTGTCTTGAGATGCATAACTATTGTTTCATGGAAAAGAGTTAAGGTTATAGAAAATTATCTTAGACAGTGACTATGATTGAATATAAGAATAAAGGCCAAGCAATGGCAGCACCAAATGGAAGGAGGAGAGGTGGTGTAGCCATGGTGAACCCTTCCCAAGGACCACCTCTAAACCACTCTTTGAAAGAAAGCATGCTCAGAGCCCACCTTGGAACCCATCTCTGGGAATAGAGCATCAGGAGGAGCAGCTTCTGGAGCCAGGGCTGGGATGGAATTCCACTGTGTCCTCGCAGGGTAAGTTGGGTCAAGTTACTTCCATCTCTGTACTATGGGGGTGATAATAGAACTTACCTCATCAGGTGGTAGGATGACTGTGGGAGAGAGAATCACAGACCCCTACAAAGATGTATTCTTCATCTTAACCCTCAGTCCTGGGCATGTCAGCCCATTTGCAAAGAGGACCCTTTGAAGATACATCATCAGTTAAGGTGTGCTGGTTTGGATGTATTATGTCCCCCAAAACGCCATTATCTTTGATGCAGTCTTGTGTGCACAGGAAATGTATTGGTGCTGACTGGGTTGGAGACTTTTGATTGGATGTTTCCGTGGAGATGTCATCACTCAACTGTGGGTGAGATCTTTCACTGGATACTTTCTGTGGAGGTGTGGCCCTGCCCATTCAGCATGGGCCTTGATTAGTTTACTAGAGCATTATATAAGCTCATACAGAAGAAGCAAGCTTGCTACAGCCAAGAGGGACACTTTGAAGAATACACAGGAGCTGAGAGAGGAGCTTCGGCTTACAGAGACATTTTGGAGACAGCCCTTGAAAGCAGACTTTTGCTCCGAAGAAGCTAAGACAGAACAAATGCCCCAAGAGCAACTGAGAGTGACATTTTGAAGAGGAGCTGCAGCCTAGAGAGGGACATCCTGGCAGAAAGCCATTTTGAAACCAGAACCCCAGAGCAGATGCCAGCCATGTGCCATCCCAGCTAACGGAGGTTTTCTGGACACCATTGGCCATCCTCCAGTGAAGATACCCGATTGTTGACACATTGCCTTGGAAACTTTATGGCCTTAAGACTGTAACTGTGTAACCAAATAAACCCCCTTTTATAAAAGCCAATCCATTCCTGGTGTTTTGCATTCCAGCAGCATTAGCAAACCAGAACATAAGGTGTGGACTCATTTGCAAATAAGGTCTTCTAAAATCCTATTTAGGTGTGGCCAAGCTGAATGAAGCTGGGCTTTAATTGGCATCACGGAGGCCTTATATAAAAACCAGAAGTCAGAGAAACCCAGTAGGAGATGAGGCCATCACGACGTGAAGGGAGGCAGAAGCACTAGCCAAGGAGCTCCAGGAATGGCAGTAAGCCAGTTCCAGAACAATACAGACTTCCCTGAGAAGGCAGGGCCTGGTGATTCCTTGATTTTTGGACTTCTAGTCTCTGAAACCATGAGCTAATCAATTCTTGTTGCTAAGTCAACCGGGTATGTGGTAATGATCACAGCAGCCCTGGGAAACCAAGACAAGGACCCAAAGGGGTAAATGCATAAAATGTGCCTAGAACCATATCTGCACAAAAGAAGCAGACAGTCGATGCAGGCTGGTATTGTTTCTATCTGATACTTTTAAGAAGAATGGTGTTCTCCCTTTTCTCCAAAGGAACAGAACTAGAGATGTCTGGAGAGTCCCTCCTATGCACGCCTCTGTAAGAAGAATAAGGACATATAAATGACAAGCTCAGGCCACCTGCAAAAAGTGACTTCCGGGTGGTGGCAGCCAGCCAAGCTGATCTCTAGATTTTAAAGAGCAGCTTCCGTCCCCTGCAGGACACACTTGCAAGGTTCCTCTTTTGCAGCACGGACCCCCTTCACCCAGCCAGCTGCCTCCTGGGTCTGCAGCTCTGCCGTGCAGACGGTCAGTTCCCACAGCCAGGGAATGGGCTGTGAGTCCCTGACTGCTGTTGAGCAAGACAATGGATGGGCAGTTCTGGGGTCTGCAGAGCACTTCCCCCAGGGCCTGGGGAAGAACTTGCCAGAGAGAAAGGTCAGGACACGTTGGAGGTCCTGGAAGCGCCTGCCTGCTTCCTCCAGGCTGTGGAGACTGCACCTGGACCTCAGGGTCTTCCTTGGCATTGGGGGCCGGCAGGGCTCTGGCTCTGGCTGACCCCAGAGAGGTGAGGATCTGTCCTCCCTCTGAGGACTGGCCCCTATGGTGGTGCGAGTGGAGAAAGTGGAGAGGGGCATGCTACGTGATGCGACAGGACGCTGCTCCCTGGATCCCAGGTCCCTTTCAGTCATGGGGCTCTGGTTTAGGAGCTGGGTGCAGGTTGGGGGGGGCTGCATTTTGATTTCCTGACCCACCGACACTGCCCGGCTGTGACCGCAGGATCCCAGCTCTGCTCTGAGCTCTATGTCCATGTCTTTGAGAACTCTGACCTCATAGTACCTGTGGGCTCACAGGGCAGGTGCCTAGTACATTAATTGACCCTGAAACTGAACTTCAGGCAGGCTGTTTACCTTTTCTGCCCCAGTTATTTAGCAGTTCTAGAAATGGGTCAAAAGCCCTTTCTTGCTTGTAAACAAAGGATTAAAGCCAAAGAGCTCTTAAAAGCTCTCCCAGTCAGAGGATACAAGTTTCTACCATTCCACAATGACCTTTCTATTAACTGCTTCCTCCCACACACACACACACACAAACTCACACACACACACACTCATACATATACACACTCACTCACACACACACACACACACACACACACACACACACAGACGTACGTATGATTCCATACTGTTTATTGTGGAGTTGTCTCTCATCTTGCTGGACTCCCCAGCTATTAAGTTAGGCCAGCAGGGCTTGCTTTACCAATCTCAGATTGTCAAAGAATTTCATTAAAAAAGCAGTGCCTACGAGAAACACAAAACTCTCAGGCCAGATGGCATGTCCTGCATGATCCTTTCATACACACCTGTCAGTTTGCTTTTAAAATAATAAGCACTGGAAAATAAACCAAGAGTGATTCCTTTACTTTTATTTCATTCCCAGGCCTCTGCTTTTTGAGGTCCTATGTGAGAGCCTGGCTAATAATCAAAAGCATATTGCTGTGCTGCATTGCTTTCTCTTGTTTTGAGTCACTGTCACCACTGAGCCACATGCTGGACAAAATCAGAGGTGGTTTGTAGCCTGTTTTACTTGCTTTCTGTTCCTTCTGATGGAGGCTGACATCTTGGAGATACACAAAAAACAAAGAGTTCCCAACATCAGTTTGGAAACGGTCTTGTTTCCAACCTGATGGATCCCAAAGGGCTTTGCCTTTTCCATGGGGTCAACATTGAACAAAACCATTTTTCCTGCAAGTATTCTCTGTCCCTGGAACTTGCTTTCTTTTATTTTTCCATGGCTGCAAATTACTTCAAATAAACATGTTAGTTCAGAAAAATGAAATGGCCAGAACATTTGGTTTCCACCAAATGATTATATTTTGGGAACATTGCGCCTTCTGGAATACCAAGAGAAGGTGATGGATGGACCGACTTCTGATGCATAGGACACTCTGTTCTGAGTCGAAAGTTGGAGGCTTTCATTCTCTTGCTGGTTCTTGCACAGGGAAGCAATTAGTGAAGGAGAACTTCAGCTTTTGAGGTTCTCGGCAAGCCCATCTCATTTGCCCTAGGACAGGATCTGGTGGCAGAGCCTGATTCAGAGATACTTGCAGGGCCCATGCCTCCTAGCTGACCTAGCTTGGAACCTCAACAAGAAACGCTTCCATTAGCCTGTCTGCAGAAAGCAGAGGTGAGCCCTCAGGAGCTGGGCCTGGAGGGAACCTCTCCACCGAGGGCTGGCCTAATGGAGAGCAGGGTCTCCTGCTGGGAAGGGAGATCCTGCACATGCACCTGTGCTTCCAGTGCCCTGCCCAGGGCAGACCCTATTAATTGATCATGGACCTCAGTATCTCCCAGACTCCTCTTCAGTCTGATGAAAACTCTCAGAAAACTCTCTCAACTGTTGCAAATATTGATGCACCAAAGAGACGTGGAGGGTGGCCAGTGCAGGGCCTGCTTGGAACGGGGGCTCAGTCAAGGTTAATTTTGTTGCCTCTTCTCTTGGAACTATGTAAACTTTTCTCCCAACAGCTACAGCTTCCCCCAAGAATTCTCTGTCCCCTCCCCTTCTCCTGTGGGATTAATGTGTATTTCCCACAAGCCGTCAGAGCCAACAACCCAAGGCAACCTCATCTTGGACTCATCTTCCCTATTCACCAGTATTGACCACCCTAAGGCCCACAATACTGGGGAAAGATCTGGAAAGCTGTTCTGTGTGACCATCTGGGCTTCACCATTTGCTGTCAGGGCAATGTGGATTTCTTAATACAGCCACCTGTGAGAGGTTTTGCTGGAAAAATTTCTGATGGGATTACTGGGAAGGCAAGCAAATGAACTCAGGAGGTGGGAACCACCAGGGGAGAGGTGGGCTCCAAAAGGGGTGGAAGCAGAACCACAGCTGGTCTCTGTCAAGGCTGAGAGTGAGGGTGCATCTTCTTGTGGGATCAAAATTCTCTCAGTACATGGCAAGGTATCCTTTTCTAATTGGAAAACAAAAGGAGAGTGGGTCTTTGGGTAGCCATGGAGCAAAGAGTTAATGCTCCACAGACATGTGGATGAAGTCTCTCTCCAGGGACAAATGGGCTTGCAAAGGATATGTGTTGTAAGACAGAAAGTAACTTACAAATTTATGTTGTTGCTGTTGAAACATGCAACAACCGTCTGCTAAATCTTCCGATGGAACTCTTGCAACCGGAATGAGAATAATTGTTCTTGGCTTGGTATCCCATCATGGGCAGCAGACATGGGCTTTGCAACTGGACCTGCATTGGCTGGTGGTGGTGATGTTCTACCCACCCTAAGGGGCTCCTGGGTGGTGGAAGGAGAGGTATTTCAAGCATTTTAGATGGGGCCTAAACCAAGCCTCACATCCTAAGCTCATTTGTACTCAAGGGACATCATACTCATTGGAGCTGCTCTTTAATGCCATAGCTCTATGGCCCCTTGCTAAAACCCCAAAGGCCTGGTCTAATCCTGGGTAGATGATGAAAGGCAGTCCCCAAAAGTGAAGGGGCTAAGTCAAGGTCACATGGCTGGTAGGTGATTCCAGTCATAGGGCCAGATTCCTAGGGAATGGCTTTGTGGCTACTACAAAGCTTGTCCAGGAATTGTTTACAAGGCCTGGAGTTGCATCTTGCAACTGGATTTCCCAGATATCTCTGGGGACCAAGAAGCTAGACAAGTGGGAATGAAACAATCTGGCTGAGATGGTGAGTGGAGTCCAGGTCCCCATGGGTGGATCCTGTTGGCCAAATTACCTGGCATCCTGGCACTGCTGGGGGCTGGGGTGCTCTTTCGAGCTTGGAGCCACCCGGGTCTCAGTCCCTGGCTCTGCAGCGGTAAGGCGCTTTGGGGCCAGGGCCTTCTTTTGGCAGGACCCACTGTCCTGCTGTTATTTTTATCTCCTTGTTGGGCTGTAGTTTACCTTTATTATTCTGGCCATCCACCCCTGTCAACACAGCTTGCAGTCTTCCCTCCCTGGCTTCTTTCCTGGTATTGAAGACACAGACCTGCTTGCATTTTGGATCTCTCTGGCGGGCTCGGGGAAGCCAGAAGCTGGGTCCTGCTGAGAAGAAACTGTGCAAGGCTGTGCCTCTCCAGAGCAGCAAATGGACTCCGTTCAGTTTGCTCATGAATAGAAACCATGCATCTGTGCAATGTGTGCACAAGCCATGAGCAGGGAGGGTGAGAAGTGCCCCCACCCCTCCCCACATGGCCAAGGCTGTGGAGAGAGTCACTTGTCACGTTAGAGGTGGGGGAGGCCACCCCCACGGGCCAGCTGGTTGGCAGCTGGTGGGGCACCGAGTGCCTGTGTTTCCCGGCAGCCATTGACTTCCTTGTTTGGGTCACTTACACAGCTCAATTGCTGTTACGACTTCTGAACAAAGTGTGCCGCAGGCAGCCCGTGTCATTTTAAGGACAGGTGGGCCTCCCGGGTTACTCTTCTCCTGGTGCCCCATGGGCCCCTCTGAAACCCGGTCAAGAAGGGTGCCTCCCAGCAGGATGGCAGTCAGTTTATTACTTGACTAGTCCTTCCATGGGACTTCTGCCAAGGGTATCTTACTTGTCTGGTGGGAAACGAGCCAGAGGAGCCGACCATGCCAGGCAGGTGCACAGAGAGCTGACCTTTGAACCTGTCTTTCAGTGGGTTGAGGAAAACGCGGGGTTCTCCATAAGGCCGAGGTGCCTCATGCAAGTCAAATGAGGCTTAAGGTAAAGTTGCTGATGGTTGGCAGGTGCAGGGGGGGCATGGCCTTGGAGAACTGGGGACTTTGGGTTTGGAGACTCCTCAGAGCCCACCTGGTCCTAACCTTACCCAGCATGAGAATCCCTGCCTCGATTTCTCCAAAGGCTCATCTCTGATTCCTGGTGACTGTACTGGCGGAGAAAGGGAAGCCACCTTAGTGTGTATTCTCTTCTGGTTACTGACCCTCCCTCTTATTTCTTCATCTAGGATGTTAACCCCTTGTGGGCAGGGCTTATGTCTCTTTCAACCCCTTCCAGGGTCTACCTAGCAATCTTTCTGGAAGTAAATAGGGAAAAAAGCAAACAAAAAAAAGCAAATAAGCAATGCAAGAAATCTCATTTTATCATTTCATAGCAAGTGTTTTCTGGATGTTTAGCAGGCTGAACAATGGATGAAATTGGGCTTGCCCTCCCCCTGGGGTATCTAACCTCCCCTCTGATGGAGGCACTCAGGAGCTAGTGCCCAAAGGAAGGCTGAGAACAAGGGATGTGGCACAGGACCCCTGGGGGACTGCAGCCATGGGGGTGCAGGAAAGCCTCTTTGCAAGAGCTATGCTCATTTAGCCTCACTCAGTTAAAAATACCTACAGGATAGGAGCCTCCTACTGTACCCTTAATAGTGACTTGGAACACTGGAACATGGGGCAGCCTCTCCGGAACATTCCGTAGTGGGCAGAAGCAGCCCCACCGGCTGGTGCTCTCTGGTGTTTGTTCACTCTCAAGGATGACTCAGCCTTGTTTTCAGGGGACCCCTGTGACGGGCACTCTGCAAACATTTTCGGAGCTCTCATAACAGGAGAAGGACTGGGCCGGGCAATGTAAGGCCACACGTGTCGGTCAGGCTGGCTCTGGCCCTCAGGGAGCTGCAAGTCTAGGTGAGCAGACGAATCTTGTCCATCCTTAGACGCGGAGTTGAGGTTGGAGGAGAGGGCCTCAGGGCACCCCTAGAGAGTGTCCGTAGGGGCTGCTTTCCGAGGAAGACATGAGATCCTGTTTTCCGGATTTGGGTATGAGCACATTGCACAAGCCCAGGGCTGTATACAGAGACTGCAGTATTCTGTATTTCAACAGAGATGTGGCCTGTTTGCATTGCACAGCAGTGTTCTTACTCCATAATGAAATCCTTTGGTGGTCATTTTAGCTGAGAAGGCCACGTGGCTGTGACAGCCTGGCACGCAGGTAAAAGCAACCCGAGACAGAGGTAGCTGGCTGTTCCACCAGGCCGTGGAGACAGGGATGAGCCAGTCAGCGTGACGGAAGACTGAGAACCAGCCACCCCCAATGCCCAGGTTCAGCACCCTCGTCAGTCAGTGGCTCCCCAGAGTGGGACCAGCCTTGAGCAATAAGGATTTTATGCAGCTTCCTCCCGTCCCTGGACATTTTTCATTGTTGCTGAAACTGGGACACATAGCAACAGGATAATAAATTGACCTTTTTTAGGGTTGTCAATAACGGATGTTGTTTGAGTTTAAAGCAAAATGTTAGCTTTTCCGCCTGATCCTTTCCACTAGGTCACTGGTTTTTATTTACAATTAGACAGTCCCATCCTTTTTGGCCAGCACGCACTTAAACATTTGGCCAGAGCCCTCGGTCAGCTTAATGCAAAACCGGGGGGTCTGCGCCCGATACGCCACCACACTGTGGCACTGCCCCGGGATCTTAGCGACCAGGGACGCTGGGTGGCCGCTTTACAACCATATTTGCTCTGTAATAAACATGCTTCACTGCAAGGCTTTCTGGAGACTGCAAGAGCTTACTCCTTGGTGCTATTTACGATGCTAAATAAAGTAAAAATAGTGGTGGCGTCCTGCCAGTTCTGGGCCTCTCAGAGTGTCTACTTAACCCTGTCACACTTCATCTCAGTGTCACACAGGGAGCAGCCCAGAAGGGCTGAATTCTGGGTAAAATTTCTCCTTTTTTAAAGCCCTCAGAAATCTCCGGAGTTATGACAGTGATGAGAAGAAAAGGGTGAGAGATGAGGGTCAAAGACTAAAGTGCAATCCTTGAAAGAGGCTGGGAAGGGATTTAGGGCTCACGAGGAGCAGAGATGAACTAGTTGCCCTTTGGAAGATGGTGGCGACAAAGCTGGGTGAGAGAACATGGGGCTGAAGGACCCAGAGGGTGGGAAGGCACCTCTAATCTAGGTTTCCTAGAAACGGGCCCCCCAACCCAATAAGCAGACTATCCCTGGGCAAGGCTGGGTTGGGTGGCCTTTGGTGACAGGGCCTTCTCTGGAACCAGCTGGCCACAGGGAAGCAGAGGACAGATCACAGGAGAAAGGCAGAGGTGAGGGCCATGGCATGCTGGGCAAGGACCCGGCAAGTTTGTGGAAAAGCAATTGGAGGTGGCACCCCGTCACTCCCTTGGGTGGCATGCAGTTAGGGCACCCACTTGGTAGTCTCGGGGCCCCCCATTCACCGGGCCCCTGATGTCAAGGTGTAGGAAGGTGGGAGGTTGGGGAAACACAGCCCCGGGTATGGGAACCAAACAGGCCTGGCAGGTGCCCTCTGCTCCCCAAGGGGCACGTCTTTGGCCATATGTGTAATTCGGAGCCTCCAATTGCTCATATGCCAATGGCGATCATAGAAGTAACGACCTCTTCAAAGGCCAGCAGAGCCCCACACCCACGGCGGACACCCCCACATCCTAGCGCCATCCGCCGGCCACGTCCCACCCAGCACCCACCAGGCGCCCCCCGCCTCACATCCGGGTCTTCTGCCCGTTTTAGGGGCGCCCCTATGGCCGGCGGAGAGAACGTGCTCACGGCACCTCCCACTGCGTCCGGGGTACCGGGGCACCCAGCGCACGTCCTCCCCACCACACCTCCATGTCCTTCCCATTATCCATGATCAGGCAAAGCTCCTGGCTGAGCTGGGAAGACACCCTTCTCCTTTGTTCTTTTCCGAATGTCTAGGACCCAGCATGAGGCGGATTCTCCTCCTTTGAGACCTCCTCTCCACTTCCCCTGAGCGCCATCTATGAAGTCCTTGTGCAATCCTCGAATTCTCTCACCAGCGTCATTTCACAGATGAGGGGACGTGCCTGTGGGCTCCACCCTCCGAGTGCAAGACGTCAGAGGCGGGCTGCTCTCCCGCGGGGGTCCCACTCCGGGGGAGGTGGGTGCCAGCTCACTGGTTTCACACCTGCGTGTCTGCTTTTGGAATCGGAATGGAAGCTATCTGGGGCAGGGGGGACGGCCGCCACCCTCCCTCCTCCAAGTGTGGTCAGATGCATGACTCAGCTCTCACGTTCTGCACCCGCCTTCCTGCTCAAGACTCTCTCCTGGCTCAGAAGCACTCATGGGCCAATCAAGACCTTCTTTGGGGACTTGCGCCCCACCCAGGAGATGCTATGAACTGGACTAAGGTGGGGCCAGGGCAGGGACATTTGGAAAAGCAGACACAAGTGATTCTGCTGTGCAGCCAGGCTTGAGGGCCGCTCTGGGGGTTCAAAGGAGTTTGGCTCAGCCCTTGTGTTGCAAACTTTAATGTGCTGGTGGATCACCCCGGGATCTTGTTCACAGGCAGATTCTTCTCCGGCAGGTCTGGGTGGAGCTGGGGGGGGCTACCTGTCCCAGGTGATGTCAATGGAACCTTCCTTATCGGTGAGAGATTCAAGGAAGGCCCCAAGTAGCTTGAGTAGGGGTGATGTGAGGATAAAGCTTTATTACAAAGGAAAGGTACAAGCACCCCCACTCTGCCAAATAAGGTAGTGGGGTGTCCCCAGATGGGAATTTCTTTCTTTTTTGTTTCCCCTACCCCACATATCCTTCTTTATATGTGTATTTCCAGCCAAACACTTCCCCTTCTCACCTGCCCCCATCCCCTAGAAATAATGAATCTACTTTATATCTTTGTGAATTTGCCATTTCTATTTTCTCTTGTAAGTGATGTCACACAATATTTGTCTTTATGTACCTTGCTTATTTCACTGTACATAATATTTGTGAAGTTTTCCTGGTTGCAGTACCACTCATAGCTTCATTCTAAAACTCTATGGTTGAGTAATATTCCATTGTGTGTATGTACCACGTGTTGTTTATCCATTCATTACTGATAGGCACTTGGGTTACTTCCATCTTTTTGACTTTTACAAATAATGCTGCTATAAACATTGGTGTACAAAGTATCTATTTGAGACCCTGCTTTCGCTTTCTTTGGGTACAGACCTAAAAGTGGAATTGCTGGGTCATATGGCAATTCCATATTCAATTTTTTGAGGACCCGCCATATTGCTTTCCACAGTAGTGCCACCATTTTACATTCCCACCCGTATACACTAGATTCTGTTTTCTCTGCATCCTCTCCAATCCCTGTTGTTTTCTGTTTTTTAAATAATAGCCATGCTTGTGTGTGGGAAGGGGTGGTTTTGATTTGCTTTTCAGACTGGGCATTTCCCGTGGTGCCGATGGCATCATGCGTGTCCGGGGCTGGCTTCATGGGACAACCTGGGCAGCTACTCAGGGCCCCATGCATGGCTTTGTGCTCTACTGCTGCCTTGAAAGTCTTGATATCTTTGAATAAGGGATCCCTTGATTTTCACTGTGCACCAGGCTCTGCCAATTATGTAGCAGGTCCCTGCCTGTGTGGATACCGGGTGATCTGTAGGCTCTCTGGGAGTGGGTCTGGTTTGACGTGGCCCACGTGGAGGAGTGCTGAGTGCATCGTCCCTTCTCCAAGGTCTGTGAAGCTAAGAGTGAAGTGTCTCTTGGCCCAGGAGGGTCCCCCGCTCCTGGGGCTCTTTTCTGGGTCAAAACTGCGCCTGGTGCTGTGCAGATCTCCTGCCATTCTGTGGACCCCCAGACTGGACCTGGGTGCTGGCTCCTCTGTCTTCTCAGGTGCATGGGAGCATAATTCTCCAAGGGCAGGAGCAAGCCCAGCTCTCCACTGCCCCTTAGGTGCCGTTTCCCTCACTAGGCATCTGACAGGTGTTGGGCAAAATCCCTGTCTGCAAGCTTGGCCTCCTGGCTAGCTCCTGCTTCAGTGTTAGGGCCCGGGGGGACCTGAGAGTCATTTAGTGACCTATTTCCTTTCACGCAGGCAGAAGGGAGATCCCGAGCAGTTGCATCCCTGCCCAGGGTGTGCAGTCTGTCGGTGCTGACCGGGTCTGGAGCTCTTGTTTCCTGACTCCTGTTCCTGTGCTCGTTGCCTCCTGCTGACCCCATTGACATTCGGGGGCATGTCCCTCCACACCCCTGCTACTGCCTGGGCATTTCCACAACCCTCCAGTGGATGGATGCAAATTGAGGTTGGTATCGTTTCTGCCAGATTCAATTTCTCATCTTGCCCCCATTTCTTCTGAAAATCCTGGAACATGCCACACACTGGTTGGTGTGGAAATGATTTACAGCCAAGCACCCCTTCCCCGAGAAGCCAGGGAAGTGGGTCCCAGAACTGTGTGATGTCAGGACCTAGCAGTGGGAAATAAAGAGTACTTTGACATGCCCCGGGAGAATGAAAATAGCCCGTGGCTTTATTTTCCAAGATCCCCGGCAGGGAAACCGAAAGGAAACTCTCCTCCGTCCCGTCTCCTTTTGGCATGGACAGGAAATGGAGTGAGTTCTCAGAGTAGTTCATGGTCTTGCTAATTACGGTATAAATACAGAACTGTGGGGGTGGAGGAGAGAGGTCGGAAGTATGGATGTGGGGGGGGGGGGGACGGAGAATCACACAAGAGTCAAGTGGTCACAGAAGTACGTACATCATTGCCAAGCATTATGAGGGCTAGGAAAGAAAGATTGACAGGGTCAGGAAAACCCTCCCCAAAGAGGAGATGTTGAGCTGAGAGTTGAAAGACCAATGGGAGTTATCTGGGTAAAGTCCTGTGTGTCTGGGTTATTCCAGAAGGCAGGGACAGCAGGTGCAAAGGCCCTGGGGCAGGAAGTGCCTGGCATACTCAAGGAACCTGGGGCAGAAACAGCCTCTTGCTGCCACTGTGCCCTCAGAAGGAATTTCCTTGAAAGAAAGAACCCATTGGATAAATTACTTTCCTGCTGTGTGTGTGTGCATGTGTGTGTGTGTGTGTGTGTGTGTGTGTGTGTAGAAGAAGGGAGTGGTGGTGGCAAGTGACAGGGAATTTGACAGCCACTCATATCCCACAAAGCAGTATCAGATCTCACTGGTGTTGGCCACAGTGGGACTTGGCAGGAAAAAGTGACCCCTTCACGGCTCTGCATGTGCCACCCTGGGCTGTGAGTTGCCGGCTGAGCCCAGGAAACGGGGAACCAGGCACGGTTGGGTGTCCAGGTCAGGAGATGGGGCAGCCTTGGGGTCCTGAAAGAACAGTAAGAGACAGCCATGAGGGTCCCTTTTGGTGGGAAAGGAGAAGCCCACAGAAGCCGTGGCATCATGCTTTTCTTTCTCGCCATGTCTTACCACCCTTGGATGTCAGGTCCCTATTTGCAACATCTGAGTTTTCAAGGTCCCAAATGACATCTCTAGCTCTCAAGCTCTTCTGACTGTTCCCCAAACAACTACAGTATTCCATGCTAAGGACAGAGCAACTCCGGTTATGCTGGCTCTTTACTCAGTGGTATTAAAAAAAGAATGCCCCAGAACATTCTCTAATGATTAAACTGCCCCAGATGCATTCTGCTGGTATACCAGTTAATTTCTTCTTTTGTGTTTCTACCTAAAGCCACCTAGAGCTAGATTGTGAAATGTGTGTGCTCTTGATGATGGGAGGAAAAAATACTTTATTTTGTATTTAAAAAGAATCATTGTCAAGGTTACTGGGAACGTCCTCCCCTTGGGAACTGAAAGCGGGGGTAGAAATGGAGCTGTGGATGCTTGTGCTTTGCCATTCCGCAAAGCTGTGGAATGATGTCCAGCTTCAAAATGGGGACAGGTGTCTTGCACCTGTGGACCAGCTTCAGTGCTTGGAGGTGACGTGTCATGGGAAATGGGAGCAGGATGCTGGGGTCTGGCTTTGTGCCTTTGGACGGTGGATGAAAAATTTTGTGTGCAAAGGCTTTGGGTGCAAGTAGTTTATTTGGGAGATGCTTCGGTTTGCTAGAGTTGCCATTATGCAAAATACCAGAAATGTTTCAGGGCTTTTATAAAGGGGATTTATTAAGTTACAAATTTAGAGTTGTAAGGCCATGAAAATGTCCAAATTAAGGCATCAACAAGAGGATACCATCACTGAAGAAGGGCCGATGGCATCTGGAACACCTCTGTCAGCTGGGAAGGCACGTGGCTGGCGTCTGCTGGCTCTTTGCTCCCAGGTTGTGTTTCAAAATGGCTTTCTCCAAAATGTCTCTGGGTGTCTCTTAGCTTCTCTGGGGCAAACTCTGGGCTTCATGTCTTAGTTTAGCACCTCCAGATGTCCTTCTGTCCACATCTCCAACCATCTCTAAATGTCAGCAAGCATCTGGGTCTGTGTCAGCTCTTAGCTTCTCTCTTTTTTTTTCTTTTAATTTATTTTTTTCTTTTTATTTTTTTAAATCTTCATTTTATTGAGATATATTCACATACCACACAGTCATACAAAACAAATCGTACATTTGATTGTTCACAGTACCATTACATAGTTGTACATTCATCACATAAATCAATCCCTGACACCTTCATTAGCACACACACAAAAATAACAAGAATAATAATTAAAGTGAAAAAGAGCAATTGAAGTAAAAAAGAACACTGGGTACCTTTGTCTGTTTGTTTGTTTGTTTCCTTCCCCTATTTTTCTACTCATCCATCCATAAACTAGACGAAAGGGGAGTGTGGTCCTTATGGCTTTCCCAAATTAGCTTCTCTCTTAAATACTCCAGCAAACTAATCAAGACCCAGGCTGAATGGGCAAGGCCACACCTCCATGGAAATAATCTAATCAAAAGTATCAACAAAAGTTGGTGAGTCACATCTCCTTGGAAACGCTCAATCAAAATACTCCACCCTAATCAAAAGATGAATAAATCTGCCTCCAAAAGATTGCATTAAAGAATATGGCTTTTTTAAGGGGGGACATAATATATCCAAACTTGCACAGGAGGTGATGTCAAGAAACATGGCGAGGGGTGTACATCAATGAGTGGTTTATGGGGTGGGCAGCTGAGCCCAGTCCCAAGGAGGACCCTCTGAGAAAGTGTGTGCAGCTTACCCACTGAGGGGCCACCGACCCCTGCTCCTTTTTGGTGGAGGGTACACAAAGGCATTTCCGGCTGCTCTGTGCAGCACACCCCGAGACAGCCCAGGAGGCTTTGTGCAGGTAAGGAAGCTATGTGCAGGAAAGGGAGAGGACGCTGCCTGAAAGCCTCCTACAAGGCTGGTGAGGACTTATGGGGGAAGCTCCAGGCAACTGTGCCTGGGTTTTGTGCATTTTTACTCCCAAAGGAGAGAGCTTACACCTTTTCATGTTTCTCCAAGGGTTGACTGCTGTTGGTCAGGGGACTTGGCAATTAGAAAAGTGGGGTGTGGGGGTCCCTGCAGTCCCTTCCTTGCTGAAAAGGAAATGCAAGTTACAACAAAAGAGCAACTACCCTGTATCGGTTTGCTGAGACCCTGGCTCCACTCACTTCGTTCTCTCGTCACTGGATGATTTGGGGGTCCCTTGACTCCCCACTAGCAGCACTGAAGAAAAGCAGCCACAGACTGCCTGAGCTGGTTTATTTGCTGAGAGTGCTCCAGCAAGACCCTGAATCCACACCCCTCTTTTCTCCTTATTCTCCATTTCACCCCCTGCCCTGCACATCCTCCTGGTTCCTTTCTCATTCCCACGTCCAATGCAGATCCGGGGCTGAGAAAGGGGTGCATGATTAGAAATGAGCCCCGTGGATTTAGTTACCCCGATGGAAGCAGAATGCTTGGCTGCTTTATCCCCCTGAACTATCTTGAGTGTGTCGCCCCTGCTGGAATGGTTTGGGGTGACACGCACTGAACCCAGCCAGGAACTCCTTGGAGCCCATTCCAGGGAAGGAGTGGAGTGAGCCTTCCAGAAGATGCATCTTCCGAGTGCATGAAGAGGACCAGCTTTGGGGTCCCCAAGCTTCTGTGTAGTTTAAGAGCTTGGAGAGGTTTGCTGGTAAAGCCAGGCCCCAGGAGACAGCTTACCCCATGGGCCGGCTGTCTTGTCTTGGTCCTGCTCTGTGCTCCCTAAAAAAGGCAGGTGTGGGACAAGGGTCCTGTATGCTCCTCTGAGCTGCCTAGGTAGTGAGGGCCATCCTCAAGCCCCAGCTCTGTCCTTGGGAGTCTAAATTATGCAACCGGGTAATTCAGTCCCCCAGGAAAGGCAGGGGGTCTGGAAAGGGGTCCAGGGCATGGGGGACATGGCAAGGGCTTTGGTGTCAGGTAAGACTGGGGTTTCTCTTTTGCTCTGCTCACAAGCTGGGGGAGCTCACTCAACTTCAGTTTCCTCATTTGAGAAATGGGGATAAAATCACCCCCTCAACGGGTTAACTTGGCAGAGTGAGTTCAATCAGTGTGAGCCTCTGTCCTGCCTTGTTCGTTCCATCTGGCTGGCTGTTGCGGGGTGTCCCAATTTAGACTGATGTTTCTAGGGAGCCCTGGGTGGGGTGAGGAGAAAGTAGCCCCTGAGCTGTCTCTGCAGGGTTCTGGAGGCCAGCGGATGAAGGAAGATACCCGCCCTTTAAAACGCCCCCGGCATCGACACATCTTTCTCAGGCTGTTCTCAGCAGTTTTCCTTTGGAGCTGAAATTTCCCAGGCTTAGCTCATCTCTTTCAGGCAGTTTCTTTCCAAAAAACTCAGAAATTTGCCAGAAACAGGAGAGGCTTCCCTGGGAATCTTTGGAACCCAGATGGAAGTGTTCCCAGGGAGTGGATTCCCACTGTTAACAATTAAGACTAGGAAAAACTTAAATGCCACGTTTTCCACTTGGTTAGTTGCTGAGCCTGGGAGCAGTGACGGAGGAGTTTGTTTTCAATCAGGAAAGACATTAAAGCAAAGAAAACCCAAGGAAGGTTGAAGAACCGCATACAAACAACATACAGCTCTAGCAATAATTGATGAAATTTTAGATAAATCTTCGTGTGATTTGGCGTGACAGCAGCCTTTTAAAATATGACCAGAAAATATAAAGGAAAACTTTGTAAGTCTGATGATTTGACCTATAAAATTACAAATTGACTACATACACATTAAATGTTTCTGTTTGGCAAGATGTGAAAAGACTAAGAAAAAAACTGGGGGAAATTTTTGCAATCCATGTGAAAGATAAATGGTTGGTATCCATAATATACAAAGAGCTTTAAAAATAAAACAAATGCAAAACACACACACACACACACACACACACACACACACACACACACACAAATGGATAAAGATGAAAAACATCAGTTACCAAGATGATATAAAAAGATGCTCAATGTTGTTAGTAATCAAGGAAGTGAAGATAATAGTCACTCTGAAGTATTTTTCCACCTATCAGATTGGCAAAATATTTGAAAATTGACAAGCTCAGTGGTGCCAGGGTGGAAGGAAATGGGCAAACTCCTACCTTACCAAAGGGACTACAAACTGTAGTGAATGTTGGACATATGCACCAGTAGTTTTTATTACAATGTATAATGCCTAGAGCTTGACTCAGCATTCCCACTTCTAAAAATTGCATTCTTCAGAAATAAGTGAACTGGTGTGAAAAAATATATGCGTAAGGGATATTTACTGCAGCTTTATACAAATATGGTGCAAAACAGGACACAGCCTGAATGTTTATGGATAGGAGAATCATTGAATAAATGATGGGATATCCATTCTGCTGAGTATTAAGGGGCTTCTAGAAGGAATGAATTTTGATCTGAAGGGATGTCCACAAAATATTAAATTACAAAGAGCCCGTTTCAGACCAGTGCCTACTCAGATCTACTTCCAAGTGCATACCTGAGGTTTGTGTGTTCATGCAAAGTGGAGGGAGTTGAGTGTGATGATCTGGAGGTCATGACCTTGGGTGGGGGTAGGGGGTGGGGTGAGTTTGCAGCACACACTGGGGGGTGGGGGGAAGAGGAGAATTCAGAAATGTTTCTTTATGCACCTGCATTATTTAAAGTTACAACAAGTATGCATTGTTCTTGTGACATGATGATGATATGCTATTCTTGTTTTATTATATAGCATGTTATACAATATTATAATATAAGAAAATAAGACCATTGCAGATAAAGTATCTGTAACTACTACCTGCCTGGGAAGAGACTCTTTGCTTCCCTGCTCCTGGATCTGAGCTGGCTTGGGTCCCTCAGCTTTCCAAGTCCTAGAGAAACTGAAAGCTTTCTACCAAATAAAAAAGGTTTGGTTCTATAAAAACTTATTTTTTATAGAACAATCACATGGCCCATTTGCAGGGAGTCCCCATTAAGGCTGGCTAATATGCAAAGTAAACTTTCAAACCCTTTTATTTTTTAAAAAGGATAAAACTCTTCAAAGCCAGGGCTTAGAAGAAAGGCATGCTTTTCTTTTTGGCTAAGGCAAACTGGGTGCACATATGAAATTGTTCATTTCTCCTTTAAGTGACATTGCTTCTAGCTGGGAAGCAGACAAGCTTGTGGGGGAAACTGGGATACTTGGGGCCTTTGAGCTCAGAGGGACACGTCATCGGGAGATCGTGAGGCGGGACTTCCCCCCACTTTCCTCTTGACGGGCGGGTAAAGTTGAATTTGTTGGCAAAGCTTCAGGGTAAATGGCTCACTGAAGCCAAGGCAAACACTGGGGTTCCACTGAGCCATCAAAACAGTTGAAGTCTAGCAAGGAAGGCGTAAAATTGGTGAATTTTAATGTATGGCATTTTTGAGCCATTTACATCTGTACTCCTTATTTTGTTTTAATACCAAGCATCCTTGGGGGACCCGGTTGTGTGCAGGAGAAAAGCCGCTGGTTCCCGTGCCTAGGCTGCAGATGTGACTATTTGCTTGGTGGCACTGTCCCAAATGACAGGTGCGATGTCTTATAGGAGAGAACAAACGCTTCTGAAGTGTCGGCCCGGCCAACTCCCAAGTACAAAGTGGACAGAGGATGCCTGTCCTGTCCAGAGAGCGTTCTGGGGAGGGGACCTGGGACCGCTGAATCTGAAAGGGTCTTTGCTGCTTCAGTGCCCTGGGACCCGGCTATCCCCCTGGGCTAATCCGAGGGGACCGAACAACCGGGACCCTGAGTGGGCTGGGAGGAGGTGTTCACCAAAGCCAATGCCCTCCACACTGTGCTTCGGCCTCGGTGGGTGTCCTTCTCCCCCACTCTGGAAAGTGAGGTGCTGAGCGGGGCGGTTGGGGTGGGGTGGGCTGCCTTTACCTCTCCTTTGGGGCCCTTATGGTGTGCTGGGTGGTGTCAGGGCAATGCCGAACAAGGGGAGGGGAAAACCGCCGTGCCTTTGCCGACAGGGCATGAGGGAGCCCAGAACATTCCCTGGTGGCTGCCTCTCCCCTCTAGGTATCTATACATCTTAAGGTTGTTGTAAATTTGAGGAAA
Organism: Choloepus didactylus; assembly: GCF_015220235.1. Lineage (NCBI taxonomy): Eukaryota > Metazoa > Chordata > Mammalia > Pilosa > Megalonychidae > Choloepus > Choloepus didactylus. The sequence goes on from NC_051316.1 coordinate 17,997,005, forward strand.
GTTCACCCCAAACAGGATGAGGGACATATCAGACCAGGTTCTCCAGAGGAAATGAACCAAGATAGATAGATAGATAGATAGATAGATAGATAGATAGATAGATAGATAGATAGATAGGTAGATAGATAGATAGACAGACAGGTAGATAGATAGATATAGATATTTAGAGATTTATTTTTACAGACTTGGCTCATGTGATTGAGGGGACTGGCAAGCAGGTAGTTGGACTGGAAATTCCGGTAAGGGTGATGTTGAAGTCTTGAGTCTGAAATCCACTGGGGAGGCTGGCAGGCTGGAAATCTCAAGGGAAGTTGATGTTGGAGTCTTCAGGCAGGATTTCTTCTTCTTGGAGCCCTCAGTGTTTTGCTCCTAAGGCCTCTTCTCCACCTGACTGGATCCTCATGGAGGATCATCTTCTTTCCTTGAATCAACTGACTGTGGATGCTAATCAGGCCTACAAAATACCTCCATGGCAACATCCAGGCCAGTGTTTGTCCAAACAACTGAACACCCTCACCTAGCCAAGTTGACACATATGATCAACCATCACAAGTAAGAATTGCACAGTTACAGCCCAGGAGGAGGGCTCTCTCTGGCCATGGCTGAACTCCTTCTGCACATTTCTTCTTTTTTCCTTTAAAAATAAGCAGGATATTAAATCCAGAAACTCACAGTGAAGGACTGTCACAGGTCCAGTGTAAATGTGCTCTAAGGAAATGGGAACTGCCTTCTCTGAGCTTCTCTGATCTGCTGGAGGCCACACTTTTCAGGCTTTAAAGGGTACCACTGATGGACTCTGTTCTCTTGCTCCCTGCCTGGGTGGCTCCTTGGTCACCACCCTCCAGTTACTGTGCTAGGATCTTCCAGAGCACTGAGACATTGCCAGGCTGAGTAGCCAGTGGCCTGGGGGCTTCTGGAGCATTCTGAACTGTCTCCCAGACACCTTCTTCCTCCTCCTTGTCCTGGCTTGGCATGGGGGAAGTCTGATATGAGAGAGGGGGAGGCCTCTTGCTTGAGGTGGATGGATTCTCCTTCATCAGCTGCTGAGCTTGTCTGGCAGGGTCCTGAATCTAATCCACATTGACCAGGTGGAGGGGCCAGGCCTTTGAATCTGCTTCCTGACCCCAGCGTCAGTGTCTCTGAAACAAGGAGAGCAGAAGAGCTCTCATCTTATTTCTTACGTTACATTCTGTTATCTTTGGCATTTCTGAACTAGGTGAGGGCTACGCATTTGGCAGCAACCATAAACACACAAAAGTCATTTTTTTTATTCCCATTCCCAGAAGCTAACAGTCGATTACGCATAAACGTGGTCTCCTCCTCTTTCCTGATGATGCCTCCAGGCTCAAAAGGTTGGGAAAATATAAAGGAGTGAAAATCCTGAAACATTCTACCCAGTTGTGACCCTGTGTTCTAGTTTGCTAATGCTGCCGGGATACAGAACACCAGAAATGGATTGGCTTTTATAAAGGGGGTTTATTTGGTCACACAGTTAGTCTTGAGGCCATAAAGTGTCCAAGGTAACACATCAACAATTGAGTACCTTCACTGGAGGATGGCCAATGGCGTCCAGAAAATCTCTGTTAGCTGGGAAGGCACGTGGCTGGCGTCTGCTCCAAGTTCTGGTTGCAAAATGGCTTTCTCCCAGGACGTTCCTCTCTAGGCTTCAGCTTCTCTGCAAAATGTCACTCTCAGTTGCTCTTGGGGCGTTTTTCCTCTCTTAGCTTCTCCAGAGCAACAGTCTGCTTTCAAAGACCATCTCCAAAATGTCTCTGTAAACTGCAATTCCTCTCTCAGCTCCTGTGCATTCTTCAAAGTGTCCCTCTTGGCTGTAGCAAGCTCGCTCCTTCTGTCTGAGCTTATATAGCGCTCCAGTAAACTAATCAAGGCCCATGCTGAATGGGCAGGGCCACACCCCAATGGAAACTATCCAATCAGAGTCATCCCCCACAGTTGGGTGGGTCACATCTCCATGGAAACACTCAAAGAATTGCAATCTAATCAACACTGATGCATCTGCCCACACAAGATTACATCAAAGATAATGGCATTTTGGGGGACATAATACATGTAAACCGGCACACCTTGTTAAGGGCAACATCAATTAGAGTCACAAAGCCATTCTATAATTTGACCTTTTAACACAAGGGCCACAGCCTAAATATACATTGGTGAGTATATATACTTACATAATTCTTTTAGTTTTGCAAGATTGTCAGCCAATAAGATGCTGACTTCATTTGCCAGGCTGCTCTGACAAATACCACAAGATGGGTTGACTTAAACAAAGGTAATCTACTGGTTCACGGTTTCAGAAGCCAGAAGACCAGGTCAAGGCATTGGTTAGAAGGCTGGCTTCCTCCTGGGGTTGGTAGCATGCTGGCTGGCCAGCACTCCTTGGGTTCTATGGATTTCCCATCATATGGCCATGTCCTCTCTTTCTCTTACTGGTTTCCATTGACATCAGCTTCTGGCTCCTCCCTATTGTTTTCTATGACTAAGTCAGAATTTCTTATGCTCATCAAGGATTCCAGGAATCAGATTAAGGCCTGCCCTCATTCATTTGGGCCACACCTTACCTAAAATAGCATCTTCAAGAGGACCTACTTACAATGGGTTCATACCCACAAATTTGCCAGACCCTGAATTGTGGAGTTTTGCAAGCCTGAGGACCCCAAAGGTGTTTCTGCATTCCCATAACTGTCATCAGGTTCCCAAGGGGGACAGAAACTAGAAAATTCTCTACTCACTGCTCTAGTGAGTACGGTCTCACCTCTGTACCCAAGGCTTAGACTTAGGACTGACCTCTGATATTCCCATCATTGTTCCTAAGACGTTTCTCCGTGATAAGCAAATGGAAGGCAGAAGAACCTCTGGCATCTAAACTTGCACTTTCATTCCCAACAGGTTCTTTGCTCCCACCAATTGCCCTGGATTTAGCCACACAGACAGACACCCCCAAGAAGCCACAAATGGGCAGCTGTGCCTGTTGCTGATCCAAGAACCAGCCCTTGCACACTTCCAGAGTCCTTGCTGGTTCTGGCTGTGACCTCTTGGGTTTGACCTTTGCTTGTAAGGACTTTTTGTGACTGAGCCTGGAGGCCAGAGTCCAGGATCTTGGAATTGCCATCTAAACTGGGGTTTTGGAGCACTCATCTATTTTCCTGGAGCAGCTAACATCTAGGCCTGCATGTATTCATTAGCGGCTCACAGAAAGGGAAATCTTTCTATTTTACAAGAAAAGAGGATGCTTTCCACTGGAAGCCTTTCGAGCCCCGCAAACAAGAGCCCTGGCAAATGTTGAGGGAATTTAGAACACGCCAATCCCACACCATGTTTGTTTAAAGAAGGTTTTGTAAAATTCCAGCCCAGAGAGGGCTGGAGAGCAGATGAATGGGTTCAGGCTCCAGTTCTTATCAGAGATCACGAGTAGTAAAATGCTTGAAAATACGCTGGCTTGGAGGACAAAACAAGGCAGGTTGCCTTCCCAGAGAAACCTGCTCTGAGGAGGATATAACCGGGGGGCACTTTTGGGTTCAACACTTGTGCCAGGGAGGATGTGGCAGATGGACTCATGCCCCCCACAAACACACGTGTTCGAGTCCTAATCTCTGGTCCTGAGGCTATGGACATATTTGTAAAATGGATCTTTAAAGATCCTATTTAGATGAGGCCAAAATGAATCAGGGTGGACTATAATCCAATATGACTGGAGTCCTTATAAGCAGAGGAAATTTGGACACAGCAAGGAGAAGACAGAAGGAGACGGCCATGTGACAGAGGCAGAGACAGAATTAGGGACTGCTGGAAAGCCACCACCAGAATGCTACAGAATCCTGGAGAAATGTTGGTCTTACCGATACCTTGATGTTGGACTTCTAGTCTCCCAAACTGTGAGCCAATTATTTCTTGCAATGGGTTCATGGTATCCATGGCAGCAGTCCTGGGAAATTAAGGTAGAGGGGAAGGGAGCAGCGTTGGCCACAGGGAAGTGTTGAGTCTCCAAACAAGCCCAACAAGGTCTCAGCTTGCTCTGCTGGGAGCACTGGCACCGGGGGGCCCTTCAGGGTGGTCTGAGTTGGGCTGAGAGGGCACCCCCAGATGGATCAGTCTCTGGAAGCATGCTGCTCTGGGACAGTCTAGTTGAGGGCTGAACTGAGAACCTCCAGGCACCTGAGTCCTTTATTCCTTCAGGAGGACCTGAGACGGGTATCACTAAGCCCATGAGTCAGTAGAAGAATGCACTTTGGGGTCAATAATGGTCAGGCAGATCTCCCTGGGCTTCCCCTGCCACCTCTGCAGGACTCCTTTGTCTTACATGGAAGTTTCTTTGACCTGCACACCAGCAGTGCTAGTGAGATGAGTTAGCCTTCCAGAGTAGGCTTTAGCCAACACCAGGAGTTGGTCCATAAATACCCTTGTCTCCTCACTCCTTTGTTGGGGCAACTCTAAGGCAGGGATGACCCCATCTCCCCAAGCACCTCAGTGGGAGAGGCCTCCAGGTGTCCACAGTGCAATCTGCTTGACAACGTAACTCCTGGTGGCTTTCTTTCCTCTCTGTGTCATTTCCCACCTCTTGGAGTCTCTCCTGGGTCACCTTCCACACAGATGATTTGGCACTTGAACCTCTGCCTAGAATCCTGTTTCTTGGGGAACTCAAATGGAGAGGGTAACCCTCCTTGGTGGGTTCAATGACGTGAGCTCTGGGGGGCCTGTGAACCATGAGGCCATTTCTGTACAAAGTGACTTGGAGACTCCTGGTGAAGTCAATGGCAGAGAGAAGGGATGTCTCTGGCCCCCTGCCCAACCTGTCTAGGCAGCTCTGGGCAGGCAGGTGTGCCAAGGCTGGCCATGCTCTAGGTCCAGCCCCATCTCCCAGAAGGTCTTGGCGCAGGACCAGCCCTCCAAAACCACCACCACACCCCCAAAACTGGCAGCAGATGGGGATGCTTCACAAGGCCTCCCATCTCTGTGGCAGCTGCATCAATGGGGCAGGGCTGGGGAGATCCTTTGATCTGACACTTCCACACCTGGGTTTTGTCCCATTCCCAGGCAGCCTTTGACTTAGGGGCTGGCCTGCACCCTAGGCTAGCTGGGGGTCTGAGAAGGCAGTCCGACACATTGGCCCTGTCGGGGATGTGTCTCTGAGCTGGGTCAGGCCATATTGTACCTGGTATCAGGCCACCTTATCAGTGTTTCTCTTCCCGAGCTCAGTGAGTTCCTGGGAATATGGTGAACACCCCTGAGGAGGGAGAGCCTCACAATCAATACGGCACTGCCATATGCTTTGCTCATGCAATCCCCAAGATAGCCTTGCCATGCGGACGTCATTGTCTTCTTCTTGGAGAAGAAGTAAAACCAAGGCTCAGAGTCAGCTCGGCTACAGGTTAATAGAACTGCCCAAGACTGCCGAGGCCTGGGGGATGGGGGACAGAGATGGGATTCTGGGGCTACTGCCCAAGTACCCTGGCTTCTGGATTCCATGCCCGATGGGCCTCTTAGACTATGCTGCTATCAAACTGCGAATCCAGAGGGGAAGGGTATTTGTATAAAAAGGCAACATCTCATGGTGGAAAGAATGTGGGTTTTGGAGTGCCATCTCTTCGGCTTCAATCGCTGGCCTCAAGTGGGGGAAAGTGGCTCCTGCTCTGAGATTCAGTCTCCCTATCTGTACAATGGGGAGATGAGTGACAGGTTCCAGCTGTATTCCTCCTCATTATGGAGTATCCTCCATGGTGCTGGGTTCAGTGTCTTTCCTCTGATGGGCACTTGTGTCACTGCATTTGCTTGCTGAGTGAGGGGATTGGGGGGTGGGTGTGAGGGCCTGCTCATTACTGGTATTTTTTCCTGGAGGGCCTGGGCGTTGAACGTGTGCTTTCTGTTTTTTGCATTATGACATTTGGGGATGGTTGTCTGGATGCCTCTCTGTGTGTCTCCTGCTCTGATTCACCAGTCACCTTTTTTTCTGTGCCCCACTGCACTGAATCCCTGGAGAATGACAGCCAGTGATGGACTGAAGACAGGGACGCTGATGGAAGAGAAATGACAAGTAGCAGCTGCGTGACCCTTGCACATCCCTGGGAGAGCTCATACAAAGCACCATTTGAGCAGCACCTCGACCAGCTGCGTTGGTATATTCACCCCCTCTCATCAATGAGAGGATCGAGGCCCAAGGATGTTAAGTAGCTTTTCAAGACTTTAGAAGTTTAGAATACAAGGCTTTGATGGGGAGCTGAGAGGCATTTCTGGGCTCTAAGGGGCTTTGTGTCACCCATGTGTCCACTCTACCAGCCCCTGTAGGGAGGTCACTAACCCTGCCTTTACCCTTGGTTAATTCATATATAATACATGGTTGCAAATGCCTGTAACCTCTTCACTCTGGCCTGGAGTCCTAGCAGGTGTCCAAACCCTCTTAGCAGGTGATGCTGCCTCATCTCTCTTATTTTTCCACCCTTTTTATTTCCACTGTGGACACATAAGAATTTTTTTCTTAACCTGAAAGACAGAATCAAATGTTGTCTTAACCAATCTCTTGGATCCTGTATTCTGCTCCTCAAGAAAAGTAGACATTGCAAACATTTTCCTGCTCATCTTTACTAACATTTCCAGTTGGAAAAAATGGATTAAATCATAAGTTAAAATGTACTAGCTAAAAAACCACAATAATACATTTACATATATATTTATAGACCGATACATGAAAAATTTGCAACCATATGCCCGGTTTCACTGATAGCCAAGACAGAACCTAAGAGCATTAAAACAGGTTTGCAAACTCACAGAGTAAAGACTCCTTTGAACAAATGCTAAAAAATGAGCAGGAGGACAAAACCCCGGAATGTTCTCTGGCAAACCTTGGGAATTATATTCACAAATGTTGCAAATCGTGCTCCATAGCGAAAGCCAGGACACGAAGCCACTTACCAAAATAGCAACCAAACTTTCCAGCAACCTCATTTTCCTTAAAAGCTGTAAAACATCCAAATCCCACAATGATCAATTGAGAAACCCTCCCACCCCACCTTAATTTCTCATTAAAACTATACCCTCTACCATTTCCATTAGTCATTTGGCATGTTCTGAATAGATTAAAGTATGTACATTTAAACAAGCCTAGGAGGTGAAATTTCCTTTTTCCATTTTTAGCCCAGAACAAATTTTTTCTTCTTTTCTCACTTGTTGTGGGAGAGAGGAGCGTGAGAGGAGTTCTGAGATCAATTTTCAGATGGCACCATGGTGATGGGGAAAATGATACAACTCTCTTCAGAAAACAAGGACCTTCTCAGGTTGCTCTGGCTGGATAAGTAGGACAGGAGCCACCCTGTGGCCCTCTGCAAGAGCTGGGGGAATGGAACTGTGCCAGGCAGGCTGGGGAGAGACAAATCCAAAGGGACCTGAAGACAAGGGCTCTGACACTCCCACCCATTGTCTGGGTCTTGCCCGGACATCTAGTCTACCTGGCATGCTGGGGTAAGATGCCCCATGAGCAGCAGGTGGCTCATGTCACCTGAGAGTGGACATGGGTGGCCAGAGGTTCTCTGCTTTACCTTCTTCTGCAGCCAGCCCAGAGGAGCCATCCGAGCAGTGGCCAGGCCCACAGATTTCTCAGAAGTTGCAGGGACCTAGTCTTTGTAGTCACTGATTATGTGAGATAGCCCATCATGGGTCCTTAGCTAACTTGACCAGCCACTGCTCACCTTGGCGTGGCTTGGGAGTAAAGCAGTGACTCCATGTATGAACCAGGCAGTCCTCCAAATGTGCCAGTCACTGTTACTTTATAGGCTTGGGTCTGCATGGTTAATGCTTAGTATGGACTTTTCTTCATCCAGTACCTACACAGTTGTTCTAGGTTCAGTTGTATCCCCCAAAAAAGATATGTTCAAGTCCTGACTCCCAGTCCTGTGAGCATGTTTGGGGATAGGGTCTTTGAAGATGTGATTAGTTAAGATGAGGCAAAACTGGATTAGGGTGAGCCCTAATTCACTATGACTCAGTTCCTTTATAAGGAGGGAAATTTGGGTACAGACAACCAGAGACTCAAGAGAGAAAACAGCCATGTGGAGACTGAGGCAGAGACTGGAGTTGTGTTGCCCCAAGCCAAGGAGCACCAAGGATTGCCATCCACTTCCAGAAGCCAGGTGAGCAGAAGGGAAGAGAACCTTACCTAGAGATTTCAGAGGGTCTGCAGCCCTGCCAATACCTTGATTTTGGATTTCTGGCCTCCAGAAAATGAATGCAGTAGCTATATATGAAATATGTGCAAGTTACACAAAGTTGATTCTGTGGTCCTATGGGCCTTGGACGCATGGCCAGTGGTTCACTCAGAGGTTCAAAATTAGCAATTCAACACACTTTCCCCCCATCTTCCCATGGGCTTCCTTTAACATCGACAGCAAACTAATCTCTGATTGCTCTAGTTAATGGGTGATTCAAAATTTAGACCAAGAATTAAAGAAATATAAACAACCAAAACTCGCTGCTTCCTTTCTAATTAGCCCTCAATTGTGGCAACCACTCATGGCTTTGTGGAACCCTCCTGCCGTATCGGAACTTGGAAACTCACGCTGAATCTTCTGTGAATAGTTCTACTTCTGTGATCTGACTTTGCCAAGAGTTCAGATCTCCATGACTCTTCTATCATCCCACAGATGTTCGTCAGACCTCCCACGTTTAGAGGAAACAGTAGGTCTGCAGTCAATGCCCATTGAATTGAAGTGAGTGCAAGGTAAAGCTGGCAGGCCCTAGACTCACTTTGACTCACCTTGTCCAACCAGGATACGGTCCAGGTGAGGAGCCTGAGTCTGGAGAGGTCACCACCTTGTTGAATCCATCCAGCTGGCTTGGCAGAGCTCGAGCGGGTGGCCTTCCGAAAGCTCACCCTCCCAGTCAGGGTGGCCTGCTCTTTGCAACAGCCTAACTGCAGACCTGGTAGAAACCTGCCGGAAGCTCTCTAGACAACTGCAGTGACTCATTGCACGAAAAGGACAAGTGAGGGAGGACTGAAGGCTCTGATGTGCCACCCCAACCCCAACCCTGTGTAGCATTAAGGTTTGGGGGGCTGAGAGCCTGGGCACTGGGGCCAAACTGTTGGACCGCTCCTGCCAGCTGCGTGGCTTGGGTCAGCTGTGTCACTTCTCTGTACCTCGGTTTCCCCATCTGTGATCATAACAATAGCCCTGCTTCCCTTATAGGATTACAGTGAGGATTAAAAAGCAAAGTGCTTTGGACAACACTGGCCATGTAGGAAGGAACCAGTGAGTATTTACTGCTCTTGTTATCCTACTCAATAATTCCATGTGGGAACAAAGGGATGGAAACATCTTACAGGCATTTCCTCAGTACATTCCTTAATGCACAGCTGGCAACATGGAACATGAAATCTCAACTTATCTGGCTGGTCTTTTTTTTTTTATGAAGCATTCATAGGCCTTTCTTGTGTCATTTATTAGCTGTGCAAGCTCTTCAGTAGCATCTCCATTAAACGGCATTTTTCGTGGGCAATGCATCCTAAAGGTTTCTTACCACTCTTATACTTGGGGATCCCTTTCTTCTAAAGCCCCACATAAAATCCTTTGCCAGTTAGTGGGCTTGTTCTTCTAGTACAGCTCCCTGGGGCTTCTACCACATTCCTTCTAGTACTGGGACCTGCGCTTGACAAATGGGGAAAGGGAGGCTGTGAAGCTCAGCCTGACACCAACCTGCCCAGTGCAACCAAAGGACCCAGAGCAGGACTCAAGGAGGAGGTAAAACCGCAATAAAAGCAGGATATTGCTTTCAGAAGGAACTGCCATGGAAATGGCTGCAGTGAGGGTTGACAAGTTGCCTAACACAGAGAATAATAGCTGCCTTCAGCACTTGACTTCTGGCGTGCTCCCAGCCCTGCAATGCCAGTAGCTTTTCTGGCTGGGGGCCCCATGGGCCAGCATCACCCACCTCCAGCTGTTTCCCATCCTCCCGAGAAGCAGGTCCTGTTCCTGCTTCTTGTCCATTCCAGGCAGGCAGCACTTTGTTTCTCTGAAATGCAGGGATCATTTCCTTTCCCAGGCAAACCTTGCTTTCCAAACAGCCCGGTCGTGAGCAGCTGGAGTCTTTTTTTAGGGATGAGCCAGCAGCCCTGCATTGGTACTGAATGTTCTGTCTGCACGGGCTGTGCTTGGTGCCCTGGAGGATGCCACGTAACCCTGGTGGAGGCGACTGGCTTCTGAGACCTGAGGTTTGCTGACATTCAGCGTGGCTGCCAGGAATGCTTTCTCTTTAAGGTTTCTTTAAAAGAGCTTGCTGCAGGCTGGATGTGGGTCTCCCCAGTCTCCGTCCTGCCCTTCCTCCTCCCACAATTCCCAGTCTCTGCTTCCCTGCTTTGTTGATCCCCATGCTGGGGGAGGGTGGGGAGACCCGGGGGTGCACACCCCAGCACCCAGTCTGCACCCGGGAGTCCCTGCCCACAACTGAGGCTGCAGCCCCTCCTCCCATAGATCAAAAGCCCTAGAGCTTGTCTGAACAGGTCAAATAGGTGGCTCCATCCGTGATGCTATCTCATCTCGGGAGGGACCTGGGTTTCCCAGGAACATGCTGATAAGATGCTCTTCAACCTGCTCTCCTTGCATCCAAGAAAACATTTGTCACTTTTGCAAGCTGCAAAGCAGACAACAACAACAAAAAAGAGCTCCCCAGGGCCTCTGCTTTCTGATCTTTGCAATCTGCTGGTAATGAAGACCATCAGACTTTCACTTCTTCAGGCTGGTGATGAGGCTGGAGGAGGGTGGGGGAGGCACAAATCCTACAGGCAATCCCAGACGTGTTTGCAAGTGTGGAGTGTCTGACTGACTCCCCAGACCTCTGGCCCAGTGGCCCCTGCACAGATCTCCACTCCTCTCTCTTCTGTGTCTCTCTTCACCCCTGCAAAGTGGGGCTCCTCCAGGCTGGGAGTGGTGGTTAGTGGGCACAGGAAGGAGAGTTGGTGGGGATGGGTCTGGGACCTGCAGCCTGCTGTGAGTGATGGAAACTGGGATAGGCCCAGCAGGGGCCACTTGACCGAGGTGGGGGGGGGGGCTCATTGCCTGGGCCCTTTGCTAAGTCACTGCCATTGTTGTGCCTGGGGACCAAGGGCCCTTTGCAGTTCCTGAGATGACAGCACCCACTGTGGTCAGGTGCCTTTCTAGACAGGAACACAAGCTGTTCTCCTGCTGGGGCGTGACCCCTCCCTTCTGCTTCTTCTCTTCAGCCCCTTTCTCCCATACCCCATCACTGACCCCAGCTTTCCTCTGCATGAGGCAATGACACGATGTGCTGTTAGCTCTGGGTTTCCATTCCCCTCCCCTGCAGTGTGGGGTAAGGTGGCCTTTATCATCGGGGGAAGCAGTGATGGGCCCTGGGTGTCTGATGCTCCCCCTAGGAGTACACTTTCGTGGGGCTCTGGGGTCCCCCTATGCTGGGTGAAGTCCCATTATTCCACTCCCACCCTTTCAAGCCACAGTTTTCTTATTTCAGGAGGAGTCTTCTCACTTCCTAGCTGGACTGTGAACCAGCAGATCACAGGGCTCCCGGTGACAGCGCCGTGGATGCCAGGACACTCGGGCTGAGCTGTCCGCTCTGCTCTGTACAGAGTGCTGCAGGGGACACCAGGTCTTCTGCGTGGAGCATGGTGGCTGTGCCTTTAGTCTAGGGGCTCAGGAACAGAAGCTGAGGGAGACACTGGCCCTTGTTCAGAAGCCAGACCTGGTGGGTGCTCAGTGGGAGGGAACCTACTTCACTGGGCTCCCCAGAGCTATACAGTGAGGGAGACCTCCCTCCCCGGGTAGCATCGATCCCTCTGGAAGAGAAGAGCCTGTGATCAGGCCAGAGAGGAGCAGAGAGCAAGAGCACGGAGCCCAAGTATCAGGGGGCCTGCCCCTTGCTGCCTTCCCAGCCCCCTTCCCCCAGCTCTGGGACAGCACGGTGAGGACGGCTGCAAGGCCAAGCCTTCCCGTGCCAAAAGCCGGGAAAAAGAAACAAGCGCTGCTCAGGGAGACCTTGTTCTCCTTGGACGTGTGATTTCTGCTCAGGCCTCAGCCTCTTTGGATGTCCACATCTGTGGCGGCCCCAAACCTTGCAACCCCAAACCCTGCCTCCGCCCATGGCCTGAGGATAGCTGCTGGCTTGATGGGGGTGGGGTGGGGGTGGGGCTTTTCAGGGGCCACATGGAATTGCATCCAGAAGAGATTCTAAACAAATCTTTATTCAGGTTCTCCCGGCTCAATTTACATTTATCAGGACCTGAGCTCTCTCCCCTCTCATCCCACATTTGACAAACATTTCAGTGGGTGGGGATCAGAGAGCAGGGGCTTATCTTGATTGTCATTATCTTAATGATAGTTAACATGCCTTCCCCCACCCCCACTGTCTGGCTTTTCTTATCCCCTTTCTTTGCCCTACACCCATTATATCCATCGTAGTGTTTTAAAAAGTCCAGTGGAGTGGAAAGGGAGAGAGGGAGACAGAGTTGTTGCTTGGTGCCACTGTCTTTCTAAACTCCTTCTTGGCTTCTGTCGAGTTCTTACAACCAAGAGCTGAGGTCCTCTTCCTGGGGTGCAAGTGGGGAGGTTCTTGGCTCCCACATTACCGAAATCCCCGAGTCTTATTGCTGCGCAGATCTCCGAAGGCCTGTGGTGAGAGATCTATTTCTGAGCATAACTTCTGCAACCCCCCATTCCCCCGGTCTACCTACACTGCAGGGGAAGTAACCGGTGTGAGAAAGAAGAAGAGCTGGGGGCCCAAGTTGCTGGGCAGGGAGACCTGTGATCGCAGGGCTTTGCATGTTGCATTAAAATCCATACTTGGTTGCCCGTGCGCCTGGCGCCTCTGCCCTGCAAAATGTTTAGCTCTATAAAAGTCTTAAAAGTCTATAAAAGGGTTAATTTTCTCCCTTCCTTTAAAGATGCCCAGCTTTAAAGAAATCAGACTTCAGGCTGAATGAAGGTGTGTAATCCCTTCTGGGAAGAGGAAAGGAAGTAGGAATCTCGGGGAGACCAGGACTTGTTGCTATTATCAATAATAAAGACAATCACTCCACCTCACATCCATGTGGGCCTGAGTTGTTTCTGAGAACTTTCCCAAAGTTTATCTCATTGAATATGACTCTGACCCTCTGAGGTAAGCAAGGAAAGAACTGTTGCTCCTATTTTTAAGACCCGGGGATCTGAGCTTTCTGGGTTAGTCAGGGCCAACTCAGGGTATTATGGGGCCACATTCAGCATTCAGCCCACAGTTGTATTAAAAAATACACCTCTCTTTGGTGGAGAACTTTCTAGAAGGGTGCTCAGGGTGCTTCAGAGTCAGACTGCTTTTGCCCAAGCCTCATTTCCAACAACTACTAAGCTGTATGAGCTTAGCCAGTTGATTTACCTCTCTGAGCCATGAGTCTCTTATTTGAGGCTTATTTTAAGTTTTGGTGGTCAAGATGTTCATGAGAGATCCTGTGGCAGGTTGCATTATCCAAAGATGGTCATATCAAAATATATCCCGCCCCCAAGTTCTCCTTCACTTGTGATGCTGACACGCCTCCATTGGGCAGTGGGGTTGATGATCCCTCCCCTTGAACCTGCCTCTACCAATAGAATGTGATGGAAGTGATGTCATCTGGTTTCTGAAGCTGTATCCTGGAAGACAATATAGATTCTGCCTGTCTGTCTGTCTTGGTTTGCTTGCATTGGGGGAAGCCAGGTGACATGCTGTGAGGATGCTCAAGCAGCCCCGAGGAGAAGGCCAACAGCTGGCACCAACTTACTGACTATGTGAGTCCCTCAAACCCTGAGCCAGAACCACTGGCTGAGCCACACCCAAAACCCAAATCACAGAAACCATGAGAGACAATGAATGAGATAATAAATGATTGCTGAGATAATAAATGATTGCTGTTGCTCAGTTTTGGGGTGTTGCTTAGCTATCATATCCAGGATGGGTCATGGTATTAATGAGGAGACCATTACTGAACTATCAAATCTTAGATTGCTGACAGAAAAGCTTCCTAGCTCAATGAAGTTTCTCCCCAAATCCAGACCATGTTTCACTTTATGAATAAAATATCTGCTGAGCCCACTGACCCTATCATTTCATATGTGGCTGTATTGTCTCTTTGATAAAACTGAAGGCAAAATGGAGACTGAAAATCATGACATAGCCTTCTTTGGGGCTCCCCATGAAACTTCCTCTGGTGCTCAGTATATCACGGGCACTTGGACCCTTGCTGACTTGACAGTTGTCTTCAAGGGCTGCATGGAAAAAGAAGCTCTATATTTTTCTCTCTTTCCAATCAGAAGCACCGTACATAAGAAAAAAGGCCTGCTGACCTCCAAGTTTGACTGGACATCTGGAGAATAATTTTAAATATTTACATTTGATCTATACATTTGCCAGAGCTTACACATTTGCCAGGGAGAGCTTCAATTGATTAGGTCCACTGGAGTAAAAAGAATATTCTTGGTAGAGAAAGCATTTTACATTCCTGCTTTAAACTTAGCTATGTTTTGGTTAAATGTATTTGCAAAAAAAAATAAGTAAGTGCTAAAAAAAATGGCCAGAAAAAAACAGAAGGGGTTGAAATTGAAGGATGTCCTTGGATTTAGAGTTTTAATGAGAGAACATACACACTGTTACCAATTTCCAGCTTTGTACACCTTTTGGATAAGAAAGAAGACCGGTGCTAAGAGCTGAGAAGCAGCATGGAGGCAGTTATAGGGGAAAAGTAATTACTGTTTCCTGATCAGGGGTCAACTAGACTACTGTGACACAGACAATGTATGTGTTCCCAGGCTCTGCTTCAGAAAGGTACGGCCTGGTGACAGAGTTGGATGGAATATGGGTGGAAGTGACTGAATGTATGTCAATTCTAGGCCTGGGCTTTAAATACTTCTGTATCTTCCTTTCTCATCAGCTTGACAGATGGAGAGGGCCCAGGACAACTCTGAGGCCCTAGGGGTGAGAGAAGAAAAGTCTGGGTCCCTGAATCACTGCACACAGCAGACCATTTCTCTCTCCCCAAACCTGCACTGGACTGTGGCAGGAGAAAAATTAAACTTTTATCATATGAAGTCATGGAGAATTGAGAGTTGTTTCTAAAGGCAGTAGTTCACCTGGGCTAATACAACTATGAATACCTTAAGGTCAGGTCCACTTCTTTCGTTTTAGTTGCCCTCGCAGAGTCTAGCTAGCAACGGACACATCAATGTTTGGGAGAGATGAATGTGCTTTCACTTGGGGCAACATGTTGCTGTGTACTTTTTTGCTTGTTTTCACGAGACGAAGGAAGAAGAAAGAGGTGGATTCAAACACTTTGGATGGAAAAGTGGAGTTACAAGCCCTTAGCATCTTGTTATTCACTTGTAGAAGAAAAATGCTTTTCAGAGCTCTTGTGAGTCTGGAGTCCCAGAACCAGCCAGAACCACTTTCTTGGCATTCTGTACATGCAGAAATAAATGGAATAGGCACTGACTTAACTTGTGTTTATCTTCCTTAAAACCTGTTCTATAACTGTACTCTTGCCAGTGCAGTATCACCTTAACATTTATACTTGTTTTCATAAACAGTTGTATCTTGCAGGAAAATAATAATTGAGTGGGAATGTCTAACATCATCTGAGTCTTTTAGTTGATGATGCCCTTGAGAAATCTGGTTGCCTGGAACAATAGACAAAAATCAAGGCACCCCAGGAAAAGACTTAGGGCAAAATGAATTCCTGCATTAGTGTTAAGCTCGCATCACTCAAAATGATGACAAGCATATTACCGAATATTTTGCTTGTCTTCATACCCATTTATAAGCATATGAAATCTTCCTTTTTCCCTGTACCTAAAAATGTAAATTCTTGTACCTTCATCTGTAGCCACAAAAGTCTGTTGAGGATCAGATATCCTATGAGCACCCACTATATTTAACTCTAGGTATATCAAAACTATCGTTCATAGACTGCCATTAAACATCATTTTAAACTGAAAAACAATAGGAAGGGAAACATGCAACATACTATATGGTAAACAAAAACTGAAATATGCTTTCATATTTTGAATTAGAACACACTGATTAGATATTCTACTCCTTAAATGACTTTCTAATGGATCTTCATGCCAAAGAGATAAATTTTAAATTGAGACGTTGATAAGCACACCCATTTCCACATGAAATTAATTTTGCTTAATTTAAGCAGGGCTGTGTGTGTGCTGTGGTCTGCATATTTGTGCCTGTTTACATTTGTATGGATCTTACTGGAATTAGTGGCTACAAATGCCTGATTTTTATACATAGATTGGGGAGCGCTTTGAAAAATTGGGCTAAAATTCTCTATAGATGGAATTTAAAAGTGTGCTTGTGTATTTATTCTGAGCTGCAAGAATGATCATGGGCATAGCCTTATATCTCTTCAGTGTACAGGGTTTGATTTAAAGGTTTTTGTTGCACACACACTGTGCTTCCTGTGAATGTCCGAATTTGGAAAGGACAGAGAAAAACCCTAGCCACAGCAAGTTAAATTTTAATTCTGAATGTTTAGGTTTGTGGGATGGTAGAGATTGGATTTTATGTGGGTCACAGGAGTTAAGGTTTCTTCCAAAAATCTTTGACATGCTGTGGGATTGTGGATTCCAAGTTTATGATCAGATTGGTTAACTTCTTTCTGTTAAAGGACAAATTCTTTTCGAAGCTGTGGTTGCATTCACAAAGATGACTTGACTATGGAGTAATTCTTTGCTTTTTTTAGCAGATGGAATTGTTTGTCTCAAGCTTTGGTGGTGGGTGGTGAAAATCATGTTGGAGAGGTGGCATTGTCCCAAGTTCCCCCAAGATTTGGGATTTGTAAAACCTGAGTTAAATTGAATGAAAAGGTGAAATCTCCAAGCCTAGGCCATGGTGACCAGGGGCAGAGGGTCAGAAGTTAACTGGGGTGGGCAACCCCATTTATTGTGATTTCAGGGACACATGTGGTAGTGGTTTTAAAACATGGCCCCAAATTCTTTGCTACTCCAACTGAGAGATGGAGTCTCTGATCCCTTTTCCTGAAACTGGGTGGGCTTGGGACTGTATTACCTATTAGACTAGGTAAAAGCGAAGCTCTGTGATGTGAAGTCTTGTAGCTTCTAGCTGGTTCTTTTGCACCTCTGGCTCTCAGCATGTGGCTCTCAGAATCCAGCTGCCATGCTGTGAGGAAGCCCAAACTGCACTGAGAGGTCACATGCCAGCCCCAGGGGAACCCAGCCTTTGAGTCACCCCACCCAAAGCACCAGGCAAGTGAAAGACGAGGCCTCAGGGGATTCCAGTACCCTGCCATTCTTAGTGAAGCCATCCTGGGGTAGAAACATTGGAGAGCAGGCCAAGCCATCCCTCCTGTGCCCTATCAGTCTTCTTGTTGTTTTATGCCACTAAATTCAGGCTGATTTGTCACCCAGTAATAAACACCCAGAAGACAGGTGCTGTTGTCACCCTTCTCACTTGGATGTTGTCTGAAATCCTAGGTTGATGACAATAGCAGTGAAAGCAAACCCGGGGAGTTCTTCACATGTGCAAACCCTCATCTGAGCCCTTTACAGGGTGTTAATTTGCTTATTCCTCACAATACCCGAAACACCTACCCAACCTTGCTCAAACAGCTCTTCCGTGTGTCTCCTTGGTGAGGACCCAGTTCTGCTGGGGAGGTTAACATTTCTGGTTGTTGTGGGTATGAGGGATTGGCAGGTAGTTCTTACATGAGGAAAGGAAGAGATGTGGGAGGCACTATCAACGTGGGTAAGTGCTGCCCATCCTACGGTCCAGCTGGCCTCTTTCCAGGAGCAGGTGGGAGACATCCTGGTGCTTGGCTGTTCCGGTTAGAATGTTCCCTCCTGCTTCCAGGTGCCCAACCCTTCAGGTGAGTGTTTGAACCTGAATTCAGCAGTAGGAGCCTCCAGATGCATCTCAGACTTGACCTTGCTCCTTTGCTTTCTGCTCTCATTTCCCCAACTACAAAACAGTGGTGATTACGCTTTGGTGCCTTGAGGCACCTTGACACACAAGATGTCTGACAGGAATGCCCAGCATCCTCAGCCTCATCCTCATTAGAACTGCTATGCCGCATACGCCTTTTTCCCTGTGTGTGCGTGTATGCGTGCAGGGAAAACCCACCAGGGCATGCACATCAATCACTTCCCCATCCCCTCTGGTGACAGCTCATGATTTGTGTAAGTAGCTCGGCTAGATGTGTATAAATAGACGACCCTGAAGTATGCTGTCCTTGTGAACTTTGTGACTCCTTGTTTGTAATGTGAACAGAGAACCACTACTGCTATTTTAGGTTGTGAAATGATGGGATTGGTGTCTGGAGAGGAGGACTTTGGGGTTTCTTCTAAGGAAAAGGAACGTGATGGATTCCACTTTCTATGTAACACTCCAGCTTTGTATCTACTTTTTTGATTGGATTTGGTCACTTTGGAGAGCAGGGCTGTCTAACAGAAAAAAATGAACAGAATGTCCCCAAACTTGAAAGAAACCCAGGAGGCCAGAGGTGAGTAACTTGGAAGTGAGAGGCACCGTTGAAACCCTGAGTCTGAAGAGGGTGCAGGACTGAGGACTGAGTCAAAAGGCAAGGCAAAGATAAGCTGATGTTTTGGTGCAAACTCAAGTGTAGGATGGCCTATGAGGTCTTCCCTTTTTACCATTATTGAGATAGAAATTTTGGTGGATTGAATTGTGTACCCCAGTTTGGACATGTTCTTGGTCTTCGTCTGTATTCTGTTGGATGTGGACCCATTGTAAATAAGAGCTCTTCAAGATGTTAGCTCAATTAAGGTGTGGCCCCACTGAATCAAGGTGGGCTTTAATCTGGGTTACAGGAGTCCTTCATAGGCAGAATGAAAGTCAGAGAGAGGCCACGAGGAGCAGCCAGAAGCCGGAAGTCAACAGAACTTGGAACACCAAGAAGACACTGTCATGTGCATTGCCATATATCGGAAAAGCCAAGGAACCCCAAAGATTGCTGGCTAGCCAGAAGATACCAACCCCAAGAGGAAGCAAGCCTTCTAGCTTCTGAAACTATGAGCCAGTAAATTTTTCACACTGTTGTTAAGTCAACCCATTGTGTGACATTTGTTTTAGCAGCTAGGAAACTAAAACAGAAATACAGGACTGTGAATGGTTATCTTGGGATGGAAAGGACCAGGGAGCCATGACTTTCTGTCTTCCACTCCCTCCTTGTCTAGATTATGAGCTCATCGGTGGCACCAGCTTCTCCTGGGGCTCTAGTAGCTTCTCATGGTAACTTTGCTGGCAGCAGATACTTGTTTGAAACTCCCCAGGGCTATGGGAGTGGAAGTTGGCAAGGGGAGAGAAAGAGGGTTTCCAGGCGGGTTAGCATTTGGAGGCTTCTGCTTCCTTTGTTCTGTGGGACCCAGTGCCAGAATGCCCCCTTGAAGCAAACTCTAAACACCTACAAAGCAGTTTCATCTTCAAAGCTCTTTGAACTGTGAGCTAATTACTCCCTGCAAAATGACTCTGGGCTATGTCGTCCTTCTCTTTTTAGGAATGGAGATATGGAAGAAGGGGAAAGCCGCTTTCCCCAGACCAGAGAGGACAGAAGCTAGCATCAACCAGGTTAGAGTTCTGTCAAAGCTGTTTTGGGAGGAGTCAGGAAGCGGATTGCAGAAAACAGACTAACTTGAAGTTAGCCCAAGGCTGTCTGTCTGTACATGTTAATGTGCCCAGGTGTTCATTCGGAGGAAGTGTTCAACAGAATGGTATTCCTCATTCTTAATGACAGTGTGAATTGAGATATTCAAAGACAGAGAAGCAGTTAAAAAGAGGCTCCAAAATGGATAATAAATAACATGAGAAGGAAGGAGGCAGATATGTCCTGGACACCACCAACTGACCAAGAAACATATGCTAATGAATTTGAACCCCAAAGTAGCTCTATGAACTTAGTAGTATTACCGCCGTTGTTTTCAATGAGAAAACTGAGGCTCACAGAGATTTTGTAAATCACAGCAAGAGTAAGCTCCCAAGCATTGTCTGCCAGTGCTGTGGGCATGGGAGGCCATCTGTTGTGGGTTAAATAAATTGTGTCCTCCCACTAGACATATTCAAGTCCTAACTCTAGGTCCATGTATGTGACCTCCTTTATGTGGAAAGACGGCTTTTGAAGATGTGTATCTTCATTTGCCAAGCCACTATGACAAATACCACACAATGGATTGCCTTAAAAAATGGGAATTTACTGTCCAACAGTTTTAGAGGCTAGAAGTCCAAAATCAAGGCATTGGCAAGATTATGTTTTCTCCTCGAAGTCTGAGACATTCTTGTCCTGGCTTGTTGCAGTTCTTGGGGTTCCTTGGCTTGCATCTCTGCCTCCTGTCAATGGAAACCTCTTTCTCCTTGTGTTTGCTCTTCTGGTTTCTGCTGACTTCCTTCTTCTTCCTGTGTGGCCTCCTCTGACTCCTCTTTATAAAACCTTCAGTAACACACAGTAAGGGCCATCCTGATTCAATTGGACCACACCTTAACTAAAAATAATGTCTTCAAAAGCTCCTATTTACAAGGGGTTCACATCCAGGGGAATGGATTAAGATTAAGAACATATCTTTTGTGGAGTTTGAGATAAAGTGAGGATTCAAAATGGGTTGTCACTCTTGTTCCTTTTTAAGTCATGGGCAGAAATTTGACTTTTAAGCTTCTTCTGCATGGGGGAGAACTGCTAGACTCCTTGTTTACCTGGTAGTAGGGGAAAATGTCTGGATCAATTCTGGTTTGGTTTACTATTAAACACTGTTATAAGCCTTGTCAAAAAAAAAAAAAAAAAGAACATATCTTTTGAAGGGGTGCAGAATTCAAACTACCACAACACGATTAGTTAAGATGAGGCCAGGAGGCGGGGCAAGATGGTAGACTGGTGAGCTGTATGTTTTAGTTACTCCTCCAGGAAAGTAGGTAAAAAGCCAGGAACTGCGTGGACTGGACACCACAGAGCAATCTGTCTTTGGGCATACTTCATACAACACTCATGAAAACGTGGAACTGCTGAGATCAGCGAAATCTGTAAGTTTTTGCGGCCAGGGGACCCGCGCCCCTCCCTGCCAGGCTCAGTCCCGGGGGAGGAGGGGCTGTCAGCTCCAGGAAGGAGAAGGGAGAATTGCAGTGGCTGCTCTTACCGGAAACTCATTCTACTGATTCAAACTCCAACCATAGATAGACTGAGGCCAGACACCAGAGACTCTGAGAGCAGCCAGCCCAGCAGAGAGGAGACAGGCATAGAAAAAAAACAACACGAAAAACTCCAAAATAAAAGCAGAGGATTTTTGGAATTCTGGTGAACACAGAAAGTGGAAGGGCGGAGATCAGGCCTTGAGGCGCATATGCAAATCCCGAAGCAAGGCTGATCTCTCTGTCCTGGGCACTTTTCCTTAATGGCCCTGGTTGCTTTGTCTATTAGCATTTCAATAACCCATTAGATCTCTGAGGAGGGCCGTTTTTTTTTTTTTTTTTTTTTTTTTTAAAATCCTTTTTGCTTTTTCTAAAACAATTACTCTAAGAAGCTCAATACAGAAAGCTTCAAAGAATTGAAATTTGGGCACGTCAAGTCAAGAGCAGAACTAAGAGAGCTCTGAGACAAAAGGCAATAATCCAGTGGCTGAGAAAATTCACTAAACAACACAACTTCCCAAGAAAAGGGGGGTGTCCGCTCACAGCCACCATCCTGGTGGACAGGAAACACTCCTGCCCATCGCCAGCCCCATAGCCCAGAGCTGCCCCAGACAACCCAGTGTGACGGAAGTGCTTCAAATAACAGGCACACACCACAAAACTGGGCGTGGACATTAGCCTTCCCTGCAACCTCAGCTGAATGTCCCAGAGCTGGGAAGGGGGAGCAGTGTGAATTAACAGAGCCCCATTCAGCCATCATTTGAGCAGACTGGGAGCCTCCCAACACAGCCCAGCAGCCCAGAACTGCCCTGGGGGGACGGCACTCACCTGCGACATAGCACAGTCATCCCTCAACAGAGGACCCGGGGTGCACAGCCTGGAAGAGGGGCCCACTTGCAAGTCTCAGGAGCCATACGCCAATACCAAAGACTTGTGGGTCAGTGGCAGAGACAAACTGTGGCAGGACTGAACTGAAGGATTAGACTATTGCAGTAGCTTTAAAACTCTAGGATCATCAGGGAGATTTGATTGTTAGGGCCACCCCCCCTCCCCGACTGCCCAGAAACACGCCCCACATACAGGGCAGGCAACACCAACTACACACGCAAGCTTGGGACACCAATTGGGCCCCACAAGACTCACTCCCCCACTCACCAAAAAGGCTAAGCAGGGGAGATCTGGCTTGTGGAGAACAGGTGGCTCGTGGACGCCACCTGCTGGTTAGTTAGAGAAAGTGTACTCCACGAAGCTGTAGATCTGATAAATTAGAGATAAGGACTTCAACTGGTCTACAAACCCTAAAAGAACCCTATCAAGGTCAGCAAATGCCACGAGGCCAAAAACAACAGAAAATTATAAAGCATATGAAAAAACCAGACGATATGGATAACCCAAGCCCAAGCACCCAAATCAAAAGACCAGAAGAGACACACCTAGAGCAGCTACTCAAAGAACTAAAGATGAACAATGAGACCCTAGTACGGGATATGAAGGAAATCAAGAAGACCCTAGAAGAGCATAAAGAAGACATTGCAAGACTAAATAAAAAAATGGATGATCTTATGGAAATTAAAGAAACTGTTGACCAAATTAAAAAGATTCTGGACACTCATAGTACAAGACTAGAGGAAGTTGAACAACGAATCAGTGACCTGGAAGATGACAGAATGGAAAATGAAAACATAAAAGAAAGAATGGGGAAAAAAATTGAAAAACTCGAAATGGACCTCAGGGATATGATAGATAATATGAAACGTCCGAATATAAGACTCATTGGTGTCCCAGAAGGGGAAGAAAAGGGTAAAGGTCTAGGAAGAGTATTCAAAGAAATTGTTGGGGAAAACTTCCCAAATCTTCTAAACAACATAAATACACAAATCATAAATGCTCAGCGAACTCCAAATAGAATAAATCCAAAAAAACCCACTCCGAGACATATACTGATCACACTGTCAAACATAGAAGAGAAGGAGCAAGTTCTGAAAGCAGCAAGAGAAAAGCAATTCACCACATACAAAGGAAACACCATAAGACTAAGTAGTGACTACTCAGCAGCCACCATGGAGGCGAGAAGGCAGTGGCACGATATATTTAAAATTCTGAGTGAGAGGAATTTCCAGCCAAGAATACTTTATCCAGCAAAGCTCTCCTTCAAATTTGAGGGAGAGCTTAAATCTTTCACAGACAAAGAAATGCTGAGAGAATTTGCTAACAAGAGACCTGCCCTACTGGAGATACTAAAGGGAGCCCTACAGACAGAGAAACAAAGACAGGACAGAGAGACTTGGAGAAAGGTTCAGTACTAAAGAGATTCGGTATGGGTACAATAAAGGATATTAATAGAGAGAGGGAAAAATATGGCAAACATAATCCAAAGGATAAGATGGCCGACTCAAGAAATGCCTTCACGGTTTTAACGTTGAATGTAAATGGATTAAACTCCCCAATTAAAAGATATAGATTCGCAGAATGGATCAAAAAAAATGAACCATCAATATGTTGCATACAAGAGACTCATCTTAGACACAGGGACACAAAGAAACTGAAAGTGAAAGGATGGAAAAAAATATTTCATGCAAGCTACAGCCAAAAGAAAGCAGGTGTGTAGCAATATTAATCTCAGATAAAATAGACTTCAAATGCAGGGATGTTTTGAGAGACAAAGAAGGCCACTACATACTAATAAAAGGGGCAATTCAGCAAGAAGAAATAACAATCGTAAATGTCTATGCACCCAATCAAGGTGCCACAAAATACATGAGAGAAACATTGGCAAAACTAAAGGAAGCAATTGATGTTTCCACAATAATTGTGGGAGACTTCAACACAACACTCTCTCCTATAGATAGATCAACCAGACAGAAGACCAATAAGGAAATTGAAAACCTAAACAATCTGATAAATGAATTAGATTTAACAGACATCTACAGGACATTACATCCCAAATCAACAGGATACACATACTTTTCTAGTGCTCACGGAACTTTCTCCAGAATAGATCATATGCTGGGACATAAAACAAGCCTCAATAAATTTAAAAAGATTGAAATTATTCAAAGCACATTCTCTGACCACAATGGAATACAATTAGAAGTCAATAACCATCAGAGACTTAGAAAATTCACAAATACCTGGAGGTTAAACAACACACTCCTAAACAATCAGTGGGTTAAAGAAGAAATAGCAAGAGAAATTGCTAAATATATAGAGACGAATGAAAATGAGAACACAACATACCAAAACCTATGGGATGCAGCAAAAGCAGTGCTAAGGGGGAAATTTATAGCACTAAACGCATATATTAAAAAGGAAGAAAGAGCCAAAATCAAAGAACTAATGGATCAACTGAAGAAGCTAGAAAATGAACAGCAAACCAATCCTAAACCAAGTACAAGAAAAGAAATAACAAGGATTAAAGCAGAAATAAATGACATAGAGAACAAAAAAACAATAGAAAGGATAAATATCACCAAAAGTTGGTTCTTTGAGAAGATCAACAAGATTGACAAGCCCCTAGCTAGACTGACAAAATCAAAAAGAGAGAAGACCCATATAAACAAAATAATGAATGAAAAAGGTGACATAACTGCAGATCCTGAAGAAATTAAAAAAATTATAAGAGGATATTATGAACAACTGTATGGCAACAAACTGGATAATGTAAAAGAAATGGACAATTTCCTGGAAACATATGAACAACCTAGACTGACCAGAGAAGAAATAGAAGACCTCAACCAACCCATCACAAGCAAAGAGATCCAATCAGTCATCAAAAATCTTCCCACAAATAAATGCCCAGGGCCAGATGGTTTCACAGGGGAATTCTACCAAACTTTCCAGAAAGAACTGACACCAATCTTACTCAAACTCTTTCAAAACATTGAAAAAAATGGAACACTACCTAATTCATTTTATGAAGCTAACATCAATCTAATACCAAAACCAGGCAAAGATGCTACAAAAAAGGAAAACTACCGGCCAATCTCCCTAATGAATATAGATGCAAAAATCCTCAACAAAATACTTGCAAATCGAATCCAAAGACACATTAAAAAAATCATACACCATGACCAAGTGGGGTTCATTCCAGGCATGCAAGGATGGTTCAACATAAGAAAAACAATCAATGTATTACAACACATTAAAAACTCGAAAGGGAAAAATCAATTGATCATCTCAATAGATGCTGAAAAAGCATTTGACAAAATCCAACATCCGTTTTTGATAAAAACACTTCAAAAGGTAGGAATTGAAGGAAACTTCCTCAACATGATAAAGAGCATATATGAAAAACCCACAGCCAGCATAGTACTCAATGGTGAGAGACTGAAAGCCTTCCCTCTAAGATCAGGAACAAGACAAGGATGCCCGCTGTCACCACTGTTATTCAACATTGTGCTGGAAGTGCTAGCCAGGGCAATCCGGCAAGACAAAGAAATAAAAGGCATCCAAATTGGAAAAGAAGAAGTAAAACTGTCATTGTTTGCAGATGATATGATCTTATATCTAGAAAACCCTGAGAAATCAACGATACACCTACTAGAGCTAATAAACAAATTTAGCAAAGTAGCGGGATACAAGATTAATGCACATAAGTCAGTAATGTTTCTATATGCTAGAAATGAACAAACTGAAGAGACACTCAAGAAAAAGATACCATTTTCAATAGCAACTAAAAAAATCAAGTACCTAGGAATAAACTTAACCAAAGATGTAAAAGACCTATACAAAGAAAACTACATAACTCTACTAAAAGAAATAGAAGGGGACCTTAAAAGATGGAAAAATATTCCATGTTCATGGATAGGAAGGCTAAATGTCATTAAGATGTCAATTCTACCCAAACTCATCTACAGATTCAATGCAATCCCAATCAAAATTCCAACAACCTACTTTGCAGACTTGGAAAAGCTAGTTATCAAATTTATTTGGAAAGGGAAGATGCCTCGAATTGCTAAAGACACTTTAAAAAAGAAAAACGAAGTGGGAGGACTTACACTCCCTGACTTTGAAGCTTATTATAAAGCCACAGTTGCCAAAACAGCATGGTACTGGCACAAAGATAGACATATAGATCAATGGAATCGAATTGAGAATTCAGAGATAGACCCTCAGATCTATGGCCGACTGATCTTTGATAAGGCCCCCAAAGTCACTGAACTGAGCCATAATGGTCTTTTCAACAAATGGGGCTGGGAGAGTTGGATATCCATATCCAAAAGAATGAAAGAGGACCCCTACCTCACCCCCTACACAAAAATTAACTCAAAATGGACCAAAGATCTCAATATAAAAGAAAGTACCATTAAACTCCTAGAAGATAATGTAGGAAAACATCTTCAAGACCTTGTATTAGGAGGCCACTTCCTAGACTTTACACCCAAAGCACAAGCAACAAAAGAGAAAATAGATAAATGGGAACTCCTCAAGCTTAGAAGTTTCTGCACCTCAAAGGAATTTCTCAAAAAGGTAAAGAGGCAGCCAACTCAATGGGAAAAAATTTTTGGAAACCATGTATCTGACAAAAGACTGATATCTTGCATATACAAAGAAATCCTACAACTCAATGACAATAGTACAGTCAGCCCAATTATAAAATGGGCAAAAGATATGAAAAGACAGTTCTCTGAAGAGGAAATACAAATGGCCAAGAAACACATGAAAAAATGTTCAGCTTCACTAGCTATTAGAGAGATGCAAATTAAGACCACAATGAGATACCATCTAACACCGGTTAGAATGGCTGCCATTAAACAAACAGGAAACTACAAATGCTGGAGGGGATGTGGAGAAATTGGAACTCTTATTCATTGTTGGTGGGACTGTATAATGGTTCAGCCACTCTGGAAGTCAGTCTGGCAGTTCCTTAGAAAACTAGAGATAGAGCTACCATTCGATCCAGCGATTGCACTTCTCGGGATATACCCGGAAGATCGGAAAGCAGTGACACGAACAGATATCTGCACGCCAATGTTCATAGCAGCATTATTCACAATTGCCAAGAGATGGAAACAACCCAAATGTCCATCAACAGATGAGTGGATAAATAAAATGTGGTATATACACACGATGGAATACTACGCGGCAGTAAGAAGGAATGATCTGGTGAAACATATGACAACATGGATGAACCTTGAAGACATAATGCTGAGCGAAATAAGCCAGGCACAAAAAGAGAAATATTATATGCTACCACTAATGTGAACTTTGATAAATGTAAAACAAATGGTTTATAATGTAGAATGTAGGGGAACTAGCAGTAGAGAGCAATTAAGGAAGGGGGAACAATAATCCAAGAAGAACAGATAAGCTATTTAACGTTCTGGGGATGCCCAGAAATGACTATGGTCTGTTAATTTCTGATGGATGTAGTAGGAACAAGTTCACTGAAATGTTGCTATAGTATGTAACTTTCTTGGGGTAAAGTAGGAACATGTTGGAAGTTAAGCAGTTATCTTAGGTTAGTTGTCTTTTTCTTACTCCCTTGCTATGGTCTCTTTGAAATGTTCTTTTATTGTATGTTTGGTTTTTTTTGTTTTCTTTTTAACTTTTTTTTTTTCATATAGTTGATTTGAAAAAAGAAGGGAAAGTTAAAAAAAAAAAAAAAGAAAAAAGACAAACAAGGAAAAAAAAAAAAAAAAAAAACAAAAAACGATGTAGTGCCCCCTTGAGGAGCCTGTGGAGAATGCAGGGGTATTCGCCTACCCCACCTCCATGGTTGCTAACATGACCACAGACATAGGGGACTGGTGGTTTGATGGGTTGAGCCCTCTACCATAAGTTTTACCCTTGGGAAGACGGTTGCTGCAAAGGAGAGGCTAGGCCTCCCTGTATTTGTGCCTAAGAGTCTCCTCCTGAATGCCTCTTTGTTGCTCAGATGTGGCCCTCTCTCTCTGGCTAAGCCAACTTGAAAGGTGAAATCACTGCCCTCCCCCCTACGTGGGATCAGACACCCAGGGAAGTGAATCTCCCTGGCAACGTGGAATATGACTCCCGGGGAGGAATGTAGACCCGGCATCGTGGGATGGAGAACATCTTCTTGACCAAAAGGGGGATGTGAAAGGAAATGAAATAAGCTTCAGTGGCAGAGAGATTCCAAAACGAGCCGAGAGATCACTCTGGTGGGCACTCTTACGCACACTTTAGACAACCTTTTTTAGGTTCTAAAGAATTGGGGTAGCTGGTGGTGGATACCTGAAACTATTAAACTACAACCCAGAACCCATGAATCTCGAAGACAGTTGTATAAAAATGTAGCTTATGAGGGGTGACAGTGGGATTGGGAATGCCATAAGGACCAAACTCCACTTTGTCTAGTTTATGGATCGATGTGTAGAAAAGTAGGGGAAGCAAACAAACAGACAAAGGTACCTAGTGTTCTTTTTTACTTCAATTGCTCTTTTTCACTCTAATTATTATTCTTGTTATTTTTGTGTGTGTGCTAATGAAGGTGTCAGGGATTGATTTAGGTGATGAATGTACAACTATGTAATGGTACTGTAAACAATCGAAAGTACAATTTGTTTTGTATGACTGCGTGGTATGTGAATATATCTCAATAAAATGATGATTAAAAAAAAAAAAAAAAAGAAAAAAAAAAAAAAAAGATGAGGCCAAACTGGATTAGGGTGGGCCCTGACCCAATACCGCTGGCGTCCTTAGAAGAAGAGGGAAATTTGGACACAGAAATAGACGGAAGAGAGGAGAATACCTTGTGACGAGGGGAGCAGAGACTGACGTGCTGCAACTGCAAGCCAAGGAATGTCAAGGATGGCCAGAAAACCACCAGAAGCTAGGAAGAGTCCAGGAAGGATTCTTCTCTACAGGTTTCGGAGAAAGCAGGGCCCTGCCAACACCTTGATTTCAGGCTTCTAGACTCTGGAACTGTGAGGCAATTAACTTTCCGTTGTTTTAAGCTTCCCAGTTTGTGGTACTTGGTGAGGGCAGCCTGGGAAATGAAGGCACCACCCACCTGGGTAGTACTGACTGCAGAGGCTAGTGCCTCTCCCAAAAGGACACAAGCAGAGGGGACCCCTTGGCCATCTCTCTTCCTCTGTATCTCAGTGCTGAGTCCAGTCTTATGTCGGGTGCTTTAATGGGAGAAACCTAAATCACAGCCCAGTATCTGGCTGCAAGGCATTCTGGGCAATGCAGCTTCTAGCTTTCTGGCTCTGCAGTTCAGGAAGGCCCTGGAAGTGGAGAGGGATGGCCTGTTGAGTAAGCCAGTCCACACAGTCCACCGGAGTTTCTGAACATCTGGGATGAAAATTGCTTGTGTCAGGCATCCAGAGAGAAAGTGGAAGGAAATCAGCCTCAGCTTTCTCTCTAGGAGGTGGAGGACCAACGTCTCCTCTCCAAAGTGTGGACAGAAAGCCAACATGACCCAACACTGAACCCAGAGTAGTTAATGTTCAAATGTCAAGGGCAAGGGCGGATATTCTTTAATTGGAAAGAACTCAGGGAATATAGGAAGTCTTGGAGAAAATTAAACTAAGCGTGGTTGCACCTAGTCAGCCTTGAGGAAAAAGGTTGGTATTGGTCAGCATTAAAGACTAAGAATAACCGACTGAGGAAATGCAGTTATAGAGGTAAAATATATGATGTAAAAATAAAAAAAAAAAAAATGGAAAGTAGGAAATAGAAGATGATAGAAAAATGCAAGGAGCATAATAAGCACATGAATGGATGCCTGGGCAGCCCTGGGAAGGTCTCTGCACTGCTTGGTGACTCGGTTTCGGTTTCGGCTAAAAAGGGAAATGTGCGGAATGGTGACAATTGTCTTCTCCCTTTTGTCCTCCGTGGCCACCGCCTTGCCTGCTGAATTAGTAAGGGGGAATTTCAGGAA
This sequence comes from Choloepus didactylus, assembly GCF_015220235.1. Classification (NCBI taxonomy): domain Eukaryota; kingdom Metazoa; phylum Chordata; class Mammalia; order Pilosa; family Megalonychidae; genus Choloepus; species Choloepus didactylus. The sequence goes on from NC_051316.1 coordinate 18,026,982, forward strand.
TTCCCTGAAATTTCCACACCCTGGGAGCTGCTCAGGCTGAAGGCAGCCCCCCCCTAACCCCCACTTCCAGCCCCTGGCCTTGACATTCCAGACAGCGGGGTCCTATCTAAAGCATAGCTTCCTGCTTTTGGTGCTGGAGAAGCAGAATGAGCCGAGTCCTGGTGAGAAATCCTCTGGCAGCCGGGATGTGCACATTCTGGCTGATCACAAGGTCAAGAGGATTTGCAGTTAAGGAGTTAGAGACATTCCTTTGAAAAGCCTTGCCATCAACCACAGCACAGCAACATCACCCGAGCCTCCGCTCGGTTTTCACAGAAGGAATTCCAACCCTCCCTGGTAACGCCCCAGATCCTGCTATGGGGTTACAGGATGTCAGCTGTCAAGTCCCAGGCCCAGCGACAGCCCAGGGCAGCGCTGGTGTGGACAAGGTCTGGAGTGGGGGTGGGGTGGCTCAGGCTTTGGGGTTTGGGTTTGCAAAGGGAACTTTTCCCAACAGACACCCCTTTCTCTGCAGGCCGGGGCAATCAGGCAATTTCTTACAGCAGCCTTGGGAATGGGCTCGAGGTTGGCATTTGGTCTAGGCTGGGACATCCCCATTCACTCTGGGCTCTGGATGGTTAACAAATCAGTTTCCTGTTTAAGTCATTGCCATTTTTATAACACTGCACAATGTAAAGCATTCCTCACTGTACTTGCCCACGAGGTCTACACAGCATTCCATTACTGCATGGAGAGGAGCAGATAAAATATCATCTTACAGATGAAGAAATGGAGGCTTGGGAGGGGACATAGCTTTTCTGAGGTCACATGACTCCAGGTCTGGCACAGATGGAGAGAGATTTCTATCCTTCCACTCCTGGAGACCATTTATAGTGCTGCAATTCTCTGCACCAGCTTCAGGATTTCCACGGTTACTCCTGGAGGGTGTAGGTGGGTGCTCACCAGTCCTCAGAGAGCTGTAGAGGATCTCCTCTGTCCACTGTGGGAGGATGGAGATGAGCAGAATGCCTGGAAATACCCAAATCATAACATGTTCCTGCTTCTGTTACATAAATTTTACCAAAAAAAACATTCAGAAGTATTGAGCCTCGTTGACAACACTCATGACGACACGTTCAGTGGAGAAGTGCACTAATGTCTACAACATACTTACAGAATGAGTCAAAAACAAGATGGACTGATGGATAGATAAATGGAGGGATGGATAGATTTGAGAAAAAACAAATATTGCAAAACATTAATGACAGCATCCAGGCAGTAGGTAGGTGGGTGGTCATTATAGGTTTCTTTCAACTTACCTGTAAAACTGAAATTGTTTTATAATGGAATGCTGGGGGAAACGTTAGCACTGCAGCGCGCCTTCAAAAATATCCACTCATTTCTTTGTCTCTCAATGATCACATCATTAGGGTGGCATTCTGGAAACTGGCCGCCTACCTTTTTTTTTTTCCTAGGCATGGGATGGATATTGTTAGAAAGAATGTGTCTGTCTGGGGCACTGGGCTGCAGCTCTCAGGGTATGGAGCAGCCCCGGTCCCCAGCCCTCAGTCATCAGGACAACCACACAAGCCATACACACCCTCAGACAGCCACAGGGCAAGGTGGTGTCACCCCAGGTTGATAAGCAAGAGTTTACCCCTTATCTCACACACGGGAGGCCCAGAGAGGGTGGCCTGCCGGCTGGAGGCTAAGAACACACAGCATGCAAATGGCCATAGTAATCTAGAACCCAGGGGTCCTGAGTCCTTGGCTGGGGTTTTGCCTTCACTCTCTTGGCTCTTTTAAGAATCATAAAGGGTGGACGAGTCAGGAGGTTAGGGATTTGTGGCAATTCCTTCCACTGGGTACCAGGCTTGGGTACGGTGTATGTGCCTTTTCTCTTAAACGAGATAATGGTACTTTCAGGATGATTTGTGCTGGGACTTGTTTATTCCAGGAGTAGCGATGGACTTTGCTGACTCATGCACGGCAGGACAATATTTGCAAGTACAGAGCAGGTTCATGGACATAGTCTGTCACCCTGGAACTATTTTTCTTTATTTAAAGTTATTGATCTAAGTAGTTATTAGAACTGAGACTTGGCCAGCTCCTAGCTAGCTTCAGCCAACAACTGAACTCAATTGCACTTTTTACCATTTGTGGTAAGTAACTGTCAATGCCAGCATGCTTATCGAGTGTGTGTCATATGCTAAGGGCTTGGGCATGTCTGTGGCAGGGCCAGGGTTTGAACCCATATCTTTTGAACTCAAGCCTGTGCTGTCTAACCCCATCTGCCCTTTCTCTTTCACAGCAAGATACAGCCGTTCCTTATGAGAGATTTCTCTACTTTCCAGTAACGGAGTTGTTTTTTTTTTTTTCTTTTTTTTCTTTTTCAGAACTTCTTGGCATCATTTTGGATCAGGCTTTTATTTTAACTAAGTGGTGAGCTCTAAACACCAAGGAGATCAATGAAGGAAGCCTCTCTCTTTGTTTTTGGTGATATATGTACATGAAACAAGGGTCGATGAGAAGCCCTCCTGGCCTGGGACAATTGTCACAGACTGAGGTTGAGGACAGCCCCAGGATATACTTGTTACCCTAGGCATTGCCTCAGTTTACCCAAGGCATTTTTAATCTTGAACATTTTAATTGGGCTTTGGGCTTACTTTTTGAAAAGCAGGATGGAAAGGTTTGTTGCAATTTCTGGTTAAAATTGGCAGATTGATCACGTGTTTTTTGTTAGTCCTTCTGATATAAAATTATAGTAAATGAACAGAAAAAGGTGTAAATCCCAGAGGGGTGTGACACTATCAGAATGGACAAACTGACAAGATTTTGGAAGATGGCAAGTACGTGGCTTAGAAGAGTAAACTAAAAAGTATGTACCAGCAAGGGTGTGTATGTGATGGGAGGTGGGATAATAAAAAGCAAATTAATGGTTGTTCAGTCACTATCAGTGCAAAAACAATCCAAACTTAGAGGCATATAATAGCATGGCAGCTGAGTTCTGAGAGGGAGCGTCCAAGAGAGCTGGATGGAAGATAGAAGCTACTTGGCTTTTCATGACCTAATCTACTGCTTGAAGCAATCACAAGCCTGCCATATTCAAGGAAGGTTCCAGAGACCCCTACCTCTCAATGGCAGAAGGGTCAAAGAATTTTGAAGTCATGAAAACTTCTTGAAAACATAGTATATATCACTGTTTTTGACCTTCTTAGGCCCATGGATCATGCTAAGAATTGATAAAAGCTACAGAACATCTTATTTAAAAGGAGAATATATGTATTCATATATATGCAAAATTCTGCAGACAACCTCGGGAGGTTCATGGGTGCACTGGGGCTACATATTCTGCTTCCTCTTTCTCCCAACCAAAGTCTCTTCACGTGCAACACTGTCTCAATCTTCGAAACTACCTTATTATCCATTTCCCTTATTTTGTATCACAAAAGCAATACATGCTATTTGGAAAAATTCAAACAATGCAGAAAGATATAACCAAAGAAAGTCCCAATTCACCCACTTCCCATTTGGAGCACTCTCCCACAGGTGTTACTATTTATGGTTTTGTATGGATTCCTCCAGATATTTTTAAATATCTTCAAAATTATGTGTGTGTACGTGCATGTGTGTGGGTGGCTTCATATATGCATATATATGTATATAAACAATCATATTCATATAGTGTTTTTTAAACATATTTTGCATCATAGCACACATTCTGAAATTTGTTTTTTTACATGATAAATCGTGGATATCTTTCTATGCTAACAGGAATATGTCTGTGGAATAAATTGTTAGGAATAGGATTGCTAACTTGAAGGGTACATATGTTTAAATTTCCTATAGTTACTGCCGAGTTATTCTCCAAAAAGACTGTGCTGATTTATACTCCCACCAACAGCGTGTTAAAGTGACCATTTCCCCATGCCCTCTCCAACACTGGATTTTAGCAATATTTCTGAAATATTGTATGTGGGTCAAAAACAGTATCTCAAGGTTGATCTAAATTTAGGGTTCTTGATAACTAGTGAGGGTGAACAATTTTTTTCCAGTCTTTATGGCCAACTTATTATTCTTTTTCCCTAAGGATTGCCAGTTCCTTTCTATATTTATCAGAGAAATTAATGCTCCCCACAATGACAGGCAAACTCAAAAATCTAAGGAGCTTAACATGATCAAGGTTTATGTCTTGCTTACTCAGTCTCTTCCATCTTGAAGTCAGGCCAGTGAAATACACAGCCTCTAGCATTGCTGTGGGACGGGGAGTGGGGTGAAGGATATGCATGGGTTTTTAACTTACTCAGCTTAGAAGTGGCCTGCACTTCCTTGATTCCCAAACTCACTGGCCAGAAGTAATAGATATGTCCTCCTGCAAGAAAGGCGGGGAAATATAATAGGGGTAGAACACTCTTCTACCACCATATTCTTTGCCAATGTTTTTAGTGGGTTGTTTGGGTTTTTTCTTATTGATTCATTAGGGCTTTTCACATATTACGTACACAAACCCTTCGTCTTACTGTGTAATTTTTGAATATTTTCTCCCACATCAGTTTTGTTTTAAAACTTGGTTTGTATTCTCTTTCACCCTACAAATGTGTTCCGTTTTTATGTACTCCAGAGGATCAGTCTTTTCCTTGTGACTTCTGGGTTTCAGGTTTTGCTGACGGAGGTCCTTCCCCGGGCCAAGGCTTTAAATATCTCTGCCCACATTTTTCTATTAAATTTATAGTTTTGAAAGCATTATTTATATATTTAATCAGTCTGGAGTTTATTTTTATGCATGTTGAGAGGGACACAGGGGTTTAGCCATGGATCTTGCCACTTGGCTAAACCTATTCCTTGTTGGGTCACCAGAGCCTTCTCTGTAACCAAATCTAAGGAGCACTGTTAGTGCTTTCCTTACTTTCCCCACCATGGCATGTGGCTGTGATCCTCACTCCTCCTCATAACTCCCTCCTGGACTTCCGTGACATGACTCGATCCCTCCTTCTATAACTGAGCCTTCCCAAAAGCCCTTCCTGGCTCCTTTTCTGCCCACTCCTTAAAGGCTGGTGAATGTCTATGTCCCTCATCCCCCCTGGCTTCACCCAAATCCCCCCTCTGCAGCCTGGCTTCAAGTCCCACTACCCCTAGATTTCCCAGACTTCCATCTCCATTCTCCTTTTTCCTGCCCACTGCCCCACGTCCTCAGCTCCACTGACCGGCTCCACTGGGATGACCCCAAGGCATGTCCCAGTATTATTTTCCCTTGCTAGACATTGGTCTCCTTCTGCATTCCTGATTCCTAGACCCAGGGTCATTGCCTGCATCTCTGCAGCCCATAGACAGGCCCTGTGTTCCAGTTTGCTAATGCTGCCATCAAGCAAAATACCAGAAATGGATTGGCTTTTATAAAGGGGGTTTATTTGGTTACAAATTTACAGTCTGAAGGCCATGAAATGTCCAAATGAAGGCATCAACACAAGTATACCTTCACTGAAGGAAGGCCAATGGTGTCTGGAAAACCTCTGTAAGCTCGGAAGACACATGGCTGGTGTCTGCTGATCCCAGTCTGTGTTCCAGCTCCTCTTTTAGTTCCTGTGCATTCTTCAAAAAGGTTGCTCTTGGGGCATTTTGTCCTTTATTAGCTTCTCCGGAGCAAACTCTGGGCTAGCATCAGAAAAGCATCAGCAAAAGCCTGCTTTCAATGGCCGTCTCCAAAACGTCTCTCTCAGGTGCTCAGAAGTCCTTGCATTTGTGAGCTCTTTCGCAGAACTCCAGTGATTAAATCAAGACTCACCCTGAATGGGTGGGGTCCATTTCTCCATGGAAATAATTCAATCAAATGTTTCGCCCACAGTTAACTGAGTCACATCTCCATGGAGACAATCAAAGGGCTCCAACCTAATTAACACTAATACGCCTGCCCCCACAAGACTGCATTAAAGAACATGGCATTTTGGGGGACATAATACATCCAAACCATAACATCCTGTCAATCCTGACCACACTGCAGACCCAGACCAGCTTAAACCTCGCTGTAACCTGTCAACTCCCACTCCTACCACTACCTCGGGGAGTTTTACCCCAGGCCATGGAGCTGCTCACTGTCCCTTTGGTCTGGTGACTCATACCTCTGTGCCTTGGCAGGTGACATTCCTTCTGCCTGGAATTCCCTTCCTCTATTTTGCCATCTGGATAAAGCCCGTTTTTCCTCCAGAGCCCAGTTCACCTCACCTCTCTGCAGTCATCATCTGAGCTGCCTGAATGGGCAGAGAGGAAGGAATTGCCTGCTACAGCAATTCATTTACTAGACCTGAAGCTCTTGGAGCCTGGAGACAAAACCTCCCTTCCTTGCATTCCAGGTGTGGTGTCTTATGCACAGCAGGGCTTGGATGGAAACCAACCCGTGGAGTCAACGGAAGGTCTTGGAGGACTAAGCAGGACAGGCATTTAACTTGCAATAGGACAGGTCGGAATTTGAAACAACAGAGTACAGAGTTGCCTAAGATCACGCAGTCAACCCAAGAGGATTTGTACCCAGACGTCCCCGTGGCTGTCTACTGGCTTGTCTACCCACTGGCAGTTGTGGGCCAAGCCGCTGGCAACAGGAGGTGAGACTGCCCCAGCAGGGTCATTAGCAGTGTAGCTGTAGGGCTGCTGGGAGGAAGCCTGGCATTTAGACCTGTGGCCGAGAGCCATGCTGGCCTGCTCAGAGCTTTCGTCAAAAAGACACATCTTGTTTGATTCATATCCCAAAGATGCACACCACCCTGAAAAAATGCTGACTCCCCAGACTGTTCTTGTCATGCACAGTGAGCAGTTCAGCACTGCTCACAAAAGCCAGGATATCTGAAGACTCTGCTCTCTGGGTGTGATCTGATGTACCACCCCTGCTCAGACACAGACACACTAACTCGGCTGTTCTCTCCCTAAACCTCCGGAATGAGAATAATGCAGTGTCCCCTTCTCCTTGCACATAAGGTTTTGATTTCCCCAGTCCTCCACCAGCATGGCCTGGACAAGTTAACCCAAAGGGCTGGCTGCTCGGCCAAAGCACATGCTCTGACCTGGTTAGAAGCACAGGTCTGCTTGCAGGCAGGGTCACCTTGGTCCTTTGTCCTCTCGGGGCAGAATAGCTGAGGAGAACCAGCTGCTTTTCAGTCTCAGAGGCTGACCACCAACTGCTGAAGGCATGGCTGCCAGATGATGAGACTGTGTTTTCTGGAACATCTCTGCCATCAGTCTATCTGTCTGGATGTCTCTCTCCTCTCACTGACTCTATAAATTTAAGCTGCTGCCACTTTCTCCCTCCTCCTTGGCAGATATTACTAAACAATCATATGCTGTGTCTGAATCCTCAGAATCCTTCTCAACACTTGACATAAGCCAGAATCTGAGAACACTCTTGACCAACCTTGTGAAATGAGACGTACTGTTACTGTAAGACTACTTATGGCTCAAGGGAAAACAATGTCTGATGTTCAGCATGGCAAATCACCGACGGTCAGCACCGGAGGCAAAGATGGGACTTCTAGTTCAACTCTCTTGTGTCACAGATAAGGAAACAGAAACCAGGAGAAGGGGAATGATGGATAATTGACTTCGTCCAGTGCAGAGTTTCTCCAAGCATGGCCTGCAGGTCCTGTGGGAGTTAAACCGAAGCACCTGCCCCATTTGGGAACACTTCTGTAGTTCCCTCTTAGAGATGGCATTTTAATTCCCAAGAGATTGGTATAAAAAGGCCTGATGAGCACTGCTGTAAGGCAGTTTGTTCAACTGGGTGCAGACCAGTGTTTCTTGTTGGAGGACAGAGCACACACTCGCAGCACAACTGAGTGCCCACACAGGTGTTTAACACACATTTCTACACGGCGACCCTGGGCTGCCCTGAGGAGTGGGTCATGCTAGGCATACATCATGGTGTGCCTGTTTCACAGATGGAAACACTGAGGCTTGGAGAGGTCATGAAGCCTGTTCAGGTTTCCACTGTTGGTATAATCAGAGCAGGGCTAGAGCCCGGGTCTTCTCTTTCTTTATATCAGAGTGCCTCTAAGGAAAGGTTTACTTAGAATCCGCTTGGTGTTGATGAGCACCTTTCCACTTGTTAGAGTTCCATGTTCCTGAAGCCAAGGCTGAGGTCAGGCACCAGTGCCAGTCATTCACATAGGGTACAGACAATGAAAGACAGGGTGTCTCATTTAGGAGGGAAGGTTCTCCATCATGGGCAAACGAGAAGCAGTGGTAAGGCCTCCATATGTGTTTGCTGAAGTTCAACTGAAATTAGGTGAATTCATGTCTTTGCTAATAATGCCTCATTGCTTAGGAAAAGAAGAAGTGGAGTCTCGCAGGTATGAGGGTATGTGTGAGTGTAAACATGCATATTGGATATGGTAATACTATCAGACAGCTTTGCTTTTACAAGATTACTGGTTCTGGGTTGCAGATTCACAAGGCAGTCTGCTGTGAAGAGTGCTGAGCTTACACATCTGCAGACTGCTCTCTTCAACTTGATTATTCTTGGTGCCAAGGACTGAGTTAACAAAAGTGATGGAAAATGGAAATTATTGCTGCAGACATACTACCCCAAACCTTCATGGTTTAGCACACTAAACATCTGTATTGAATCTGCTGATCCTATGGGTCAAGAATTTGGGCAGGGCATGGCTGGGTGATTCTTCTGCCCCTCATGAAGGCATGGCTGCCAGATGATGAGACTGTTTTCTGGAACATCTCTGCCTGTCAGTGTATTTGTCTGGATGGACTGAGGTCACTTGTTGGTGGATGGACTGGGATGGAGGGTCCAAGAGAGTTGCATGATCATGTCCATTGCCTTGATGGGGATAGCTAAAAGGCCGAGTCTGGCCTCTTGACCTGTGTGCCCATACTTGGTCACTCCAGTGGGGCCGTCTCAGCACTGCTGGACTTTCTACATGGCAGCTGGCTTCTCCCAGGGCAGTGAGCTAAAAAGGGAGGTGGAAGGCTTCTTATGACCCAGCCTCCGAGGTACTGGAATATCACTTCCACTGCATTCCATTGACTGAGCAAGTCATGGAAGCCAGCCCAGACTCAAGAAGAATGGACCCAGACCTCACTTCTTAACTGGGGGAGAGTAGCAAAGAATGTGTATTCATCTTTCATTTACTGCAATGTATGTGCAGTAGCACTGAATGGCAGGAAGAGTGAAATGTGTGCACTGAGAAACAGGGTCTCAGCAATTAGAGATGTGGAGGATTATGGTAAGTAATTGTGCTGATGATTCTTCACAGCCCCTCCAAATCCACTCCCTGCCCTTCTCTGTTGGGCTCTGTACCCTAGGAAGCTGCTCCACTGAACCAGATCACCTGGTTCCCTTGCTCTCTGGCCCTGAGAGTCACTGGGAGGTAGGAGACATCATATATTTATCCTCCAGTAGATTTATTCCTCTGTGGTTGCAGGTCCTTTTGGATGGATGCTTAGTTTGTCAGGGCTGCTGTAACAAAGTGCAATGGACTAACTGGCTTCAATAACAGAAATTTATTGTCTCACAGTTCTGGATGCTAGAAGTTAGAAATTAAGTTGCTGGCAGGGCCATGCTTCCTCTTAAAGGGGAGAACCCATTCTGTGCCTCTTCCCTGGCTTCTGGTGGGTGGCTGGAAATCCATGGCACTCCTTGGTTTGTGGCACACAACTCAATCTGCTTCCATCACTTTGATGTCTCTAGCTCACTCTCTGTTTGTGTGTCCAAGTTTCTTCTGCTTACAGGGACACCAGTCATATCGGATTGTGTCTAGTTTGGCATCATCTTAACTAAAAATAATAACTGGTGGTTAATAAATGTACAAATTAAGTTCACATTCACTGGACCCAGGAAGGATGTGAACTGTCTTTCTGCGAGACACAATTCAGTCTTTAACAGGTGACCCCTTCCTGCAGCTCCAGCTCATTAGGGTTTTAATCCCCCTCCATCAACTGCCCATTCGAGATGTTCCTATTGGTGTAGGGGTCGGCCTGCTGGCACCTCCCTGCACGGTCCCTCAACCAGCTCACATCTTGGCCATATCCCTTGACTGATCTCTCTTCCATTAATCCTTTGGTATGTGCCATCTGCTTCCCAACAGGTCCCTGAATGACACAGAAAATTTAAAAACAATTAAATGCATGGTATTATTGCAATAGAATAACATGATAAAAATTTTATGGTCTGTTAGTAACAAAACAACTGTTAAAAAAAAAATGACGACTTGTAAAGTATAACTTTTAATGGAGTGCCTAAGAAATTATCAGTGATATTTTGGAAACTGAAAGTTGTATCAAAGCACTTACTTGGCCTTACAGAGAAACACCAGCCCATGAATCACCCGTGATTTTCAACATAGCATAATACAGCCGTGGTATTTCCTAAGTTGTAGAAGACAGTTTGCTTGGGACTGTCTTGAGTACTTACTCTTCATCTGTCCATTCATGTCCAGATGCTTTCCATCTCCCTTCTGAGCTGTAGCATTTGGTAAGGCCAGCAGGTATGACTGTTGCTTCAGATGCTCAGTGTGCATCCTAGTCGCCTACCACTTGACGCTTCCTCTCCTCCTTTGCAGAAAGATGCTGAAGTTGGGAGTCCCTGGAGGAGGTTTTGGTGTACTGGTGGTGGCTAATAAGTGGTGGTTAATAAATGTTGGCTCACTTCCCTGGTTCTCGTTGCTGTACACAAGATGGGGGGCAGGGCAATGAAGAGATGCAGGTTTGTGAGTCCTTCAATTCAATTTTAGGGGGCCCCTTAGAGAAAAATGCAAAATTATGAATCCAAAATTAGGTGTTAGTAGGAGAGAGCACTGCAGGGGGGTGGAGTGGGGTGTGGGCTCACAGTGGATCCCCACACACCGGTCCCCAGTGCCTCTTGTACCAGTGGGTCTGTTTCTAGAGGGTGGCCACCAATACATTGGATTTGATCCTCACAACAACCGTAGAGCAAGAGTGTGAATATCATCACCTCTAGCTTACGGATGAGGAAACTGAGATGCAACCTATTACAGGTCTTGCCCAAAGCCGCGTGGCTGGCCAGGAAGTTGGAGAGGCTGCTCCAGAGGGCAAATAAATCCTCGCCCAAGCTGCGTCTATTACCTTCCTCACCAGCAGCAGGCAGGTAGGGACAGGTAGGGCACCACTTTGTCTCCTGAGGTGCAGGTGGAGCCCAAGATGGCTGATGGGCCCCAAGACGACTGGTGAAAGAAGGCACAGGGCGTTTGCCGGAAATGGATGGAAAGCCGGAGGGTCAAAATTAAGCATCCTCCAGATGCCCTCCGGACGTCGTAATTGGATTTGCGCCTGCGCGTCTGGGTCCAGCCCTAGTTGAATGGCGCATCGGCAGACGCCCCTGCAGACACGTGCAGAAATCCATCGCCTGCCCGGCACAGTTGCCGGGCCACCCAGGGTGAGTGACTGAATTCGACTGTGTTCCGGGTCTCTTGTGGAGCTATTTTATGGTGACATCTGGGAAATGGAATCTATTTGATCTCTGGGAATCCAGGGTGGGAGGCGAACAGTGCAACCAGTGGGTCTAACTAAGAAAAGCGTCATGTTCAAGAGAGAGAAGCTAAAGAGCAGGGAAACCTCTGCAGTGAAAACAGATGCAGAGGCACTTCCTTCTGGAAGAAATGGATGTTTCATTCTTGGAAATGAATGAATTGAAGGTATTGAGTGGCCCTGCATTGAATTCTGCCTAAAGCAGACAAAAGCCTGGTGTTCATGTCACCGTTCTACCTGGCAAGTCAGTGTCCCCTGAGGATTGCTCTCCGCTGAGCCTCTGATACCCAGAAGCCACAAGTGGGAACCACAGGTCTTGCTGTGACAGCCTAAGAGCCTTCTCCCTTCGGGCTCTAGGGTTTGAAGGTCTTTTATTCATTATCTTTAGCTCTTCTCTCCTTCTCTGAAGATCTGATGCAAATAGAGCCCCGTTGCTCACTCCCCTCCCTTGACACTGAGCCCCCAAACAGCTCTCACTTGAACTCAGCGCAGTGCTATGAAAACATGGTCCATAAAGTTTTTGCCTCATATTACGGTGTTATGCTAATACTGGCAAAAACATCAAAGACAGTGTGAGGTCAGCCCAGAGGTCAGCAAGCTGGGGAGCAAGCAGGTATGCCCAAACAGGGCTCCCCAAACTCAGACCTGTATGTGGGGGACTCCCTGCCCCCTATATGCACGTGGGCATCTCCTGGGAACAGGAGCCCCCGACATCCCCTCTCTCTACATTAAAGGATTGGGGTCCCCTGGCAGCTCTTGAGTCTCCTCACCCTACCACCCTGGTTGATTTCTGAGTCTCATGGACTACTGTGGGCTTGCCATGCTCCCCTCTTTCAAACCTTATGGGCTTCTCAGAAGGGAGCACTGTGAAAGGGTGCTCACTGCCTTCTCCTTTTCCCTGCTCTTCCTGACCCTCCAGGCTATGACAGGCAGGGCCTGGGGATATGAAAAGAGGTGGCAGTTTGTTCAAAACTTAGGTGCTCTCCAGAGGGGAGAATCAGTGAGCTCAGATCTTAGGAGGTTAAGAAAACAATCTCAAGGATGGGAACTTGAAGGTGGCATTAATGGAATCTAATTTATATTCAACTTCTGTAAAGACATGTGTGAGTCCCTTTCCTCTTTTACACATTTGATGGACTTTAGGAACATTCCCCTGGTTGCTCTTGAACAGTATCGTCCTAAAAATGACCGAACGTCAACTAGGTTACACTATGTGTCTGCAAAACATTGTCTTCTTTACAAAGACAGTTTCTTTTCTGATCAGAGATTGAGCCCTGGTCCCAAACCTTCTGTTCTCACCTTGCATAGGAAAGTGAAGACGATTGAGTTTAAGTATCAGAAATTGATCCCACGCACAATGTTGCAAAGCAGGAAACATTCTCTCTATTTTTTAAAAAAAGCTTTCTGTGGCATTTAGAGAAGGTATCTGGGCTCAAAGCATGTAGTTAATTTGGGTTTGTGCTAAGAACTTTGGGCTGCAGAGGAAAGACCTGGTGTGGCATTTTGTCATCTGCAACCAATTGCCACTAAATGCTCTTGTCCCTAGTACCCAAGGGAGTTTTGCACATGGCTTTCCACAGATAGAGAAACAGAACCAGTGAGCTAGAAAACACGCTCAAGGCTGGACGTGTAAGGGGATAGAAGAGGCTGCAACTTGCCACCTCCTGGGAGACACCACTGGAGTTTGGAGTGAGGTGTTTGTTCTTGAGTGGCTTTCTTCCCACCATAAATGACCCATGAACCAGGAGAAAGTAGTTGCGTCCCCTGTCTTCTGCATCTCTCCCCTCAGCCTTGGCTTTGCCAGCCAGCTGGAGCTCCTTTCTCTCTCTCCTTGGTAGAACACCATGTGTGCCAGTTTGAATGTACTGTGTCCCCCAAAATGCCGTTATGTTATCTTTGATGCAATCGTTTGTGGGCAGACATATTAGTGTTGATTAGATTGTAGTTCTTTGATTGAATGTTTCCATGAAGATGCAACCCACCCAACTGTGGGTGATAACTCTGATTGGATAATTTCCATGGAGGTGTGGCCCCGCCCATTCAGGGCCTTGATTAGTTTACTGGAGCACTATTTAAGCTCAGACAGAAGGAGCGAGCTTGCTACAGCCAAGAGGGACTCTTTGAAGAACACACAGGAGCTGAGAGGAGCTGCAGCTTACAGAGACATTTTGGAGATGGCCTTTGAAAGAAGACTTTTGCTCCGGAGAAGCTAAGAGAGGACAGATGCCCCAAGAGCAACTAAGAGTGACATTTTTGAGGAGCTGCAGCCTAGAGAGGAACATCCTGGGAGAAAGCCATTTTAAAGCCAGAGCTCTGGAGCAGATGCCAGCCACGTGCCTTCATAGTTAACAGAGTTTTTCTGGATGCCAGTAACCATCCTTCAGTGAAGGTACCCCCTTACCTTGGACACTTTATGGCCTTAAGACTGTAACTTTATAACCAAATAAACTCCCTTTATAAAAGCCAATCCATTTCTGGTATTTTGCTCAGCAGCATTAGCAAACTGGAACACCATGTAACCACCAAAGAGATCTGAAAGGTCCCCTCCCCTGCTGTGATCACTATTTATCATTGGATTGTGTTAAGCCTGAGGTTTGCTTTCCAGTGAAGGGCTCTCAAAATCATATTTGCACATCGGAAAGGCCTGCTAATTTGGAAATGCCTCTGAGCTGAACAAAGCTGCTTGCTTGCAGGGGAAGGACAGAACTTCTCCTTGGCTGGAGGACAACTCTTGAGCGAAGCAAGGCCTGGGCTCCTGCCAAGTGTGGACGCCTGGGGGTGAGGGAGACTTTGGGAGGGCACTCCCATCCCCCCCCCCCCCAGAAGGAAGGAGGTCTTGGAGGAGAGATGCACCCATCAGCCCAGCTCCAGCCCTGGGCTCCAAGTGCTTTCTTTCCAGGGCGAAGCGCTCACCAACAGAGCCGCTGGGAAAAACAGCCTCAGCCAGAGAAAGAAAACAGCCTCTCCTCCCGCTCCTCCTGCCCCTCCCTGCCCTCCTGCAGGCAGCCTCCTCCTTGGCTAATTGAAAACAAAACTGGGATGCAGTTGTGAAATTCACTCCCAGGATCATCAGTAGGCAGCTGACCGCCTCCGCCTCCCCTTCCCCAGGCTTCCCGGCTGGTGGTGTTTATGCACAAATGATTCACATGTTGTTTTCGGCCACGGAAGGGGTCTGGGGCAGTGGAGGGTGACCCCCTGAGAGGAGGCCAGGGGCATGATGCAAATTGCACAACACCACAAGCTCATTTGTCCCTTTTGCTGGAGGTCCCGAGGAAAACAGCATCTGCTGACTGCTGGGCAAGGAAGGTCACCTGTGCACCGCCCCTGGGCGCCTGAGCGCTCACGTGGAAGCCGGCTTGGAGATGTTATCTGGACGCTGCGCAACAGCACCTGGCTGCTTTGGCCTCAGTTTCCCCATCTGCCAGGGCTGCAGGGGAGGACCTTAGCAGGCGGCGATTAGCTGCCTCTGGAGGCACCCTGCTGGGCAGAGCGTGGTGTGGACACCGTCTCATGCAGTTTGGGACACAGATCCTGGGCGTGGGGGATAGTCACCCATTTTGCAGATGAGAGAACCATCTGCCCTCTTCTTGGGCGCTTGCCCTGTGTGACCTGTGGCCATGCAGGGAGGGCAGAGGGCACTGCACAGGTGGGGCTGCACCTTGTCTGCTTCTCAGAGGACAGTTGGGAAATGTGTCACCCGGGCTGTGTGGGGCATTACGTGAGGGGTTGTTGTGATGGGGTCAGGCCCAGCTCGCTCTGGGGCAAGGTGGAAGGATGGGGCCACTCTCCTCTGCCTCCCTCCTGCCTGGCAAGAGCTGCTGACCCAGTTTGTCCAAAGGGATGCATCTGGAAGGCAGGGTGTCCTGCTTCTCACTCCAACTCAGCCCCAAGTGGCAACTTCAGGGAATGGACAGACAGCACCTCCAGTTCTGTGGTCAGTCCTTGGGATACCCCTGCTGGAGGTCACCACTTGGCCTTAAGGTTCTACATTTGTTAAAATCCACATGTCTCTCTTGAGGTGTCACCCATGAAGCGATGTCAGGTGTTTGCACCCCAGGGTGTTGGAAGTGGGTGGGTGGGGGAAGGTCAGGGAACTGGAACAAGATCCAGATGGAGTTCTTGAGGCAAAGGGAGACTTTGAGAGGGTCTGAGATGAACTAGGGTGTCAAGAGAAAGGACCCAGGAACTGACCTCTCCCCTCCTCAACAAGTGTACTCAGAAAATGGACCCCCAAATCTGCAGAACTCTGCTTTTAGGCTGACATCCCCCCTTGCCTGGTCGTGACCCAAGCATTGCAGCTTATTCTTCTGGGGCTTCCAGGGGCCACCTGGATACCTCTGGGAAGTCCCAGGCGGGGCCTCTTCATCACTGCCCCCTCTCCCTCTCCAGAAGTTTCTGACCAACTGACTCACAAGGCATGGGGTGGAGGTGGGGATGGGACTGTACCCCAGCCCTGGGGCAGGTGGCAGAGTGGAGATATCAATTTTCTAGAGAGGAACATTTTCCCTGACATTCACAGGCTTCTGGACCAAGGACCAACTTGGCACTGCAAAGGCTTGAGCTTAAAGCCTGACTGCACTGCTAGCTGTGTGACCTTGGGCAAGTCATTTAACTTCTCTGAGCCTTACTTTTTTACTGGGATGATAATATTGCCTCCCTTGTAGGGCTTCATAAAGATAAGTAAGATAATGTTTGCAAAAGCACCACGGAGAGCAGTAAATTTTAAGCACTGTTGGTTCCCTTCTTCCTTATTAAAGAAAGACTTGGAGAAAGTGGGTTTTAGGAAAAGCGCTTTGATGCAGATGAGCAGAATTTGCTGGAAGAGGTGGCATCAGGGGAGGGGTGGTGGGAGCTACTGCACTCTCCTGATATGGGCCTGAGAACAGGGGCAGCCTTCATGGAATAAAAGAGGAGCAAAATGTCCTCTATACACACAGGTGACCACCCATTGTGCTTTGCAAGGGCTTCACTCTGCTGGGGACACTGTCAAGAGCTGGGTCTCAGGTGGATAGGAATGCCTGTCAGATTTCTCATATTGAAATATGGTAATCAGAAGCTGTCAGAGTTGAGCCAGGTTTTCAGGTGTGAGTGGCTTATTGGGAGCTGGTGCCATCAACAGGAATTGCAGTTCCAGAAGCAAGGGGATCACCCCTCTGTCCATATCCAATAGAAGGAGGAGCCAAGATTTTTGACAAGGAAACCATGACAAATCTGCCATCTCTGAAACTTAAGTGAAAAATGGCTAGAGGCGAGATTCAACTGGAGGATTGGGATGTTTACAGAGTTCTCAGGCTTTATGGTTTCAACTGCCCATGGAGTAGGTGCCCTACTGTTCTGATTTGCTAGTGCTGCCAGAACACAAAACACCAGAAATGGATTGGCTTTTATAAAGGCGGCTTATTTGGTTACACAGTTACAGTCTTAAGACCATAAAGTGTCCAAGGTAACACATCAACAAACGGGTACCTTCACTGGAGGATGGCTAATGGTGTCTGGAAAACCTCTGTTAGCTGGGAAGGCACGTGGCTGGCATCTGCTCCAAGTTCTGGTTTCAACATGGTTTTCTCCCAGGATGTTCCTTTCTAGGCCACAGCTCCTCTTCAAAATGTCACTCTTAGTTGCTCTTGGAGTGTTTGTCCTCTCTTAGCTTCTCTGGAGCAAGAGTCTGCTCTCAACGGCTGTCTTCAAACTGTCTCTCAACTGCAGCTACTCTCTCAGCTTCTGTGCATTCTTCAAAGTGTACCTCTTGGCTGTAGCAAGCTTGCTCCTTCCATCTGAGCTTATATAGTGCTCCAGTAAACTAATCAAGGCCCATGATGAATGGGTGGGGCCGCACCTCCATGGAAAGTATCCAATGAAACATCTCGTCCACAGTTGAATGATCACATCTCCATGGAAACATCCAATCAAAAGTCTCCAACCCAATCAACATCAATACGTTTCCTGCCCACACAAGACTGCATCAAAGATAATGGCATTTTGGGGGACATAATACATCCAAACCAGCACACCTGTGATTCCTGGGGCAGTGGTTTCCCAGTTTGTAGATATTTGGTTGTGGACCCGTCACACAAGAATCACTCGGTACCTTTGAAAAACACAGATTCCGGGGATCCGCTGGCAGGGATTATAGTTGGACTGGGGCCTGGCAGTCTGCATTTGAAATGCCCCCATCCTAGATTTGGAACCATTGATGTAGACAATGAAGGCAAAGAATGAGGCAAAGCAGTCTTCTCTCCAAAATCTAATTATTGGAGGCCTTGCTGGGGGTTCCCTATCTAATGGCTCCAGACACCTCTTCAGGGTGGGGGTCTTAATACCCCATGTCACCCCCTGCCTTCCTGAAAAGCAGATGGAAAGAGAAACCTTCTGGTTCTTTCTCTCGAAGCCTCTCCTGTTGCTGTAAAAACTAAGCTACCTTGCATCTAGGCAGGTGTTGACTTTCTCTCTCAGGTCACACTCCAAGACACATGAAGGGTACAATACCCACACATATATTTGTCAAGTTCAGATCACACAGCGGACCTGGTTAATGCACGCGGCCGGACAGGATACAGCTTGGAACAAGGAGTTCTTGTTCCCTGCACACGCTAGACTAGCACCTGGAGAACCTGTTTGGGCACTCTCGGCCCAGGGGACAGGTGAGCCAAGTTCACTGTGACGCTGGTCTAGGAACGCCCCTCAGTTGTTGCACTGCTCTCCCTGTGACAGGTGACCCAGAGACCTGGGAAGACACTTCCCTTCTCCAGGTGCATTCAGGTGAACACCCTGCAGCGGTTCCTGTGCTGGGAGCTCATGGGTACCTTCCAGCCTGCGATGGCTCTTGGGAGTCACTGAGCTGTCCCCAGCCAGGTCACGTGGCACCTCCCTCCTCCTGGCCTATCCCCTCCCGCATGGGGTATGTGTTTGTCTGCTATTCTTAGTCTTGTTTAAAGGCAGAGTACACTAGATCCCGAAGATGCATGGGGAGATTAATTTCCTTGCTCAAGTTCAGGATTGCTGTCAGCAGAAACTGGATTCAAGCATAAGAGCTAGCAAGCCCTGGTCAAGCCTTTCAGTCATTATGCCAGAAAGCATCATCCAAGTAATTTCTATAATCTGTTCTTTGTCCTTGTTTTGATTTAAATGGGCATCTAGAGTGTTGAGGATTGAATCATGCCCCCCACAAAAGGCTAGGTACAGATCCTAACCCCTGGTCCGTGGGTGTGAACCCATTTGTAAATAGGACCTTCAAAGATGTCATTAGTTAAGGTGTGCCCAATATGGATGAAGTCCTTACAGGCAAAGGAAATTGGACACAGAAGGAGAAGCCACGGATTGCAGCCAGAAGCTGGAAGTCAACAGAACTCAGAAGAGAAAGGAGAAGACGCTACCATGTGCTTTGCCGTGTGACAGAAAAGTCAAAGATCAAGAATGGCTGGCGTCAGCCCCAGAATGCCACAGTTTTTGTGGAGAGAACATCTTCTTCCTAGTGCTTCAGTTTTGGACTTCTCCTAGCCTCAAAATGGTGAGCCAATAAATTCCCGTTATTTAAGCCAACCCGTTGTATGGTGTTTGTTTTTAGCAGCTGGGAAACTAAAACAGGTTTTGTTATCGGAAAGTGGAGTGTTGCTATTGCAAGTACCTAAAAATGTGGCAACAGCTTTGGGTGATGGGTAGAGAGTGAAAGAATTGGGAGAGCTCAAAAATAAGTGAGAAGCCATTGATTGTATGCTCTGGATGGATTGTATGGTGTGTGAGTACATCTCAATAAAATTGCATTACAAATAAGTAAGAGCTGTAGAGAAAGTTCATTTTGTCTTAGAGAATCCATAATTCATCATGAACAGATGCTGGTAGAAATATAAATATTAAAGGTGCTTCCGGTGAGGGCTCAGAAGGAATTGATGAATGTGTTATTGGAACTTGGAAGAAAGGTTATTCTTGTTGTAACGCAGCAGGGAACTTGATAATATTGTGTTCTAATGTTGGATGGAAGGCAGATCTTGAAAGCAATGACTTTGGGTATTTAGCTGAGGAGATTTCCAAGTGAGGTGTGGAAGATACAGCCTGGTTTCTCCTTGCAGCTTACAGTGAAATGAGAATGGGAAGAGATAAATTGAGAATTAAACCCATAAGCACAAAGGAACCAGCAACTGGTGATTTTGAAAATTCTCAGCCTGTCCAGATAGTGTGCTTTGAGACTAGGGCCAGAAGTGGCTCTATCAGGGACCTCGTTGAGCTTTCGGGAAGTCCCAGAGGTCAGGGCTCCTTGTGAGGATTTAATTGAACAACGCTTTGCTAAAGAGAGTGTGGCTGAATGTGGATGCCATCAGCCATTTCAGTGGAAGTCAGGATTAGAGGTGCAGTTATCCAGCGAGGATCTGTGGAAAGTTCTATTGTCTGATGGTTTGGATCTCCCTGGAACTGCAAGCACAGCCAACAAAGTTTTTGTAAAATTTGCATGAACAGAAGCAGTGCCTAAAAGGGATAGGGAAGAGATGAAGTGGAGGGAGGATAGCTTCAAGCACAGAGCCACAGATGCTGAGGTCTGGAATAAGGAGATCTTGGCCAAGACATCAGACCCACTGATGTGTGTGGAAATGGTAGGTTCACCCTTGCATTTAGAGGGGGCAGGCCATCTGCCCCAGTGCTTGGAGGGGGTGAGCCTTGCAGCCCATTGATCTGGGAGAGTGCTGCCACCCTAGTGCTCAGAGTTGGTGGGGGTCCATGCCCCTGGGGTTTGCAGAAAGCCTGGCTAACATCTGGAAGTTCATAGAGGATGGGGTCTATACCCCAGTGTTTGGAGAGAGCATGGCCATAGCACAAGCACTTGGAAAGAGTGGGACTGTCGTTCTATCAGAACTTGAGGACAAAAGATCAAGCCACAAGTGACTGTCAGATCTTGAGATCTAATGGAATTTGCCTTGCTGGATTACAGAATTGTTTGGGACCCATGACCCTTGTTTTTCCTCCAATTTCTCCTTTCTAGAATGGGAATGTTTATCCTATGCCTGTCCAACCATTGTATTTTGGAAGCAGGTAACTTGTTTTCTAAGTTTCATAGGTCCATCAGGCAGAGGAATTTTGCCCCAGGGTGGACGACACCCATAACAGATTTTGATGAGACTTGTACTTAGCATAGTTACTGAAATGACTTAAGGTTTTTAGGAATTTGTGATGGAATGAATGTACTTTGCATGTAGGAACATGTCTTTTAGGGGTACAGAGGATGGGCTGTTGAGATCGAATCATGTCCCCTACAAAAGACAGGTTGAAGTCTCCACCCCTTGTCCTGTGGGAGTGAACCCATTTGTAAATAGGGCCTTTGAAGATATCATTAGTTAAGGTGTGCCCAAAGTGAATACGGTTGGGCTCTTAATCCAAAATGGATGAAGTTCTTATAAGAAAAGGAAATTGAACACAGAAAAAAAAGCCATGGGGAGCAACGAGAAGCTGAAAGTCAACAGAGCCCAGAAGAGAAAGAAGATGCCGCCATGTGCATTGCCTTGTGTCAGAAAAGCCAAGGACCAAGGATGGCTGGCAACCATCCCCAAGATGCCACGATATTTGGGGAGAAAGCATCACTTGATGTCACCTTGACTTTGGACTTTTCTTTGACTCAAAACAGTCAGCCAATAAATCTCCATTGTTTTATCCTAACCATTTTATGGTATTTATTTTAGCAGCTGGGAGACTAAAACATACAGTCTCCAATAAAGCCGAATATTCTTGTTGGGAATATTAAGTTCCTGAGCAGGTCAAAGTTTGGTACTATCTCTGGTTCAGCAGGTTATTTTATGTTTGGTATGAAACCCTTGTTTATCCTCCAGAATATGGTGTCTCTCTCTTGGGAAGGAATTGATTTGAATAAGGTTAAAAATGCCATAAAATTTGATATATGAATCCTGGCACAAAGTGATACTGACTTTTTTGACTTAAAAAACGTTGAACCTCTGTGCATACACCTCAGGTTTGGAAAGCACTATTTATTTGTATATGAGCCTTGGATCTTTGCACTTGACCCTTCTTCCACATGATAAATCAGAAGGCTAACTTCTTTGCATCCCGAGGAAGGCAGATGGGAGAAGATCTGTGAAGGAAAAGGCCAGCCTCCCGTGTGCTTTTCCATTTGGTGGGCATGGGTGGTGTGCCGGTTTGAATGTATTGTGTCCCCCAAATGCCATTATCTTTGTGGTCTTGTGTGGGGCAGACCCTTGGGTGCTGGTTAGATTTGCTTGGAATGTGCCCCACCCAGCTGTGGGAGATAATTCTGATGAGATGTTCCCATGGAGGCATGGCCCCGCCCATTCGGGGTGGGCCTTGATTGGTGGAGCCATATAAATGAGCTGACTCGGGGGGAGGAAAAGGAGTGCAGCTATGAGTGACATTTTGAAGAGGAGCAAGCTTGCTAGAGAGGAACATCCCAGGAGAAAGCCATTTTGAAACCAGAACTTTGGAGCAGATGCCAGCCACGTGCCTTCCCAGCTAACAGAGGTTTTCCGGACGCCATTGGCCATCCTCCAGTGAAGGTACCTGATTACTGATGTGTTACCTTGGACACTTTATGGCCTTAAGACTGTAACTGTATAGCCAAATAAACCCCCTTTTCATAAAAGCCAATCCATCTCTGGTGTTTTGCATTCCGCAGCATTAGCAAACTAGAACAGGTGGACTTGGGCAACCCAGCCAAAGGGAACATGGTGAAGCAAGAAGAGCTGGAAGTGTGGAGAGAGACAAGCTTTGATCTGACTCCTGCAGCTTCCTGGAGTTTGCAGGTAGTCACCTATTCTGCTCAGCCTGTTTGTTTTCTTTTGAGACCGAGGTCATCTCAGCTCCCTTTTTGGATGGTTGTCCTGCATCCGTTTTACATGCTGGGAAGGTAAGTCTTACGGAGCTTAGGAAACTTGTCCAAGTCCCATGACTGATCAGTGGTGGAAGTGGGATGTAAAAGTAGGTCTGTTTTTACCTACAGCAAGGTTTGTGCCTTGCCCCACACCTGGTTCTGTTATAAGGCACAAAGAGATAATAAATGAATGGATGTAAAGTTCAGAGAGCAGGGCTTGTTGGTGTTAGAGGAAGGTTAAGGCTTCCTGCTTCAGAACCCTGGTGTCAAAAGTGAACCTCGTAATGTGTAAACATTTAGGATGTAGCATACATAGATCATTGATTAATGGATGATTTACAGACTCAGTTTTGGCCAAGGTAGGAGGGTCCCCCAGTGCATTTGGGCTGACTGGGGACCCAGAGATGGTTCCAGCAGGTTGAAGGTGGAGCTTATTGGGCTACATAGTTGGGAGCCTCATGCATTTAGAGGGGAGCTGACTTTCTTTTGTGCGTGGTCTGGGTTTGGCATCTGCCCCTGTTGCATTCTCAGAAATTTTACCTGAGATGATGCAAGTATCTGAGGACTTGATTATGTCCTCCAGTGTAGTTGTGCCTAAGAATTTACACATTGAAATATATGTTATTATAAATTACTTCCCTTTACATTCTTTTGTATTACCATTAAGGATATATATATATATGCTCTATCTATCCATCCATCCATCCATATCTATCTAATCTACATAGATATCTACCTATCTGCCTCCATCCTTCCATCCATATCTATCTAATCTATTGTCTGTCTATACATTCATCTGTCCATCCATCCATCCATCCATCCATCCTTCTATATCTATCTAATCTATTATCTATCTATATATTCATCCATTCATCGATCTATATCTATCTACCCATCCATCTATATCTATCTAATCTAAGTTCCATCTACATATCTATCTATCTACCTATCTCTTGTCTGTCTGTCTACACATCCATCCATTCATCCATATATATCCATCATCTATCTATATCTAGCTATCTCTAATCTGTCTACTATCCATCCACCCTATCATCTTAAAGTGAGGTGTTAACAATACTTGCTATAGAAAGGGGCTATCTGATGCAGCCATTCACAGGAGAAATCCTTGTCCACCCTTTACAAATTGCGATGGAGAAGGAACCTACTGGCCAACCTCCCTCCTGGTGAGCCCTGCTGGAAAGGCCTCCTGTATCAGGTGAACTCCATCCTTGCTTGCTCTGACCTGTGGGTGCCTTGACCTGGCCCCAGGTGAGCATGGCTGTGCTGCTTCCTCCCATCTGTGGTAGGCTGAGTGGAGTATTTGTTGCTGAGCTCGCAGGAGCAGCTGGGGCCTGGGAAGTTCACCAGTCTCCCGGGGGCTCCTGCCTGGGTTCTGGCTGGCTCTGGCCCTTCAGCTCTGAGGGGAAGGACTGTTTGCTCCCACTCCAATCCTCACATGCAGCAAGTTCCCGGAGGTGACCGAGTGTTTGCTTTCGGGACTGCTGAATGGTGTTTGGAAATGCGTATTGACATAGGGCGATAAGACGGTGAGACGGGGAAAACCGGGAAAGCCCAGCTGGCACAGCTTGATGGCCAGCCGCAAAGGCCTGTCAATTCCGAGGCCTCTGGGTGCAATCCTTGGGCTCTTCTCAGTGTTGCAGTAGAAAAGCATACAAGACATTCAGAGTCACTTCCCGAAGGTTCTGGAAGCCAGCCATATGAAATGGGTCTCTATGTTCACCTGTGGCCTCCATGAATAGCAAAGGGCTAAGTTTCTAATCCCCCCTTTTCCAGATTCAGAGAACACACACATGTCCTTGCAGCATCTCCCCTCTGCCCTGAGTAGGGTGTCCTTTCATTGTTTTTACAGAGATGACACTCCTCCCCCCATGGCTGTCAGTTTTCCCTGTCACGTTGTTTGGTTTGGGGTCCTCCTTATAGAGATGAGGCCTTTCCTATGAATTAAAGAGCAGGCAACTGCTTCCGTTTCCTCCTGGCGGGTGTAGGAGTCAGGTTTTCTTTGTTGACTCCATAACCAGGTTTGAGGACTGTTCTAGAAGAGGGAGTCCAAAACTGCTTGAAATAGAATCATGGACACAAACACAGGCCTCTCAGGAGGCCTCTTTGTGGCAAAGCATGCCGGTGATTCAATTCATTCTGGCAGACTTGCTGAATAAATGGTGAAGAACCCCATCTCGTTCAGTTACTGCTCACTGAATCTCATGTTCACATGCTGAATTATCCCAAATTGAGTACATACTACTGCTGGTTGCTATGGAGTCCTGCAGCAGTTTCTGGGGGAAAATCTCTGATATGATGTGTGTATGCGTCGGGGTGTGCATGCATGTGTGTTGTCAGTGGGTGTGTGCATTCTTGTGTATACATATGTGAATGTATGTGCAAGCATGTGCATTATGTGTGTGTGCATCTGTGCCTGCACATGTGTGTGAGTGCGTGCAGGTGGGTGTGTGCTAAGCTTTAGGACCGTGAAGAGGTCAAAAGTCACCCCTAGATTAGCCCCTCCTCGGCCCCTGCTTGCAGCGGCCCAGCTGTCGCCCCAGCTTGCAGCAGATGGGCCCTGTTTGCCCTCAGGAGATGGGAGGGTTGGGGCTGGGGAGGCCGGCACAGCCAGATCTCATCCTGCAAGCTGCCAGCCCCCTGTGCTCCTCCTGCAACTCCTCGCCTGAGAAAAGCCGGAAATGAGAAGTGGTTGGTGACTAACGCCAGGGAGTGGGGAGGGTGGGTGCCACAGAGAAGAGGCTGGTGGGGTGGGAGGCAACTCAGGCCGAGGAGTCGAGGTGAGGTGGGAACCCAGGAGAACACAGAGGCTACTCTCAGGGATGGAGCTCCGGGAGGTGGGTGGGGCAGGTGAATCATCTGGTTAATCTAGAACACCAGGGAGGTGGGGGAGGGGAGGAACGGGGTGGGGAGGGGTTAAGTGGGGGGGGGGGGCACCAGCGAGGGCAGCTAAGGGCATTGATCAGATGTGACCCTATGCCCAATGCATTTAGGAAAAACATTGCCCACCCAGGTGGCTGCTTTGGAATTGACACCAGCTGCCAAACTCTTGGAATTCATCGGCATTGATTTCTGTGACCCCTAAAACTAGACAGGAGAAGCTGGCAGTGTTCTGGGGGTAAGAGAAGGGGCAGGAACATATGTTGCAATGTTAGGCCAGGTTTGGCACCCCTCATCCCAAGATGTGCCCCTGGATTCAGCAGAGTGCCGGGGCCAGGACTGATCCTGTGGTTCTCTTGGGAAAGCCCAGCTCAGTGACGTGGGGCCATTCTGCAGGGGAAAATCAAGAAGGAGCAGAGGTTGCCCCTCCATGCAGGCCCAAGGAGTTGGGGAGCCTTCAGAAGGGAGGGCTGAGTGATGTAACCAGGGAGGCTGGGCCCAAGCCAGGGCACCCTTCTGGTCAGCTGGCCCTGCGTGTGGCGGGCTGCAGAGCTGTGGGTGTCTGCACCATCTCCCATGACCGCCGGGGCCCCCTGGCCAGGAGGGGCTGCCCAGGGCCACCCGAGTACATCAGTGATCGGATGTCCCTTCCATCCAGAGAGGCCCTGGAGTTAGATGTCAGTTAATTAAAAAAATAAAATAAATTAAAATGGGATATCAATATATAGTTCATTCTGTCCCCTACAAAGAGACAGAGGCACTGGGTTTGAAAGCCATCTCAGTAGCTTGGGTTGTAAGAGTTCTGGGTTTCTGACTCCCACTGAGAACTTTTTGTCCTAGAGAGAAATTTTGAGGGCCGGTTGCTACAGGCAGGTTTCACAGGCCAGTATCAAGGGATCTAGAGCCAAACCTTATCATTCCTTATTATTTTTTTTCCTACTTAAAAAAAAAAAACTTTGAAAAAATTCTGAAATACACTACACATACCAAAAGTATATATAACTTACAGGTACAGTTTGAAGAACAGTAATAAGTAAATACAGATCCCCATGTCCCCATCCATGTGAACGCTGACAGTGATCACCAACTGGTTCTCTGAAGTCGTCCCTTTTTCTGACTTTAACTTTGGTAACCACTGACCTGAATTCTGCATTAATCGTTACCTGTTTTGTTTAAAGTTTCACTATATAGGTATCTGTCACTAAGCAATAGATTGCTCAAGTTTGGCTGCTTTCGAAACTTTATAAATAGTCATCATAGGAATCTGTGATTTGCTTTCTTCTGCTCATAACATTCACGACTCTGAGGCAATTGCCTGTCCTTCAACCATTTTGCAGGAATCCAGTGTAGGAAAGATTTGGGCCATCTCCAGGTTTTTGCCTGAATATTCTCTTAAAGCAACAGAACCCAGAGTGTGGCTCTCTAGCTAACGACTAGGTGACTTTGTACTAATTCAAGTTGGACTCTGCTCCCGAGGCAATCCGCTAAGTTTATTCCGCTTTTTATATTCTCACCTTCTTCTTGCCTCCACCCCATTTTTATTCACTGCATTTGAATCTATATTTTCAGAATGTTTTACATTTGCATACTTTACTGTCACCTTTATCCCTATCCTTTATATTTAGTTCTACTGTGGAATATTTTCAGTGCTCAGCAACTAGATGTTATATTGACGCTTCTTCTTTGGTTTCTATGTTGTGTGAAGCTTGTTTTCCAAAAGATTCTTTAGAAAGGACCCATGGACAACATACATAATGTTCATTTACATTCATTGTGGCCTTTATACTAGGAGGTCGGTTGGCTTGGATATACAGTCCTTGGCTCACATTTTCTTTGCTTGAATAGCTTAAATATGCAGCTCCATGGTCTTCAGGTAGGGAGGATCCCTGCGGAGAAATCTGCAGTCAAGCTGGTTTACTTTCCCTGAGAAGGGACTTGGTTGTTTTCTCTTGAATTCTCTTCTCTTTCTTTATTTCTGTCTGATTTTTTTCTTTATTTCTGTCTGATTTTTTTTTTTTTTAAGTTTTCCTTTCTTTACTTTATTTGATTCTAATTACTGCAGATGCCAAATGAACCACCCCCAAAATCAGCAATGTATGACAACAAATTTATTATGATCTATGGTTGTTCAGGTGTTGACTGGGGGTTCTCATCTCACCTCTCTCTCTCTCTCTCTCTCTCTGTCTCTCTCTCATGGAGGCTCAGGGTAGACTGACTTCTTGTATGGCGGTGCAGGGCTCTGCCTGAGAGAGAGCCCAGAGGGGGCTGAATGCTACTTTTAACCGAGCCTTAGAAGTCCCATGGCATCACTTGTGCCTTATTCTGTTAGTTAGACCAGTCACAAGCCTGCTCCAATTCAAGGAGTGGGGACAGGGACCTCACCTCCCAGTTGGAAGAATGCAAGTGACATCTAAGACAAGAATGTAGAATGGAATAGGTAGGTCTTTGGAAATCACAGTCTGCCACCACTACTCTGGCTGCACTTTTTGTGTGGGGTCTACTTTACTCTTGAGCTACTTCTACTTTATTTTTCATTAATGAAATGACTCCCTCCCTCCTTTATTTTCTAATTATGATTTGAGCTCTACCAGCTCTCCTTTCTTTCACTTCAGTTCTTCAACCGTCTTAATTTCTGCTGTCCTTGAATTTCTCATTGTGTCATTTGGTTGCAGTTTCTGTTGGCTTCATAGCCATATTTTTCTGGCGTGTTCATATCTGCCAGTGTGCTACTTTGAGTATTTCCCTCTTTTTCTTACGCTATCTGTTGGTTGTGATCAAGCTGGACACTTTTTCTACTGCTCATATTTAAATGCGATGGGTTTTCCTGTACATGGATGAGGCCGTTCCTGGCAGGGGCAGGTGGATGGGGCAGAGGGGGAGGATAACTTTCTCAGCCTCACTTTTTGAGGCCTCCTTTTTTTGGTTGCTACCTTAAAGCACTAAAAAGTTTGACCTCTCTGTGTGGCTGTCCCCATGGCTCTGTCCCCGTGCCCTGGCTTTGCTCGAAATGGAGGCTCCTAGTGCAAACAGATGCCCGTCTGTCAACACAGCTGATGCAGGATGAAGTCCCAGATGTAGGGCCAGATCTTGTGTAATGATCAGAGTCACCAATGGCTCCCAAAGTTTGGAAAGGTGGGGCCTCTTTCTCCCTAGTGGTGAAAAGTGGATGGGCCTAATCGCACCTGGCCGGTGGCCTCGACATCCCAGTGCCATTTAGGTAGGGAGTGGGCAGCTCCCAGGGCAGCATCTGAAGGTCAGCCCCATCCAGAACACCTTGACCTGGGGGTGGGGTCTGCAGGACCCCAAATCTTCCTGTTTGAATTCACTTCCTTACTCCCCAACCATAGGAGGAGAACACTGCAGGATAATTTCAGAGAGAATTACTCCAAATTAGCACAGTTCTTACCGTCTTCAAGGGATTGATTTAAAAAATAATTCTTGCATAGTCTTTTAAATTTTCCTTACAAGAATTCACAAGACTTTAATATTCAGCATTAACAAGGAGAAATCTAGAAGGCAACCTTTTTGGTAGAATGTAAGGTATGGGTTCAGAAACCCATTTCCTCTCGTTGCACTCAGGGGCTCTGAACTCCACCATAAGACAGCTCGCTGCACGGAGGGCCTGCCGTGGCTTTGCTGAAAGGACTTAGGATGCATGTCTGTCATAAAGCTGCCCCCAACATTTATGGATATTTTGCCCTGTGCACATGATTGCAAGCTTTACCAAAGAATGGGATAAGGCATCTCCCACCCCCACCCCTGGATCAAATTGTGGTCTTTTCGCCTTAATCTGGAGGCACAATGCCAATCTGATGTGAATTCATGGCAGCATGCAGTGTGCATTCAGCACGTGTGTTTATTTTGCATTACTGTCAGATAAGCAATAGGCCGAATTAAAACTGGCAAGTTCCCAGGAATATTTTCTGGAAATAACCATTTTCTCAGCGTGGAGACAGTGGAAGCTGAGCAGGCAGCCAAGGTTGGAGCCTCGCCTGCTCGGGGGCTGGGAGTGAGTGCAAAACTTTCCTTTCTGATGTGGATTTCCGTCACAGACACTTAGAGGAGGGCAGGGAACAGCCTTCCCCCACCCCACCCCCCAAGGCTTTTGACTGAAGAGGCTGAAGCAGAGAGGAAGCTCAAGGGTGCAAACGCAACAACTCTAACGCTAAAAAGCAGAAAGTTCCGCTGGAACAATCTGGTAGCCGGGAGGTGGGGGTGGGGACAGAAAGGCGTATATGCGATTTCGGACCTGCGCAACCCGAGGGGGCTTTTCCGCATCTGGGCGCTTAAGGTCTATGCATCCGGAGACCGTAATGGTAGCGCTGTCGAGATCGTGGAAGCACTTTAGGCAGCCCTTCCGGGGGAGCCCCTGCAGGCCCGGCCCCCACGATTCCCATAAAAAAGACTTGGTGAGGTCAAAAGCAACGTGAGCCAAGCGAACAAGAGTGAGAGCACCTGCCCCCTCCTCGGGCACCGTTCTATCCCTGTGGTCAGGGCGTCCAGACCCGGGGGTGGGAAAACGAGGGGCTGATCAGAGCTCAGGGGCCCGGGCTCAGCTGAGTGGAGATGCCCACGGCCGGCCAAGGCGCTTTGGCGGGGTGCTGTGTACCGCCTCGAAACCTACGCTCCGGGAAGAGAAATCATTTTTTCCTCCCTCCTTCCCAATCACTCGGTTACAGCAATCACTCGGGTTGGTTCCTTGCTCTGGTGTGCTTTGTGCCTCAGCAGCCCCTCGGTTCCCGGTACCCCCGCCCACGGAGGAGTCCTGCCCGGCAACCCGGCCACCCTCCATCTGCCGTCTGGAATAATGAGCTAACCCCGCTGCTGCTGGCTGGCACAAGCCAGCGACTTTCATTTTCCCATTCGCTCGGATTACCCTTTCAGTGTCCCATTGTTCTTTGCAAATGGCCTTAAAATGGGCCTGCCTGTTACCTTTACTAGCCCGGCTGGCTGGCCGGGTGGAGGAAAGCCTTAATCTGTGGCTGCAAATTAAAGGGACGCTGTGAATTAATCATGGGGTGGGAGGAGGGGGTTGGGGGCGGGGCTGGCAGGAATGCGGGCCTGGAGAGCCCCCGGGGGGTGCAAGCCAGCCCTCCCCTCCTCTGGCCTTCAGCTGCAGTGATTAGCCCCGGCCTCAAGTGTCATGTCACAATATTTTATGGGGTGCCTCTCCCTCCCCTTCTGCGCCTGGCGGGGTCGCCACAAGCGGGTCTAATGCTGTCTTTTCAAGCCCTGCCTCCACCCAGCGACTTGAGTTGCCCTGCTCCCTGTGACAGATGGGCTTGGGGTCCGGAGGTGGGGTGAAGTCTGCCTGGACCCTAGCTGATGGCTCAATTCACTGTCCATTACCTCGCAAGGAGAGAGGGGATGGAGGATTTGACCGGAGTGGCTGCAGTGACTTTTAACCCTTTCTGGAGAGAGAAATCCTCCCATAGTCCTCCCCTTGGCCTTTGTGATGGTATCATTTTGCTTTATTATTATTATCTGCTCGTGCAGGGCAAAGAAGGGGAGCAAAAGGCCTCAAGCGATTTCCACTGGTTCTGGCAAAGAGAAAATTTACTTCTTTGGAGGGAATGTTCAAAGATCAACCGTGGTGTGCCATTTCCAGCATTAGGAAGAAATAACAGATAGTAACGTAATCAATACTGGGCAATTTTTCTTTTTGCTTGGCCATGGAGATGGATCCAAAGTGGAGCGATTCTTTATCTAGAAGGGAGATGCTGAAGAACAGAAATCCCAGTCCAGCGTTCCCCAGGGGGCAGTTCAACCTCAGTAGGGGGCTACTGGAGACAGGCAGGCACTGTGACTCACCCTGGCTCCTCCAGCCCAGCAACCAAGCTCTTACCTCCACAAGTTGCTATCTCATAAAATACAATTTGAGGCAGTGATCCCTGAGTGTGTACACATGTGTTGGTGCACACAGGTGTGTGTGCACGCCCTGCAAAGGGGCCTGAGCAAGCGTCCGAGACGGGCTGCCGGCTTTGTCGTCCCAAGACGCCGCTGCTTTCCCCACATTTGCTAATCTTCAAAGCAATGACATGGCATGTCAGATCTGCCCATAGTCCAGGCACGTGGCAGGCGTCCAGCATGCAAATGAATCAGAATGCTTTGCCTCGTGGCCTGGGGCCCACACTCCCTGGGGGTGGGGGTGGGGCAGCAGGTGCCGGGCGCAAGGCAGGTGTGCAATTCACCATATGCTCCTGCGAGGGTCGGGTTTCTGCCAGGGTCTTTAAATTACCCACCAGGTGAGATAATGTGGGTGGAAAGGGGGCCCACACCAACCCGTGGCTGCCCAAATCACCTTGGGGATTAGACGGCGGTGCAGTGACACTTGTTTTGTTGGTAGCTGCAGAGCCAAGACAGCCCTGAAGCCCCAGCCAGAGAAGGGATCTGCTTGTCTGAGGCAGCTCCTGCAGTCCGACTGTTGGTAATCAGCAACCTGGGTCACTGCTTTAAAAATCCTCTGCATTTTCGAAAAGCTAAAATGAACATGTGCCTTCCAAATGTACTGTCCAAGTGGTCTGTTGGAAGGCACCTCTTCTCTGTGAGGAAGGAAGGCATAAACCTGGTTGTGGTCTGGAAGAGAGTCTAAGGCAGTGACCCCCAACTTTGCTACACATTAGAACCACCCAGGGAGCCAAAAAAAAAACCCCAATACCTAAGCTGCACCCCATGCCAATTAAATCAGACTCTCTGGAAATGGAATGGAGGCATCTGTATTTTTTTAAAGGGTCTCATGTGATTCCAAGTTTGAGTACCAATAGTTTAGAACTGTGCTGTTCAATAGTCACCACTAGCTACAGGCACCTACTTAGATTAAAATTAAATAAAATAATTATAGAACGTCATCTTTATATCAATGTTCAAGTTCTTGAACTTGATAACTTTGCTTAAGGTGGTTACATAAGTGAATACCCTTGTAGGTCCTAGGAAGTGTACATGGAAGTATTAGGTGTTCAGGAGTTTAGTATATATCACCTTCTCTCAAATGTTTAGAAAATAGGCAGAGAGATGACAGATCGACAGACAGATGGATAGATAAATGGATAGATGGATGAATGCATAGAAAGATATTGCAATTGTGGCAAAATGTTAACAGTTGGTGGATCTGGGTATCTGGGTAGAAATTCACTGCATGGGTTTGTATTATTTTTGCAACTGCCCTTTAAGTTTGAAGTTATTTCAAAATAAAAATTAAGGAATATATATTTGCATATATTAATTTGTCAGTTGTGCCAGCTACGTTTCAAGTACTCACTAGCTGTTTTGGACAGTGCCGAAATAGGACACGTCTGTCGTTTCAGAATGTTCGATTGGAAAGTGCTGCTTGGGGACAGCCTCCTGACCTCTTGCTCTCACAAATGAGGGCACGGAGGCCTGGGGAGGGGATGTGACTTGCTTGGGGCTCGCAGGTAGCACACAGGTAGCACGCAGGTCTCCCAAGATCTTTTGCCTCACTGCCTCAGGCTGCTGGGGGCACAGAGAAATGCCTCAAGGAAATGAAGCTACACCTCCAGCATGCAAAGACCAGTGGCCCCACGCGTGCCTTTTTGGGGGACCCCTTCAGTGCACCATGCTAACCTTGCGGCTGCTTGTCCATGTTCCAATGAATTCTCTGGTCAGGCATGCATGGGGGACCCACACCCCATACTGGACTTGTTGCTGTGGCACCTGACAAGCACAGATGAAAATAAGCAGCCAGCAGCCGCTCTCCGTGGCTGCCAGCGTCGGCAGGCGCCAGCAACCCCACGTGGGCATGCGCCGGCGAGCGGGGAGCCTCTGTCTGCCCATCTGGTCCTCACCATGTAATTTATCAGATGATCATTTTGGTAGCAAAGGGATAATGACACACGCCAGCGATGTCTGCAACTGAAGGTTTGGTTCTCAATTGAGCCCAAGTTCAAACCTAAAGGGTGTGGGGCAGGCGGTGAGTGGGTTTAGACAGAAACGAAATTGGGAGGGGCAGTTTTTCTAGCAGGGCTGCATTTCACAGCACGTGCTTCTGCCAACTGTTGCAAAAAAAAAAAAAAAAAAAAAACTAAGAAAAAGAAAAAAGAGAAGGAGCTGTACATATTACTGCAGACCTGCAACCTCCCCCTCTTTCTTCTTAATTGTTCTCTGGAAGCAGGCAGCAGGCCCCGGCTGACAGCTGTGCATTGCGTGTATCACTAACAGCTGCTTTTTCCTGGGGTGAAATTAAAAGATTAGGGGGATGTGGGCACGTGCTGGCTTCAGGAGCCCAAACAATGCTTGATTTAGGGCGAAACTTGTCTGTGGAGGCTGACAAAGCAGGAGGCTCCAAGTTGGCCAGGGGTCAAGGGGGAGGGGGGGCTTGCTTTGACAGAGACAAAAGGACAGAGGAGGGAGGGAGGGAAGCAGAGGGCCAGGGTGGGGGAGCCGGGGAGTGGGGGCAAGTGAAAAGAGGCCTCGGCGGCAGCTGCTCCTGCCCCAGAAATTTGAGACGGGTCTTTTCACAAACACAAATGCCTGGAGAAGAATAGGGGGCCACGCTTAGCTGAAATGACTCGTTTGCAAATGAAAAGGAGATTGAGCGCCCTTAACATCTTCCAAGTTTTCACCTAAGAGGATGGAAAATGATTAGTGCAAGGAAAGCACGCGGCAGGCAAGAAGTGTGCCGCTGAGCAGATGGGCATGCCATCTCCACGCTTAGGACTCAGTGTTTCCATAACAATCGCCACGGGCCACTGCCAGAGGCTGCAGAAGCTGGGGTCCCCCTCCATGTCCAGTGTCTGGACACCCAGGCTGGACCTCAAATTCGACGGTGCAGTTCTGGCCGGGGCCCCGCCAGAGGTCTTTGCCGCAGCCTGAGCATTCATTTCTGTGCTAGGCTCGAATTAAATAAACTTCATAGCCTAGGAGTGACAAGCTGCCAGCCAGCAGGAGGCAGGCCGGCCGACAGGACGCACATGGAGGTTGTCGCCGTGGGCAGGACGGCTGACTTTCCCAGCTGTGCTTTCTCTTGGTGACTGATAATCAGATTATGCCTGTTGGACCTGTGGCCTGCATTTCATCTGTGTGTGCATGGTAAGGGCTGTAGCCACGAGAATGCTCCCAGGCTGTCCTGGAAGTCAGGGCCATCCAGAAAGGCCCTGTCGGCAGGCGCCAGGGAAGAAGGATGGAAATTGTTATCACAGCAGGAAAAGCACGATGTGCAACCTCAAGTGTATCACACAGAGCTGGAGGCTTCCAGGGTTTGTACTTGTGCATCTGCAGAAGACACAACTCGCTCCTGGAAATATCCTTGCCCCAAATGCACAACCAAATCTAATCGTGAGGAAACGTCAGGTACACCCCAAGTTGGGGAGATTCTGCTGACCCACCAGCCTGTGTGCCTCAAAAATGTCAAGGTCTTGAAAGACAAAGGAATACTGAAGAACTGCCATGGATGAAAGGGACATGATAACTGAGGGCAATGCACATTCCTGGATTTTCTTTTGCTTTTATGGATTTTCCTAAAACAACTGGCAAAATCTGAATAAGCTGTGTGGATTAGAACAATGTAAATTCTCAGAATTTTATGTTTGTACTGTGATAATGCAAGAGAATGTCCCTTATATTAGGAAATATACAGTGAAGTATTTACAGGTAAAAGCATGTATTTATATGTGTGTGTGCGCACATATGCAAGGATAGATATGTATGTACACATATATATACATGTATACAGAGAGAGGGAGAGAAGCAATGTGGAAGAATGTCAACATGTGGGAAATCTGGGTGAAGCTGGTAAATGGAAGTTCTTTGTAGAATTCTTGCATTTTTTCTGTAAGCCTGAAATTATAGTAAAATAAAAATGGTAAAGGGGAAAATGGGGCAATTGAGGCACAGACCAGTGGAGCAGGAAGTCTGATTCCTTTCCCAGGTGTGGAGCATCTGGAAGTCTGGTGATTCAGGGACCTTTGGTGCCTGGCCCAGCAAATCACCTGGGCCCAGAGCAGCTCTGAGGGATGCCTGTTAGTCTCATCAGTTTGCAGTACATCCTGGTGGCGGGGATAACTCCTGGAGTTTGAGAAGGAACAGAATGTTCTCCGGGGCCTGCCTGAAGGCTGGGGTGTCCTTCCAAGTTTATGTTGGGGGAGCAGCCCCAATCTCTGCTCTGTGGTCTTAGGAGGTGTCACTTCACCTGGTGGGACAGGTGTCCAGACAGGAGCTAGAGAGATTCACCTGCATAAGCCGACTGTTGACCTGACTGTAGATGAGGGAGGCAAGGCTGGGAGTACGGGGTGGGGCTCCACCAGAAGACATGATCACTTGCACTTGAACCAAGACTGTGATCTTCAGTGAGGGTCAAAGTCAGGCTTGGAGCCACACCCCTGCCTGTGTCTTTAGGAGACAATGATGGCCACTCAGAGGTGGCCGTCACTGACCTTGAGAAGCTGCTATCATTTAAAGCCTGCTAATTAAAATCCTTGCTGCCCAGGCATTTGCATTGCAAGGGGTACAGTATGGACACAAATGCTTTCAGAGGTCAGCAGGAGGAAGTTTGGGGTGCTCCATAGACTCCAGTGGTGCAAAACCCCAAGATGTCCCTGTGATCCCCATAAGCTCAGTTCAGGAGTGCTCCGCAATTATCACCGGTTTGCGGCAAGAAAACTGCAAGTGGGCTTCATGGACCCTCTCTTCTCCACGTAAAGGGACCACTACATTTATTTCAGCAGTCACATTTCACTCACTCCTGCCTTCGGGGATTTCTGGGGTGTAAGTGTACCATCTTTGCTTTCTGTTTGCGATTTGCGGGTCTGTATACAAACCATCATTTGCTGTATGTGTTTTTATACAACGTCAGATGTAGCAGGATTGTTTCCAAAACACAGAATGGAACTTGGGAGAATTTAGCCGACCTGCCATTTGTTCTGCTTACATTGGAGGACGTAGAAGCACATGTGCCCAGGCTCGGTGGAGCGTTGGAGGGAGGTCCCGAGTTATCTAGAGGAACCCTGGTGTGCTGGGGTAAGTCATTTAAGCATGCACGTCTCC
This sequence comes from Choloepus didactylus, assembly GCF_015220235.1. Classification (NCBI taxonomy): domain Eukaryota; kingdom Metazoa; phylum Chordata; class Mammalia; order Pilosa; family Megalonychidae; genus Choloepus; species Choloepus didactylus. The sequence goes on from NC_051316.1 coordinate 18,063,163, forward strand.
AAAGGCGTCCACGGAAACCATCACCCTCCTCTGAGAACTGCATCATAGCTCTGCCTCCATGACTCACAGAAACATGCCCTGTCTGCGGAAATCTGCAGAAAAACCTTGCTGTGAGCTGTTGGGTGCCCACAACGAAAGGTAGCTTTGCAGGAGGCATCCCTAAATGTTTCTCATGCAAAGCAGTTTAATTTGATCTACATGTGTAAGAAGAGGTAGCTGGGGAATTAAAAAAAACTTGGAAAAGCGTGTCTATCTGTAAAGTCCTGCGTGGCTCTGGGGCTGGGAAGTGTGGGTGGATGGAGGCAGCGCCCGGCTGGCAGAATTTGCAAAGCGTCTTCCAAGCAGAGATCAGAGTTCACTATATTAAATGATATAATTCGAGCAATATTGCTTCCATTCTGGGAGACTCAAAATTCTTGGCTCTGCCTGTGACAGAAAGCATCGCCCTGATGGGTTTGCAGATTTGTTCATAATTCCTAGCACTTCGGTTTCTTTCTCTCTGACACATTGCCTAAATGGATGGCTGGGCCCAATTGTCCACTGCCGCTTTAAGAAATTGGAAGTGCAGACACAGAAACGCCTTTTCCACTCCCTTTATTCTGTCTTTGCAGATGGGGATGACGTCGGTGATAAGTAGGTTTTAGGGGTGGCTGATGGGGCAGCCCCATTGCTTCCAGGCACCGGAGACCTGCGTAAGCTGGTGTTGGCATCCCTCACTTATGCTGAGGACAGCAGTGCGGTCGTTGTTGACTCTTCTGGGGGGGGGGTGGCGGCCGGTTGCTAAATCCTAGGCTCTCGGGATTGCTCGGAGGGTACCGGCGGCGGGGGCTCTTTCCCGGAGGCGAGGGCGAGGCGGGGGACTGGGCCCGGTCCCCGGCGGTGGCGTGCAAGGTGTGGAGGGCGGCGAGAAGAAACAGGCGGGACACGTTTCTTTTAGGGTGAGGAAGCCAAGAGAGCTTTATTAGGGGAGAGTACAAGCTTATATCGGGCGGTTTAGAGGGCGGGGTAGCTGTAGGGGTTGAAGGCTTGGATTGGTTCTGAGAGGGCGCGGAGGTTGTTTGAAAAGGGGCGGGAGTTGCTCCGGTAACGAAGAGGGTGGAGGGTGCGGGTAAGGCACGGGTGGGGGGGGGGGTTTCTCCGGCAAGCCCTCCCCAACGGTTGTACTTTGGGGTGAGGAAATGGGGCCTGCATTCGGCTCCACTTTCTCAGGCCCGGGGGGCCGTGGAGGGCGCTACCACCCGTGCCCCACTACCTTTCCTAGGGGCTGATCAGTTCCCCTGGCCCAGGCCCGCCAAGTCGGAACTCGATAACAGTGTCCCGCACAGCAGGATGTCAGGGGCATTTGCAGATTTGGGGGCAGGTGGGGGGCAGCTACAGCACAAAGGCCCAGCTACTGGTGATGGCCCTGGAGGGCTCATTTGTGAGGGTCTGGTACCTGCGTCCCGGGAGGTAGGTGAAGCTCAGCTGACGTTACTGGCTGCCTCCTGCCCCATTGATCCTGATCTGCAGGGAGCTTAAGCCATGGGGGGTGGGGGGCAGGACAGAGCACCTGCATCCAATCCAGATGTGGCCCACAGAACGCTTGGAGGCACCTGCTCTTGTTAACTGCTCCTTCCCAGGAAAAGGATCGTAGATGACTCTAACCCTAACCCTCGTCTCTTTTGACACTTGAACTTTCTCTCTGTCCTGAGATGGTTGTGCTACTTGAAAGCTCGGTGTTGGTGCTCTGATAACCTTGCATGGAGTCTGCCTGCTCAATATAAAAATAAAAACCACAGTGCATGAAAGAAACAATTGGGGGGATTGGTGCACTGTGTCAGAAACACACCGGGGCAGCGTGGCTCGAGACAGGCTCTCGTGGAGCCCTGAAGTTACTATCCCTCTCCAAGTTTCAGATTCTTCGTCAGTGAGTTGGGGAAGAGAAACAGCCCCATCATTACATTGTGAGAAGAATCAAACAAGGTGCCTGTGAAGGTTCTAGAACTATCTGTGGCTCACGGAGGCAGGGCAGCGCTGTCCGCAGCTGAGTAGAGGAAAAGAGATCCAGTAGAAGGGAATGCTTTCAAAATGGAACTTGACCCAGCACTGGGCGATACTCTGGAGATCTGCATGTGTGGTTTCATACGTGTATGTAAACACCATGCGCAGGGGACCAGGGAAAGAAAAGGTAATTCAACGGAAGTTAAACAAACAGAGTTTTCTTATTGCACGCTGTAACACACTCCCGGATATTTCTCTCCTGGCTAAGCCGATTCATTTATGGCTTGCGTTACATGGCACAAATCCCCCGATTGATCCTAACTTTGACCTTTCCAGGATGCATTGGAAAGTTGATTGGGCAAAATGCTTTAGCAAGTGTTATTCCCACTGTAGTGCCAACTCCACTTTTGAATTGCCCCCCTGGGGTTCTACCCTTGATTCTGCCTGAGTTCAGAGCTGGAAAGCTGGGGTTTTCATTGTGGATTTGCAGGACCGGCCTAGTTGGGACAGGTTGTCTCACTCCTATGTGCAGCAGAGGAGACCCCCTGAAGTGCCATTGCCAGGGACTGTCTTGGGGCAGGGCCTCGGAGGCTGGGGGAGGGTCCCAGGAGCAGAGGCAACCCCCAGAGGGAGCAGAGAACCCTGGGAAGCCAGCTCAGCCAGGCTGGGGAGGTGTCCGTGGTTATTCTCTTTCCCATGGGATCTTCTCTGTTGTCCATGTGGCATGCAGACTCCTCTTTGTACGGATTTAAATTCCTCAAAAAAAAACTGATTGTAGCATCTGAAGGTTATATTTCTAGCTGGTTTAGCAAAAGGGCTGATCAGAGAGTAGAAACTTAACTCCTATGCTTTTTTCTTTTCTTTCTTTTTTTTTTTTTTATAGTAAGAAAGCACATATTGTGTTGTACTCTTAGCCTGAGAGCCAGAGGCTAATTAAACTCTGGCTTCCCCATTGTTCCCCGGAAAGCAAAAGCCAAACATGCTCCTGGCAGAGGAGAGAAGCAGGAGTGCCCCGTGGGCAGCTCCTTTCTCTCCCTGGTGGAGCTGCCATCCCAGCCAGCAGCCTGGCATATGCTTGGCCTGAGGGTAAGAGGGCTGGCAGGCACTCCCAGGCCAGCTCGTGGGGGCTCTGCAGGGATGTCTTTGGGGTACACATGCTCCATGGCGGGGGTGTGGGGAGGGGAATGCTTGTTCTCACTGGGAACCTCCAGAGAGGTATGCTCTGAAGGAGAGTAGAAGGTCCAATTCTGTCACATCTTCCCTGGATGATGTGAGATGCCAGTCTAACACATCCCTATTTATCTAGCCTGCCAGGGTTGGGGACAGCAGACCTTTGCCAACCACTGTCGGGCAGTTTTAAGAGATGCCCATAAATTCTTCAGCACTTATCCCACTGAGTGGTGAGAGCTGTTCCTCCTCTGGAGTCTAGCCTGTCTTCGGGAGTAGTCCTTTCATAGCGCACCGCAGAAGTGATGCTGCTGAAATGCAAAACACCAGAAATGGATTGGCTTTTATAAAGTGGGGTTTATTTGGTTACACAGTTGTAGTCTTAAGGCCATAAGGTGCCCAAGGTAATGCATCAACAATTGGGTACCTTCACTGGAGGATAGTCAGTGGCATTCAGATAACCTCTGTTAGCTGGGAAGGCACAGTTGCTGTCTGTTTACTGGGAGGATCTTGCCAGAGCCTTGGGCCAACAGGTAGGAAATCCTCCCACCATGGGTCCACTCTGCCATGAGGAAGCACAGACAAGCCTGGGGTGAAGGAAGTCTCGGAGAAGCCTGGAACTACATGCAGAGATGTCTGCCACCCCCAACAGCTCCAGCCATGCTCTCACCACAAATGCCTAATCCCCTAACCACTACCAACCAGTTGAGCCCTTCCTGGAAGCTGTGAGAGCTAATGAAATGATTGTAGTTTTTTTAAGCCACTAAGCATTGGGGTTATTTGTTATGCAGCATGAATAGCTGGGGCACCAGGTGCTTCCTACTATTATCCTTCTTGCTCCCAAACTGAAAAGCAAATGCTTCCCTGCATGGACAGTAAATGCTTATATTACATGGTCCAATCGTTTTTCTCTGGTCATCAGCTTTCAATAAGGCCTCTTCAGGATTATGGGGCACAATGCCACATGCTTTTTACTTATATATAGATTTATATGTGTACATATTTATTTATGCAAATGCATATATACATATTTATATATGTAAATAAGCACATGGTTATTTACAAGTGCTTCTACTTATTAACTTATGATTCTTCCCTTACATCCCAAAGGGATAGCATGTGTCTTGGAAAACTCACACAAGTTAAAATAAAATGAAGGAAATTGGCATACTCTGTAGAGAAGTGAGGAAGGGAAATAAAAATATCAGGAAGCTGACATGAAGTGGCTGCTGGAATTGAGCCAATATTTAACTCATTTTTCAGCAGCTGAGCTTTTAATGGTTTGTGTTTGTTTGTTTGTTTGTTGTTTTACAAAATGTCAGTTCTTTATTTTAAAAAAAGAAGGCAAAAAAATTCATCAGGAGAGACAAGTTATTTTCCTGGCATTTATGTCCAGGAAAACTAAGCACATGAGCAAAAAGGATTTGAAATAGCTTTATGTACAATGTTCTCTGCAGCGGCTGTTTTTTAAGAACAATCTTTTTATTTATTTATTTATTTTTTGGTTCATGTGGTGATAAAGGCTTTGGGGTAGTGTTTGGCTCTTCCCTGGTGACAGTGCAGCTGTGGGGAGCTGAACAAAGGTCAGAAAACCTGGAAGAAAGACTTCACCTCGGCTGGCAGGCCTTTCGCAGACAGCAGCAGCCCTCGCTGTGCTTTTGGCAGAACGGGATGGTGTCCGGCGAATGCCAGGGCCAGATTTTCTGTGCTGTTGATCGCGGCCAGACCCATGTGCTCTAGACACCTCCAGACAAGGTGAAATGCTGACATTTGGTTCTGCAAGTTCCCTTCTGGTGCTTTGGCTCCAGCAGCGAGCCCAGGGGAGGCCTGCAGCCGGCCAGTGCCTGCTTATTCCTTCAATAGAAGCTTTGGCTGGGTCGTCACCTCTGTGCAGTCTCGGTTGACCTCTCCAGTGCATGAGATGATTTTGAGCGGACATCTCAGCGAATCCCCTGTGCATGAACTGAGCCACAGGCAGGGAGGGGGTCCTCTGAGGGTGAGAGGGTGGGCTAGTCCTCCCTCTGCATCCAGGAACTGATGGCTTTGCAGTCCAGTTGGTTCCAAAGATAAGGCATACGCATTGCACATGCTTTTAAGCTCTATTCTCCTGCACCAAAAATAATTTATTTTTATTTTTATTTTTATCTGACCCAAGTTCTGAGACTGGGCACATGCAAAATATTTGGGTATCACTTGCGATCTTCTTGGGATTCTCACTGTGCAATTAGACAAGTTTCTGCTTTTGCTGAGTGTGAAGCAGGATACCTTTATTGAGGTATTTCAGTCATAACCTCCCCTTTCCCTTCTTCCTCCAGTCCTGCCTGTACCCAAGGGGAGGAATCCGGCGTGAGGTGTGGAGATTTCTCCTGGAGACTGGGTGTCTGAGAGGGCTGCCTGTGTGTCCTTCAATTATGAAGACCCGTGACATGTTCTTTGGCAGGACCCAGGGGTCTGGGGACAGGGGAGTTGGGATTCTTTACCTCGGACCTGGTGAGTGGGTCTGGGGGACCCCGATGTGGGCTGGGGGCTCCCTGTGTGGCTCTGAGGAAGTTCTGTCTGTCTTGGCCCTGCATAAAATCCAGGAACTCGGTCAAACTCTGGGGCAGTGAGGGTGGGGAGGGGGTGGGAACTACTGAGGTGGGATTATCCCACCTGCCGCTTAGATCTAGTTCATTATTTGTAGGAAAAAAAGTGAATATTCTGCTCTTCTAACATTCACACCAGCCACAAGAACTTTATTCTTTTCTGATGGAAAAATAAAAATGCCCCTTCCTCCTACCCTCTCACTCCATGAAATTCAGGTAGTTCATACCCAGGCAGCTGCTGAACTTGGCCTTTTCCAAAACACCCAGGCCAACATTCCGACAAAATTACCTTGTTGCTCTCAGTTTGAACTAGGGCCCTGTTTTGGTTTGCTAAAGCTTCCTGAATGCAATGTACCAGAAATGGGTTGACTTTTAACAATAGAGATTTATTAAGTTACAAGTTACAATTCTAAGGCCATGAAAATGTCCAAATTAAGGCATCAACAAGAGGATACCTTCTCTGAGGAAAGGCTGCTGGCATCTGGGGTTCCTCTGACATATGGGAAGGCAGAAGGTGATGTCTGCTGATCTCTCTCTCCTGGGTTTTGGTTTTAATGGCTGTCTCTACATGTCTCTGGACATTTCTCTCTTAGCTTCTCTGAGCTCTCGGAGTTTCATCTGTTTTTTATCCTCTGAGAGGACTCTACCAGCAAGGGGATTAAGACCCACCTTGAGTGGGTGGGGTCACATCTCCATGGAAGCAACCTAATCAAAAGGTCCCACCAAGGGATGGATTAAGAGAACATGGCCTTTTATGGGGTATGTAACAGTTTCAAACCAGCACAGGCCCCTTTCTGCTGGTTCTCACCCCCAGGGAACTGACATGCTCCTGCCACCATTCCCAACACTTTCTATCAAGGAATTTATCTGATGGGGAGAAGACACTAGAATGTTCTCTGCAGTCTCACCCTTATTCTGGGTTGACTGATTCGTGTCTGAATTCTGATTCTTGCCATGTCTGTGGAGCTGCACATTGAGCTGAGGCTGGCGCCTTCTGGGCGAAAGGGTTCCCACAGGTGTCCACAATTGTCCTCTGTGGGAGACAGTGATATTCTCACTGTGGGTCTGAGCGCACACATCCACACACATCCCAAGAACCGTTTCTCTGCGGCTTCTTTTCTTTGCACCTCTCCTTCATGTCTACAACATGGCTAGGAAAAGCCTCTCCTCTGGCTCATGATTTTTTGGGCAAATGGCTCCATTCCTTGTGCCTTAGTTTCTCAGATGGTGCATGATATAACAGAAGCAGAGTGCCCAGAAGCCCCTGGCAAATGGCGGCTGTGACAGTCACCATGGTGATGTACATCTTCTAGAAGCTGTGGTGGAAACTGTGGAGGGTCCTTAGGCCTCGCCCTTCAGGGGGGATGTGCCACCCCAGCTGCAGGGAGTGTCGCCAACTCACAGCCTTCCACTGTCTCCTCTCCAGCACCACCTCAGCTGCAGGGGCTGCCATGTCCAGGGGACCCCCATACAGCAACTGTGGGGCAGTGTGGTGGGGGACGGTTCTGCTGGGACACTGCAGCTCTGGAGCTCCCTGAGGGTGCTGGCATGAAGTCTGCAGCCCCCTGCCCACTCCCAGCCTCTTCCTCCCACACTCCCTCCCAGAGCTGGGGACCCCAGGGCACACCTTACTAAAACCCCGTGTGACAACTGGACGGCACAGGGGAGGCTCGTGTGCCAGTGCCCGCATGGTGGCCTTAGGAAAGTGTGTTTATTTTCTTCTCCAAGCACACATTCATTTGTAAAATGAGAGCCCTGTGTAAAGATCCCTGGGCCCTTCCTTTCCTCAGGGCATCCATTACTCAGCTCAGTGTCCCAAGGGGTCAGCAAGGAAGCTGGGATCAGCTCTACTCAGCATTTCCCTAGTGTCCTCATAGGAATCCCAGCTGCTGTTTCTGGGTTCTATAATTAATTATTAATTATTATTATTATTAGAACAGTTGTAGGTTCACAGAAAAATCGTGCAGAAGTACAGAGTTCCCATATACTCCTCCCCCCACATTTTTTCTATGATTAACATTTTGCATTAATATGGTACTTTTGCTACAATTGATGGAATCATCTTGCGATAATTATATTATTAACTACAGTTGATAGTTTACATTAGGTTTCACTCTTTGTGTTGTACAGTCCTATGGTTTTTAAAAATTAATTTTTATCTGGTATCATACACTCAACCTCAAATTTCCAAATGTACAATTTCTGTTCCAGGCTGAGGACACACCCCACACTATCAGTTCTGAAGATGTCCACCCGAAGCTGCCAGAACCGGCTGCAGTGTTCTTTGCCTTCCAGCCTGTCCGGAGTGGGTCTGAGCTCCACGTGTCCCTGGGGAGATATTTCCTATTAGTGGAAGGAGCATGGGGTTGGGAATATGCCTGTTTCAAATCTCTGCTCTGACTCTTGGGAGCTCTGTGACCCAGGGAGCACTGGGCTCTCGGAATTATTGATCTTCATGTATCAACGGGACTTGGTCATCCTTTCATGTCCAGGGTGGTGGTGGGGCTTCAGGAGCTCCTCGACGGTGCTCCCCCGTAGGAGGAGCTGTCCTTCCCGAGAGTGCAAGGCAGGGGCCCCTAGCACCCTCCACTTGAATCTCAGTTGAACTCTGAGGGTTCTTGCATGAGAAAGCTCTGGGAAAAAGAGGTCCAAAGAGCCAAGGACTCCATAGATTAGAAATTGCAATCTAGAGCCTGAAAAAAAAATTAATTCAGTTTTATTGAGATATATTCACATACCATACAATCATCCATGGTGTACAATCAATTGTTTATAGTACCATCATATAGTTGTGCATTCATCACCACAATCAATTTTTGAACATTTTCATTACTCCAAAATAAATAAATAAATAAGTAAAAGTAAAAAAGAACACCCAAAACATCCCATATCCCCCATACCCCCTATTATTTATTTAATTTTTGTCCTTGTTTTTCTACTCATCTGTCCATACACTGGATAAAGGGAGTGTGAACCACAAGGTTTTTACAATCACACAGTGACACCATGTAAGCTATATAGTTATACAATCATCTTCAAGAATCAAGGTAGAGCCTGGAAAAATTTTGGGAATAGAATCAAAGCAAATGATACAAAAGGGGGTGGGGGGCGGGTAGGGGGCTGGGACCTACATAACTAGCTCTGCAAGGAAAGTGAGGTGCAAATAAGAAACAAGTTAAAAAGTGGCCTGAATTTAAACCAGAAAGAGCTGTACAAAAGGAGAAATTATTTGAGCTGCTATGGATATTGTCCTTCAAGTGGCTTGGATCTCGTAAGATTGAGTCTGTAGAGAAGAAAGCCTGATCCTGAGGCAGCAAAACTAGGTGCAGAATTGAACGGGATTTCACAGTCAAAAAAACGTAGAAGGTGATTATTTGTTTTCAATTGCTAGAAATAATTTGTGGACAGAGCACAAACAAATTGTTTATCACTAAAGTGAAATTTGTAAATGTTAATATCTTTGAAGAAGTCAAAGTAAAAAGTAGTGGGGGTTTAGAAAAAAGGAGGCGTGGTTTAGAAGAAGGTAGGAAATTTAAATGAAAAGGTTTGAGAGTTGTTATTTCCATTGTATAAAGAGTTACAGTGTCAAGAGTTACATTTCAAAGCTGATGAAAAAAGAAATAGATATCCAAGTATTATTAGGGATCCAAAGGTAATAAATAAAATTGGAAAAAATATATAAATATCAAACATTGGGAACAAAAGTAGTTAGCAAAAATCACATTTTTTTCAATTGGAAAGTTAGCTGGTGCTGTCCAGAGTTGATAACTTAAAAGAATAAAGATATAAACACATTGTCTTATGGAGGCAATTACAGATGATTGAAAACCAGAAACAGCTATAAGTTTTTGCCTCTGGGAAGTGGGGAGAGGCAGAGTATAAGACTGTTACTTTTAAATCATAAGCTGTTCTGGTTTTTGTTTTGTTTTGTTTTTATCTTGATAAAAATAAAAATAAAAAGAATATGTCTTTGTAGAAAACTTGGAAAATATACTGATCAGAGGTAACTGATTGCTGTTCTTATGGTTGGTATATTTCATATTTCATTATGGTCATTTTTCCTTGAATAATTGCTGTGTATATATTTTTGATGTCTTTACTTTTAAATGCTAGATTACATTATAAGCATTTACTGATTACATTGGATTTCTTTGTAAACAGGTTTTTAATGACCATATTATTTCCCATCCCTTCTGTATCACAATTTACATAAAAATTCCTCTACTATTGGATATTTAGATTGTTTCCAATATGTCACTATAGAAAATTCCTCGATGAATTTTTTTTTTCAGAAATCTTTGCCTGTACTTCTGATGATTTTCTAGGACACATTCTTGCAGAAGAAATTATAGTGTCAACATGCATAAACATTTTTAAAGGTCTGCATTGTGAAGTTGCTTTTAAGTAAGGTTCAACTTAATTTTTTCTTTTCTCTTGGACACCATCATGTCCTTTTTCATTATTTGTATCCCTTGGACCTACAGGATGTACAAAAATTATTCACAAATTTATCTCAGATCTGAGATTTGAGACTTGGCTGGGCGAAGTTCCATTCGTGTGCAGTATTGTTAACACACTGTAAATAGTGACTTATGCAACTAGGTGTAAAACCACATGATTTGTGAATTTAAACCACTAATGAGTCCTGAAAACAGCAACTCTAGGAACCGAGTTTAAGGTTGACTGTCTTATGCTAATAGCAGGAGGGCAATTCTGCTAACTGCATGAAGACTGGATTTGGCCACGACAGATGGATGAGCAAAGATAAACCAGGATCAACTGTGAACTTTACCAACTTATCTGATTTCTCCTTCCCTCCCCCCCCCGCCTCCTCTTCTCTCCTTTTTCCTCCCTCTTCTGTCCTCCTTTCCATCCATCCATCCACTCACCGTCCTAGAGATTTTTGAAAGCTTCTTCAAAATACTACAGCTGCAAATCCCTCTCAGTGATCAAAGGATCTCTACAACATTTACCATCAAAAGCAGCCACACAAAACATGTCTCAAATAATCCCAGACACAGGCTGTGTTGGTGGGGAGGCTAAGAAACACTTATGAGAAAATTGAATATTGTACACACAGTGAGGAAAGCAGAAAATAGCAAAGGACAAAAGTGGGATCTCAGGAGTTTAAGATCTCAGGAGTTTGACCTGTGAGATCCAAATCCAGTTTTTGGCTTTTTGTAGAGAATTCAAAGTCTTCCGGAAGCTTTCCGTCACTGTTCAGGGAAGAACTTGTGCCTTGACTAAGTGCAAATAACTGAGAGAGAATTGACCTTGATTTGGGAGTGCTTTATACACTTTCTCGTGTTTTGGTTTCCACCTGTCTCTTGCTTCAGCAGTAGCTTTACTGAGGAGGCTTCCTTCCTGTGCAGAGACGGGCATGTTTGTACCCTCAGTGGCTCTTCTGGGTGATTACTTTCCCTTTGGTTTTGTGGTTTTACTGATCATATAAAATATTATAGGAGAATGCCGCCAAGGCCTGGCTTTATTGTCATTTTATGAACCCTTTAGGACCATACTCAGAAGTTGGCCCTGGCTCATCAAATGTTTATACATCAGGTACCTAACTCAATGGGGCACGTTGAAATTTCAGTGTGTGCTCAGTGCTGTGCCAGATATGCCACAAATCTAGGATCTGATCCTGATTCTAGGTCTTTAGCCTGGTTGAGGTGACAGGATGTTCTTCTGAATAAGCTGAATAAACATCCACATTAACAATCATCATATTAAATTATTATTTATTGAAACTTCACTATGTGTCATAAAAGGGAAAAGGTCCACATTGAGGAGTGGTGAGCTTCTCTTAACATGAAGTCCCCAATAGACCTGACCGCAGGGATTTTGCACTTTGTCCTAAGGTCGGATGGATGTCAATGGGCTTTATGAGTTGAGGAATAAAACGAAATTTGTATCTAAACCTAGACTGACATTTCTTTTCTAGATTCCCAAGAGGAAAGGCCAAGATTATAATACTGAATACTGACCAAAGAATAATTATTTTAAATTTATTTATCATGGTGGCCATACTGATTATTAAAACATGGACAATTGAAATGTAATTGTTGGGATATCAAAGAGAGATGCAGGGCCATCTTCGTATGGAGTGAGAGGAGTCCTTTGGTCAATTTCTTGAGTAGAAATTTGTAGTTGAGATGGCTGAAAAACAATGGTATAAAAATGGATGGGAGTACAAGATGGTGTCCTAAAATTAATGGAACTAGGACCCACTTTGGAAAGCTATGGGAGTAAGTAATAAGAAAGATGGTTGGATTAAAAAAATATGGAAAGGAAAAAAAAAAAGTGAAGGTGAGTCAGGTCCAGATGATAAAATGTGGCAAATTTAGGTGGGAAGAGGAATCTGGAGACAAACTTCTTCATGTTTCAGGGTACTAAAGGGAGTAAAAAGCCAAGGACTGTGCTTTGGAGATGAATGGAGAACTAGGAAAAAAATGAGGACTTTGTGGATAAAGTTGGGGCGAAGAACAAGGAATGAAGGAAAGTGAACAGAAGCTAGGAGTGGATATACAAAACTTGGATTCTGCAAAGCAGGCCTCTTGTGCTTTTTCTCCACCTTATTCTCGCTCTTTCTTTCTCTTCCCCCAGCTTCCTGGAAGCCAGGGTGAGGAGCCTAGAAGGCAGGGATGTGTCACTGGGCAGGTGCCAGAAAGGGTCCAGAAGATGGACCCCAAGTTGGGAGGTCAAAGCTGTGCTAGCAGGAAGGCGAGGGTTTGGGTAGAAAACTAACCATCAGACAGAACTGTCAAAAACATCTTTTGTCCTTTTTCTTTTGGGTACTTGGAGGTGGAGAGGAGTGAATTGCAACTAGGGGTAGAGAATTCTTTTCCATCCTTTCTCTACTTTCCATGACTGGTGTGCCGGTTTGAATGTGTTGTGTCCCCCAAATGCCATTATCTTTGTAGTCTTGTGGGGCAGACGTTTTGGTGCTGGTTGGATTTGCTTGGAATGTGCCCCACCCAGCTGTGGGTGATGATCTTGATGAGATGTTCCCATGGAGGCCTGGCCCCGCCCGTTCAGGGTGGGCCTTGATCAGTGGAGCTATATAAATGAGCTGACTCAAAGAGAGGGAACGGAGTGCAGCTGGGAGTGATGTTTTGAAGAGAAGCAAGCTTGCTAGAGAGGAACGTCCTGGGAGAAAGCCATTTTGAGGCCAGAGCTTTGGAGCAGATGCTGGCTGCCTTCCTAGCTAGCAGAGGTTTTCCAGACGCCATTGGCCATCCTCCGGTGAAGGTACCCAATTGCTGATGTGTTACCTTGGACGCTTTGAGGCCTTAAGACTGTAACCATGTAGTGAAATAAACCCCCGTTTTATAAAAGCCTGTCCATCTCTGGTGTTTTGCATTCTGCAGCATTAGCAAACTAGAACAACTGGTCTTGGGGCTTGCTGCTTTCTTAGGTGGAAAAGGCTGTGTCCAGGAAAGTAGTGGGAGGAGGGGACTTCTGGAGAGAGGAAGGAGGGAAGGAATTCTGTGTGGGGAAAGGAGGGGATGCGTTCAGGGGCCTCTGCCCACCCTGGGAGTGTGCAGGGCTCATCCTGGTTGTGTGCTCAGCAGGACTGCACATCCCTCCAAAGGGCCTGGAGCTGTGAGTCCGTTTGTACGGTGCAGGGGCTCATCAGATGGTGACCTCCAATGAAGAATGGCTCAAACCTCCTTCGGGGTCCCACATTTGTGCACTCAAGCCAGAGGAAAGCTACCTACCCATGCAGAAGCTGAAATAAGAGTGGGAGAGCTCAGACATCCTTTATGGCTATGGTTTATGGGTTAGGGGCAGGAAGGGGTGTGTGCCTATGATAGATCCTGCAGTGGAATAGGAAAGATCTGTCTTCTGACCTGCTTCCCAAGAATAGCTAGAAATGCCCAAGGAGCAAATAAGAAGGGCCCCTTACATGGGCAATTTCTAGATCCACAGATAAATAGGGCCATAGATTGATGGATAGACAGGTGCACACATAGCTAGAGTCTAGCATAGTGATACATTTGAAAAACAATCTCTCCAGTAGATAATATTGATAGCAATCAGGATTCATTGGGTGTCGACTCTGTCATTAGGTTTGGCTCTTCATGGTTTGTCTTCATGATAGTCCTGTGAGGTCGGAACCAGGATGAACTCCATGATCCTACTTAGGAAGTGGATGCCCAGGCTCCACCACAGAAGCAAACTGGAAACTCAGGCTGAGTGAGTACAGGGTCAGTCAGGGCTCTAACTAGATGCTGTACGGCCGTCCAGGGAGAATAGATCGGCCAGACATCTCCAGGTTAAGGCAAAAAGGGGAGTAGGTGGGCATGGATGTAAAATGTCATCGAGCCTTGACAGGAGATAAGCAACAAAAGTGTGAAGGAGACAGAGTTACCTGTTCAAAGGAACCACTGTTGGAAAGTTCCCTCCGAGGTTCCAAATTCCGTCACATGGTCTCCAAGCATCTTTGGACTGGGCTGAGCTCTCAGTAAGCCCTTTTTTAAGCATGCTCCTAATGTACGTAAGAGGTAGAAAACAAATATAAAGAGAAGTTCTGGAATGTTCTCCCCGCCCCTATGGCTCTCCCCCAGAAGCCTACTCTTATAAACTAGGACAACTGGGATTACAGAGAAGAGGAAGACTTCAAAATGGGCTCCTGGGTCTTTTCACTCTGGACTGAAAAGTTGTCAGAAAAGATTAAAGGGCTTGTTGGGTGAGAGGCTCAACGAGGGCTAACATATGGCATTTGATATGGAGCTTCTATTTTTTTAGTAAAGGTTGATTTTGATGAACATCTTTGGGAAGTTGGATAAATGTCTTTGGAAAGTTGGGATTAAAACAGATTGGGTGAATGGAAGTTTGGAAATAAGGTGTTCTATTGAAGTCCCTAGATTCTTAAGCCAAAGTGAGACAATCCATACCAACTATAAAGAAGGGGGGCGTGCGAGGGGGTGAAGACCCCAAATAGCCAGCTCCACCCTGCAGGGGCTGAAGTCCCCCCCGCTGCCTTGCAGCTGCCCCACTGCTGCAAGACACTCCCAGAGGGTCCCAGCTTCTGTCAGAGGGTGCTGACTTCCCCTCTGTGTCCGTTTTTGTCTTCTAAGTTGGGATGTGATCGACTTAATCAGCCTAAAATGTGCAGACATGCCCTGTCCTGGGCACCAAGGATTTTTTAGTTCTGCTAGGGTGGAAGCTGCTGGAGGGTGATGTGCAAATGTCTGCAAACAACAGAGAAAACCACATGTTGCTTGGAGTCAGCATCCCTTTTGTCCCTGGCTTTAGCAGGACTGAAAGCCTGGGCTGAAGACAACAGGAGTATCTTTAGACTGTCTTGCCCTTTAGGGTCAATGGTTGCTCAAGGCTTTGCTCTTTGTTAAATTGTACTTTTGACCTGGCTGAGGCTAATTTGAATTTATAATGGCCGACGACAAGGCACTTGTAAAAAAGAGTTCACCAGATTTTAGTTCCATCTGGGTCTTGAATTCCATTAGGGTTTTGTGTGAAATGTGACCACGTTCTCTCGGCTCTGAAAACAAAACAAAACAAAACAAAACAAAAAAAAAACAAAAAAACTTCAACAGCTGGACTTCTCTGTCACCTGTACAAACAGCTCTGTCCTGGGGCACTTCTTCCATTGCTGCAACGCTGATGTGAACTCAATACCTGCAAACCCTCTCCAGGTTTAGGGTACATTGAAAGCTTCTCTTGGTTTCTCAGAGTTATCATAACAAATATGACAGACTGGTTGGCTTAAAGGACAGGAATTGATTCTCTCACAGTTTTGGAGGCCAGAAGTCCCAAATCAAATATCTGGGGGTCACACTTTCTCTGGTCTGTAGTGTTCTGGTGTTGGCTGGCTGGCAGTCTGTTCCGGTTTGCTAATGCTGCCGTTATGCAAAATACCAGAAATGGATTGGCTTTTATAAAGGGGATTTATTAGGTTACACAGTTACAGTCTTAAGGCCATAAAAGTGTCCAAGCTAAGGCATCAACATGAGTATACCTTCTCCGAAGGAAGGCCAATGGCGTCCAGAAGAATTCTGTTAGCTGGGAAGGCACATGGCTGGCATCTGCTGATCCTGGGTTGTGTTCCAACTCCTCTCTCAGCTCCTGTGCATTCTTCAAAATGTTGCTCTTGGGGCGATTTGTCTTTCCTTAGCTTCTCCGGAGCAAAGTGTCAACAAAAGTCTGCTTTCAACGGCTGTCAACAAAATGTCTCTCTTGGCTGCAGCAGCTCTCCAAAATGTCACTCTCAGCTGTTCTGAGCTCCTTCTGTTTGTGAGCTCTTTCACAGGACTCCAGTGATTAAATCAAGACCCACCCTGAATGGGCGGGGTCTATATTGCCATGGAAACAATTTAATCAAGTGTTTCACCCACAGTTGATTGAGTCACATCTCCATGGAAACACTCAAAGGAGTCCAACCTGATCAACATGAATATGTCTGCCCCCACAAAATTACATTAAAGACCATGGCATTTTGGGGGACATAATACATCAAAACTGGCTCACTCTCCCTAACTCCATCTCTGCCTCTGTCACATGGCCGTCTGTCTCCATCTGCCTCCTCCTCTGGCTTCTACTGCCCTGTCCACATTTCCTTTTCTTGTAAGGACTCCAGTTGTGCCAGACCAAGACCCACCATGATTAGTGTGGCTTCATCTTCATAGGATCTTCGAAGATGCACATTTCAAATAAGCCCGCATGCACAAGACTGGGAATTAAGACTTGAGCATGTCTTGTTGGGAACACAATTCATTCCCTGACAAGGCTCAATAAAATGGGCTACACTTTAAATTCTGGAAACACTGGATCTTACCAACTAGGCAGGGGCCAACATTTGCATCTTTCTTAGATGGCAAGGACCTGAGTCACTCCTTGAGGGTACATGTGCCCCCAGAGCCAGGCTCCTTTCTTTAGGCCACACTATAGGCAAGCTTTAGTCATCTCTCTTGAGGTCTACCAGTTGCTCTGGTGACCTCAAAGTGATCATGCAGAAAACTGGGAGGGAGGGAAAGGTGCTGTCCTTCATCACCAGGGCACAGATGAAAGATGCCATCTGCTCAAGCTTCTTCTTGCTGCCACTGGAGGAGGAACCATTTAATAGGGGAGAAAGCTGGTGCTCATGAGAGTTTAAGTCCAGGCACTGGATTATACTGATGGTGTGGGGCAGAGGGGGCTGGTCTGGACTCTGCTGCTGGCAAAGCACAGGGGATACTTCCACAAAGCTTGCATCTGCCCTCCTCACACCGCAGTGACTTGGATGAAAGAGACCTCATCAAAAACACTGGTGGTTTCTTCAGCAGCCACCACCAAGCCACCATACTTGGGCTCAAATCCAACTCCATGCCTAGCTGGGTGCAAGAACTGGGCTGAGATCTCTACTTCCCTGAGCCTCAGTTTATTGTCTGTATGCTGGGGTGCATGGCACTCGAGTCACAGAATGGTGTGGAGGGTGAAATGAGATGCTGCTATAAACCTCAGCAGGAATCAACAACCATTCAGGGCTTTGTTAACACTCAGATCTCTGGCCAGGAGTTTCTGATTTGGTAGGTCTGGGGTGAACCCTGAAAAGTGGGGTTTCTTACAAGCTCCCAGGTGATGCTGTGGGCCCAGGGAGCACGCTTTGAGAACCACCGATGTAGGTAATTGTCCAGAACAATGTCTGGCCTGATCTAAGCATCCAGTCCATATTTATGAATCCAAATGACCTGGGAAATATTTCCACCGTGTCAGGAGCAGCTGTCCTTTTAGGTTCATTTGGTGTCCGTAGGATGCATCTTGATGTGTCCCTAAATTCATTGGTGCCAACACTGGGGCCTGGGGATGGACTGTGAGAGCAGAGCCTGATGCTCACAATTGTGCCCAAGTCTGGCATTTCATCATCCCTTCTTGAACATGGCCCAGCATCATCACTGATTGCAGTATTTGGGAGCTGAGTCCTTCCAAACAAGGTGGTCATCTGCCATGCTTGTTTAGTGTGACTACATTTCCCAGAAGGCCATGCATGAGCCACTGCAATATACTCTCACACCCCACTCCAAACGCTCATTGATGGCTCATGTTTTTAAAAATTCAGGTGAATATGGATTAATTTGGAGTGGAAGACTGGAAATTTTGATGTTTTGTACTTTAGGATAATTGAATGTATTTTTAAAGCCTGGATTAAAAACCATCACAGGTCTAGGAAATTATGCCAATCTGCATCGTATTCTTGAGCAAAGTGAGGGGCAAATGAAAGATTTTAGTCTGAATCCAAATTTGGAGAAAATTATTTTGATTTTCTTTTAATTTTTTATTTTAAAATACTTTCAAATGTAAAAGACAGTTGCAAAAATAAAACTAACCCCAGATACCCTGATCTGCCAACTTTAACATTTTGCCACCTTTGCTGTATCACTTTATCATCTATCTATCTATCATCTATCAATCTGTTTATCATCTATCATCTTTATTTATATCAATCATCTATTTCATCTATGTACCTACCTATTTTTCTATCTACCTATTTGTCACCTATCACCTTTCTATCAATCATCTATCTCATCTATCTGTCTATCTATCTATCTGTCTATCTATATCTATCTATTTTCCAAACATTTGAGAGCAGGTTGCATACATCAGACTCCATGAACACATAATCATTCCATGTACATTTCCTTTGAACAAGGATATCCACTTACGTAAACACCTTGAATGCAGTTATCAAGTTCAAGAGATTTACATTTATATAAAGCTTGCATTCTATATTCCAGTTTTTTCTTGTGTCCCAATGTCCTTTTGAGCCTTTCTTCCCCATTGTTAGATCCCATCTGTTATCTTGTATTGCATTTCATTGTCTTTATCTCTTTAGTTTATCTTTTTTTTTTTTTTTTAACTATGGAAACATATATACAACGTAAATCTTCCCATCCTAACCCCTCCAAAGCATACCACTCAGTGGGATTAATCATATGCACAATGTTGCAGTATCCTCACCACCATGCATCACTAGAACTTTCCCTTCTCCCCAAACAGAAAGTGTTTACTGGTTTTGCATTAACTCTACATTGCCTCATTCTCACACCCAAAACAACCTCTACTCTCTTTTCTGTCTCGATGAGCTTGCATATTCTTTGATATTTTCTCTGTGTTTATGATGGAGCTTAACATCCTAATTATATAACAATTCTGTAACAATGTAACAACTTCAGTATCATATATATATTCCTCCCCACCTCCACCTCCTCACCTTTATGTAGTTCTTGTCACAAATTATATATTTATACATTATAAGTCCAAAACCACTGATGTTTCATTACATCTTACGCATTTGCCTTTTAGATCCTGCGGGAAGTAAAAATTGGAGTCACAAACCAAAAATGCAATGGTTCTGGCATTTATATTTACCCATGCCATTATCTTTACCAGAGATCTTTATTTCTTCATATGGCTTCAGTCAAAGGTCTAGTGTCATTTCCTTTCAACCTGCAGAACTCCCTTTAGCAATTCTGGTAGAGCCACTCTAGTGGTGACAAAGTCTCCCTGCTTTGGTTTATCTGGGAATATCTTAATTCCTCCCTCATTTTTCAAAGATGATTTTGCCAGATACAGAATTCTGGGCAACTTTTTGCTTTCAGCACTTTAAATATGTCATTGCACTGCCTTCTTGTCTCCATGGTTTCCGATGAGGAATCAGCACTTAATCTTGTTGAGACTCCTTTGT
This sequence comes from Choloepus didactylus, assembly GCF_015220235.1. Classification (NCBI taxonomy): domain Eukaryota; kingdom Metazoa; phylum Chordata; class Mammalia; order Pilosa; family Megalonychidae; genus Choloepus; species Choloepus didactylus. Next base: position 18,082,576 of record NC_051316.1, read on the forward strand.
ATGTGACACTTTGCTTCTCTCTTGCGGCTTTCAGAATATCTCTCTATCTTTGGCATGCCACAGTTTGATTATAATATGGTGCAGTGTGGGTTTATCCTGTTGGAGTTTGTTGAGCATCCTGGATGTGTATATTCAAGGCTTTCATTACATTTGGAAGGTTTTCAGCCATTATTTCTTCTAATATTCTCTTGGCTCTTTCTCTATTTCTTTTCCTTCTGGGACTCCCACAATGCATGTATTGGTATACTTGATGGTGTCCCACAGGTTTCTCAGATGCTGTTCACTTTTCTTCATTCTTTCCTCTTTCTGCTCCTCAGACTGGATGATTTCAATGGTTTTATCTTCATGTTCACGGATTTTTTTCCTCTGCCACCTCCAATCTGCTGTCAAACCCCTCTAGGGAATTTTTAATTTCTGTTACTGTGGTCTTCAGCTCTGTTTGGTTCCTTCTCATAATTTCCATCTCTCATTGATATTCTCTTTTTGTTCATCTGCCATTTTCCTGATTTCCTTTGGTTCTTTGCTCATGTTTTCCTTGAGCTCTTTGAACATATTTGGGACCATTTTTAAAAAGTCTTTGTCTGGAGGGTCCCATGTCTTGTCCTCTCACTGGTGGTTTCTAAGGCTTTAATCTCCTCCTTTGCCTGGGCCATCACTTCCTGTTTCTTTGTATGTTTTGTAGCCTTTTGTTGAAACTTGGACATTTTGATATTTTAGTGTATTATTGCTGGAATTTAGACTTTGAGACATCTGTTCCTTAAGCTTATATCCAGTTCGTGCTATGACTCAGCTTTCCTTGAATGCCAGGAGTTAACAACAACAACAAAAAAAAAAAAACAGAAAAAACAAAAAAACCTTTCCTAGTCTTTGCAGCTCAACCTCTGTGAGGGCTCTCCCTTGGGGCTTATCCATACCCATACAATGAGTTTGGAGAATAGTTGCAATTTCCATGATCTTTTCTGCACAAGTGTCTTGTCTTAAGCATGACCATGTGACTTTAGGTATTCCCCTCCTTTTACAGAAGTAGAATTTCTCCCTTTTTCCCTAGGAAAGAGTTTCCTCACAGTCCTGGGCACTGCACTGTATGTCCTACAGCCAGCAATCTCTTGCGCCCGGCAGCCACTTGAATGCTCTTCCATGGCGTTCTGTAGGAGAGCTCTGCAAGCTGCCCTCTCCGTGCAAGACAACTTCTGGGATAGCCAGTCCCTTAAGCCATTACCAGAGAGATTGGGCCCAACATACATGCTTCCGGCATGTGCATGAAGGTTACTCTGCTCCCTCCAGAACCAGGACTAGGGACCTGTACTGGGAGCTTGGGCTGGCTCCCAGCTCAGCTGATGAGGAGATGAAGGAAAGGCCAGCCAGGGCACCAGGAGATCCTATTGCTTTTAAGTGGCCTTTTCTTGATTCAGCACTGGCCTTGTGTGACTGCAAATCCTTTAACTGCTTTTTGGAACCTTTAGAAAGATGTTTCTGCCAGTTCTTGCTGGTTGTTCCAATTATTTTGATTTTACATGTTTTATTTTAAGGTGCCCTTGCTAGATTCAATAAGGTTTCATAGGCTCTCTGCTGTACCCTACACAATATGCTATGAGCTGTGCATGTTGTTTAGTGCTTCAAAGGGAATAGGCATGTAATTCACTTTATACCACATGAATCTAGGTGACTATGGGATTTGATTTGGTGACTTCCTTCTCGCTCCACTTTCCTAGAAAACCCATGAATAACCCACACTCCTGCCTGTGACAATGAGACACCCAAGCACAGAGATGTGTCATCGTTTTGCATCGATCATTCACTGACACTTCAATGTGGCCAGCACAAAAGGGCACATAGGAGTGAAAAGCAGAGGAAATGGCTGAGCTGGAGGGCTGCTGGCCTTTTGTTTCATCAAAGGTCCACCCACAGTCGACTCAATCGTGGGTGTACCTTGGTGGGCATCCTAGGATGGGAAGGAGAGGGCAGAGCAGAGCATGTATGGGTGGAGGGAGCTCATTAGCCATCTGAGCTGACTCCCACTGTTCAGGGGAAGCTGCTGTGAGTCAAGGGTTTTTTAATTGAACCCATTGTTGGAGGAACCCTCTAGAGCAGGTTCTGAAATGAGAGCTTCCTCTGTCCTTCTGTGAAGTGTCTCTGGAGCACTCAGTGAAGGTGGCTTGGGTGAGCAGCTGTGGTTCAGCTTGGAAACTCTACTGGAGGTTTCCTTGCAACACGGGGAAGCTTGACTGCCTTTGGAAGCAGGTGACTGCTCATGCTTTGCTGTAGGGAACTTGAGAAAGGGATGAGAACTGGGATCAAAGAACCCCAGATTGAGTCCTAGTCTCTCTCTGAAAAGAGTCATCCTTGTGCCTCAACGGGGCTGCGCTTTTGTCTATTTGGGGATCTTGTTGCAATGAGGATTCTGACTTAGCAGGTCTGGGGGGGTGGAAGGCTGAAGGTTTGCATTTCTAACAAGCTCCTAGATGTTGCTGCTGGTCTACCAGTAGAATGAGAGATGTGGTTCTAGTCTGGACAATTGCTTTTCTTGGTATAGACAAAAGCCAATCTTGGATCTTTGATGTAAATCAGAAAAGCAGCAGTTTATTGTTTCCTAAATTTTGTTTGCACTGATTTTTTTAGCTCTCCCAATGGCAAACTCTTTAATGCTGGGCTACATCTTCTGTGCAGCCTCAGCAGAGCTTGGCAAAAATGTTGGCCATTTTAGTCACTGACTACCCATTTTGGTCATTGACTACCCATTGACTGAATGAGCTCAGTGATGTCTTCGGTGAAACCATTATCAGGGTGGAGTGGGTTTTACAGTTTGGTAAAACAGAGGCCAGTGCTTATATGTGAGACCACCAAGAGATTTCAACTGCTTTCCAGGGATGGGGTATGGAGTCTTAGAATTTGATCTTTAACCTAATACCTTACAAGCTTGTATTTCAGGTCTATCCTCCCAGATTCTCCTCATATCTGATACTAAACATGTCCTGAACATGCTTAATATCATCTCCCTTTAAAGGCTCCCTGTGTTGGTTTAAATATATTATGTCCCCCAAAACACCGTTATCTTTGATGCAGTCTTGTGTGGGTAGACATATTAGTGTTGGTTAGATTTTGGAATACTTTGGGTATTTCCATGGAGATGTGATTCAATTAACTGTGGACAAGACCTTTGGTTGGATAATTTCCATGGAGGTGTGGCCCCACCCATTCAGGGTGGGTCTGAAGTAAATTAGTGGAGTACTATATAAGCTCAGACAGAAGGAGTAAGCTTGCTACAGCCAAGAGGGACACTTTGAAGAACACACTGGAACTGAGAGAGGAGCTTCAGCTTGCAGAAACATTTTGGAGATGGCCTTTGAAAGCAGACTTTTGCTCCGGAGAAACTAAGAGAGGACAAATGTCCCAAGAGCAACTAAGAGTGACATTTTTGAGGAGCTGAAACCTAGAGAGGAACATCCTGGGAGAAAAGCCATTTTGAAACAGAACTCTGGAGCAGATGCTGGCCACGTGCCTTCCCAGCTAACAGAGGTTTTCCGGACGCCATTGGTGAAGGTACCTGATTGTTGATGACTTACCTTGGACACTTTATGGCCTTAAGACTGTAAGTGTGTAACCAAATAAACCCCCTTTATAAAAGTCAATCCATTTCTGGTGTTTTGCATTGTGGCAGCATTAACAAACTAAAACACTCCCCTTGCCTGAACCACTCAGTCCTACCCAATGGAAGCCAATGGTGATATTCTCAAAACCATGCTTTCCATTTCCACCCTGCCCCTCTCCTATGATAAGGCACTGTGTTTCCTCTGGCCACTGCAACTTTTATTGTGTTAGGAATCACTTTCTTCCCAGGGGTGCTTTAAGATTTAATTGCCTCCACTGCAGCCTTCTTTGAAACCCCTCTTCCTGTATTCAGCCTCCCCATCTCTTGTTCTGGGGTTAGCTAGTTTGCCTCTGTCTCATTCCAATCCATCACCCCATCCCCCCCACCCCCACTTCTTCAAATTTGATTCAAGATTTACCTTCCTGAAACCTTTCCTAGCGGGCCCCCTGGTTTGAACAGCTTTGCCATTCTCTCTCTTCTCCCGGAACACATGTCCTTCTTCCTCAATTAAAGTTGGGTGTGGCTTTGCTTTCTGCATTTCTCTCCTGTGTTCATTTATGTACATTTCTTTTCATCTGCTTCCTTTATTAGCTGGAACACACCTGGAAGGTGAGGAGCCAGCCTCTTACAGCTCTCTCCAGAGAATGCATTCTCTCTGCACTTGCACACAGGGTGCCCGGCTGAATTGCATGTTAAGTTCTGAGCACCCAGCTCCTGTTCTTTTTCATCTCACCTAAAGAAACAAAGTACAGAGATCAAAGCAGGTTAGGTCTCCACCTGGCTGAGCTTCATTCACAGGGAAGATGCAAATGTCCCCGGTTCCTGAAATAATCCCTGCTTTGGGTCCCTAGGGCACAATTTGTTACTCCATTCCATGAATAAGGAAAACTTTTTTAACAAAAATTAAATTCATTGACTAGGTCTCCAGTTAGAAAACAGAGACCTGCCTCCTTTGTCAAAATATGACCTTTAGAAAGTAGTCTTGCAAATAATATAGCATAAGCTAAGCCCATAATATTTAGCATTTACATTCCACCCTGACTACCCACATTTGCTTGCATAGAGGACTTTTTCTGATGTCGTAAGGCTTTTCATGTGAATTTAAAGGGAATCCAGGAGGCTTTGAATGCTTGAGTTTCATCAGTACACTGCAAAGAAGGTACTGAGTATGTTTCTACCTGCCTGATCACTTTCGAGCCCTGTGCTAATGGCCAATTTTTAAATGCTCTGAACTGCATACAAAAGATTTGCTCTTTTTAAAATACGAATTTTGAACCTTCGCGAATGAATGGCACTTTTCTACGTCACCCTCTGTTGAGCTTGGTTTCTCGCTTTGTTTCCAAGGGACTGTTAGAGCCATGACTGACACTAAAGACTGGCTTTTCTGTGATGCTGGCGAAGAACAGGATGTGGTAGGAGGTCTGTGGTGAACGCCAGTGGACAGAAAATGCAAAGCTGTTTGAAGTCAGCGTTGCCCTGGGACTGATCTGAAATTTCCCCAGACAAGGGGGAATGCGCATCTTTCTTGGAAGAACCATGAGACTGTCATGACATTTGGCCCATGCACCGATGTGGGAAGAGTCCCTTGTGGGGCGCTGCAGGGCTGAGCTGGATGGGAGGGAAGCGTGTGTGTGTGTGTGTGTGTGTGTGCGCGCGCGTGTGTGTGTGCGTGTGTGTGTGTGTGTGCGTGCGCGCGTGTGTGTGTGTGTGTGAGTGTGTGTTGCTGCATGGTCCCCACGGTGGGAGGCAGCTGTGCAGGTGCGAGGTGCCAGCTGCTTTTGAGCACTGGGGACGCAGGGATCAAGCGGTGCCCTAAGGGTGGCTGTGGTCCCCGTGTGAGGGGGTCCTGGCTTATTGTCAATGCACTGTGGAGCCTCAGACCCATTCCCTTCACAGGATACTGTGGCTGTCCATGTGGAAGAACCAAAGTTTGGAGGTTCAGCTTTGTCCCCAGAGTTGATGAGAAGACGGAGGCCAGTGTGACGTTTCTGTGAGCTTGCACTTGGATTTCTGACCTAGGTCTTGAATGACCCAATATTTGCTGGAACTTTCCCTGTATTCCTGCTGACATCCACACCTGCATTTCGTTGCACCCTGTGGAGTGATTTAATTCTAAGTTCACCTAGCGGACATCTTAAAAAAAGCAAAGAGAGTCCAGACTCTGTACAAGATGCTGTTTGATGCTTCCTGGGTAGACAAAGTGGGTGAATACAGGTTCTGTGGGCCTGAGGCTGGTACGGTTTGGGGGGACCCACAACAAAAAAAAATGCAAAATTACAAAACAAATTGCCAATGACACCTGCCATGAAGAGAAGATGGTGTGTGAAGTGTCAGCTGTCTTCACTCCCGCTGTGTAATCATCTTCCTTTGTCAAATTTAAGAAAAGGTTTGATGTCAAGGAGCCATTGCTAGGGTCCTTTGCAACCCCGTGAGGGGATTGTGGAGCTGAAGGGTCTTGGGGTTTAATCTTCATTTGTGTCATGGAAAATCCATTGTGGATAGATATAGTAGTTGATACGATTCTAGAACACTTCAGAAGTACTGATACTAAGCTCTGACTGTGACATTTATTTTAAAATAATATTAGTGTATGGCCAAAGGATGCAACAATACTAAAGGAAATTTATAATAGAAAAATACCAACACATAATTCCAACATTCTAGCCTAATAGCTATTCTCTTCTTGTTGTATGAAAGCATTTTTTTAAAGAGTTGCAATCATCCTAAAGTGAGGAAGGCCTTTAAGATAACCACAAACCCTAGAAACCAGAAATAAAAGATTGATGTATATAAATATAAAATAAATTAATGTAGATAGTATCCAGCATAAGCCAAGTCAAAAGACAAATGGAAAACTGGGGAAATATTTGCAACTGATATTGTAGACAAAGGGCCTATTTTCCTAATATGTAAAGAACTCCCACAAATCAATAACAAAAGGAACCATACACAGCCAAAGAATGGCTTAAGTGAAAAAAAAAAAAACAATGACCCTACCAAGTATTGGTGATGATGTGAAGCAAATGTAACTCACATACACTGCAGGTGGGAGTACAAATTGGTACAACCCATTTGGAGAACTGTTTGGCAGAGCCAATGCTTAGCACGTGATAACCCAGGAGAGGGCCAACCTGGGCTCAGGTAGGGTGAGAAAGAAACCTGAAAGGAAGCATGATGGGATTCCTGAGATACTGGTAATGCTCTGTTTCCTAGTTTGAGTGTGCTGGCTACATGGATGTGTTCATTTTGAAGTATGTTGTACTTCAATAAAAAGTTCAAAGACTGTAATGTTAAAAGTGGAGCCACACTAAAGTTTCAGAGATTAAAAAAATGTAATAATGCAGGTATGGGGAAACGGACACCCGCCTATTTTGCTGGTTGGAGTTTAAATTGGTTCAGTGGTAATTTCTATCAAAATAACAAATGCTTTTCTGTCTTGAGTTATGTACCCTGCACAGAGACTTGTGCAAAATGATGTCCTTGGTTGTGTGAAACAAAACATTGGAAACAACTTAAATGTCCCCCATTAGGTGACTTGTTTTATACACTGTGGTATGCTTATACCACAGATGAATCAAGCAGGTGTATCAATAAAGAAAATCTCCATGGTAATGTCAGAAACTATACCATGGATCCTTGTGTGTCTTTTGGATTTTGAACAGCATGAACACATCACCTATTGAAATGTAAGAAAAATTAAATAAAAAAAATTTGTAACCATAGAATGACGTAATTTTGCTGTATGCTTTTCCAAGTTCATAGTCTTAATCCTTACATTAAATTATGGCATATTATTATTGTTATTATGCTATTCAATTGATGAACAATTATTAACCCAACCATTCTCCTGTTGTCCATTTTGATTATTTTTACCATTATGACTTATCTCTTGTTTAAAAAAAAATTCTGGAAATTGTCTTCTAATGCGTGGACTCTTGGGTCAAATTCTCATTATCCATCTCACAGCTCAGGATGGAATTTCCTTGGGACTTAAAACAGGGCTTCCTCTTTTGCCCACACCTTCAGCAGCCCTGTCACTTTGGGTGAAGGAGAGGATAAGAAAGGGGGATGACACGGAGAAGCCACTGATCAGATAAACTCATGGGGAGAAGGAAAGAGGTAGGGTGACGTGCATCTCTTCAGGTGTGACTAGAGACCAGGAAACAGCACCTTCACAGAACTCTCCTGGCCAGCAAGCTTGAAATAGAGTGCAGGTTGTGACAATTCCTAAGTCTCACCATGAGTGGCAGTTGAATGTGGCAACTCTGCCCTTGACAGGTATAGGCCTGGAGCTCCTCGTTCCACATGGTTGGAACATCGTGCTCATTAGGGCAGTGGGCTTTGCAGTGATGTGAACTTTAGCTCCTCTAAGAGTCTGAGCTGCTATCTTCAAGGAGGAGAACCATCCCACCGTGGTCTGAACATCTGTCATTTTATCCACACTCCTCAGTTCACCTCACCTTTTTCTTTCCATGTGCATATGTTGTCTTCCCTGCTTAGGGGCTAACTTTTCTTTTATTAAAGAAGTTGTGGGTTTACAGAACAATCATGCTTTAACTATACAGGATTTCCTTTCACTACCCCACTACCAACACCTTGGATTGGTGTGGAACATTCGTTACAATTGATGGCAGCACTTTTTAACTGATCGGACCTTTTTTAAACAGTAGTCACTTTTGTTACAATTGATGAAAGATTACTAAAATAGAACTACTAACTACCATCCATAGTTTACCTTAGTTGTATTTTTCCCATACACCACCCTATTATTAATGCTTTGTATTAGTGTTGGACATTTATTATAATCCGTGAAAGAACATTCTGGTAGTTGTACTATCAACTATAGCCCGTCGTCTACAACAGGGTTCACTGTGGTAAAAAGTCCTATGTTTTATCTTTAATTTGTAGTCCAGTAACATATACAACCTGAAGTTTCCCCTTTTAACCACATTCACCTATATAATTCAGTGCTGTTAATTACACTTGCAATATTGTGCTACCGTCACCACTATCCATTTCCAAACCATATAATCAACCTAAACAGAAATTCTGTAGAAAGTAAGCATTAACTTCCCATTCTCTAAACCCTAGTTATCCCTATTGGATGTTATGCTTGGGAGGGGTTGAGATGGGAAAAATTTATGTTGTATATATGTTCTGCACTTTAACATAAAAAGAAAGAGCAACTGTGAATCTCCCTGGCAATGTGGAATATGACTCCTGGGGAAGAATCCAGACCCGGCACCGTGGGATGGAGAACATCTTCTTGACCAAAGGGGGGATGTGAAAGGAAGTGAAATAAGCTTCAGTGGCTGAGAGATTCCAAAGGGAGCCTAGAGGTCACTCTGGTGGGCACTCTTACGCACAATATAGACAACCCTTTCTAGGTTCTAATGAATTGGGGTAGCTGGTGGTGGATACCTGAAACTATCAAACTACAACCCAGAACCCATGAATCTTGAAGACGATTGTATAAAAATGTAGCTTATGAGGGGTGACAATGTGATTGGGAAAGCCATATGGACCACATTTCCCTTTGTCCAGTGTATGGATGGATAAGTAGAAAAATGGGGGCCAAAAAAAAAAAAGGCACCCAGTGTTCTTTTTTACTTTAATTGTTCTTTTTCACTTTAATTTTTATTCTAATTACTTTTGTGTGTGTGGTAATGAAAATGTTCAAAAATTAATTTTGGTGATGGACACACAACTATATGGTGGTACCGTGAACAACTGATTGTATGCTTGGTTTGACTATGGTATGTGAATATATCTCAATAAAAATGAATTAAAAAAAAGTGCAACTAAAGAGACAGTGATAATTAAATGCAATACATGATCCTGGATGGGATCTAGCAAAGGAGGAGAAAAGGCTCAAAGGGACATTATTGGGACAAATAAAAAAAATTGGAATTTACACTGTAAGCTTTATACAGTGTTAAATTTCTTGAACTTGATAACACACTTCCAGTGGTTACATAAGCAAATATCCTTGTTCTTAGGAAATGTGAGTGGCAGTATTAAGAATTCAAGGAGCATGATGTATAAAACCTACACTCAGGTGTTCAGAAAATGGATTGATAAATGGATGGATAGATAGAAAGATGGATAGGAAGGAAGGAAGGAAGGAAGGGAGAGAGAGAGAGAGAAAGAAAGAAAGAAAGAGAAGAAAAAACAAAGAAAGTAAATGTGACATAGTGTTAAAATTGGTGGATCTGGGTGTCTGGGGGAAGGGGTATGTTGGAGTTTTCTGTCTGGGGTTTGGGTTATTTTGGTAACTGTCTTAGAAGTTTGAATGTATTTCAAAATAAAAAGTTAAACGCAAAATGAAGTCTGGCTTAGCTGTCAAGAGATTTGTGTGCAGAACTAACCTGTCGGGTGCCAAGTTTGTTTATTGGCTGACAATGACTTCCTGTTTCTAAGAAAAGAGGCTGGTGTTGGATATGAAGCATTTCTTACAAAACATTTTGCTGAGCTCAGGCCCAGTGACTCAGTGTCATGTGGATTATATTTCCTGTAAAATACTCCAGGGGTTAAAAATTGAGGGTAAAAGTGTTGACAGGATGCACTGTGGGATTGGTTGGGCCACAGTGAGAAAGGGGCTATTTCCTAGCCCTTATTACTACGGAGTGGCAAGTGACATTGGAGGGTGTCCTGGCGAGAAGGGGTGTTTTAAGCAACTGCTTTGCCTCTGGGCTCTAGGTGCTTGGGTGTTGTAGCTTCTTCTTGAAGGATTTTCTTTACTAGGTGATTCTTTTGACCTTTCCCTCTCTACTCCATCCCTTTTCCTTCCCCTTTACCCGTTCTGCTAGCAAACAATGTGTACGAGTTAGGATATAGGCTAAGCCGTTGTAACAAAAAGAACCCACATGTGGTGGCTTGTCGGGTAGACATTTAATTTTTCACGTGGAGCAGTGCAGAGATGACAAGGCAGTTTTCCTCCATGAGGTCACCCAAGAACCCAAATTCCTTTGACGTTTATCTGTCGTCTCCTAAGAAGGTCATTCTCGGAAATACCTGAAATTGTTGAACTGTAACCCAGTAGCTTTGATCTTTGATAATCATTGTATAACTGTATCGATTTTATCTCATGACCGGTGCTTATAAAAACCTTGTGACTGACACCCCCTTTATCCAGTGTAGAGTTCGATGAGTAATCACATCAAGACATGCATGGAAAAAAAAATCCTGAAAAAATTGATATCAGTAGTAACCGATATGTAAAAGCATGAAATGAACTATTCACATAGAGTTTCTGTGCTAGAAGGAAACAGAAACAGAAACTGTCAGAGACTTGTCAAATTGAATGGAGGTAATAATTTAACAAAGTATCAGGTTGTCTACGGTAAAAAAAAAAAAAAAGTCATTCTTAAACTGGAGCCTGCCTCAGTGTCACCTGGAGAGCTTTTTGAAACACAAACTCCTGCCTTGGAGTTCCACACCCTGCACTTATATCTGTGTCCTTTGATGACTTTCTGACTTTTGGCTGTGGCATTGCTTTGAATCATCAGGTGAAAGGACACTGGGGAGTGAGCTGGACTAGCACTTTCTTTCCTGACCCTTCACAGCCGTTTTTTTCCCCCTGCGGTTGTAAATATCACCAGAGAGTGGAACGCGTAGTGAATGGCAATCAGCTAGGGAAGTTGCAATTCTGCTTGTGTAACCACCAGGGCCTAGCAGACAGACACTCTCAGTGCTTGCCCAGATCCCCTGGGCTCCCTTTCACCTGTTCTGTACCCACTGCTCTGGCTTCTGAATTTTGCTGCCCTTGGCTGACCCCCGGGACCTTCATCCGGAAATTGCCCCCGCGCTGCTACCAGAGCCATTTTTGTTTGTGTCCACAGAGAGCAGGAAGCGCCTGGGGATTTAGCTCCACCCCTCCCTCCCCAGGGTGGCCTGTAGCCAAGGACTAGGACAATGAAAGCTCGGATCCCTGGACTCAAAGGGGAAAACCTGTTGGGGAGGATTTGTGTTCCAGAGCTCCTTGTGGGATCAGGCTGGATTTGTACCATCTCCTGTGCTCCCACCCTATCCTGCTAGCCACTGGGAGCACATACTTAAGAAACTACCTGAACATATCCATGCCTCAGTTCTGCTCTGGGAGCCCGACTTACAGGACTTGCAGGACTCGGTGGAGAACAGGTATTAATGAACTGCTTGATGAATGAATAAAGGCGAAGGAAAGCTGTTCTTTCATTGTGCACCCATTCTCTGCTGGACCCCAAGGCAAGCGCCCCCACCTGTGAGAGCTCACATAATTCACCTCTGGCCCTGCAGGGTAAGTGGTTTAGACCATATTACAAAAGAGAGGCAGAGGAAACAGGCGGAAAGCTGAAGGGACCTGCCCAAGGCCATCCCACCAGACAATGGCAGAGCAGGGACTGAACCAGCCTGTGTCACCCCAGAACCTGCATGGCCTCATCTGGAAATTGGGAGTGTTGTTTGTGAAGATAAAATGATATGATGCACTCAGAGCACCCAGCACCATGAGTGCCTGGCACATCATAATTGCTCAATAGGTTGTTGGGGACTAAAGGAAATATATATATATTTCTTTCTCCTTCTCTCTCTCCCTATATGGATAGATCAATAGATAGATGGAGATATAGCTAGATGATAGATAGATATGGATAAATGAAAGATAAATGTATATAGATATAGATAGATGATAGATAATTAGATAGATGGATGATAGATTAATAGCTGATAGATGACTAAAGAAATAGATGATAGAGACACAGAGATACATAGATATGGAAGATATACATGATAGATGTGGATAGATGGTAGATAATTAGATAGATGATAGACACATAGATGCATAGTTAGATAGATGATAGAGGATAGATGATAGATGATAGAGATACATAAAGACAGATGATATACATGATAAATAATTAGATATCTATTGATAGATATATCAGATAGATAGATAGATAGATAGATGAGAGAGAGAGAGACTTTGAACATTTGCACAGAGTAAAGCTCAATCAATGCCAGTTATTGGGAATTTTTCTTTAAAGGAAAGCTGCTACAGTATTAAGGAAATAGTAACACCAAGCACCTGGAAATCCCTTCTCACATTGCTGGAGCTACCTGTCTGTGTGCGCATGTGACAAGAACACCATCGTGCTCAACTCAGGGCACACACATCTAGCCTCAGGCAAACAGAGCCAGCCCTTGGCAGAGTCTGGGGTCTCCCGTTGGTTGTCCTGACTGCCTCTTTGCCCCTGGTTATTGCTCGTATCCCCTTCTATGGATCCCTCGTGCATGGCATCCTCCATTTGCCTGGGTTGCTTGGGGACTCATATTCGTGCAATGAGAAATGCTTCTCCATCATATCTAGCAAGAGAAGGGCTTTTCCTCCTGTTGGGAAAATTTCAGGAGCCCCAGGCATGTGCAGAATCTCCAGTAGCGTCTTCTCCTTGCCAGAGTGATGGACTGGTCTGGTCTAGAAACCCTACCTCAGCTTTTTGGGGTGTTATCAATCTCAAAAGCAGAGCCTGAGGCAAAAGCTTCTGTGATAACATCTTACTGGGGAGTGGAAGCCCAGGAAAGCAGGGGCATGATGCAGGGAAGGACAGAGAACAAATATGCCACAGTGCAGTCCCCTGCTCCATCTTGCCATGTGGACAGGCTGGGTTCAGGACAGTATGGGCAATGGGGACAGGGATGGGCGATAATGAGCTTCCAGCTGCCTCTCACCCCGTCACTAACTCCCCTTCACTTCTGCTGGGGAAGCTGGAGCCCACAGGGCTCCATATGGTGCAGGGGCCAGTGTGCGGCCATGGTAGCCTCTCTCTTCCAGGGGGCCCATGCATGGCTTCTAGCTCTGTTTCAATGGTGTTGAAGGTCTGTGGGAACAACGAGGCCAGGAGCAGAGGTGGACCAGAGTGTCACATAAGCTGAATTCCCTATAGGAGCCATGGAGGAGTCAAGAGCCACAGCCCATAACCCTGGTTCTCCAGCACTAATATGCCCAGAGAAATCTGGGGTGTTTGTACAGAAGGCAGATTCTCGGGCCCCATCCTGAAATTCCAGTGTGGTAGGTCTGGGGCTGGCTCTAGAACCTCATTTCCTGAGGGCCACAGATGGCACGGTAGTTTTCTAAGCCCGCTGATTTATCCTTGGCTCCGCTGGGGTGAGGGAGCATCTTATTACCTATTGCTGGTGACCTAATTACCCCCAAATGCAGCGGCTTGAAACATTTTTTATCATACAGTTTCCATAGATCAGGAATTGGGCACATACAATGGTGGGCCAAGCTTGTGTGGGATCTCTGCTTTAGGGTCTCTGGCAGGCTGCAATCAAGGTGTTGGCTGGGACCATCATCATTATGAAGCTTGAATGGGGAAGGGTCTGTTTCCTAGCAGGCAGGATTTAGTTTCTGGTGGGCTGGTGAACTTAGGGCCTCCATTCTCATTGGGTGTGGGTTGGAAACCGTCCTTCATTTCTTACCATGTGCACCTCTCCGACATGACAGCTGGCTTCTTCAAAGCAAGCAAGCCAAGAAGAGAGAGTTCAAGCAAGGTGTACATCAGTCTTTTATAGCCTAATGTTGGGTGCTACACCCCATCATGATCTGTTCATTGGAAGCAGCTCAGTAGGTCCAGCCCCCCCAAGACATGGGGAGAGGATGATACAAGGGTGTGTCTCCCAGGAGTTGGAAGTCATTCAGAACCATTTCAGAGGTCTACAGTCTGTCCTCTGGTCCCCAAAGATTCTTGTTCTTTCTACAAGGTCCCCAAATGTCTCATCACAAAATAGCACCAGCTCAAGGTCCAGAATCATGTCATCTATATCAAATCCAGGTGTGGGGGAGTTCCTCCGGTGTAGTTGCTTACATACAGTTCCTTGAGAATAGCTCCTTGCAAACAGTAGACAAGTGAAATGAAAGACAAAGGTTGTCTACCCATCACACACCTACTCACAATGGTGGGATAATCCTAGGAAAAATGGTGTAGATATTCCTGTTCAAAAAAGGGTAAGTGGAGGCACAAGGAGTCATTGGTCCACAACAATTCTGAAATCCCACTGGGCAAATGTTAGAAGCTCTTTGGTTAGATCTCAAGGCCTGGAAATAGTTCTCTGTGGCTCTTGGATCCATCCTCTTGGCTCTTATTTCTTCCCTTTTAGTCCATCCTTACATTTTCATGAAATATATGAAGATGTTTGTCTCAGAGCAGCTCTTTCAACCTGCTTCCTACCAGAAGAATTTTGGAGGTCCAACTGCCTTTTTTTATTTTGTAATGTCTCCTTCAGCTCAGGCAGGCAGTGTTTTTGCTGACAGAGTTTTCTCAAAAACTTTGTGGATCTTCTGTGAATCTCACTGAGCTTTTCTCCATTAGACACAAAAGCTACACCTACAAATCTTTTTGAGATAAACCTTTTTCTACCTTGGGCTTCTACTGATATGGCTACGGAAAAACATTCTTAAGCATCTTATTATTCAGTTGGGAGGATATGTGAGGCACACCCTTAATCTTTCTAAAGGGTCTCCTGCATGTTTGAATACAACTCTAATGCTTTGCTCTTTCCAGGGTCTTAACAAAAGATTGTACAGCCACTTTATTGGCTTTATTTCTAGACCACTTTCGAATGTTGCTCAGAAAACCTTTATTAATTTTAGCTTTTTTTTTTTTTTTGCCATCTTGAGAGGCTGAGAATTTTCAAAATTATCAATCCTGGTTACTTTTTGTTGCTTGTTTCAACTTTCTCTCTCTCCTTTCACATTTTTCTCTAAGCAGCAAGAAGACACCATGTAGCACCTTCAACATTTGCTTGAAAATCTCCTTAGCTAGGCCACACATTTCAATAGGTACATGTTCTGCTTTCCATATACCTACAGAGAGACGACAGTGTAGCTAAGCTTTCTGTGACTACGTAACAAGGATTCCCCTTTCTCAAATTTCCAATAACATGTTCTTCCTTTCCTTTTGAGCCTTCACCGACAGTGTCCTCCAAGCCCAGGTTTTTATAACAGTCTGTTGAAGGCAATTTGGGTTTTCTTTATCATGCTCCTCAAAATCCATTGATATTTAATTCATTGGCCAGTTCCAAAGCACGTCCACATTTTTAGATACTTGTTACAGCAGCGCTATATTTCTAGCACCAAAATCTGCTCTAATTATCTATTGTGATAATTAATCCAAAGTTTTGTGCCTTAAAACAGTAACAGTTATTATCTGTAGGTCAGGAACCTGGGTGCAGCTTAGCTGGATCACCTATTTCAGGGTCTTTTCTAGGCTACAATCGAAGTGTCTGCCAGAGCTCTGGTCATCTCAAGGCTTGATTGGGGAAAGATCCTTTTCCAAGCTCACTCATATGGCCAGCAGGTTGGAGGAGGCTGTTGGCTGAGTGCTCCACCAGGGTAGAGGCCCAGGAATCCTCTCCATGTGTGTCTTTCCATGTCCTGGGCTTTGCTGAAGCCTGGAGGCTGGGCTCTTAGAACAAACATCTTGAGAAAGAGTGAGGTGAGCTCTATTGGTCAAGGAAGTCACAAAGGTTTGCACAGGTTTCAGGAGGGGCAGAGTGCAGCTAGGGGGGGGTGGACATGGGCTCCTTCTCTTGATAGGTGAGTGTCAAGGTCACCCTGTAAGAAAAACATATGGAATGGGCCATATTTTCAAGTCTGTCTGTGGGCAGTGCCATCTCCCCCCTGAGCTAATCTGAAGATTGAGTCACACCCAAAGAGGGTGCCATTAATTTGTTATTTTTTCTCCAAGAGAGCCTACGTGCAATCTAAGAAGGTGGCTTGGAGACCTGGACTCAGGAAGTCCTCTCAGAGCAGAAGATCTGGCCCCATGGAAGTGTCACGGGGTAATTCCTTGAGGCTTTTCACACAGAGAAGTCAGAAGGAATGCGGTCACCATTTGATAAGGCTCTTCCCACTTGTGGGAGGTTGACTGGTTTGCCTCCAAGATTTTACTTTAGCCAAGGTGCTCGAGGTTGTGACTGAAGAAGAGAAATGTCTACAGGATGCTCAAGGACAGAGGGGATGGTTTATTGGGCAGGACTACCACCAACTGCTCTGGAGCTCCCTCCCATTCTCCACCGCACCCATGAGGTGTCAAGGCTGGCATTCCCACTTCAGATTGGGCGCCTGAGCCTATCACTAAGGCCACATCCCCTGGAATAGTAGACAGAAATTCCCATCTGCTGAAACTAAAATAGACTGAAGGCTGCTGTGCTTCATTTTTTATCTACTGTACTGTCTCTAGGTCTTTCCCTGAGGACAGGCTGGCCAGTCTCCCTGAAGGCAGGTTTGCAAATTCTAGCAGGAGAAAGCTATTCTGGGTGGTCCCTAGAAATGCTCCTCCATGCTGAGCTGTGGGAGTGGTGGGGGGCATGTCCAGACCAAAATGGGTCGGTAGAGCTGTCTGAGGTTGAGCTGAAGCGCCTGGAGTCAGGAGCTGCTTTTGTCCCAGATTTCTTGTCTGCAAATTAAGGGCTGTATCTCATAATCTAGCCCTACCCAAATTCTCATGGGCATTGAGTCCATTGTCTGGTGTGCAAATCATTAACCAAAAAACACTAGGTTGCAAAAAAAATTATTCCTTAGCACTTTGCTTGGCCTCCATCAATATTTCCCAATGGCTTCCAGCTGAATTCTTCCTTCGTTCTGCTCTGGTTTCAGGATCTTGCCTACTCTAGTTCTTGGCCCTCCTTTTGCAACACTCTTCTGATATTACTTTTAGCAATAGTTCTTTCGACAAAAAGAACAAAAGCATCTATCTGCCTTCAGGGAACTGTTTAGAGTTCCTTGGACACTCCTTAAACTGGGTTAAGAGACTATTTTCTGGTTTTATCCTTTTCCCCAATTAACTTAAAATACTTTGAGAACACTCAAATTTCTCTGTGCCCTGTTTGACTCTTTTATAAAATGATGATGCCTATTAACCAACCTCTCTATCTACAGAGGTGCAGGATCAGTAATAAATTTCCACTTGTAGGCAGGCACTGTGCTAGGGGATTTACATGCAATCATCATGGTGGCTATACTGGTTTATGTATATATTATGTTCCCCAGAAAAAGCCATATTCTTTAATGCAATCTTGTGTGGGCAGACATGTTGGTGTTGATTAGATTGTAATCCTTTGAGTGTTTCCATGGAGATGTGACCCACCTATCTGTAGGTGATAACTCTGATTGGATAATTCCCATGGAGGTGTGGCACCGCCCATTCAGTGTGGGTCTTGATTAGTTTACTGGAGCACTACATAATCTCAGACAGAAGAAGCGAACTTGCTACAGCCAAGAGGGACACTTTGAAGAATGCACAGGAATTGAGAGAGGAGTTGCAGATGAGAGACAATTTGAAGACGGCTGTTGAAAGCAGACTCTTGCTCCAGAGAAGCTAAGAAAGGACGAATACCCCAAGAGCAACTGAGAGTGACATTTTAGAGAGGAGCTGCAGCCTAGAGAGGAGCATCCTGGGAGAAAGCCATTTTGAAACCAGAACTTGGAGCAGGCACCGGCCACGTGGTTTCCCAGCTGACAGAGGATTTCCGGATACCACTGGCCATCCTCCAGTGAAGGTACCCGATTGTTGATGCATTACCTTGGACACCTTATGGCCTTAAGACTGCAATTGTGTAACCAAATAAACTCCCTTTATAAAAGCCAGTCCATCTCTGGTGTTTTGGAATCTGGCAGCGTTAGCAAACCTGAACAGTGGCCCTACCCAGGAGGAAACCAAAGCACAGAGAGGCTAGCCCATGGTCACCAACAAGTAGGTATGTGAATTCCTTGACATCCTCCCATCAAAAGGTGGAGTCTATGTCTCCTCCCCTTGAACACAGGCTGGCTTAAGTGGCTTTAGTAGGGGAAATGATGGTGCATGACTTCATGTCTAGGGTTCGAGAAGATGACACGGCTTCTGCTTGGCTCTTTTAGGACCCTTGCTCTCGGAACCCAGCTGCCCTGCTGTGAGGAAGACGAGCCACCATGTGGAGAGGCCACGGATAGCTGAGTCCCGGTTGACAACTGTCATCAACTGCCAGCTGTGTAATGATGCTTCTGGCCTCTGAGCTGCCCCAACTCTTGCTGAACAGAGAGCCAAGACACAGCATCCCTGCTGAGTCCTGCCTAAATTGTGCGTTCATGTACAAAACGAATGCTGTGGTTGTTTTAAGACACCAAGTTTACCAAGTTTTGGGGTGGTTTGTTACCAGCAATAGATGACCAGAACAACAGGGCTGGGATTCAAACTCAGAATGGTGTGCTTCAGAGTCCCTGTCAAGAAGAAAAGTAAAATAAGGAGGGTGACCACGCTCCACTTATCCTAGATCCATTGCCTAATTTACATTTGACCCAGGCTCATGCAACTAGAGCCTCAACAGCAAGTGGAGATGAGGGCCTGTCCTGGGGCTAAATGCTATTATATCCTGGGTCTGGGAGGCAGCCCCTCATGGCTCTGATCCCCAGCAGTTCCTTGAGAGCAACTGGAGCAGTTTGGCTCAGTCAGCTTTACCCACATCATAAGAGGAAAGGATGTGTCTGGGGACAACTTACCACGTCACATAGCCACAGAAGCAAATGCCTGGGTGTAGAAGCTGATGCTATCTTCTCTGAATTTGGTACCACTCAATAGAAGCCTGAGAACATCTTTGTGGTAAAGAAGAAGGAAAACGGAGCTGGCGCTCAGTTGGACCTCGTTGAGTGTCCCTGTTCCGGAACCTTCCAGAGCCTTCCTTCCCAGGTGCAAACGTAGGGACTGGGGCTGACCTGTCTAAGCCATGCAGCTTGTTAGTGACAGAGCCCAGCTTCCCAGTCAAGTGCTCCCTGGACCACTGTCAACCTAAAAGCCCAGGGACAGACACTCTGAGATAGAAGCTGAGGGGCCTTTTTGGGTTCCAGAATTCCCACACCTGTGTGCACCTGGTTTTATCCAGGTGGGTGGGTGACTTAGCCTGCCAGAGCTGCTGTGAAAAATACCACACAGTGGTTGGCTCCAATAATAGGAATTTGTTGACTCCCGGTTTTGGAGGCCTAGATGTCCAACATCAAGGTGTCATCAGGGCCGTGCTTTCTCTGAAGTCTGTAGGGTTCTGGTGGTGGCTTGGGGCCATCCGTTGCTCCATCTCTGCTTCCATCATCTGGCCATCAGTCTTGTCTCCTTCTCTGAATTCTCCTACCGCTGTGTCCAATTTCCTCTGCTTATAAGGGCTCCAGTCATACTGAATTGAGGTCCGTCCAGATTCAGTTTGGCCTCATCTCACTAGGATCTTTGCAGACCTTATTTACAAATGAGCCCACATCCACAGGCCCTGGAGTTGGGACCTGCAAATGCTGGTTTGAATCTATTATGTATCCCAGAAAAACCATGTTCTTTTAATCCAATTTTGTGGGGGAAGACCTATTGTGGGCAGGACCTTTCGATTAGATTGCTTCCATGGAGATGTGACTCTGCCCATTCAGGGTGGGTCTTAATCATCTTTACTGGTGTCCTCTATGAGAGGATAAAAGGCAGAGACATTTTGAAGAGAGCTCAGAGACACTTAGAGAGAAAATGCCCAGAAAGAAGCTAAGAGATGAAATTCAGTGCTTGCCCCAGAGAAGCTAAGAGAAGGCACCCAGATACTTAGAGAGAAATGCCCTGGGAGAAACAAGTAAGGATGCACAGTTGCTGAGAGAGAGAGGCTAAAAGAGACAGAAGCCCAGAGACATTTTGGAGAACCCGGGAGCAAAGGACTAGCAGATGCCAGCCACGTGCCTTCTCAGCTGACAGAGGTGTTTCAGAAGCCATCGGCCTTTCTTCGGTGAAGGTGCCTTAGTGTGGACCATTTTATGGCCTTAGAACTGTAAATTTGTAATGTAATAAACTCCCTTTATAAATGCCAATTGATTTCTGGTGTTTTGCATAACAGCAGCTTTAGCAAACCAGAGCAGGGACGTGATTCAGTCCACTCAGTGAGGTTCTGAGAGAGTGCACTTTTATTTCTGAGACCCAGTTGGCCCCAGAGCACTGCTGAATGACTTTTTGTGTATCTGAGGCCTGTGCTGATGCTCCTTGTCCTTCTGAGTGGACTCGGGACATCCTAAACCTCTGACAATCAGCTGCCCCCATGGAGCCCAGGCAGCAGCCCTCCCTGAGAGCTTCCTGGAAGGATAGACAGGCACGAACACTCTGTCCTTCCTCGAAGGGTGACTGGAGCCACCTGGGCAGAAACTGGCTCCAGCAGCTGTCAGATTTCCTCACGTTTAAGAGGCCCAGGTGCCACCAGATACAGCCCATGAATTACCCTTAACTGGTTTCCTGACAGCTATAGCCGTGACCCCACCTGTTGCAAAAAAAGAAGTTTCAAGTTTCGCTGGCGGCATCCCATCTAAGGGTTTCTAGTGCCAGTGTATGCACACGCAATGGCCTGGCACCTACTCTGGGTTGCACATTAGCTTGTCTGCGAAATCTGCAGTGCTGGACCCAGGAGATTCAAGAAACCCGAAATGAAGCAAAACAGAACTTTTAATGAAGACAAATTTATTGCAGGCAGATATGAAACTGCCGACTCCTAGTCTGACCTCACAGCTGTGTAAAACTGTTGAGCAACCTGGGTTAACAGACATCGAGCAGAGTGAAAAAGGGGGTTGTAAAATTTGATAGGCCAACGGGGCTCATGAGACAGATTTAGTGGGGGTGGGGGACGACTGGGGACGGTGAGGAAACCGGGCCTGGAGGTTATGATCCGGGTGGCTTTCAGACTTACGGGGCAGCCTGTGCATGAAGACATATGATAGCCACTCAGAAGCTCCTTTCCTAGCAAAATTCAAGGGCTAATTGCCATCTATCCATGCTGCTAAACGACTGAGGATGATAGAGATCAGGTCATAACTCTGAGGGATTAGGAGGTGTTAGGAGGCAAAGACCATTGGGGAAGGGAGAGAGTTGGATTACATTTCCCATAAAATATATATATATTTTTTAGGCCCACAATCAATCTCAAATTGTATATGTTTGCAGAATGCTTTTGAACACCAGAGCTTTGGTCAGGCCCTGGAGATGACTGACAACCCCAAACGACACTAGACAATTCAGAAATGATGTAGTGCTCTCGGGACTACTGTCTTCTGAGGTCAAGAAAGACAGTGGAGATTCTTATCTAGTCCACTTGAGCAGCCCTCGGAGAGGGGAGGTTCCATGAGTGGGGAGGTGGCAGCCCTGGCCATCGAGTCTCCATGCCTTCGTGCTCTACCTGGACAAGTCTCCAACTGTGCCCTCTTACTCAGGGCTTTACAGCCTGCTCTCTCCCTGCGATCAGCCCAACAGATACCGAGTCGGTTGCAGAAGTGGTGGATTGCACACGTGGAGTGGCTGAGAGCCACTGACCGGCACTGGCAGGCTGTGCCTTGGCTTTTGGGCTTGGGCCTTCTGCCCAGTGAATCTCAGAGCTGGGAACCCTGGAAAATGGGAGGTGCCATCAACTGACAAATGGATAGACAAAATGTGGTATATCCATATGTTACAGATTAAATCATGTCCCCCCTCCCATTAGCCATGTTCAAGTCCTATCCCCTGTGAACCTGTTTAGATAAGATGAGGCCCAACTGAATCAGGGTGGGTCCAAATTCAGTATAATGGTGTCCTTATAAGGACAGGAAATTTGGACATAGTATGAGACAGAGAGAGAAGGGGCCATGTCATGGAGGAAGAGGATGAGTTATGCCACAAGCCCAGGCTTACTGGTCACTGCTAGAAGCCGATAGACTACAGAGGGAACGTCGTCCTGATGACACCTTGATTCAGATTTCTGGCCTCTAGAACCATGACATAATCAATTTCTGTTGTTTAAGCCAACTAATCCATGGTACTTTGTTAAAGCAGTCTTAGGAAACTAAGACGCCATACAATGGAATATTATTCAACCACCAAAAGAAGTGCAATCTGTAAATGGTACACTATAGATGAACCTTGAAAACACTATGCTGAGTGAAAGAAGCCAGATGCAAAAGAGCATGTATTGTATGATTGCATTTATGTGAAATCACCAGAAAAGGCACATCCATAGAGACAGAAAGTAGATTAGTGGTTGCCAAGGGCTCGGGAGATCGGAGTTGGGGAGGAACTGCTTAATAATGGGTACAGGTTTCCTTCTGAGTTGAAAATGTTCTAGAATTAGATAATGTTTATGGTTGCACAATATTGTGACCATATTAAACATTAAGTTTAAAGTGGTTAAACTAGTAAATTTCATGTTATGTTTATTCTACCACAATTAAAAAAAAAAAAAATGACAGGCCTGGCTACACCTGGCACCCAGTCCAACGTTGACGGCTCTCTTCCTGCTCATGACTTCCTCTTGTGTGAGTGTTGATGTGGATTTAACCTTATTTAAACAAGAGAAGAAAGACCAGGGAAGTTGCAGCCCTGCCTTACTTTTTCCCCCAAAGGTTGGATTTGCATGATATTCTAAATAGCTTTTGATAAGACAAGTAATCAAAACTACTTGCATTTAGAAGGGAACAGAAGGGGCAGAACTGTTTGATTATTAGAGATGATTGTATAGGGCAAGAAGGGCACTTGGGAGAAAATTTATAATCTAAGATCATTTAATAAGAAATGCATAAGGTTGAAAGAATTTGAACAAAGTACTTGAATCATGAAGCTAGAAAAAGGGCAGCAAAGTCAATTTAAAGAGAATGAAAGAAGAAGATCAAATGCAAGAGTTCTGGAAATGTTAAGTAAGCTAAAAGAAATCAGTAGATACGATGCATGATATCCAAGTCTGATCCTTTGAAAAGAACACTTGCCTTCCCGGCTACCTTGCACAAGCGCTTACAAGAGCACACAAAAGCCTCTAGCTAATCTGATCAAGTAAGAAAGAGAGGACACTGCCTTAGAGATGAAAAGTGTTGAATTTTAAGAAGTTACAGTGTCAATTTTATATCAATAAATTTGGAACTCCAGAGAGAAAGATCAGAAATACCAGAAAGTGCAGATCAATACAACTGCCTCAAGAATCAGAATTCTGAATGTTTCAAAAACTGTAGAAGAAATGGAAAATGTGGGCAAACTTCTACCTTCATGAAAGGTGCCATGTTCACACAGTTTATAGACAAAGATAATGCAGCCTTAAAAGAACAGTCAATTCCTACATTATTTAAGGTTCTCTTGGGATTAAAAATACATACATACATACATAAAGCAGGAAGGAAAGAAGGGAAAAGAAAAAAGAAGTTTCACAGGCCAAAATTGGATAGGACAAATGAGGAAACTATTTCCTAATCTCACGATTATGGTCAGGCAACCACACCTGCGCCACCCTGCTCCATCTATTTTTTTTTTCCTGCAGAAATGGATGAAGAGATTCTGGAATTGGGGACCCCAGACCCAGCTGGGAAGAGTGAGAGACAAAAGTCAACATACCCCATGGAGAGACCTTCCCTACTCCTGCTTAGTCTCCAAAATGTGGGAGGCCAGGCTGAGACAAATACCCTCATTTAAGAGACTGGAGAATTCTTCTCTAGAGAAACAGACCAAATAGAAAAAATGTCCCATAAACACTGACACTTACGGTGTCCATTGGCATGGCCAAGGCTCGGCTTGATTATCTGGAACACCACACAAGTTTCCAATCTTTGTGCATGTAAACTTTGAAATATAATTATTTTTAAAAGTATCGGAAATAGGCACCTAGTAAGTATAATAATTAATGATGATATTTTGGAAGCATTTCCATTACTGTCAGAAAAAATACACTAGCGTACCTACTACAAACATAGATATTCAATTTCAGTCTTGAGGTTTTAGCAAGAACAAGAAAAAAAATAAGATGCTTACATTTTTAAAAGAGAGAGGCACAATTTTAATTACTCACATGCAGAAAATCCAAGACGATCAACTGAAGTAATTTGAAGTCTGAAGAGATTTTAATTATGTAGCTGGATCCAAGATAAATTTACAAAATATAATCATTTTTCTCAATGCCAACAATAACCAAAAGAAAAAATGTAATGGGAGAGAAAAAAAAGATCTGTTGTGGGTTGAGCTGTATGTCCCAACATGTTATGCTCAAGTCCTAACAACAGGTACTTGTTAATGTTTGGAAATATTTGGAAATGGGATCTTTGCAGATGTAATCAAGTTAGGATGAGGTCCTACTGGATCAAATAGGACCAACTGGTGTCCTTATAAGAGGAGAGAAATCTGACAGTATCTTGTAACAAACTAAAAAGATATATGTGACACCTATATATGCAATGCTTAAAGCTTGACCAAAAGATATAAAAGGAACAAAAATAAGATGCAGCCCCCGTATTGTTGACACCTGCTTTCAATATGAACAAGTCAGGGTGCTCACTGCCTAGACACCCCTGAAGATGGAGAAAGAGATGAAGTGAGAGGAAGGGGTAGCAACAAACAAGGTAAGATTTAACAAAGGTCTATGAATACTGTAACTTTATATAAATATATATATATATATTTTTTGGATGCTGGGTTGTTGGAATGGCTGGAGGAAGGTAAGTGATGTGGAGGGGCTGTGGCCTAGGGCATCCTTTGAGTTTTGCTCCGTAGCTATGCATTGAATTGTGCTTTGGGGATCTTTACCTTTCTGTATATACCCTATATTGCATCATGGGGAAGGAGTTGAGGCTGTGGAACTGTGGCCCCATGGCAATTTTGGGGATTGCCTATATAGCTGCTTGTTGAGCTGTGCATCGAGGGTTGACATCTTTCTGTATGCGTGTTGTGTTTTACAGTAGTGGAAGTGGCTGGAATTGTGGAACTGTGACCCATGATATTCTTTGAGGTTTGCTCTCTAACTGCTTGTTGGCTTGTGCTTTGAAGGTTGTCACTGTTATGTATGCATGTTGGAGTTCACAATGGGAGAATACATAAAAAAAAAAAGGATACTTGAACAAATAGAAAAATGTACTATATGCTTGGATGGCAAGACTAAAAATTGCTAATATTTCACTTTTTTCCCAAGTTAATGTGGAAAAATCACTGCAATAATAGTTGGTTTCCCAGGGTTAGATTAAGCCACTAATTGTCTTGTCTTCATGTTCCCAACCTCTGGAGTTTGTGGGCCACAGTGGGTCTGGCATTTTCTCTGCCCCTCTCCATCTCACTCCTCTCTACTCCCTGCCAACGTAAAACCAGGGAACCCAGCCTGGCTTCTCTCTGCTTTCTGTTTCCAACCTTGAAACTCAAACCCTTGGGACCCTCCCTGTCTGAGACATAAAGCTTCATTCCCACCATGGAGCCAACATTTCAGAATGCAAAGGCCTGGGTATACATTGTTTTTAGAGCAACCCCATCACCCAGCAATTTCCTTCTTTTGGGGCTCTTGAGCACAAAAACGTTGGAACATGTGTGTCTAAATATTTTATGGTTAATAGCTCTGCCAATGAGTAAAAAAGGGGTAAAAGAGAAGATACAAGTTCAACATTCAGTTGTCTACCTTACTACACATTAAAAAAACACACACACAACAACAACAAAAATCCAACTCCTATCCCTCCCGACACACACACAACATCCCACATACTTTTAAATAAGTTGAGAAAGGTCTGGAAGGATGTACCCCAGACAGCTAATGGAATAACTTCAGGGTAAGGCAATTGATCTGAAGGGAAATAAGAGAAGGGGCAAGTTCCTTTTTTGCTCTATAAATTAAATATCTGACATTTTACAAACATGTATTAGCTCTGTAGTTTAAAAAATCAACAAAACATAATTTATAAGCACTTATTAGTTAATCCAGTGCTTTAAAAAAAATACAGTGTTTATTAAACACCTAGCATGTACAAAGTGCTTGACCAGGTGCCAGGAATATAGCAATTTAGCCAAAGTCAGACAAAGCCTTGCCCTCTTGGTGCTTGAATTTTAGTGGTAAGAGTTTTTCAGTTGATTTTTCAAGAGGACAAACTGGAATTACTGACTTAGTTTTTTTCAACTAAAGAAGCAAGTATAGAAGGATTGCTAGACTGTTCGAAGTTTCATGATGTCTGCAACAGTGGTAATGAATTACTCAAACATTTGTGGCTTCCATGGTGATGAAACCACAGGCACTTTGAATCCTAGTGTGGTTTATGTTCAAAAAGGAAGGCAAAGTGCAATTCCAGTTAGAGCATAGTGAAAATAAAAGATGTAATTATTGTCCTTATTCAAGTTCCCAGACCCCTTGAATTTTACTCACAGACTCCCTTGGATAAATTCTTTAAAGTGAATTAGTGGCTTAATTAGTGGATTATCTCAGGATAGTTTTGGTGAGCAACTTTTCTTTAAGATGGGGAGCTGTGCACTGAGATGAGTTTTGAAAGACACTGTTTCCAAAATAAAAGTGAATAGAAGTGACACAGTCTTTAAAAACAAACAAAAAAAGATAGTCATTGTCTTCAGGCGTTCCTCTGAGAACATGGTTCCAAGTTAATTTAAATCTTTCCAGAATGCTGAGGGAAGGATGGCAGTGAGATCTGGTGAAGAAATTGCCTGCATAAAAATGTCCAAAAACCTTGGCAGAAGGTGATAGAGATTTCTTTGAGAAGGGCAGGTATTAGGGGTTGAATCGTGTCCCACCCAAAAGACATGTCCTAACCCGGGGTCTCCTGAACGTGAACTTATTTGGAAATAGTGTCTTTGAAGATGTCATTAGCTAAGATGAGGCCACACTGGATGAGGGTAGGTCCTAATCCAATATGGCTAGTGTCCCTGTAAGAAGAGATTTGGACAAGAGACAGATATGGAGGGAATGCCATGTGATGATGGAGGCAGCTGCAGCTGCAAGTTAAGGGACCCCAAGGATTGCTAACAAACACCAGAATCTGGAAAAGGCAAGGAAGGACTCTCCCCTGCAGGTTTCAGAGGAAGCCTGACTCTGCTAACGCCTTGATTTCAGACGTCCAGCCATCAGGACTGTGAGAGAACACATTCCTGGTGTTTTAAGCCTCCAGATTTGTGGTACATCACTATGACAGTCCTAGCAAATGAAAAAAGTGGGAAGGTGGAGTGGGTCCCTCCAAGGACCTGTGCAGCCCCTTGTGGTGGTAATTTGGGATGGCCGTGACTCAGAAACGGGTCCTGCTGGGTTCACCAGGATTCCTAAACCAGAGCAAAGCTGGTTTCTCCTCACTTCCCTGGGGGTTCACCTGCAGGAGAACCCTATTCTTTCCAAGCTTCCTCCCTGTCAGGAAGCCCCTCTAGTCCCAGAGGAAACCTGCAGAGGAGATGGATTGAAAGAATTGCCTCTCCATTTGGTCCAAGGAGCTTATCTGCTTATCACTGAGTGTTTTCCCACAGCCTCCTTCCAGCCAGGGAGAGGAGAAGAATGTGGTTTGTCCTTCTGAGATACTGGCGTGATGAATTGACCTTTTGAAGACTCCCTTGGAGGGAGAGTCTTATCTTGGGGAGTTTTAGTGACCTCACCCTCCTTATCAGTCTTTCCCTTGACATTGGGATTTGTGCTTTGCTCTGGAGGAGGTAACACAGGGACAGGTGGGGCCAGCCTGGAGGGCTCCCTGGGAGGTTCTGATAATGCCCAAAGAATCTTTCTTTGGCCCCCATTGTGGAATGAACTCACAAAGAGTAGGGTCCATGGCCCCATTACTGCAGGGCATTTTTCTTGCTTCCTGAATAACCCTGATTAGCTTGAATTTTTTTCCCCCCTCATTGGGAGCCACAAGCATTTGCTGGAAAAGGGAGGCTCCTTTAGGTTTGCAAACTTGCCGGGTTTGAGACTCACGATGAAAATTCCCAGATTACCTCATGGGACTGTTGTGAGAATTTAATGAGTTAATCGGATTGAATTGCCTGAACTTATCAGCTCCTGTGTGGTATGCATGTTGCTATTACCTTCTGAAGGGTCCCCCCCACCCCCCCCAGTCAACAGAATTTAAAAGTTTGAAGCCTGGATCATTTAGAAGCAGTGGTTCTCAAACTTCAGAGTTGGTTGTTCAAATGTATGCCCTTAATCACCACCTCCTGATAATTCAAATGCAGGGAGTGTGTTTGTGCATGTGGGGCAGGGAGGAGTCAGGAAACTTCATTTTTTTTAAATGCAATTTTATTGAGATATATTCATATACCATACAATCATCCAACATGTGCAATTAATTGTTCACAGCATCATCACATAGGCATGCATTCATCACATTCATTACTCCAAAAAAAATAAGAATAAGAAAAAGAATAAAAATAAAAATACAAAAGAATACCCAAAATATCCCATGTCTCCTACCCCCATTATTAATTTTTTAAAAATGCAGTTTATTGAGATATATTCACATATCCTACAATCATCCACAGTGTACAGTTGTTCACAATACCATCATATTGTTGTGCATTCATCATCCAAATCAATTTTTGAACATTTTCATTACTCCAAAAAAATCAAAAAATCATTTTTTATTAGAATAAAAACACAAGAACACCCAAAACATCCCTTCATATCCTCTAATATTCATTTAATTTTTGTTCTCATTTTTCTACTCATCTGTCCATACACTGGATAGACAGAGTGTGAGCCACAAAGTTTTCACAATCACAATGTCACACCATTCAGGAAGCTTTGTTTTTAACCTGTGATTACACTGCAGACATTGTGGGGTCTCGTAATGCCTGCAGATTCTGGATCGGGGCTAGCCAGCATGTATTTTCACTTAAATTCTGCAGACGAAATGCATTTAAAATGCCAGGGGATCAGGGGATGCAGTCTGGATGGTTTCTAAAAAAAAATAAATCCCACGTTCAGTGTGATGCTACATTTCAGTAAACGTCATCCCAACCTGTTTCCTGCAATCTCGTGAGAAAGCCAAAAATTGAGTGGTTCCTAGCCCAGCTCTGTTTATTCAGTGCTTATTCAGTGCACAAGGAGTTTGAACAGTTTGGCCAAGCAGCAGGGGTCCGTGGTTATCCCTGATTTCTGCGGTCAGGGGACTGGGTGAGTGTCATCGGAAAACACACTTCTCTCCTTGACCCACAGCCGTTCTGTCAACATTCGAACATTTGTCTCCTGCTGGTTCCGCGGGAGCTGTTTACAGAAGGCCCTGGGATCTCCTGGCAGAGCCAAAATTCTCCATCGCCCCCGTCAAGGCGAGGAGCTTCTGTGCAGCTTTGCTCTCTGGTGTGTCAATAACGTCGCTTTGCAAATCCATTGAATCTTTGTTCTAGAATAATCGAGTTTGTCACAGTTGGGTTCTAGGTCATGAGATTTTATCTCCTTGGGGCCAATATGTTTCCCAGTTGGATATCAATGGAACCCTATTTGTTGGGAATTGCATGGTGAAGTCCTAATCCCCGATCCTGTGGGTGTGAATCCATTTGTAAACAGGACCCTTAAAGATGTTTTTATTAGTTGAATCAGAGTGGGGCTTCATCTATATGCAGAAGTCCTTATAAGAAACAGAAATTGGACATGGAAGCAGAAGCCAGAAGAAAAACACAGGAGGAGACCAGTGAATGAGGCAGAGATGCCAGCCAAGGAGAACCTAAGATGGAGACACACCAGCCCCAGAAACCTACAGACTTTGGCAGAAAGCATGGCCTGTTGAGAACTTGAAGTTGGACTTCTGAGACTGTGAGCCAATAAATGGTTGTTATTTCAGCCAACCTTTTGGGTATCCATCATAGCAGCCCTGGCAAACCAGGACACCCTTCTTGCTCCCAGTCAGCTCCTCTGCTCATTATCCCATAAGGAGGCTTCTTTATTTCAGGTGCAAAGTGGTTCTCGGTGAGCTCTCAAACCAAGTGATTAAAGCTTGCAGTTACTAGAGGCTTCCACCTCATTAGTCTAGGCTTGTCTCACCAACCTTATCTCTTCTCAGAGCTTGGCTTGTGTCTTTTGCTCCAGCTAAGCCCACGCACGTGTCAACCTTCAACCCTTAGGAGATGTATCCGGCTCCGGAAGCTGCTGAACCTTCTCTCCTCTTTGTTGCAGAGCTTTGTCATCCTCTGTGGCTGCTTTCTCCATTATTCAGCATCTTTTGCCATCGCATTTCCCTCCTCAGTCCCCACTTTCTGGGTAATCACTCTCCTCTGGTGAGATATCAACTCTGTAAGGAAGGAACTGTGCGATGTCTTCCTTCCCTCCTCGCATCTTTGATCTTACCTCCCACCGCTGACACCGCAGGCCCTGATCTGCCAGCAGTTTGTGGCTGGAGGTTACTCACCACTGATGGCTTTCCAGGGATCAAACCCAATCTGTGATGACTGGCAGCAATACAGGGCGTTGAGATGATTGTGTACTCCTCTTAGAGCCAGAAGGGGCCCCCTTGATCATCGAATACTGTTGCTGTCAAACTCCTATTTATCAGCAGAAGCCTTTCTTGAAATGCGCATTGAGTAAACCAGGTAAAAGTGGAGCTGAGCTGGTTGAAGCTGATGCCCTGCCTGAGTGTGTTATGGTCTGGTTAATTTCTAACACTCCTTGCCCCCAACATCCTCCGGGCAGCTCTGTGACCTGGGTTCCCTGGAGGAAACATGTTGTTGAGTCTGAGCACTTTGTTTCTAACAGACAGACAAAGGGTGACACTATATTTATACACAAATATATATATATATATATATTTTTTTTCCCTTTTCCTTTTGGGGCTTAAGGAAGGAACATTTGGGTAAGTTTTTAATTGGAGAGGAAAGGATCCTTTAATGAAAATACCTTTTGTATGCTCCCTTCCTCGTCTCCATGTTTTCAGGGAAAGTTGAAAAGGAAGCAATTATTTTGCTATTTTTGATGAGCTACTTTTATTGGGCAGGTGGAGGAAGGACTTGACCCAGGAAACAGCCAAGTGGGTAAACAAACCATCCCAATCTATAAATAATTCCTTTCCAGTGTGACTCAGGGCCGACTAGGGGACCAGGCTGCTTAAACAACTTGGGGATTTACAAACTCTGTTTTGGTCAAAGAAACACTGCAAAAGCAGCTGGTAACTATTTATTCTCCATATCACCATAGCCTTTGAAAGAGAATGAGCTCCCCATTGCTGTTGATTTGGGACGTCATTGAGCCCATCCGTTCTTGGAGTGCAGCTGTGGAGTCAGTGGAAACTCCCTTGCCGATCAAACTCCAAGGTCAGATACAAGCAGAGACTGGTTATCTGGACCCTCAAATTATGAGAAGACACCCCAAGCCCCGCCTGGAGCAACTCGATGGCTGAGCTCATTGATTGGGAGACATGCTCTCCTACCACCAGTGGTGGCAACCAGTTATCCTTTTATTTGAGCACAGCGATTCTTTATATAAGGAGTGGTGTGGTTTATGTAACTATTACGTGTAACGGCCTAGAAGGTTTAGGTTGAAGACAGAATCATAGGAAAATACTTTTTTTTTTTTCCTTTCCCCTGAATCCTTTCATGGTGATTTGTTTTCTAGATAATTTTGTGGTCCTCTGGGGCTTTTGGAACAAAGAGAGTGATTTAGCGTCTTCTAAAGACTTTTGGCCCACCGCCACGCTTCACCCAGGCCCTCTCTGCTTTCTCTGGTTCCGCACAGAGAGGACAGGGGTGCTGGGAGGTAGATTCACATGCCAAGGGGATGATCCTCACAGGCTGGCCCCGGGGTAGAGACAGTCAGGGGTGGACCTCAAGAACTTAAGTTCTTGGTTTGTGACCTAAGGGGTAGCTGGGACTTCATGACTTTCCCCTCTGACAGTGGGGTGTGCGTTGGGTGTCGATGGCCTACAGAGTCACAGAAGGTTCCTGGTGTGTGAAATAAAGAGGATAGGCTCCAACTGTCTCCCAGGTCTTCCTACTTTCCCTCTTTTTCCTTTCCTTCTTTCCTTCTTTGTTTCTTTCCACCCCCACCTCACCTTCCCCTCCCACTGTCTCCTTTCCCAGTATCTGTACCAGGAAAAAGAGCACACAGGAAAAAGTCACCCAGCTTCGAGTATGTCCTGGAGAGCCACTCAGAGAAGCAAATGACTACAGGACTGTATCATCCTACCTGGGGAAATCGAAAAAGACTCATCATGCAGGCTGGCATTTGAAAAGGCCTTAGGTAGAATTTCTGAATCCACGGATCACATTCAGGGGATTTGTGAATGTGGACAAGGAAAACATTACATCTTTATTTTCACACACTTCAACCTGCAATTTAGCATTTCCTTCGGCTATGGTCGAAGTCGCAGCTAACCTATTTTCTCAAGGACAGTTGTCGCAGATGTCGTAAGGTTTCATTTGTACCTGTCGCTACTTCAGAATGGTAGTTAACTAATAGACCACTAAATTGTCCGGGTGGCAATAAATAAAGATGAGCATGCATAATCTAATCCTGATTTTAAAAGAATATTTGTATAACTCTAGTTTACTCTAATTGGTTTCCTTTGTAATGCCATGAATTTTAATTTCTTCATTTGAGAATGTTATTCTGGGACAGAATGCATATGCTTCACCAGCCTGCCATTGGGGTCCATGGCTCATAAATTGTTAAGACCACCCATAGGATGGGGCAGAGGGATAAAGGGAGAAGGCATTAGCAAAGAGATGTGGCGAACTGGAGTAGCACAGCCTGCACGCCTTCTTTCCAACTGACGTATTCATTGAGGGGAGAGAGAAATTCATTTTCAATTAATATAAATAGCATACCTATTCCTTTATGTACAAAATAATGACATCACTATATAATTTTACCTTAAATGCAACCATCTATCAGAACAGCTTTCCCACCATTTAAAACCAGAAAGTACAAGTTTCTAACACTTAGTAGGGATAGAGATAATAGAGATGGATAGAAAGACAACTTGGAGTTCAAAACGTGTTTTAAAAGTTCTTCTCACCCCCAAACCCTGTCCCAGTGTTGGGGGGCAGTAAAACATTGAATAATTCTTGATGAGTCCATTTTTGAGGCAGTCGATGATTGTTGATTGATAGCGTTGCCAAAGCACTCAAAAGTTCAATTCCCATGTACAATTGCAAATGCAGTTAGTGCTTTAGTTCACTACAGAATTTCCCATGAATGGCCTCTGCACCAGATGAGAGAAGCAGCAGTAAATGGAACCTCGAGGACAAATAAACACAAGGTCCCTGTGCAGTGTGGCCGCAGACTGCCAAACGAAGGGCACCAGGCCCCCTTATGGGATGGTGTCAACTCAGGTCAGCCTCATTTCTCTCTGCAGTCTGCATTTTATGTTTCCATGGAAAAGAACACTTCTAATCTTAATCCGCTAAGACCTAGAATCTTGAAAGGAAGTCTCGAACCGAGTTGGTCAAAACATGACTCTATTTTTAAAATTTCACAACCAGAATGTGATTTAAATGGTGTGCTTGAAAGTTTCTAGATACAGGAAGAATGAAGGCAGTTTTACATGCTAATTCATTTCCTCTAGAACTTTTCTATTTTTCTTAGTTTCCTATTCTCTAATTTTTTGTGTGTGATTTTTTTTTTGAACCAGACAGCTTCCTGGGGGAGGGGGGAGGGTGTGTGTGTCATAAAAAACAGTTAAGAATTTCTTAAATTATACATGTGTGGTAAGTAGCCCCACTGCAATAATGAGTGACTGTGGCATTTCACCCGCATTTTTCCCTGTCTGGGGCTCAGACAGTGCAAGCATGCAAGTGCACGGCCTGGGCCACCACACTCATCTCTTCCCTTTTCTTTGGGAAAGGGCCTTCCCTTCGGACATTCTGCTCAGACAGTTTTGGATAATAACCCAGCCTGCATTCCATGGTCAACATTGCAAAGGCATTCGTGGGTTGCCCTTAGCAGGCATTTAATTATCCAGACACATTGACAGTGCCAAGATCTCACTTTGCTTGTGGTTTAGTGGAAACGGTCCCTTACTTTGTGCATCTGAAACATTTATGGCAACAGTGATGGGGACATAAAGGCCCTGTGGGATCAGGCAGTTCCTAGCAGACCAAAAGGGGGAGGGAATGAGAGAGGAGGGCTGGGGTCTGACTGTAGAGCCCTAAGGAGCCTCTTAGGTCAGAAACACTAAGGATGGAGGAAGGATATGGTGGAAACATTCAGATAGGTTTGGGGAGCCCAGGGATACCTTCAATGGTGCCCAACATCCTGGAGCACAGCCCAGGGACCCTGAAAGCCACCCAGGGAAGCCTGAATCAACACGGGGCCCTATCTGACCACAAGGCAGCCAGGTGGCAGAGGTGGTAGTGGGGTGGGGAGGACATGCTAGGCAGGTGGCTTCAAGGACATCTGATAGATCCAGTGTCCACTGGGACCCGGAGGCTTTGAAAGATTACAGGGGTTGAAGAGGGCCTGGGGCTGGTGATTTGTACTGTGTCAAGATAGCTAAGCTGGAACTCCATTTCCCAGAGTGCTCTCGTGTACGAGTTTTCTACTGCTGCATAACAAAATGCCACAAACGTAACGGTTTTAAAACAGGACCCA
The DNA here is from genome assembly GCF_015220235.1 of Choloepus didactylus. NCBI lineage: Eukaryota > Metazoa > Chordata > Mammalia > Pilosa > Megalonychidae > Choloepus > Choloepus didactylus. The sequence goes on from NC_051316.1 coordinate 18,117,443, forward strand.
TTTATTTGCACAGTTTTTGCTGGTCGGGAGTCCAGGAATGGCTTAGCTGGTGTGATGGTTTGGAGGTTTTATGGACCCCAGAAAAGTATGTTCTTAAGTTAATCCATTCCTGTGGGTGTAGACCTATGGTGAGTGGGTCCTTTTGATTAGGTTATTTCAGTTGAGATGTGACCCACCCCTTTCAAGGTGGGTCTTAATCCTCTCACTGGAGTCCTTTATAAGAGAATAAAGTAGAAAGAGAAGTTCACAGAAAAAGGCCCCAGAGAAGTTGAGAGACAAGGAGATAGGAGATACCTAGAGGCTCAGAGAGGAGGTCACTGAAGTCGGCAGCTGTGAGCAACGAAGCCTGGGAGAGAAGGGGAGACCATCAGATGCCATGGCTTTCCCATGGGACAGAGGTGTCCCTGATGCCGGCAGTCTCTCTTTGGGAAAAAGGTATCGTCCTATTGATGCCTTAACTGGGACATTTTCACAGTCTTAGAACTGTAAACTTGCAAACTAATAAATCTCCATTGTTAAAAGCCAGTCCATTTCTGGTACATTGCATTTTATCAGATTTAGAAAACCAAAACAGCTGGGATCTTGGCTCAGTGTCTCACAAGGCTGCCACCAGACAGCAGCTGGGCCGCATTCTCATCTGGGGACCAGACTGAAGACGGATCTGCTCCCAAGCATTCAAGTTGCCAAAAGAATTCATTTCCCTATGGTTGTGGGACTAAGGTCCCTGGGTTCTTGGGGGCTATTGGCTGGGGGTGTTTCCAGCTTCTAGGGGCCGCCTCTGCTTCCTTGCTGCATGGTCTGTCCTCTTCACAGTCCCTAGTTATGAGTTGAACTGCGTCCCCCAGAGGATGTGTTCAAGTCCTGATCTTTGGTCTCCTGAATGGGAACTTGTTTGGAAATAGGGTCATTGAAGACTACTGAAGTAGGATGGACCCCTAATTCGGTATGACTAGCGCCTTATAAGAGGAGGAGAAAATAAAGAAAAGAGAGGAAGCAGAGAATAAAGCCTCAGCCTTGCTGGCAAAGCACCAGAAGTAAGGAAGAAGCAAAGAGGGATTCTCCTCTACAAGTTGCAGACTTCCAGCCTCTGGAAACTGTGAGACAATACATTTCTGTCATCTTGAGCCATTTAGGTTGTGGTGCTTTGTTATGGCAGTCCTAGAAAATGAAGGCAGCCTTCTAGAAACATGGTGGCTTCTTCAAAGCCAGCAAAGGAAAGAGAATTGATCACTTTGGGAAGAGCCCAGACCCTCTTTTAAGTTTTCATCCAATTAATTCAGGCCCCCCGGAACAATCGCCCTTTGGAATTATCTCAAAAACAACTGATTCGGGACATTTAGTCCGTCTGAGAATTCCTTCGGCTTTGCTGCGTTCTTCTGGTTAGAAGCAAGTCATGAGTTTCCCACATTTGAGATGAGGGGATTTGATATCAGGAGGCAGGAATTATTATTAGGGAGTCCCGGGTCTGTCGGCCACTCCTTCCCTGGGTGGTACTCGGTTAGACTTGGCCATGGGCAACTACCACAGGATTTGGGAGGCAGCATTGAAGCAGAAGCCACTGTACACTTGGAGGATGGTGGCGCTGGGGCACGTTCTCCTTGGCACAGGTCGGCTGGCCCTACCGTGGATGCAGAGGAGCATCTTGCACTGACTTTTCCCATCAGCTCCCACTGCCGGGACAGGTCTGTTGCCCCTGTCTGCGTAACCCATGTTGTTTCTGGAGGGTCTGCCTCTGACTGAATCACAACGATGGCAGCTCAGCATGCTGGGGTCAGGGGGAGAGGGAAGGGTCCAGGCTGGCCAGACCACTGTGGGGGACCTCACTGGTGGCCCCTGCCCATTTAAGCAATAGGCTTTTCCCCTTCCCCTTGGTTTCACTGCTTGCAGCAAAGAACCTGCCTGGGATACACTATATCCACACATGGAGAGACTGAAACATCAGCAGGTGGGGTGATTTTCCCAGGGTCACATGGGTGAGGAGTGGCTAAGCCAGGTAGGCTGGCTTCAAAGCCCCTTTGATGACCAGGGGAGCTGCACCCCAGGTCATCAAAGACTCAGGGAGCAGTTACCCTCTAGGCCTCCATCTGCGCAGCTGTAATCTTCAATTCCTATCTTGTCAGTGCTGTAAGGGACCTTCAAGGACACTAGTGTGATGCCTGGCTTTTGTCCCAAGGGCTCTCTCCCCTGCAAAGCTTTCATTTCCCTTCCCCCAACCCCTAAGACACTTACATTCTCTCTGCCTTTGATCCTTGGACCTTTGTGTAGATTTTGCTTATATCTTCATTATGGCCTTCAGTATACGTTCTTGCAATTGCTGGTTGGCCAGCCTCTCTCCCTGTTAACCAGTGAGCTCCTGGAAGACAGGTCCTGTGGTGGATTGAATTGTGTACCCCAGGTTGGATGTGTTCTTGGTCTTGGTCTACATTCTGGGGGATGTGGACCCCTTGTAAATAGGATCTCTTCAAGATGTTACCTCAGTTAAGGTGTGGCCCCACTGAATCAGGTTGGGCTTTAATCCAGGTTACTGGAGTCCTTTATAAGCAGAGTGAAAATCAGACAGAGAGAAGCCACCAGGAGCAGCCAGAACTCGGAACTCAGAAGAGAAAGAAGAAGACATCACCATATGCATTGCTACATGACAAAAAAGCCTAGGATCAAAGATCATTGGCAGCCAGTCTCAGAATGCCACCGTCTTTGGGAAGAAAGCATCGCCTTGCCAACGCTGTGATTTTGGACCTCTCTTAGCCTCAAAACCGTGAGCCAATAAATTCCCGTTATTTAAGCCAACTCATTGCATGGTATTTGTGTTAGCAACCAGGACATGAAAACAGACACCCACATCTTTTCATCTTTGTACCCACAACACCCAATTCATTACTTAATACATCACAGGCATTTGGTAAATCAGTAAACGTTGGTTGAATGACTGAATGAAGGAAATGGAGTACCCGAGAAGCAAAGTGACTTCTTTGCTCAGAGATGCAAAGGTCAAGTGACGGAAGATGGAATTAAGCTTGGGTGCCACTGCAGCCCCAAAGAGTGGCACCTTGATACTGCTCGGTCACCTTTTAAAGAAGACCTTTATTGGCTTCGGGCTGTGGAGTGCATGAAATGGGGAGAGAACCTGGCTTTGCAGGTCTCTTTTGGGCTTAGAATTCTCTCGAGGATTTAGCCCATATTTTTATCTAAGACATCAGAGGTTGTTTAATTCGAAGACAGTGACTTTGGAGTTACTCAGACCTGGGTCAAATCCTATTTCCGTTGCTAGCCAGATATTTAACCTTGGGGATGTGATGAGATCTTCCTGGATCACAGTTTATGTATCTGTGAACCTGAAAGTGGCAACAATCCCTGGAGTTCAGGGTGCTTGTGAACATGACCTGAGAGAGGGGTGATGAAAGTGCTCATTCATTCAGCAAACATTTGTGTCATGCTCCCGGTCAAGACCTGTGCATGTTAGTTGCATGGGGAAGGCAGATGTTGGAGCTGATGATTGCAACACCGGGTGTTGCAAGGTGGTCACGCTAAAGAGCCTGAGCCGAGCAGGACCAAGTGGCCATTGGGACCTCAGATGACGGAGTTACGGGCTTACTCTGGGAAAATCAAGGAAGGTATCATGAACAAAAGATGGAGACTTAAGGATGGGGAGGGTGGGTGGGTGCTCAGCTGATTGGTTTTCTTCACTCATTGCCATTCCTTTATTTATAATCAAGTACAGCTAATCCTACACTTATGCAACTGTTCCACTCCAAAAGTTCTTTCTCAACTTGAACTTTGCATGAGAGAGAGAGAAAGAAAAAAGCTACCAATGTTTTTTTTTGTTGTTTTTTTTTTTAATTACTTTGGACTTAAAGGTACAGAACTTTTGAGTAAGACATACCACTTTCTCTAGGCATAAAAATTCAAAATATTTCTACTTGATGTTTCAACGAGCTGAGTTTGCATGGAGCAGAATACTGTAATGCATTCATTGTGTGTTCAACGTCAATCTTCTTGGTTGCTAGCAGGTCTTGCTCTTCCCTGCCGAGTCCCCTTCCAGGGTGTCCAGCATGCAGCAAAGTGTGTGTTTGTGTGTGTGTGTGCATGTGAGGTTGGGGAAGGGGGGTCAGCATGAGCTACATGTGAAAGGCATGGGCCGGTGCAGTGAAGACAGGGCTGGTAAACGAAGACCCTAGATTGGGCGAGCCAGCTCCACAGGAGAGTGGCTGCCTGCCCCGTTCTCCTTCTGCTGTCTCACCTTGGCCCAGCTTTTTGGTGGCTGTGTGCAAAAATGACATCTTCCTTGTCTCTAAGAGTTGGTTCTGGGCTGTGCTGGGCGTCTGGCTGTTGCTCCTTCTAACTCACTCCCTGTCCCCAACCCTAGTCTCATGTTGCTCTGTGCCCCAGAGGCTGACATTTATGGGTGGGGATGAGGTGAGCAGATGGTGGAGAATGACCCAGCAGAAGACTGACTGTCAGGAGGAGAGGGAGGTCACTGGAGGGCTGGCTGCTACCTTTTACCTGAGGCCACATCACCTGTCATGTGTCTTCTGGGGGCAGGGCAGTTCCTTGTAGCCACTCCCTCTCTTTGCCCTTTAGGGGTGACAATGTGATTTCCCCATAACCTGTCTGCACGTTTGTAAATAATCCTGCTATTAATCTGCACACTACTGGAATCTTTACATGCACCTAAGGAGTAATTTGGGCATCGCCATATTTATGTAAGACAAATCTAGCATCATCTGTGTGGAGTTCCTGTTGCAATTAGAATAAATTCCAAACCCCACATGAAAATCTATGAGGCTGTACCAGGTCTACCTGGTTCGGGACAAAATCCTGGGCTTGATCCCCTCCCACTCACCTCTTAGTTTGCTCTGCTCAGTCTGTTGTGCTTCTTTCCCCCCAAAATGTTAAGTCTCTCCCCCTCTCTGCCCCATGGCCTTTACACTTGCTGTTTCTCTCCTGCCTCTCAGGTTTGGGTTCTGGATGACCCTGGGCTACCTATGGGCAGTCGGGCACCTTTAAACCTCTCCTCGCCTCCCCCAGGAGCTCCACACCAATGCTGATGGGTGCCGTTCACACTGCCAGCTCCTGTGAACGGCTCTCCCTGAAGTGAACCGTCCAGAATTGGCACAGCCATGCCCAGAAGTCCTGCCTCCCCTGCCGCCCATGCCCCCTTTCTCTCCTCTATTATTCTTTAAGGCATGTATCACTCTGCACACGTGTCCTGCGGCTGCCATGACAAATCAGTACAAACTGGATGACTCAGAACAACAGAACTGGAGTCGGAAGTCCAAAATCAAGGTGTGGGCAGGGTTGGTCCCTTCTGGAGACTCTGGGGAAGAATCCGTTCCACCTCTTCCTGGCTTTTGGGAGCTCTGGCAGTCTGCTGTGCTGCTCTTCGACTCGTAGCAGCCTCACTCTGATCTCTGTCTTCATGCAGACGTCTTCCCTGTGTCTGTGTGTCCTTCTATCTGTTATGAGGACACTCACTGGATTTAGCTCCAGCATAATCCAGGATGATTCATCTTGATCCTTACCACAGCTACATCCACAAAGACCCTGTTTCTACATAAGGTCAAAATCTGAGGTTCTGGGGGGACAGGAATTTGGTGTGCGGGAGGGCACTATTCAGCGCAATTCAGACTCCCTGAAATTATATCTCGCAGTTGCACTCTTTTTCCCAATAGGTGAGCTCTGTGAAGCAAGGACCTTTTCCGTTTTGTCCACTGATGTCTCCTTATGACCTAGAACAGCGTTTATGCCATCGTAGCTGCTCAACAAATATTTGTCATGTGAACGAATGAATAAAGTTTATGTTTTGCTCCATAGTGTCATAATGAATTCTGCAGACTGAAAGCAAGGAGGTGGAAGTATAAAGGAGAACAATATCAAAATTCATGTTCTGCAAATTAGTTCAATTTCTTTTAATGTGAGATTTCCTCCTTTGTGGTAGCTGTTCTTGGTGGCAAGCACTGGGAAAGGAAAGAAAAAAAACATTAAAAAAAAAACCCAAAACAGACCTATTTCAAGTTCAATGCAAAGGAGGTGGAAATGACAGATAAATAGAAAACAGATAGCTCAGTGGATTTTCCCCCGTTTGGTTATACGGGATTGCATGCTCTCTTTTCATTGCCCACTTACAGGAGAGTTTTTTGCAGGCTCAAGGAAATTGCCCAAGTGCTTAATATTTTTTTCAGTTTGTTTACCTTGCAAGTCTCCAAAGCAACAACCACATCCCTCCTTTTTCTCATTTTATCTGAGCTCCTTGAGAAGTTCACTTGCATAAAGGTTAGCAATTTGAGTGAGAGGAAGCCACAGAGGAAGTGCTTCCTGTTGACCTTTGTCCTGCGATGCTTGAGTGATTTGTGTGTGTGTGTTTGTGTTATTGTGCAGATTCTGAGCCAGATGAGGCTTTCCACTTCAATTTTAAAAAGATAGCTATTGTGTGAATTTTCATTCGTGTTGGCTCTTTTTTTTGAGCTATTTTCTTTTATAAATTAACTTATTATCTTCTATTTTTACAAGCACTCCTCCTTCTCCTCTCTCCCATCTCTTCCCCTCTCCCAGTAATCTGCTTTCTACCTCTGCAAATTTGTTATTTCTAGCCTTCTCCTGTAAGTGATATCATACAATTTTTGTCCTTATGTGCCTTGTTTAATTCACTGAGTACCATCTTTTCAAGGTTCTGCTGTGTTGTAGCATGTCTTATAACTTCATTTTTAATTATGGCCAAAATATATTCCTTTGTGTATATGTACCACATTTTGTTTATTCATTTATTTGTTTGTTCCAGTTTGCTAATGCTGCCAGAGTGCAAAACACCAGAGATGGATTGGCTTTTATAGAAGGGGGTTTATTTGGTTACACAGTTACAGTCATAAGGCCATAAAGCGTCCAAGGTAACACATCAGTAATCAGGTACCTTCACTGGAGGATGGCCAGTGGTGTCCGGAAAACCTCTGTTAGCTGGGAAGGCACATGGCTGGCGTCTGCTCCAAAGTTCTGGTTTCAAAATGGCTTTCTCCCAGGATGTTCCTTTTGCTCTGGAGAAGCTAAGGGAGGACAAACACACCAAAAGCAACTGGGAGTGACATTTTTGAGGAATTGCAGCCTAGAGAGTATATAAAGAAAAATCTTTTAAAAACCTGGTCATTAAAATTGTTTGGATGGAGTTTTCTTTCCTTGGAAGAACTGGTGGTTATTTCCTTTGTAACTCTGGCTTAAAATGATGAAGCATGTTTGTGGGTTCCATCAGGGCACAGGGAGAGGTAAACTGAGGTGCTGGCTTCCACCTTGGGGAAATGTAGGGTATGTGCAAACATTGGGTGGGGTGCAGTGACTCGGGAGACAGGGATAGAGGTGCAAAAGGGGAGTCTTTCCCGTGGCACTAGAAAGACCCGAATGTTTACTGCCACAGGCCCTCTCCCCAACTTCTGGGGTCTTGCCTCTCACAGTGAGGTAACAGCTGTTACAGATGCAGATTCTCTGGCCCCACCCCAGACTCCTGAGCCAGTATCTGGATCTTCATAAGCTGTGCAACTGATGCGTGTGCAAGGCAAGTGGGAACAGCACCTCTGACCCCTTCACCACCCCCCTTATCTGCTGCAAGACTCTCTGCTCATCCCTGTCCTCTCCTTTTTTCTAGACTGAGCCTGCTCTCGGTTTGTCGTGAGAGGTTCCTTATAGAAGGAGTACAGAGTGGGATGCGCCCAGGCCCAACTTTCCTTCCTGACGGCCATGGGGTCTTCCATAACTAGAATATTAAAGCCTTGTAGAGGGACACTACCCAATGTGGCTCTTGGGTATTTGTGGGTCTCTGGGGCAATTAATTGTCCACGGCCCCTCTCCCTGTATTGCTGGGGTTCAAACCTCATGGGTTGGGTGGGGGGTTCCGGAAGGCCATTCATGGAGGTGAAAGACCAGTCTGAGTAAGAAATGGGAGGATGGATGTCTCCTTTTCAGCCTCCTGGGATTACCCCAAGAGCCTCCCTTCCCAGCCTCCTAGGCAGGTGAGAACCAGGCTTGATGTGCTTTGGGGCTGGAAGTGCTCCCTGGCTGTAGGGTTGCTTGATGCTTAGGAGGAGGTGGGTCCGGGAGATGCCAGAGGACATGCCATGGAATCTCCTTTCAGGTGGCCCTGTGAGGCGGCTGTCACTGAGGGGCCATGTCTGCTGTCTCCCGCCTCTGCTAAGCCCCACTGTGACCCTCTGGGGTGTCTCCAGTTGGCCTGGCTCAACAGCATTATGACTGTGCCTCAGGAAAAATAAATCCATGGCTTTGTTGGGACTGGCTGATGCAAGCGGGAGTCCCTTCCCAATGGCCAGGGGGTTCTTTCTCTCTCAAACTCCAAACTCATATCACATGTGTATTATTTTTCCTGTTGTTTTTTATACTATGCAACTTAATATTCCCAATTTCCTTGAGAGCTCCTTACACTTCTTTGGTGGGGCCCTCCAGCTGGCACAGTATCGTTTACAAAGCACAAGTTCTCAGTAACACTGATGATGGCCCACAGGTATTCTTCCAGAAACTTCTCCCATCCTGAGGTGAGAATGGGGCCCCGTGAGAGTCTATGCCAGTAAAGGAGCGTAGAAAGATGGCAGTCACAGATGCCCAAATACAATGTCTCACTTGGTGCTCTTTATCATTATACTTTTACATAAAATATGTCCATTGTTCTGTTGGGACGCCTTGCTTGTCATTTTACATGCACCCTCGCATTAGCAAGTTTCATGCTTTCTTTCCTGATCGTGCCTGTAGTGTAGCTTAAAGGGTCTGTAATTACAGCGGATCACGAAATTGTCAATATCTGAGTGACTTCTCGGAGAAAACCTGGAGGTGTTTCATATGATGACCTTGTCTTTGGTCAGGAAAAACCCTATGGAGACAGGCAAATGGCATCCTTTGTGACTTGTAGGTTAAAATTCTACAGTATTTGCAGAACCTGTCACACAGGCCATTGGAGCTTGTCTCCCCTTTTCCTTTCTAGATGAATACCTCTGGAGAAAAGATGCAGCAACTTTGTTTTTTATTTTATTATTTTATTTTTTTTTTGTGGTTGGTCCTGGGTCAGATCTGGTTCATTCCTACAAGGCTGTTTTAAGATTCTAGAAATATAAGGCAGATCATGTGTCCAGCCGGTGCCTGGCACGTAATAAGCTCATGATAAATGCTCCGTGCTGTTATTGGACACTTACTTTAATGATCTCAGTAAGCCCTTGAATGAAAGAATGTGCTTCACAGAGAACCCAGACTTTCTCTAATGCTGGCTGGGCATTAGCATCCTCCAGGGCACTTGTTCCCAATACAGAGTCCCCGGGCCCTCCCCACAAGGCCCAGGAATATGCATTCCAAGGATACTTCCTCTCCCTTGTTCAGCCAGCCCTGAGTGACACTTAGGGACATGCACCCAGAACCTGAGACACTAGATTTTGCCCTAATGTGCTCCCAACAAGTTACATGGTGGTTGCTCACTTGATATTAAAGTGGATGGTCCTGGGGAGTGAGAATGGGGAGTTAATGAGTAGTGGATTTGGGGTTTCTGTTTGGAGTGATGGGAAAGTTCTGATAATGGATGGTGAGGGGAGCCCAGCACTGTGAATTTGATTAATCACACTGAGCACTATTCTTGAGAGTGGGTAAGGAGGGAAAGTTCATGATGTATAGGTGTCTCTGCAATAAAAAAAAAAGAGAGAGACACAGAGAGGGACAGATTGAAGAGAAAATAACAACTAAATGCAATACATGGTCCTGGACTGGATCTAATCATGGAGGATAAAATGCCCCAAAGGACATTATTGGGATGTATGAAAAAAATAGACTGTAAGCTTTAAATCAGTGTTAAAGTCCTTGAACTCGATAACTGTACTTAAGGTGATTATATAAGTAAATATCCTTGTTCTCAGGAAATGTACATGGAAGTGTTAAGTATTCAAGGAGCATGATGTATACAACCTATTGGTTTAGAAAATAGCTAGACAGGTAGATAGATGCATAGATGGAGGGATAGATGGATAGACGGAAGGATGGATGGATAGACAGACAGATGGGTAGATAGATGGATGGAGGGATGGATGGGCAGACAGATGGATAGACAGAAAGATATAGATATAAATATAGATATAGATATTGATAAAGGTAGATAAGTATAGAATGATTTGGCAAATGTGGCAAAATGTTAAAAGTTGGTGGATCTTGGTATCTGGGTGAGAGTAGTGCATTGGAGTTCTCTGTAAGGGTTTTGTATTATTTTTTAGACTGTCAATCATTTTGAAATTATTTCAAAATGAAAAATTTGTATATATATATAAAAGATGACCCTTGAAGTGCCAACCAAACTACGTGATGGCACCAGGTTGGAAATGACCGACTCCCATGTTGTTGCCATCTTCCACCCTTTGTTGCTCTCACTCATTCTCCAGAAAATGGCAAGTGACATATAAATCATGAGGAGAGGACAGAAACAGGTCTTCTGCAGATCAAGAAATCTCCTTTATTTGCCCAGCCAAATATCAAGAAGGGACGTGGCTGGGATAAGCATCTTGAGGATCTTAAATGTGAAAGTTAAAGGTGGGGCTTAATGGTCTTTAAGGGTCTGAAGAGTTGCTTTTGCTAGAGGGAGACTAGTTAGCTGTGCTTATTTTCATCAAAGCCTGCAGCATGAAAGACTCAAAGCAGGCGTCAAGAAGGACTGTCTGGTGTTTTCTAAATTGTGGCATGGGTTGGAAAGCGGCCATCCAGTCTCAACTGGAAGCCTAAGAGGATGACCCAGGCTCCCGTCCAGGATTCTGAGGTCACGGTTTCTCAATCTTTTGGGCTGTGAATAATTTTATCGTGTTGGCAAAGGGCACTGAGGACATTTGCCCACTAGCTGCCACCTGCCCCTAATCAGAGCTGGGCTATTGGGTCTGGCAATTTTCTGCTGCAGGCAAAGGGAAGATGGCTGGGGGTTGTGGCTGCTAGGCTGGCAAACAGGGTTAGCAACTTTTTGGCCAGGAATGTGGTAGAAAATGGGGGCGGAGTGACAACTGTGAGCCAATAAATTCCCATTGCATGGCATATGTTTTAGTACCTAGGAAACTAAAACATCCATGAAACCAGGGCAGAAAAATGGCTTCATTGCTCATACCCTGAGCAAGCGGCTTTCAGTCAGGACATCGCGAGATGGCCACTGGGCCCCCAGAGGTCCCCGGCCTCTTGCTTGCTTACGGAGGTCCAGTTCTGCTGAGCCCCTACCCTCTTGCTGGTGCAGCTTTCTCTTCTTTTGCATTTTTATGTATGGAGCATAAATGCCCCGCATGTGTGTAGGAAGCCACAGGGGATGGCTGGGATCAGAGGAGATGGCTTTTTGTACTTACACTGTGATTTGATGCAGTGTGCGGAACCTCTTCTTTTGTTTTTTTTATAGTTAGATTTTTAGCAGGATCCAAATGAAACCAAACCCCAAACTGGAACCCCTCAACTCCTTGTGAATGTGAACCCGTCAACCCAGCAGCTTCCTGCAGATCCTCCCGCATCACAGACCCCGCTAGTGGAGGGATCCTGCAGGTTTGTGACCTCCCTCTGCCCAGGGAGACTCAAGGCTTTTGTTTGCTTCCTTCCCAGGCTTGAGGCTTTTTTTTTTTGTTTTTCCTTCCCCTCCCCAATCTTGCAGGTTCTTTTGAAAACGCACGACTCCTGCTTTCAACTCCTTCCTCTGGTCTCTGATAAAAGGCAAATTAAGAATCACTTCTAACAATCTCACTTGGCACTAAGGCGGCTTGTCTGCAGAGGCAGGGACATCAAAGCAGGAAGGACAGGTGTGTCCCTGGCCTGAGTCACCTCTGCAACCTCCACGGGGGATTCCCACCAGGCGCCGCCCCAGGAATCCCAGTCCCCTCTGCTTGGCTGCAGGGACCTGTCCCAGACCCCATGGACCCAGACTGGTAGGGCCAGTCTTCCCAAGAGACCCCAAGAAATCTGAGTGGCAACAGAAGCTTGGGGCAACCACTGCAAATTTCCCAGGCACCTGAAGACAACATCTTAATTGCCGTGTGAAGGGCTCTTTGGCGGCAGAAGTCCCTCTCTGGGAATAGGTATCTATTTGAACTTCAAAGAGATTCTCCCATGTTTCATAATATTTACTGCAGTTCTGGCAGGGATACCCCCAGTCGGCAAAGAGCACCCCAGGCTTACAAAACATGTGCACGACAGCCCCAGCCCTGCCCCTGGGCTGTCCACCAGTCCCTGTCCTGTATCTGTCCCTCCTGGGAACTCTGTCCCTATCAGACTCCATCTCCAGCCAAAGGTCGGGCTGCTATGACTGGCCAAGGTCATTGATCATCCAGAGACCTCACTCAGGCTCAGCTGCTCAAGTCTGCTTGGCCACTGACCTTGGACGTTGGCTGATGGGGGGGGTGTCCCAAGACATGTGTCACTCAATGGACAATGCACTCCAGGGACTGGGGTTTCTGGTTGGGTGCTAAGTTATTTGGAATTTGTTTCTATTTACTAGATTCTGGCTTCCTTGAAGGGAGGGGGTGTGAATTCATTCCTTCCCTCCTGAGTCATTCTCAAGTCGAGTTCCTCAGACAATGAGGATCTCAGTCCTGGCTGCTAAATACATTGGGTAGTATTTGATGCCTGCTGGAGAAGCCAGGATTGGGTTTTCCTGCTGGAGATGGAGACACTTCCAGTTCCTCTTGCTGAATCACTACCTGCCCCAAACTTAACAGGTGTAAAACATCAGCCATCTCACTACACTCGTGGGCTCTGTGAGTATGGAGTTCAGGTAGAACACCGAGGCTGTCTTCTCTCTGCTCCATGATGCTAGGGGCTGGAATCATCCAGAAGCTTCTCTGCTTGCATATAGGACCTGGGCTGGCTCCGATGCCAAGGCTGGACTCAGCCGAGACTGTCGACTGCAGCATCTACACGTGGCTTGGACTTCCGTGTAGCATGGTGTCCTCAGCATGATTGGACCTCCTTTTTGGTGGCCGAAGTCTTCAAAAATGGGCATTCAGCGAACAAGACAGATGCTGCATGGCCTTTTACCACCCAGCCACAAAGGACCCCAGGGTTGCTTTTGCCAAGTGCGTTTGGTTGAAGCATTCACAGCCTGCCCAGATTCGGGGGGAGGGGACATAGACCCCACTCTCCCCAGGAGGAGTGTCAGAGAATTTGCAGCCATGTTTTAAAACCATATTTACTTGTGCAATTGTTCCATGAGGGGGAATCAAACCAACCCTTACATTTATTTTTATTTTTCAAAGCAGAAATTGAATTGTGGCAAGACAAGTTGCTCACAAGTCAGAAGACTAGAATTTTGGTGGCAGGTACCCTAATATCCCGAATGAAGCAGATTAGACCACTGGGCCCTCTTGACCCCCAGTTTTCTCATCCCAGAGATGAGCGTGCTGTGACTGTCATTTAATGAGACAAAGAACTTTGGGAATAGGAGATACATGTTCCACCTCCACCCCTCTTTGTGGTGGGACCCTGGGACCTGGGGGGTGTGTTCACTGCCGTCTGTCCCCTCATCCCTCTTCTCTCTCTTGGCTTTGGATCTGGGAGTAAAGAATGCAGGAGGCCTGGGTGGAGCAGACTGCTGCCACGGAAAGCAGCTGCAAGGGAAAGTCAACCTTGGACCTCTGTCAACTATGACAAGAATGTCAGCCTGTGCTCTCTGGGCGAAGATGGGTGAGGAAGCCATTTTTAGCTCCTATGGGGACCTAGCCCTGCCTCTGCAGAAGCCAGTGGGTGGGGCTGGCCCCTCACCAGGCTGTGGGCCCTGACTCTGGAATTTTCCCTGGCAGTCTGCACCCTGTTTCCAGGAGCCGGGGCGTCTTCACTCTGCATATCACTGAGAAAAATTTGGGGGGGACCACAGAAAGGAGGGGAAGGGTGGGAGAAGGGAAAGCACCCAAAATACCGATCCATTTCATGGGAAAACTCATATGTTTTGCAGTCCTGGGCAGGGGTTTGGGGTGGAAGGAGCTCTGCCTGGAAGTGGCAGCACAGGAGAGTCCCAGTTCCCACTAACAAGAACCCCAGTTTCTTGTCCCACCAGCCTGCCCATCGTCTTGTGTGACTCCCAGGGCCTATGCAAAGGGCTGAGGGGACCCAGGGCTGTCTCCATGCTACAGGAGAAGAGCTCGCCTTCCTGCCTCCCATCGAGATTAGCTGGCCCTGCCAGCTCTCCTAAGGGGGATCCCGAGCTGATTCAGGATCTGCCATGACAAACAGGAGTGGATTTTAAAGGTGTAATCACATACGCCAGCCTGCTCCAAATGCCTGCATGACTTCATGCTTGGTCCAATGGTTTTGTTGTGTGAGGGTGGGTCCTGAAAGATGCTGGGAGAGGAAGCACGGGGAAGGGCAGAGCAGGGCATGGGAGGCAGGGAGGGGAACACATAGCATCTGTGCTACTTCTTGGGACTAGAATCCCCAAGCGCACAGGGTTGTATTTTTTGTGTAGGCCCGGCTCCTGCCAGAGTGTGCACAGGAAGGGTTGAATACACAGAGCTTTTCTGCTGTGGGAGGGGGGAGAGATGAGACTGAGGGCTCCCTAAAAGTGCTCCCTTAGAGTGGTCCCTTGGAGCATGCATGGGCTTGGGTGGTGCTCTAGTTTGCTAATGCCACCAGGATGCAAAACACCTGAAATGGATTGGCTTTTATAATAGGGGGTTTATTTGGTTACAAAGTTACAGTCTTAAGGCCATAAAGTGTCCATCAACAAACAACAATGTACCTTCACTGGAGAAAGGCCATTGGCATCTGGAAGACCTCTGTTAGCTGGGAAGGCACATGGCTGGCGTCTGCTCCAGAGTTCTGGTTTCAAGATGGCTTTCTCCCAGGACGTTCCTCTCTAGGCTGCAATTCCTTAAAAATGTCACTCTTAGTTGCTCTTGGGGCGTTTGTCCTCTCTTAGCTTCTCTGGAGCAAAAGTCTGCTTTCAAAGGCTGTCTCCAAAATGTGTCTCATCTGCAGCTCCTCTCTCAGATCCTATGGATTCTTCAAAGTGTCTTTCTTGGCTGTAGCAAGCTTGCTCCTTCTGTCTGAGCGTATATAGTGCTCCAGTAAACTCATCAAGGCCCATGCTGAATGGGCGGGGCCACGCCTCCACGGAAACTATCCAATCAGAGTCATCACCCACAGTTGGGTGGGGCACATCTCCATGGAAACACTCAAAGAATTACAATCTAATCAACACTGATACATCTGCCCACACAAGATTACATCAAAGATAATGGCATTTTGGGGGACATAATATATTCAAACCAGAACAGGTGGGTCCCCGGCCCGGCTGACAGCTCCATCTCCCCCACTGTTGGGAACTGTGGCCCTTTCTGACATTCCATGTCATTTTGTATGCCTACCCTCTTCCTGGAATTCCCTTCTTCTCCTTCTCCACTTACTAGAAAACACCTCCATGAAGCCCCCAGAAGGGCTCCCAGAAGAACCCCTTGTTGCAGCTGACACTGGGAGGACCCCAATGCACCCAGCCCCTTCAGCTGCCCAGATAGGTCTCTCCATACCTGGGAACTTTTGTGGGAACTGCTGAAGCATACTTAGTATGAGCTGGAGGGGTTGGGAATCAACAACTCCAGGAGTTCTCCAGCTCTTACCTTTTGGGAGTGCAGTATGACTACCCAACCAATTCTGAGGTAGGTGTTCTCCACCAGTGCCCCACAAAACCGTGGCATGAGATGGTGCTATGCTGCTCGCTTTCACTGGGCCCTGGAGAGGCAAGCGCAGAAGCTGAGAGCGAGCAGAATATTTTCTAGCCATTGGACATTGTGATGACATCCAAGAGCATGATCATTTTCCTAGTGATTAATGCTATTGTATTTTAAAAAAGTATCAGTCTGCGATGAAATGGAATGAAAAGCCAAGAACACCTGATCCTTTAGTGCAGAGAGTTTGACAACACTGTTTTCCACTGTGCCTGGAAATTCTCTGCAGGATTAAATACCAGGACACTGGCTCTGTCCTTGGTGCCCCTAAGGGTTTGGGGTCAGTCTATGCTAACTGCTTTGTACACCGTCCATGGAGTCACTCTGTTTGGAGCTGAGATGCTGGGGGTGAGGGGCCGTGCCTCCCTGGCAACCTGCCTCCTTGGCACCCAGGAACAGTCTTTGAGGGAAAGATGCCAAGCTCCTTCTCTCCTCGTTGAATGGTTCTGAAAAGATGTCTTGGCATCCAGCTGTTTTTCTAAGTAGCCAAGTGAGAATTGCTTCTTGCAATGTGTGTTGGTGGCCTGGAGGCCTGACCCCTCTTTTCTGGCTAGCTCAGCATCCAAGACAGAAAGTCCAGATGTGCTACAGAAAGGGCCTGGGGATGCTAACTAGTTGGGGGGTGGGGTGGGAAGGGAGGAGAAGGATGGCGAATGTTGCCCTCCTTGTTTGGAAGACAGGGCTGCCTGCCACTGCCTGTTTCTCATTTACAAGTAAAAGATGAAAGGGTGGCTCCTAAGATTGGGTGATAAGCAACTACAGTAAACAGCACGCACAAACAGTGGGCTTAACATTTTAGATGATAGAACCCTTTGAGAATCTGATGCAAGCTGTGGACTCTGTTCCCGGGAAATGCAGATGGGCACATGGGCATACACACACACATGCACACACATGCACACGTGTGTATGCACACACTACTACATTGACTTCCAGA
The DNA here is from genome assembly GCF_015220235.1 of Choloepus didactylus. Taxonomy (NCBI): domain Eukaryota; kingdom Metazoa; phylum Chordata; class Mammalia; order Pilosa; family Megalonychidae; genus Choloepus; species Choloepus didactylus. The sequence continues at coordinate 18,134,075 of NC_051316.1, forward strand.
AGCATATTCATTGTCTCCAGAGTTAAGAAGTCCTGTTTTAAAAAGAAGGGGGTAGGGGGCAACTTAAAAAAAAAAAAAAAAAAAAAAGAACTGCAAATAAAGGATAAGGAAAGTTGGAGAAGGAAATTAAAAAATCTCCAAAGTCTCTAATTAAATAAATGGAAGTCAATTCCAAATGCTCAAACTTGAATTGTTGACTGTATTAGTTAGTGTTCTCTAGGGAAGCACAACAAACAAGAGATATCTGTAAATATAAGATTTTATAAAAGCGTCTCAGGCCAACTGTGGGGAGGCATGAGTCCAAATTCCTTAGGGCAGGTAGCGAGATGGCAACTCCGATGAAGGTGTTTGATGAACTCCTCAGGAGACACTCGCTAGCCGAGGAAGAAGCTAAGGTTCTCTCTCTTTCTCCCTTAAAAGTCTTCAACTGATTGGATTAAATCCAGCTGATTGAAGTCTCTCATTGTGGAAGACATGCCCTTCATTGATGTGATCAATCACAGCTGCAGCCAATTGACTGATGATTTAATAACCCAGCCTTCTGGTTTATTAACCAGCCACAAATGTCCTTGCAGTAGCGGTTAGGCCAGTGCTTGCTTGACCAGACACATGGACACCATCACCTGACTAAGTTGACACATGAACCTAACCATCACACTGACTGAGAGGTGTTCTCTAGGAATGGAATAGGATGTCCACTTTCCCTGCTCCCCTGTGGGCTTGAGTGGAGAAAGGCTGTTAATTCATTCCTCAGGCAACCCAGTGCTGCAGAGCCCAAACTTCAGGCCCATGGTCCCACTCTTCTCTCCTACACAAAGTGCCCTCCAAGCCAACCCTCATGTTCACCCCCTTCTGAGTTGACATTATCCTTCTAGCGAGATCCTCGGCCCTGAGAGAGACAGAGGCTCCAGCATGCAGGCCTAGCCCTGGCCTGGTCATTGAAGGCTTCTGGTTCACTTCTCCATGAAGGGAGAGAGGCTCAGTTTATCCCTCCTGAGTGCACCTAAGAACCTGAGGCAGCTACAAGGTAGGTCAAGATGCCTGCCTGCTCTGCGCTGGAAGCTTCTTAGGTATCACCCATTCCAGTCTGGCAATTTTCACCCAGAGAGACTGAGGCCCAGAATGGCTGATCTGAGAACACAAAGCCTTCCGGAAGGTTCTGGCACCAGGAGTAGTGTCTCTTGTCTCCAGACCACTGCCACTACCCCCGTGGTTCCTCCACCAGTCTGAGGAGGTCAAAAGGACCTGGGTGCTGGGCTTTGCAAATATTTTTAAATGTATGGAGAACTCCACTGTCAGGAGTCATCAAAAGCCACTGTCCAGCCATGTGGCCAAATAGCCCTCCACCTGGGTTTGGGGGGAAGGAGTGGGAAGGAACAATGGATGCATCTCAACTCTTATGTGGTCATCCATGTGCAGGAGACCGGCAATGTCATGGGAAACGCTAGCCCTAGGGAAGCTGCCTTCCTGGGGAATCCCACACTTGGGGTCCCTCCCTGGGCAAAGACAAGACACGTGCTACCTGCTGTTGGTCTCCCACCATCCAGAAAAGGGGGAGATCCTGCCCCCAGTCAAGCACTGCCGAGCATCCTGAAAACATTATCTTGTTTGGTCTTACCACAGAGCATGGGCAGGCTTGATCAGCTCTGTTTTGCAGATTAACAGGTCAGCTACATTTTCAGGAAAATGAATCTCTGCCAAGCTAGAGTTCCTAAGGCCATCCAGTGAGTGGTTCCAAAGCCTGCACCCTTCCCTCCTCCTTCTGCCCCATGACTACTCAACCGAGCCAAGTAAGGACCAAGAGTTGAAGCACAGGGTAAATGGACAGTGGGATTGGAGACTGGGACACCCCTTGGCCCTGTCTAGAACCCTGAGAGTTGTGTGTGGCTGATGTGGGGCACAATGAGATGCTGACTGTGTGGCCAAGTCCACCTTCGGACTGTTGGCACAGACAAGGTGTCCAGGTGCCAGTCACCATGCAGCTGTTGTCTCTGGAGGTCTCTGAAAGCAGGGTTGACACCAGACACCCTTCATGGAACCTTCAGCATCACTCCATCACTGCTGAGGGCTGAGAAGCAGCTGCTAATCCTTGGCCAACTGGTCACCCTGCCCCACGGGCCACAAGGTGGGGCCCACAGGTGCTTGGGAGCCACTTGGGAGGGTCGTTCAAGTGGATGGGTCCTGGGTCTGGTGGAGGGCCCAGTCTCTGCTCCAGGGAGCTAGGGACCATGGGCCAGTGGATTGGCATCCCTTGGTCTCATCTCTGTATGGAGTTTTACTTAGTTCTTAGGGTAGTTGTGATGACTGAGGGGATGGAGGGCTGGCAACATATTCCCATCATGATTTAGCACAAGACCATGGAAACTGAGGGATTTTCAGAGCTGCCATGATGTGGTAGGCAGTAGTTCAGATGGTTAAATAGAATCTGGCTGCACTTCAACAGTGTTCATACTATTGCTTGCTAACTGGGCATGCCGAGGGTATGGTATGGGCCTGTTGGTGTTGAAAAGGGCAGTTTCAGGTTCAAAGGTGTGGCCTCCTGTCTACTCCCTTCTGTGGGCAACAGCTGATGATGACTGGGAGGTTCAACCAAGGTCTCTCTTTGTTTGCTTACAGCCAGAAGCAAGACTTCATTTGCCATTGAATTCAGAGCCAGGGCTGCAAACTGCAGAAGCATCCCTCTTGACCAGGACTGACCCACGTCCTGAAGTGTATCAGGCTATGGAGGGTGCTTGGATCTCCCAGGCTCAGGAGGAAAGGAGGACCAGTGTCCATCTGCCTCATTGATGTTTTTTTCCAGTTGCAATGGCTGCATAATGAATTACCAGAAACCTAGCTATGGGAAACAACCATTTACTACACTCATCAATTCCATGTGCCAGGCATTTGGAGAGGACACAGTGGAGGTGGCTTTTTTCTTCTCAAGGACTTCTGGTGCCTCAGCTAGAACCCTCAAAGACTAGTATCAGGGACTTCTGAGGGTGAATTCACTCATAAGTCTGGAAATTGATGTTGGCTCTAGGCTGGGGGCCTCAGTCCCTTTGCATATGGGCCTTTCCACATGGCTAGTTGGGCCTCCTCATAGTATGGAGGCTGAGTTCCAGGGTGAGAGGCCTCAGGAAACCCAGAGGAAGCTGTATGCTACTTGTGACTCAGCCTTCAAAGTCCCCTTTCATCACTTCTGTCATACTCTAGTGGTTAAAGTAGTCACGAGCCTGTTCCGGTTCAAGGGGAGGGAACAGAGACCCTGCCTTTCAGTGGGAGGAGCATGTGGGATGGGATATGTGCATATACACAAACGTATGCATACAAAGGCAGAGTCATCTTTCAAGAATAACAATCTTTTGCCCTGATCCTGTGGATGTTTTAGTAAAGAGACCAAATCTTCCTTCAAATGCTCAGTTCCGCAATGCTTTTGCCAAAGGTCCTTCTGAAAAGGTTTCACAGGGTGAGAGAAGGGACCCCCCCCCCACCTTGCCCCCCTCAGGGAAAGAGAATATCCTTGAATCTGGCCTCAAAAATCCTACAAATGAGTTAAAGGAAGACCATGTAAATGTGAGTAAATAAATAAAACATCATATAACATTTTGAGATAATGGAAGATGTGCTTAATGATGAAACCGTGCAATACCCAGAGCTCAACCCTACATGCCCTCTTCAAGAACAGAAAGAAGTTTCCAGGCTCATTGATAGGATTTAGGGCTTAGTGAGTCTTAATTTTGAGTTTTATGAAAAGTCTGGATGATCACCAAGCACTTTGAGGAGATCTTTCACCTGCTTTGTATTTTGTTTATGACCAAATTACTTCTACTGGTATTTATAGCTGCAATTTATTAAAATTTAAGAGAAATCAGGAAAGGCATCATATGGCCCCATTTTTATAGAGGAGGAAACTGGGGGTAGGCAAAAAAAAGTTGGATGACTTCCCCCAAATCCATTGCAGGGGTAGCTGAGCAGACCAGTCTCTAGGGTGGTGCCCTTTCTCTGCCTTGGTTAGAATGACAGATACATGCCCAGCAGCCTTCCCCAAAGTGAGTTCTGTGGAACACTCACTTCTGACATAGGCTGGGAAAAAATTCTCAGATTAAAGAGAGAACTGAGGGGTAGTCCAAGTTTTATACCACCTCTCTTCCTCTCTCAACCAATAGCTTGGTATACGTTGTTTGTTAACTTTTAAAGATCTGGATTTTCATATTCTTATTAATTTGACAAACCTTGCTCCCAGCAAGGCAGGGGCCCCAGCCACAGAACTGATGGCCATGAATGCTGGCGAGGGTACATGGGATGGATGGGGGTAAGGTGGTGGTGCCCAAAGCCCCATGTGGAGACAGTCCTCACCTTTTTTAGTTACTGGATCATGCAGAGGGTGGGAAAGGAATATGTGGGCTGGTTTCCCAGAGGAGGGGTCACGGACCCAGGCAGTGGGGCATTTGGGGCTGTACCAGTTTGTATTTATGATGTCTCCCAGAAAAAGCCATGCTCTTTGATGCAATCTTGTGGGGGCAGACATATTAGTGGGGATTAAATTGGAACATTTGGATTAGGTTGTTTCCATGGAAATGCACCCCACCCAACTGTGGGTGATAACTCTGATTGGATAATTTCCATGGAGGTGTGGCCCTGCCCATTCAGCATGGGCCTGGATTAGTTCACTGGAGCCCTTTATAAGCTCAGACAGAAGGAGTGAGCTTGCTACAGCCAAGAGGGACACTTTGAAGAATGCACAGGAGAGGGAAGAGAGAAGCTGCAGATGACAGACAGTTTGAAGATGGCCATTGAAATCAGACTCTTGCTCCAGAGAAGCTAAGAGAGGAATAACGCTCCAAGAGCAACTTAGAGTGACATTTTTGAGGAACTGCAGCCTAGAGAGGAACGTCCTGGGAGAAAGCCATTTTGAACCCAGAACTTTGGAGCAGACACCAGCCACATGCCTTTCCAGCTAACAGAGGTTTTCCGGACACCATTGGCCATCCTCCAGTGAAGGTACCAGATTGCTGATGTGTTACCTTGAACACTTTATGGCCTCAAGACTGTAACTTTGTAACTAAATAAACCCCCTTTTATAAAAGCCAATCCATCTCTGGGGTTTTGCATTCTGGCAGCATTAGCAAACTAGAACAGAGGCCAATACAGAACTATGTAAATATTTGAATAAATCATAAAGCTGTCCTAGCACAAGCCCACGGAGCATTCCCCATGATTATACTCTTTGTATTGCTTGCAACATGCTGTTGTCACTCACTCATTTTTCTGGGATATTTTCCCAGGTTACAATATGTGGATCATTGCATTTTAGGGGGAAACTCTTTGCTGATGCATGGCAACCATATATAAAAGGGCACAAATTATGGTTGAACAGCTTGGTGAATTTTCACCAAGCAGACACGCATGTGTATTCAGCTCAAAAAACAGCGTTACAGCTCCCAGATATCACCCTCGTGTTCCCTTCCTGTCACCAACACCCAAAGGATAACCACCATGTTGACTCCTAACACTATAGCTTACTTCAGTCTTTCTTCAGATTCTATATAGTTACAGTCATGCACTATGTATTCTTTTGGGTCTGGCTTCATTAGCTCTGCATCATGTATGTGAAACTCAAACCTTCATTCTTTTCAACATTTGCCTGTAGACCACAGTCTGGAAGTACCCTTGATTGCTTAGCCACTCTCTTATTTATAGAAGCCATTAGTATTGTAATTCACCTTTTTTGCAATTTTATTTTCTGCTAAGGAAGGTCACCAGCTGCTCTGGGACTTTCTTCACGGACAGTAGAGAAAAGACTGGTTGGAAATACCATGGGCAATTATGAAACCACTTGATTTAAAGCATAGATGGGCTGCCCTTTCTTCATGAAATATTGTAGGCTTGGGCATTCGTAAAGAATTGAGCCAAGCTGGAAGCATTGCCAGATTCCCTTTGTCTTTATGATTCTCCAGCTTTGCCTTGTCTAGTGGTAACAGCATTTGTTGAGGGCCCACCATGAACAGACATGGTGCAATACACCTTATGTGTAGTGTCTACTGAATCCTCACCACCACTCCAAGAGTGAAGGTCCATTCTACAGATGAGTTCACTGAGGCAAGGTCACATAGCTAGTAAGGGGTGAAGATGGCCTCTGGACCCAGAGCCTCTGACAGCAGAGGTCAGACGTCCAAGCTCTATGCCTTATTGCTTCTTTGGAGGACAAAGGGAGTGTCTGTGGACCTTTAAGCCACAGCCAACTCCCAACAGAGCCCACGGGAGCCTTCTCCACATCACTGGGCTTGGTTTTTTCCTTTGAAGGTGAGGATTTCCTTGGCCCCTTCTATGTTCAGTATTCAGGTTCAATTGCTCTCTGGGTTGACCTGAGGGCTCCTTCCAGCATATTCTGTTCAGTTGGCCAGAGCAATCCAGGTCAAGACTGAGGCTCTGCTCTGGGTCCATTTGGACAGCCCAAGTCTAGCAGGCATTTAGCCAGAATTTACTTTGGGAGTTGCTGTGGTTGTGGTGAGCAGGTGGTTTCTACCTAGATTCGAAAATGCACTTCTCTTTAAAGAAATGGGAATCCCAGGCATGAAGGTTTTTATGTACTCATATCTCCCCACAGGTACTTGTTCTACCCATGGGTACCTCACTTGGAATTCTTTTCTTACGCTGTAGAATTGGTTTATATACTTTGCCAGTGAATGGGAGAAATAATACGGATGAGGAGCCCAGAAAGTCTGAAACCATAGTCTTGCCCTCTGCTTTACCATCCTGTGGACATCTCAATTAGCAAATGACAGACTCAGTTTTCATTTCCTCTTCATCCTGCTGCTTGCTAAGTTATGGAAGTGGTAGACCAAGTCTGGATTTTGTAGCCAGCCTGAGCTGGGCTTGAATTTCATCCTGCACACCCATCAGTGCATGTATCCTTGGGCAGGTGGCCAGCACCTCTTTTTGGAGTGAGCAGTGGCTGAAATAATCCATGCCCACTTGAAGACTGACAGCCTTCCAGCCCCATGGGATCCCTGCCAACTAGGAAAGGGAAGTGTGGAGGGTGGAGAACAGGATTGCCAGCATTGCAGAAGAAGCTCCTGGCATGGAGAGCTCAGTACAACAGCTTCTTTTTTCACAGCTTTGTCTCCTGGGGGCCCTGTATGTTTTACAGGAAACCGTCTCCTGGGGTCTGAGTGTTAGGTGTCTAAGTTCTTGCATCTGCTTACCCCTTGCCTCCCAGTGAACAGGCATTAGCAAAGAGTGAGGGCAAAGGGGACAGACTACCCTGTCTTGTGGCTGCCCAAAGGTGTCGTGTCTAAAACTTGGAAGATTGGTCCATGTGCACCTGTAATTCAAGCTAGGGACCGGGTACCACTCTGAACTCTCTAACCAATCATCTCCTATGGCAATCACTCCCAGGATTCTGCATTTTGCATGCCTCTTGATGCTCATTTCTCTGAGAGTCTTCCTCAGTTCAGGGGATTCTTGGTCTATGGTGACAGCTTCCTTACTGCTGTGTTTCCAACAATTTTGTACAATGCCAGTCCAGTCCCTCATGAACCTTTCTAAACATCAATATCCCTCCGCTCTTAGACATTTCAGTGCCTCCTTTGCAGGGTTATAGGTCCTGACTGCTGGCCTGCACACTAAGTCCCTTTTCTCCCTAACATTTTATTATGAACATTTGAAAAAATATAGTAAAGTTGAAGTAATTGTACAGTGAGTCCCCGTCTTTGCAACACCAGGATCCATGGTTAACATTTTGCAATGTTTGCTTCATCCTACATCTCTCTGTCTCCCCATCCTTTCTCCACCCTTCAATTCATCTGATTTTTTTCATGCATTGCACAAGAAATTGTTGGCATCAGTATGTGTCACCCCTAAATGCTTCAGCATGCACCTCATTAACTAGAGTTCAACATTTGCTTACAGTTCTCTTTTGGGGTAAGATTTACATTCAATGAAATGTACAGAATTTAGCAGTGTAATTTGATGGGTTTTGACAAATGTATCCACCTGTGTAATCCAAACCCATACAGAGAGTAGAAAATGACCATCACCCTAGAAAGTTCCCTTATGGTCCTTCCTAATCAACCTCTATCTCCCAATGGGCAACCTATGACTGATTTCTATAACTTCATATAAATGGAGTTATGGTGCATATACTCTTGTGTAAGGCACATTTCTTCTACCATGTTTTCAAGATTCGTTCATCTGGTTGCATGTGTCAATAGTTTCTTCCTTTTTATTGCTGAATAGTGTTCCATCATGAGGACATAACACAATTCTCCTGTTGAAGGACACCAGGGATCTTTCCACTCTGGGCAATCATGAATAATAAGGCTACTATGAGCCTTTCTGTACATGCCTTTAGGTAGGCACATGCTTTCACAATACCCACGAGTGAAATTGCTGGGCACATACCAGTTTCTTTTTGGCCTACCCCTTGCCTACATTTCCCACCTCACAGCTCCACCTTGAAACCTCTGCTCCAGCTGTGGAGAAGCTCTAAGCTATTTCTCAAGTACAGATCTGTGTGCAACCAGGGTGTCCCATCCGTATGTCCAATGCTCTCTGACTCTTCTCTTGGGTGTGCTCTCATATTAGTTTGGATTCCTGAGACCAGGTCTTGAGTCCGAGGGCTTTATTTTGCATGTTATCCTAGGAATGCCTGGCAGGGTGTGGAGAATGAGACAGAGAAGGGGAGAGAGATCAATGCAGTGTGTGCTAATGAATTGTCCCCATGGTGACCACCTGGGGCTCAAACTCTTGTGAACTTTCCGGCCCAAGGGATGGAGTGTTGTCCTCGCCCAGGAGCAAAGAAGCTGAGGGGTTTATGCTTCAACCTCCACCTATCACTGGACCTCTGATCTGCAAAGAATCAATTCCTGGGCTCTTCTGGCTAACCTTGAAAATGGGGTGATTGTGCAGGATCAGCCCTGGAGCAGAGAGTCCTGGTACTTAGGGTAAGGAGCCTTCAGTGTGTTCTAGAACACTGAGATCCAAGGTAGGTGTGCACTACACTGCAAAGTTCCCTTTACCACCTGCAGGTAGGCTGAGGTGTGTCCTTCCCTCTGTACTCCAATTGCACAGTGGACGTACATACCCAACAGCACTCGATCACACCATGTTGCAATGATCTGTTTTCAAGATTTCTCCCTGTAGGCTGCCAGTTATGTATTTTCATCTCTACATCCCCAGGTTCTGGTACAGTGACTGTATGCAGTGGATACTCAATAACATTCCTTCAATGAATAAATTCAATTTTACCTTTTTCATAATATCTGTCATAGCCTAGGAATCACTTTTTTTGCAATGTTATGCCACAAGGGATTGGCTGGGATTGCCGGCAAAAACCCCTAGTTCCCTGTCCCTGCTTCCCCTGTCGAACAGGACCTCTGTGCTGGGTGTGTGTAACCTCTTACCAAGTTTGTGGTCAAAGGTTAAGTTGGCTGGGCTGGAGGAGATGCAAGGACAGTGTGTGCTGATGTTTGGTGGAGTTTCGCAAACTAAAACAAGCTCGGGTCCACACCCCTGTGATGCAATACCCAGTGTGTGGGCCTTGCCTGGTGCCATGGTGCCCAACTGGAGTTCCTTGAAGGCTGGCATTTCTTAGACTGACAGGTGAATCGTGTGCCCCTCATTAGTGGATTTCCCCATGTGTCTCACTAGGTATAATGAGCACAGAACAGGGTGCATCCTGTTAAGCCTCTGAAGTCCCATGTGCTCAAGGCTTGAGAATGTTCTTTAGGTCTCTCATTACAGAGATCAGTGGAAGCAGCCACTGGGATTCTTTGATCACCAAATCAGCTATAGGAATTGGGCCTGATATTTAAAATTTGTGGTTGATATGGTTTTCCCATGTATGCCACGCATCCATGGCACAGAACTTTACCGCCCTCCACTCTCTTGTTGGGAAGTCTTAAGTTTTCTCCTCACTTGATGCCTTTATACATTCAACCAAGGTTTTCCTGAGTCCCTATGAGGTACAGGCAGATGCTACATGTAGTTGTCTTCTTTAACCAAGAGCTCAGTGGTTTACCGTAGTATAGGGTAATTTCTTGCTCAGGTCCCCATCCAATGAGGATTGTTCATAGCATGAGGGAGGGGTGCTGCATTCCACACAGTCATTCAGGGACCTACATTCCTTCCATTGAGTGGCTCTGCCATCTACCAAGGCCAGGGATTTCTCGTCTGGATTCTCTGCACCCAGGTGGAGAATGAAGAGAGAGGAGTATTGGCAACCATGGGGCATTTCAGGCCCCAGCCTGCATGTGTTACACATCACTTCTGCCCAGTTTCCACTTGACAGAGCTAGTCACATGGCCCCATCCAACTGCTAAGGAGACAGAGCAATGTTATCTAGCATTGTGCCAAGGAAAAAAGTGTTTAATGGACACGTGACATTGTCCGGGGAAAGAGAGAGATGGTTAGATAAGCATCTTAGCCACAGGTGGCTAATGATCTAGTACAGAAGATAAAGCCACACCCATAACCATCAGGCCACTTACAAAGTGGCATGTGCCCTAAACACAACAGCTTTATCTTTTGATTCCTACATCAGGGCATGCAATTGTGCCCTGATATAGTTAATATATTTATATAAAACCCTTCTAAAATTATAAAAATAAAATCACACTGGTATTTCACAGGCCACTACTGCCTCTTGAGAACTTCATGAAGAATCAATTGAAGAGTTGTCATATGGTCAAATAAGTCTGGGAAATTCAGAGTTAGACAGCTACCAGGTCCATATTATGCCCAGTGTGATTCTATAAGAAGGATGGTAGGAAGCAGTGATTCCCAAATTTAGGAGACAATGGGACATTTATTTGCAATGTCTCGTAGTGCATCTTGCAAAGTACATGGATTTGAATTCATTTTTCATGAAAAGTGACATTACATTAAGTCAAGACTGTCATTGGGAATCAGAGGATTGAAGTGTCCCTCCCTACATTAGGGAACACTGGAAGGGCATGGGGAAGGAGATGGTCCTGGGCAGGGATGTGGGGCCATGTCATGGAAAAGGTGCATCTGGTCATTTAAGATCTGGGTAGGTAGAGATAGGGGTGGAGGCAAGGAAACACACAGGAGGCAGAAGCAGCAGATCTTGAGGTAACCATGTCTGTAAGGCTGCTAAGAACAACAATAACAACAAAAAATAAACAGCTCTAATTCAATTGTGGTGGTCAAGTGCAGAAACTGAAACATCCTCCTGTCTTCACCACGGCTCTCCTTCTATGGAGAATGAGTTCTGCTTCTTTTGTACCTGACACAAAAAAGATTCATCCACATTTTGTGAAGTTCAAGGGAGTTTTTATTAAATGTAAATTTGTGCTTTAGCCAACATGGCAAATGACTTAAAAAAGAGTGGAATGGGGGGCAATAGCAACACAAAAGTGTTTTCTGAGTGAATAAAATGCCTCAGAGATCAGGTAGCAAGACAAAATATCATCATGTTAACAGAGCTGTATCTATAATTGTCATTTATCTTTCCTTGTCCTCAGATGCTGTAATGACACTGAACTACTTTGCCTCATAATGAATGGAATTACAGAGAAACCTGAGAAATATTCCTTTACAAAGCAACCCTAGCTCTTAGATTAATCTCCTGAGGAATTGATTTAATTGGAAATACATTCATCCCCTTTACTCGGAAGGGCAGAGGGCCATTTGGGATGCTTTCTGGCTGCAGAGTCCTTTCTGGAAATCATTTGCTTTGAAATCTGGCCTGATATGATGCATAATCATGCAAGATCTTGGTCAGTTTCCATTCAGGGATCAGTGCCTACCCTTGACCAGAAATCAAGTGATTTGTTCTCTACCACTTGCAGCCTCTCCTTGGGTTTCCAGATCTTAGAGCAGAACGGCAGCCTCTGTGCAACAATCACTGTTGTTTTTCCATTAATCACTTCCTCCATTCCCCTGTGAGCTGAAGTAACCAAGAATGGGTCAGTCGTGAAATAGCAAAACACTGGGATCGAGCAAGACAAAATATCATCATGTTTACAGAGCTGTAACAGTAATTGTCATTTATCTTTCCTTATCCTCAAATGCCATAATGACACTTGAAAAGGGACTAAAAGCCATCTCTCACATTACTAGTTCTATGGGAGTTCATCTCGGGGACTAACAGATGGGGCTGAAATTGTAGCAGAGTATTAGTGGACAATCATTGATACACAACCGTATATGGCAATATTGCCATGGAGTCCATCGGGAAACAAGACCTTGTTTACACCTAAACACTCTGGATTTTACAGACATGATATTGTTTTATGTGGTTGGCAAGCATTGAGATTCTAAAGCACCAAAATATTTCTGGAGAAATGAGTTCAAAGATGAAAAGGCTCTGTCAAGCCTCAAATACCTACAGAGGACATCTAAGGTGAAGTGAACTGACCACTGGCACCTGTCTGTGGTGTTGGGAGCATGAATGGGGTACGTGAGTGCTTGGCGACATTTAAGGGCTATGAAAACGAGAGGTGGTATCACCGATAGGGTAATAGCAACCATTTTTTTTTATTGCTTCTTGTTATTACTGAGGCCACAATAACAAGCTCCAGAGGTTCTCATTGGTCAGGTGGAGTTTGGTCAGATTGTAGCAGGTATTGATTTTGGATCAGCCTAGATCCAAGGTGATGAGTGTTATGTTTTTTTCCCAAAACAGTTTTCTCTGTGCTTGCAAAACAAAAATAATATGCAAGGCCACATCAGACACTGGGTGGAAAGAGGTCACTGTGTCATTAATTCTGGAATTTTATGGGCTTCACAGGGCTCCTTGCCTCACCTTACTCTCCCACAGCCCTCTGTTGCTTTATTAGTCCCTTCACTAGTGTTTCTGGTCCCTTGTACTTAGAGATGCATCTATCTGGTTTGCACTTCTGCCAGCCTTTGCCATCCGTCAGCAACCCTATCTGGGGATTTCCTTACGCCTTGCTTCTACTCATGCCCAAGCCACTGCCTCCCAGGGTTCCCAAGCTGCAAGCCTTTCAGATGCTAGAGTGCTCTGCATGCCTCTGTCCTATTGGAGCAGTGAGTGTGTGTGTGTGTCTGTGTGTGGAGGGAGGATGCCTCTTTCCACAACATTTGTTCCCCTTTATCATGTGGACCCCACAGCAGGACTGCGGGGGGTCCCCAGGCTCACAGAGCTTCTCAGACACAGTTCCCGCATCCTGTCCTCAGTTTGTCCTCCCCGCCTAGAGCTCAAGAGCTGTTGCTTTCCTCCCATGCCTCTCTCTTGTCCAGGTGTTCAGCGCCAAATCTCTTCACCATCCAGCAACAAACAAAATCACAGCTTGCAATTTTAAGCCTGCCCACTAGCTCTTTCATCAGCCAGAGTCAAAATCCCAGTTTGTCTCAGATGAGAGCTTGCTACAAATATATGCACAATTCTTTATAATGATGATTTTTCACATATTTATCTCATTTCATCATCACAATAACTCTATGAGGATGGTCTGATTTTTCTTCTGTCAACTCCTCCCCTGTCCTGCCACCCTCCAACTGAGCCTTGGAGGAAGTCCCTTGCCTGAGATCACATATCCATGATCTTAGGAATTATAGCCGGGTTTCGTATATTTCATGAGACTTCTTGTGCTGGTTCGAATGTGTTATGTCCCCTGGCAAAAGCCATATTCTTTGATGCAATCTTGTGGGGCAGACATATTAGTGAGGATTAAGTTGGAAGGTTTGGATTAGGTTGTTTGCATGGAAATGCGCCCCACCCAACTGTAGGTGATGACTCTGATGAGATATTTCCATGGAGGCATGGCCCCACCCATTCAGGGTGGGCCTTGATCAGTGGAGCCATATAAATGAGCTGACAGGCAGAGGAAACTCAATGCAGCTGTGAGTGATGTTTTGAAGCGGAGCTACAGCCAAGTGGGACACTTTGAAGAAAGCACAGGAGCTGCAGATGAGAGACAGTTTGAAGACTGCCATTGAAAGCAGACTCTTGCTCCAGAGAAGCTAAGAGAGGACAAATACCCCAAGTGCAACTAAGAGTGACATTTTTGAGGAACTGCAGCCTAGAGAGGAACGTCCTGGGAGAAAGCCATTTTGAAACCAGAACTTGGAGCAGACGCTGGCCACCTGCCTTCCCAGCTAACAGAGGTTTTCCGGACACCATTGGCCATCCTCCCATGAAGGAACCCGATTGCTGATGTGTTACCTTGGACACTTTATGGCCTTAAGACCGTAACTGTGTAACCAAATAAACTGCCTTTATAAAAGTCAGTCCATTTCTGGTGTTTTGCATTCCGGCAGCATTAGCAAACTAGAACACTTCTTTTCTTCTTATTTTTTTCATAAGTAGCCACAAAGAGCTCTTTAAGAAGTCTTAGGTAAGGAAAATATCTATTTCTTGGAATAAGAAGTCTCACATAGGAAAATATCTATTTCGTCTATGCATTTTCATTCTATTCTCCTTTTGACACTGTCACATCATCCTATAGACAACACCTTCAGTAATCTAGCCCGTTTATAACTCTGTTGACTGAAGCATATATTTGCATATTCAAAGAATCTTTTGATACCCTTTAGGAGTTGTTAAATTTGTAATTTTGGAAATGGCAGCAATGCAGTCACCTTGCCTGCTGACCCATCTATATTTCTTGCCTTTGAATTCTAGATGTAGAACTGAGGCTGTTGAAATGTTAGGGCATGAGGCTATATCTCTTCTCTCTACTGCTTCCAGAAGCTTTGATGGCTATGCTGGTTTGTATATATTATGTCTCCCAGAAATATCCATATTCTTTGAAGCAGATGTATTAGTGTTGATTAGGTTGGAATCTTTTGATTGAGTGTTTCCATGGAGATGTAACTCAATCAACTGTGGGAGAAATGTTTGATTAAATTATTTCCATTGAGATATGAACCTCACCCATTCAGGGTGGGTTTTAATTTAATCGCTGGAGTCCTACAAAAGAAGGAGCTCAGAGCCACTGAGAGGTACATTTCGGAGAGAAGCTAAGAGCTCACACGGGCACTTAGAGATACTTGGAGATGCCGACAGAAGGATGTTTAGCTATGAGATGAAGCCCAGAGTTTGCCCCGGGATATGCTAAGACAGGACCCCCAGGCACTTAGAGAGAAACATCCTGGGAGAAAGAATCAACAATGTGCAGAAACTGAGAGAGGAGCTGGAATACAACTCAGTATCAATAAACACCAGCCACGTGCTTTTCCAACTGAAGGACGTGTTCTGGACACCATCGGCCATTCTTCAGTGAAGGTATCGTCTTGTTGATGCCTTAGTTTGGACACTTTTATGGCCTCAGAATTGTAAATTTGTAACGTAATAAATTCTCTTGATAAAAGCCAATCTATTTCTGGTATTTTGCATAACGGTAGCATTAGCAAAACGGACAACAGCTATCCTCTGTTTCTTATAGTCTTATGGGAACTTCCCAGTATGACAAGACTGACACCATTCCCTGGTGATCAGAATCCATTTCTAACCAGGGAGCCCAGTTTATCTTAGTTTTTATCAACTTTCCACATGCACTCCTAAAGTCTCAGGTCCATCCATTCATTCAACAAATACTGAATGCCTACTGAATGTGAAGAACCAGGCAAACACTGTGGCTACAGTTGTCACCAGGATAGACATGCCTTTGTGGACCTTAGATATTAGTGGAGATGACATATTAAAAGACACAATAGTGACAACAACAAATAATACCATATGTTCTAATAAGTATAAGAAAGAAATGATCCATGAGCTGAGACAGATCATAATAGGGAGATGGAGGATGTGGGGGTCTTCTTGTTGATGGTGGATCAGTGATGACCTCTCCCAAGAGGGGACATTTGCATTAAGATCTAAAGACCATGAAGGGGTCAGCCATATGAGGAGAAGTTGGAAGAACATTCTAAACAGAAGAATGTCACATACAGGAACCCAGAGCTAGGAATGTTCTTGGGGTCTTTGAGGAGCTGCAAAGCCAACATGGTGGGAGGGAAGTGATGGAAAGGTTTAGTGATGCAAGATGAGGTTGCAGAGCAGGGGAGTGACTCCATCAGGCAGGGCCTTACAGGCCATGGTAAGCACCTTGGGTTTTATTTTAAGACCAAAGAGAAGCCATTGAGGGGTTTCAGGTTGGGATGTCAAGATCTGATTTGCATTTTGAGAAGATCTGTAGCTGATGGGTTGAGAATTGACTGGGGAAAGGAAAGAGTAGAAGTGGGATGGGCACATCAATTAAGAAATTACTGCTCTATTTCAGGAGAGACGATGGCAACCTGCACTAAGGCAAAAGGCAATGGAGATACATTTTGTGGGGTGTATGTCTATATGTGTCTTGGGGGGCAGTGTGTGGATTAGAGAGAAGAGGAACATAATTTTGAGACTTGATCAACTTCAGAATAGTGTTTTCATAGTCAGATTGGAACAGGTTTGGAGAAAAAAATCAAGAAATCTGGTTTGGATATTCTTTTGGAAATTTATCACTGCATTAAAAAAAAAAACAAATTTAGTGATTTCAAACAGCAAATTCTGTGGATGGACTAGGGCAGAGCTGGGAGGTTCTTGGGCTGGTCTTATTTGGGGTCTCTCATGTGGCTGCAGTCTGATGGAAGAGGAGGCTGGAACATCCAATATGGCTCAGTATACACATTTGGAGCCTCTACAGGGACAGCTGGAGGCTGCACTTGGCTGGGACACTGAATGGGTTGAGTTCCTTTCTGCATGTTGTCAGGGCCTTTCTATATGGCCTCTCCATGGGATTTCTTTTCATAGCCTCTCCTCATGGTCTCTCCAGGAGGGTAGTTAGACAACTGATGGGGTAGTTTGGGGCTCTCAAAAGTGTGACGGCAGAAGCTACCAGCTTCACTTCCATGCATCCTATTATTCTATTGGTCAATGTGGTCCAGCCTAGATTCAACAGGGGAGGGGACTACACAGGTCTTGACACTGCACACATGGCTTATTGGGAGCCATCCTTGGAGGCTGGTAATTAAGCACCACACAAAGATGTTAAGTGGCATTTGAGCATATGAGTCTGGATCCTGGGGAGACATATGGGCAGAAGACAGACATTTGGAACTTGTCAGCATATAGATGGCATTTCAAGCCCCAGGAATGGATGTG
Source organism: Choloepus didactylus (assembly GCF_015220235.1). Classification (NCBI taxonomy): domain Eukaryota; kingdom Metazoa; phylum Chordata; class Mammalia; order Pilosa; family Megalonychidae; genus Choloepus; species Choloepus didactylus. Next base: position 18,151,128 of record NC_051316.1, read on the forward strand.
ATAATTTAGAGAGAGTGTAAATGGAAAGGAAGACTGAGGACCAAGCTCCAGGGAACAACATCATTTAGAGCTGCCAAGAGTTGAACTAGCTTGAAGTGGGTGTTGAGGAGGAAGGGCCAGAGGGGAAGGAGGAAAAGTCAGGGGAGTTTACTTAAAAGCCAAGAGAGGAACATCTTCAGAAAAGGAGGGTGTGGCTGATCCTAGCAAATACAAGGGAGAGGTAGAGTAAGATGATTACAGAGAAGGTCTGCTAAGCTGGCAACTTGGAAGACGGATAATGTGGATTAAACACAGGAAGGCTGGGAAAGTGATCAGACAGTCTTTCTAGAAGTTGGGCTATTGGGGGAGACTGGAAATGGCAAACCCTGGGGTTCCCTTTGTGAAATAGGACACCCTGGATCCTCTCTCACCTGCATCAATTTCTTCCTTCTTCCATCTCTTCTCATTTATTCTTTATACTTATTAGACATTTGACAATGATACCTTTTACCGCTATTTTTCTTGTTGGAGACTGGTCTGAGTCCTGGGTACTCATTGCCTTAGTCTCCAACAATCTATGTTTACTTGGGTGAGACACTTCCACCTTTCCAGCTTTCTCAAATGAGGAGGTTGGGAGACGATCTCAGATTCTGCCTCAGTCCGAAATGCTTGGTGCTTGGTTGCGGGTGGATGGGGTGAAGTGAGGGGAAGGAACAGTGACCCTAGAGGATCTAGAGAGATGGGAGGTGTCAGGGTCTTGTATTTTCTATGTCACACCTCCTCCATTGGAAGGCACATGTTTTATAACTACTTAATTTTTGAGTGAGCTGATCGTATGGTGATTTTTCTATTTTTATTAACAGAACCCTTTCTTTAAACAGAATCCCAAGCCAAAGCCCAATATGTACATCAGATGCAAGCCTGGCTGCTCTGGCTGAATCAACACAGTAGAGACAGCAAGGCAGAGAGGTTTCTGGGAGAACATCTGTTCAGCTGCCTCTGTCTTCCATCCATGGGCACCTCCAGGGCTTTGAGGAATCCTGGCATATATGTGCAACGCCTTTTGAATATCATTGCCTAAATGAATAGACACATTTATCCTGTTCTTCCTTTATGCTTTCTGAAGAGAAATCCCACATATGAAAATGGCTTTGGTTCCTTTTATTGAACCTTAAACTTCCGTAATTGGGGAAGGACGTTTCCTCTCAGTCTGGGTGTAGAGATGGAAACTTCTCAGAAAATACCTTCCCCAAATGTGGCCTTGTGTGTTGCTCTTGCTTCATTCCAAGTCTCCAAAGCTAAACCTTTTATAGCCTGCTGTTTAATGCCTGGTAATGTTTAATATTCATCAGTAATTGGGGCAATGATAGATGTATGTATGTACATTTCAAAAACCTGGAAAGAATTAGGCATCTTGCAAAGTTAAAAATGCATATAAACTTGAACAGTAAAAGCAGAATAAATCCAATTAAAAGGAGCTGAGAGAAATTAGTCTGTATTTGTTTGGTGTCCCTGCAGTGGCCCAATTAGAATTGGCTTTGAATGTCCTTGCAAAAGAGAAATTCATTGACTTATTCAGTCCTCCCATGTAATGACTTAAGAATAGAACTTCATGTCCAGAGAGAAATGTTAATTCTAGGGGTGATTTATTTTAGGCAACTTGGGTAACATGATGTCTTCAACTACGATTTTGCAAAAGACATAAATATGTTCTTAAAAATTAGTGATTCTTACCTACTCAGCCCATAAAAGCCAAGGAAATAAAATTAAATATTGATTGGGCAAATCCATTGGTTGGGGTGCCAAGAAAATATGGCCCAGGTAAGTTGCTTTCTGAAAATCTAATCTAAAACAGGGGCAGTGTTTAAAGTGACTTATAGACTGCCTTTCTCAAATGTCATATGTCTTGAGCTATCTTTCTGCTAGGTAGAGCTCAGCCATTCATGGTTGTACTCTCATGAGAGAGCCTATAGAACTGGTGTTGGGAGTAGATGATCAGAAGAGAGCCATGTATTTTGGACAGCAGATAGGCTGGTGATGGAATGCTCTTGCTTGGTCCAAATTAAGAGTCTGGCTTGTATTCTCACCTACAAAGCCAACATATTCATTGACTGCACCTCTGTTGATTTTATAGATATGTACATATATAATATAAACATGTATGTGTATATATATATATATATAAACACACATATTAACAGTTTTAAAAAATTTTATTGATGTATAATCTATATACCATAAAATTCACCCATGTTTTATGTGCACAATTAAATAATTTTTAGTTAATTTACAGAATTGTGCAAATATCACCATAATCCTATTTCAGAACTTTCCTATCACCCCCAAAATATTCCTTATGCTTTTATGCAGGCACCCCCGGCTCCCTCCAGCTGATTTCTGACTCTAAAGATTTGCCTTTTCTGGACATTTCATTTCAATGGAATAGGTGTGTCTCTGTGTGTGTGTGTGTGTGTTTTGTACTTGGCTTCTCCCACTTAATTGACTGTTTTCATGGTTCATCTGTGTTGTAGCACATTTCAGCACTTCATTTCTTTTGTTGCTGAGTAGTTTTCCTTTGTATGGATACACCACATTTTGCTTATCCATTCACGAGTTGATGGACATTTGGGGTCACTCCACTTTTTGGCTAATGTGAATCATTCTGCTACATTTGGTTGGTATTTATCATTTCTACTTCGGGGTTCATTTATTTGTCTGTGGCTGCATTCCTTTGTGTGGGCTCTTAAAAACTCCAAGTGCTGCTAGCTAAACTGGAAATGCCAGAAATACCAGTACTCAGTCTCGTAATTGTCCTTTTGGTCCTGGGACTAATTATTGTCTTTACCCCTGAAGATGTTTATGTGTGGCAAAAACTCCCCATGAGGACAGCAGCTTTCAGTGAAAATCAGCCAGGACCTTACAGCTGGGCATCTCCTGATCTGTTGGTTAAGATAGATTTTAAGTGCACCTTCAATTTCTGGTCATAGTTCTCTTCTCTCACTGTTTCTTTCTTATGATATGTGTTCATTCATTAGTATAAATACTTGATCTTAATCCTTTAAGGGGCAAGGAGTATCTTGACAACTTTTCTTTGTATTAAGTAGAAATGTTAGTGACAATCACTGTCTGGGGCGATAAATAACTCAGGGCTCCTTCCTTTTGTATTTCACCACAGGAATGCATTAAGACATTGCCTTATTGTGGGGTTAAGAAAACTGTGAGATTCTCATGAGTTGTTCACCAAATGTCTGCCCCATGGAGCACTGGTGAGGGAGTACTCAAATCTCAGTGGCTCTGAAAATCTCTTGGGTCCTCAGGCACACAGGAACTACTCGAAGTACCTGGGTATTCTACTATGCAGATTGCTTTGAAAGGACTTGGATACATTGCCAGAGGGGCTTCCCAGAAGTATAAATTTTGTTGGATACTTAGGCACACAGCCCTCTAAACTTGGGACTGGGATGCCAATGGTTCCAAGATGACGGTGCCACTGAACCTCCAGCACTCACTGTGTCAGCCAATCAATGTTATTTCTTAAAACAACATTTCCCACTCCAGTAAGAGGAAGGAGCTGGTAGCAGACCCTTTTCTGCTTTGATGCAGGGTGTCATAGTTTGCCAAGGCTGTGGTAACAAATGCCAGAAGCTGGTTGGCTTAGACAACAGGAACTCCTTGGCTCATGGTTTGGAAGCTAAAAGTCCAAAAAGAAGGGGTTGGCAGGGTTATGCTTTCTCAGAAGCCTGTAGTCTTCTGGTGGTGGCTTGCAGCAATCCCTAACTCAATCTCTGCCTCCATCACATGGCTGTCTTTCTCTCAGTCTATCTCCTACTATTGTGTCCAAATTTTCTCTGCTTATAAGGACTCCAGTCACGCTGGTTTTAGCCCACCCTGATTCAGTTTGGGCACACTTTAACTAATAACATCTTTAAAGGTCTTATTTACAAATGTGTTCATACTCTCAGGACCAGGCGTTAGGGCTTGAACAAATGTCTTTGTGGCGCCATGATTCAATCCATAAGCATGAGAAAGGAGATTAAGAAGAGAGATTCTTGGGGAAAAGGCACCAAAATGTGGTCTACAAAAGGGGGAAGCGAAATGAAACAAAATAAAGTTTCAGTGGTGGAGAGATTTCAAATGGAGTCTAGAGGTCACTCTGGAGGGCATTCTTATGCACTATATAGATATCCCTTTTAAGGTTTTAGTGTATTGGAATAGCTAGAAGTAAATACCTGAAACTATCAAACTCCAACCCAGTAGCCTTGATTCTTGAAGACGATGATTTAACTATGTAGCTTACAAGGGGTGACAGTGTGATTGTGAAAACTTTGTGGCTCGCACTCCCTTTATTCAACATATGGATGGATGAGTAGAAAAATAGGGACAAACACTAAATGCAAAATAGGGTGGGATGGGGAGGATGGAATGATTTGGGTGTTCTTTTTTTACTTTTATTTTTTATTCTTATTTTTATTCTTTTTGGTGTAAGGAAAATGTTCAAAAATTGACTGTGGTGATGAATGCACAACTTCATGATGGTACTGTGAACAGTTGGTTGTATACCATGGATGATTGTATGGTATGTGACTATATCTCAATAAAACTGAACTAAAAAAACAAGCGAACATGGTCTGGAGCTGCTGATGGTGAATGTGAGTGACATTCTGATTTTGTGGAAGTTGGCTGCCCTTATTCTGCCCCCTTCCTCCGCCCCCCACCTCAGGACAACAGATCTTCTCACAGCATGGCCAAAGCATGCACTTGACATCACCCGTAACTGTGGCCTCCATGTCTAAAGATCTGGAGGGAGCAAAGGCCTCCTGTTGCTGTTTTATGGAACAAGGCAGCATTGCACGGTGTTTACAGCCTCTCTTGCTGGGTTGCTGTGAGAATAAAATGAGCTGATGAGTGTAAAACACTTGGCACGGTGCCTGGAACATAGTATCCTTTCCAGAAATGGTGGCAGGCAGGATTATTCTCTTGTATGGGAAAAGGTCCAGGCAGCTGAGGGTGGCAGGGCTCTGTGGGAGCTGGCAAGGTAGACCAGATGTCCTTTTAAACAACCACGCGATTTCTCTGATCTTATGGTGGGCAATTTTGAATTCTTCACGAAGTTCTACACAGCATCAGTATTGTGGGAGAAAGTGTATTGCTGGAGTTGTTTAAAGCAGGCCCACCTCTCTGTGGCTAAGGGTGGCCTAGTAGAAACGTGTATTTCTGTGTGTGCAAATTTGCATTTGTTGGAGCCTACATGTGTAGGCATGTGTGTATGCATTTGCACATGCTGGACCTGTGTGTGTGTGCATGTGTAATGGTGTCCATTTGTTTATGTCTGTGTGTCTCAATGAGAGCTAGCTTGGGTGGAAGGGCTAGCAGAGGCTGCAGTCCCACCAGGCCCCTGGTTTCAGCAGGCTGCAGCCTTACTGAAGGAGCTGAGGAGGACGTGGGGGTTGGAGCAAGTCAAGGTCAGGCATGGCTAAGTGAGGACCCCTCATTAGCTGCAGGGTGCTGAGTGCCAGGTTGAGGACAGGATGCAGGGATTTGGAGAGCAGGAGCTGTGGACAGAATTTGGGGTGCCATGGGGTGGTGAGGGCTGTGTGCTGGGCCAGGCATTGCTCTGGGGCCAACAGATTCTGAGTAAGGCAGGTGTTGGGGTGAACTGGGCACCAAGGGCCCAAGGGGAACATGAGGGGAGCAGGAGTCAGGCCTACAGCCCTTCCTCATTTGCACATAGAATCACCCTGGGCATTGGAACCCAATACTAATGAGCCTGAATTTGACACACTGAAGGCTCAACCCTCCCCATTTCACTTCAGTGGGAGGTGGCATAGATGTGCAAGTCATTCTCTCTGGAAAACAAATAAATTCAACCGGAGGATAATCGTAGCCTCAAGAACTCTGCGTTCAAACAATCCAATTATCCCTTCCCCCAAATTTGTCCACAGGTGGCCTCACTGTGTTCATTTTATTTCAGAGACCTGAAAGTCTTATTTAAAAGCTTAAAACCTTACTGACCTTCCAAGTGAGAGATTCCTGCCTGCCTTATCTTCAATTACACGTGACACTCAAGAGCAAGAACTCACAGGAACATGGAGTGACCTGAGCCACCTGGGATCTCTTATTTTCTGACTCCAACTGGAAGATGAAGAAAGTTGTTGGTCGTAAAGGGCCCTTTAAAAAACAAGATTTAAAAAAATGTCCATAATTTCATTTCCCAGATATTCCCTGCTGGAAAAAAATAATTCATATATACGTATGTACATTTAGAAAGCTCAAACACCAGATTCTCTTTCTAAGGATAATGACTTTTTATATTTCTTTTATTTCCTCCCAGAACAATGGATTCATTTGCTCAACGTCTTAGCAGCTTTGTTTTGTAGTTGGCCATACCACCCTCTTTAAAAGTTTCCTTCCCTTGGTTCTCAGTCTCCCACAGTCCCCTGGTGCTCCTCCACCTTCCTTGGAGGTGACGTCCCAATCTCCTCTGCTTGGATTCCTTCCTCTGCCCCACACGTCTATGTCCAAAACTAGCATGGTGCCATTCTCCTTCTTCCTCACCGAGGATCACCAAGTGGAGATCTAGTCAGTTCAAGCCCTGAAGAAAGGAGGCTGGGTTCTGAGTCCGAGGCTCACCATCTATAGGCATGTCATGCTGTTTCCAAAGTGCCACAGCCTGCCCCATATCCAGGCTCCTTGGTAAGGTGGCTCTACTGCTCCTTCCCTCAAGTAGGGGATCTGTCTCCCTGACCTTGAATCTGGACTGGCCATGTGACCATCTCTGATCAACAGGATGCAGCAGAAGCAATGTCACGTACCCTCTTGGCTCAGCCTCGAGAGGTCTTGGCAGCTGATGTTTTTGCCCTTTGGTAGCTATCCTGCTGGAGGGAGGCTTCATGGAGGAGAACTGAGACTGCCACGCAATAACCAGATGCAAGGTCCAGATGTGTGAGTGAGGCCAGTTTTAGTGGAGTTGCCTCAGTTCATACCATGTGGAGCAGAGACAGCCTTCCAAACCCTCCTGAATTCCCGAGCCACAGCAATGAAGAACAAAGAAATCATTGTTACTTTAAGATACTACATTTTGGGGTGACTGGTTATGCAGAATAGATAACTGAAGCAATAGCACAAAGAATCCATATTCAACCATCTGGATGTTAGCCTGACTCCTATGAGCTATTTTACAACTAGACACTATTCTATCAGTGCTGACATCAGCTAAATAGAATAAGTTTTCTTTCAAGATCTGTTCTTCAAATAATCAAAGACATATTCTTAAAAGGCAAACATCTCAAAAATACTTTTTGGTGAGTTTACTGTTTAGTGTATTCTGTTTAGTCCAAGATAGAGGCAAACAGCACATTAAGCAGGGCTCAGGGGCTGTGCTGGGTGTATTTAAGGCCCCAGCTCATCCAATCCCTGCAGCCACCCACTTTAAGTAATTACTGCTATTCCCATTTTACAAAGAAGAAAACTGAGATGCAGGTCAACTACATTGACGTTTTCAGGCTGAGCTTGGAGTACAGGTCCTGGAAATTCCACTTGTGAGTTCCCTCTAGCTTTCTTGGGCCCATATCTGCCTTCATCTCCAGTATCCACCATGCTTGGACCTCCATCACTTCCTTAAGGGTCTGTCTTCCACCTGCTTCCACTGCATCTCTGGCTTGGTTCACTTTCTGTTCCCAAAGGGAATCTACCTGATCAGGGGAACCACCTCTGCTCCTAAAGGGAGCATGGCCAGGTCCCAGAGGTACTAACTCCACTCTGTATCCCAATTCCAACAGACCATAGCAGTCCAGTGAGAGATGCTCACTGGGGGCCTATGGGATTGGGTAGAAGAAAGGCAGCCATGGAGACTCTTTAGGGAAGAGATGGGGAGCCTGAGCTTGTGATCAAATCCTGACTCTTCGGAAACCCTTTTCCACTCTGTCAGATCACGAGTACAGTGAGAGTAACAGTGGTAGTTCCTCATGGGAACTTGTTATGGGTTGGATTGGGTCCTGCCAAAAGACATGGTCAAGTCCTAACCAACCCCCACCCTCACCCCCCGCTCAGCCCATCATTGCCTGTGAATGTGAACTTACTTGTAAATAAGCTCTTGGAAGGTATTATTAGTTATGAAGAAGCCAAACTGGATTAAGGTGGTGTATTAGTTAGGGTTCTCCTTGGAAACAGAATCAATGAGAGATGTCTCTTATTATCAAATTGTAAAAGTGACTCACGCAACTGCGAGAGTGCACGAGTCCAAATTCTGCAGAGCCGTCAACAAGCTGTCAACTCCAAGGAAGACGTCCGATGAACTCCTCGGGAAACGAACCGACAACTTTGACGAACTCCTCAGGAAATGAACCAGCAACTTTGACGAACTCCTCAGGAAACGATCCGGCAACTTTGACGAGCTCCCCAGGAAAAGCTTCACTGAGCAGCTGAAGAAGAAGTGAAGGTTCTCTAACCGTCCGGCTTATAAGCCTCCAACTGATCACCCGGACCAAATCCAGCCAATTGCATTCTCTCACTGTGGAGGCACGCCCCTTGATGAGTCATCAGTCAGCTGCAGTCAATTGACTGATGATCCGATAAACCAGCCCGTTGGTTTATCAACCAGCCTCAAATATCCTCACAGCAATCGTCAGGCCAGTGCCTGCTTGACCAGACAGCTAGGCCACCTAGCCAAGTTGACACATGAACCCAACCATCACAGGTGGGTTCTGATCCAAAATGACTGATATCATAAGGAAAGGAAACATGGACACAGAGAGAGATGGCCATGCAACAGAGGCAGAGATTGACTGAGTTCTGCCACCACAAGCTAAGACATGCCATGGATTACTGGCCGCCCACCAGGAAGGGGAGAGGCTTGGAAAGGATTCTCCCCTTTATAGGGAACCATGGCCCTGCCAACACCTTGATTCAGGGCTTCCAGCTTCCAGAACCATGAGATGATAAACTTCTGTTGTTTAAGCCACCCAGTGTGTAGTACTTTGTTATAGCAACCCTGGAAAACTAAAACAGTGCTAAAAGGTAGAGCATATCCCCTGGGCTCTGGCATTTAAAAAGTGCCCAGTCCTGGTGGGGCATTGCTTTGCTCATGCTAAGACGTACAGAGAAGGATGTCTTTCAGTTCAACACACTCAACCTTCCCTTCTGTTTCCCTCTCCCTTCCATGTCCAGTTCCTGGAATCCACTGAGAATTCAATCCCTTACATCTATCTAATTAGAATTTACTTTCCATCATTATTGTTTGTCTGGGTCTTCTGATTTCATGGAATTCACACTGTGCATTAGCTGCTCCTCAACAAAGCATGAGGCCAGTGGAGTTTTCCCACCTCCCACAGCTGACCAGTGCAAACAGCCAGTGGCCCACAGCAGGGTGGCACCCTCCTCGTCTTCCTGCCAGCTCTCGGGCCTTCTCACAGACAACATCTGTTCATTGCTGCAATGTTAGTAGGATTTCTGAAACTGATCAAATCATAAAGCTTCATCTGGTGGGAGCAGAGGGAAGTTGCAAAGCTGAAGCTTTAAATAACAAATAGTCCACTTCTACCTGGGGAGCGTTTGATCCCTGGACCAGTCAACGAAATCAAGTTCTTTTGTCTTCTGGACTCAACAGCCTGAGTAATTCATACCCTCTCTTTGCTATAGGGTTGGTAGTAAGTTCAATTTTAGTTTATGCTAGAAATCCAGCTGGTACATGCCCACAGAGAACAGCCTTTGTTCAGCTGGCATAAAGCACTAGGGAAAGGCAGACAAATAGGCCCAACCTGGGAACCCACAAAGCTCAGCTCCTATTGGAGAGAAGGTGGGCCAGCAACTCTTCTCAGGACAGAGGACATTGCTGAGTCCTGGCTGACTCTTGGAGTCCTCTCGAAGCTGCTGAGTCCTAAGTTGGCTCCATTAATAAGCCAACTTCAAGCACAGAACTGGGGACAGTTTCCATGTCAAACCTGTTGCACCTCACAGAAACCTGCACTCATATCAACAGTATCCACGGAACTTAACTGTCATCAGCACTTGCATGCAGAGATGGCTATGGAATGTACTGAGCCAAATTTAAGGACCAGAGCTCCACAGTTCTTCTTGGCTTTTCTTCAGACTCTGTGAAAGGGAATTTAGCAATCGGAAGCTATTAGGAAAAATAGTAAACTATTCAAGTGTGTAGTGTGATCTGGGGTACGGACTGAACATGATTCAACACTGCATTTGCAGAGGAAGAATGCAACCCAGCAAGCCACTTGACCTGGCAGGGCTCAGGAGCAGCTAATCAGCATCATGTAACATTGCTTTTCAGTTTCAACTTTAGAATCAACTCACAGGTAAGGCATGGATACTTACTCTGGTTACACAGCCAGATTTAATGCGGTCAATAGTTTTGGTTTGCTAAAGCTGATGAAATGCAATATACCAGAAATACATATTTCTCATTGTAAAAACTTTTACAATGAGGATTGATTAACTTACAAGTTTACAGTTCTGAGGCCAGGAAACTGTCCAAATCAAGACGTCAACAGGCAATGCTTTCTCCCCGAAGACTGGCTACTGGCAATCTGGGACTCTTCTGTCACACGGCCAGTGTCTGCTGGTCCTTCTCTCCAGGGTTTCATTGCTTTCAGCTTCTGGTTTCTCATCTCTCAGGTTCTCTGGCTTTTCTCTCTTAGCTTCTGTGTCTTTTTCTCTCTCATATAGGACTCCAGTAAGAGGATTAAGACCCATTTGGGGCAGGCCTCAATTGAAATAACCTAATCAAAAGGTCCTGACCACAATTGGTCTACACCCACAGGAATGGATTAGCTTTGAGAACATGATCTTCTGGAGTCTATACAACTTCAAACCACATCAGTCTTGCCAACTCAAAAGATGGGAGTGAAGCAGAGAGGAGAAGTGGAGAGAAGCTCGTGGGGTGATCTTGGGGCTGTCTCATTTCCCAGAGTGGGAGTTAAGAGACACTGTCAGAAAAATGGAGGTGGGGAAATGTAAGTGTACTGTTCACTTTATAAAGCCCTAAGATAATGAAAAAAATTAAGAAGGAAGGTTATGAGCTAAATCATCATCCTTCATGGGTGCATCATCTCAAAATTGATAATATATAAAATTGATAAGCAAAAAATTTGAAAGTGTAGATAAACTATTACAAGTTATAGAGGCAGATACCAGAAGAAGTAAAAAGAGAAATGGTTGCTCCAGATTGTGGGGTCTGGGTTGTGGATTGATGGCCACTTCAGGAACTCTGAATACTATGTGAAAGAATGCAAACACGTGCCTGCAAAAATACATGAAAGAATGCAGACTAACATTATAAAAATTAACAAAACAGAGAGCAGATCCCCACTTTTAGGCATTTTCTTTTCTAGTGATATTTTGATCATCTATAAAATGATCAAAAGGAAAAATAAATAATGGAATCAAAAATACACAGTAGAATGAATAAACAAATTGCAGTATGGTCGCACAATGGGATACTGTACAGTAATAAGAATGAACAATATACGACTAAATGCAAAGTGAATGACTCTCAGAAATATAATAAGCCAAAGAGGCAGGCACAAAAAAGTATGTCCTGTTAGACTCCGCTCCCGTAAGGTACAAAAACAGGCAACACCAATCTGCACAGTTAGAAATCAGCAGAGTGGCTACTCTTGGAGGTAGGTAGGGAGGTGGATTCTGTGGGGTGTGTGTGTGCTGGTTTGGATGTATTATGTCCCCCAAAATGCCAAGTTCTTTAATGCAATCTTTTGGGAGCAGATGTATTAGTGTTGAGTAGATTGGAATCCTTTGACTTTTTCAATGGAGATGGACTCAATCAACTATGAATGACATGTTTGATTGGATAATTTCCATGGAGATATGGACCCCACCCATTCAGGGTGGGTCTTGATTTAATCACTGGAGTCTATAAAAAAGCCCACCAACAGAAGGACCTCAGAGCAGCAGAGAGTGACATTTTGGAGAACAGCTTAGAGAGACATTTTGGAGATGGCTACTGAAAGCAGACATTTGCTGACATTTTGGAGATACTAGCCCGGTGTTTGCTCCAGAGAAGCTAAGAGAGGGCAAAACTCCCCAAGAGCAACATTTTGAACAATACACAGGAGCTGAGAGTAGAGGTGGAACACAACCCAGGACCAGTAGATGCCAGCCAGCTAACAGAGGTTTTCCAGATGCCATTGGCCTTTCTTTGGTGAAGGTATACTCATGTTGATGCCTTAATTTAGACATTTTCATGGCCTTCAGACTGTAAATTTGTAACCAAATAACTCCCCTTTATAAAAACCAATACATTTCTGGTGTTTTGCATAACAGCAGCATTAGCAAACTAGAACGGGGTGGGGGATGTTCTGTTTTCTAATTTGGTTGACAGTTTCATTATTTTCATTCTTTTTAAAGTAAATAATACACTTGCATTTCCCTATCTCAGTCTTTTTTTTACAGTGCCTCTTAACTCCTACTCTAAACTCTTGCCTAGGTGCCAAGTGTTGGATTTATACTTGTTTCTGTATGTATGTTTACTTCCATAAAGACCTCAACAGCAACAATAGTCATTTCAACTATGTGAAATCACTCTTCTAAGTGATTTTTTGTTGATTTTGTAGATTTTGTCCTACTGGTCTTCATGGATTGTCATTTGCCCTCACTGCTCACTCCACCTGGAAGGTTTCCTAACCTCATCTTCAGGTGGCACATTCCTTCCGTTCAGCTCTAAGCCCACTCTCAACCATACTCTCTATTTTAATCTTTTGGTGATCACCTACAGCGACTTGACAGTTTTCTTTGTCATTCATTTGTTTGTTGATCGCCGATGGCCCTTGCCCACTGTCCAGCAGCATGTAAGAAACACCTTGATGTGGAAGCATACCTGCCTTTCCACTTCAGTACCTCCAGAGCCTAGGACAGCACCCGGAGCCTAGCAGGTGCTCAATAAAAGCCTAATGAATGAATAACCTCGCAAGCGATCGCATCTACTCCCCTCAGTCCGTTCTCATTTTGGAGACTGAGGGACCCAACCGAAGTGCAATTTTGATCAGTTCCTTCCCAAGCTTAAAGTCTTACAACTGCTCCTCATTGCATTCAAGGCATGATCCAAAATCTTTGCTATGCTTCCATTAAGGTCTGTCCTCTGCTTTTCTCCAAAGCCTTGTCTTTCTGCATTCTTCTCCTCCCAGGCTATGTTTGGCCATGTTGAACCCATCTCACATGCCCTGTCACACCAATTCTCCCACATCTTCAGCCTGCCGGATGGTTTTAGCATGGACATCACTGCATCTGCAAAGCCATTCTTGCTTGAGACCGGGTCGGAAGCCCTCTCCTGTGCATGCGTAGCATCCTGAAATGCCGTATATGTTCTTGGGTGGACACAAGATACATTCATCTGTCCTGGTTCTCCAGGTCTCCTGGGGACAGCTGTGCTTTGGCCACATACAGCTGGACACACAGGGTCTCGGTTCCAGGAAAGAGAACCAGCCCCCTCTTGCCCTCTCTTTTCTTTGAGTGGGAAAGAGGGCAGCCTTCCTAGAACGGCAAAAAGAGCCTGAGTTCCCACACCAATAGTCAGGGTTAGGTGTTCATTTTCCTAAGAGTTTCTAGGAATGCCCAGGAACCAGAGGCCTTGGGGAGAGTTGGGGTCCATGCAGGACTTCTCACCAAGGGGAGGAAGAGCCAGTGGCTCCATCTTCAGGAAACCCAGGCAGGAGGCGTCCTGAAATAATTCATCAGGCAGCTTGCTTCATCTTACCCCTATTTTAGCCATTACCATACTGCATTCAAATTGTGTGTTTACTTGTCTCTCCAACTAGTATGAATGATTTTTGAGGCTGCGGATTCATCAAAAGTTATGTCTCCTGTACTTAGCCAGAGACTTTGATTCCTCTGAGTGAATCTGTGAGTGAGTGACATGCCCACTGAAATTACCCAGGAAAGGAGCTGCCCATCCACCTTCTTTAACAGGCCCCTCCTGTTTGGGTGCATGTTGACAGTCTGAGCCTTTAAAAGAATACCCTGGAGGTCTGAACGCCACCCTAAGATCCAAATGAGAAAATCTTGAAGCTGGCATAACTCCTCAGTATTATCAGGGTGGAGAATCACGTTGCCTGGACTCCTTAATTGGTACACACATGTGAGACAGACAGACATAAAGAGTGTGCGTGAGTGTGTGTGGGTGTGTGTGATTGTGTGGGAGCATGTGAGTGCATGGGTATGTTCTGAGTGTGTGTGCGTGGTTGTAGGTGAGTGTTCAAGAGCATATGTGTATATGTGGGTGTGTGCATGAGTGTGTGTGTGTCAGAGTGTGTAAGAGCACATATGTGTCTCTGTCATTCTCCACTGGCTTCTGTCCTGATCACGAATCAGGGGAAAACTCTTACACTAGAACTCGAATTGAAAACAGATCAGAAGTTTTGCTCACCTCAAGCACAGCCTCTGAAGGCATAAAGATAACCAGACCATTGGCCCAGGTAATGCAAAAAAACCTTTGTAAATGAGTTAATTTTTTTTTTTTAACATCCCTAATTTTCTGGGAACATACTGCTGCCTTTCTGGATGTGTCAGATGAGGCAAAAAGCCATGAAAACAGAGGGCTATTTATTTGAGTGCAGCAGCAGGAGAATTCCAAATGTCCCTTCCTTTCTGTCACAAAAACTAGCCAGTCCTTTCCCTTTCTTTCTGGGCAGAACAGAGCACAGCCCCCGAAGTAATGCAGGAAAGGGGTCGCTCTGGCTCCTAAAGATTTTCTCGGACCCCGCTATAAGCCTAAGACTCTCCCCAAGGTGCTCACAGCTAATGCAAGGGCTGCTTTGGCTGAAGAGCGAGCACAGATCACCAGTTATCATTTTAGGCTAATCAGGAACCTCAAAGGAAGACTGTGGAATTTCAGACAGATGGCACGTTAAGGTCTGCCTGAAACCGGCTAGTGGGACTCCATTTCCTTCATCTAAATTCAGGACCTCAGAGGATGAGATTGATTTTGTTCTCGCCTGAGAGAGAAAATTAGATATATTTTAAATTGTGTTCAGTGAGGAGAAACACAGAGTTCAAAACAATGAATTCAACTTGAATCGAATTTTTGACCGAACACGTAATTGCTCCGTGAACTCAATTGCTTTTGAACTTAAAATGCAATTAAAGGGTTACGAAGAAGAATTTCATTGTTTCTAAACCCAAATCTTAGCTTTTCTCTTCACTTTAGAGTTTTGCCTTTACTAGTTGACTGGGCTTTTCATTGTAAGTGGGCTGATTTTTACAATGTGGGTTTTAATGCAAACCCATCAGAGCCGCCTTACATCTCCTAAATATTCTGTTTGGGAATGATATGTGTTACTCGTTACACAAATGCAGATGAGATCAAGTAGCCAAATAATGAATAACCTATAAATAAAGGGCTTTAATTGGATCATGAGGATACAATGTATTGATCCTTGGACTGTGACTCATTAAATGTCTAAATATGTGATTTAAAAACACATCCAGAGGACATCAAAATATATTGTACCCAGCACAAGAGTGATATCTGGTCAGCCACAAACCTGTGCATCTGCTTTTGGGTTGGAGGGAAAGAGTGTGGTTCAAGCAAGAAAGCTTCTCTTACCCCCAGATATTTAAAAGTGGAGGAGACCAGGAGTAATTTACCCAACCAAATTGTTGGAGATTATTCATGCTTTATCTAGGTCTCTGTGAAAAATACTCTATAGGAAGACACACATAGTATTTCAACAGTACAGGAACAATTCTCTTTCAGAACAAAAGTTTGCATATGTGCATCTTTTGCAAACTAGACTCTGGTTGGGGAGGTTGACACTTGTCTTCTCAGTCTTCCCATTTAGCAATGGTGATTGTTGGGGATCGAATCATTCCTCCCAGAAAAGACACGTTCAAGTCTTAATCCACATTCCTGTGGGTGTGGACCCATTTGTAAATAAGACTTTGATTATGTTAAGAGTCACGGTGTGGATCGATAGGTTTGGTCAAACTGAATCAGGGTGGGTCTTAATCCACATGACTGGTGGCCTTATAGAGAGAGGAAATTCAGATGCCTGACCAGGAGAAGTAGAATCCAGAAATCAGAGATAGCAACAGGGAGAGGCCAAGGACATCACCATGTGACAGAGACAGACATGCAAGCCAAGGAACCCCAAGGATTGTGGCAAGCCAGCACCAGAACGCCACAGGCTCTGGGAGAAAGCATGGCCTGTCAACACCTTGATTTTGGATTTCCAGCCTTCAAACCCATGAGACTGTAATTTGTTGTTGCATAAGCCAACCCGCTGTGTGATATTTATCATAGCAACATTGGTGACTAAGGCAGTGGGTGATGGACATTCTGTTCCCTTTACCTTGCTGTGCAAAATCTTCCCTGGATATTCTGGGCTTTTCTTCCACAACTTCCCCATCAGGAATCAGAGAAACTGAGCAAGAGTTCTGGCCTGGAGTGTATGTGTATGCCTTTTATTTTTAAACACTTGGACCTTCAATAGTCTAAAGTTACTTTTCCTCATCATGAAAGAATTTTAGAATCCTAGATCTGGATACTCACTTGGAATTTTCCTTGTGCTATG
This sequence comes from Choloepus didactylus, assembly GCF_015220235.1. Classification (NCBI taxonomy): domain Eukaryota; kingdom Metazoa; phylum Chordata; class Mammalia; order Pilosa; family Megalonychidae; genus Choloepus; species Choloepus didactylus. Next base: position 18,167,642 of record NC_051316.1, read on the forward strand.
AATCTGGAAATTGGACCAGAGTAGTCTGAAACAAACATTAACTGAATTAGGAAAGGGAAAAAAATAAATTGATCATTTTGAGAGTGGATCACTTAAATGTCCCTACTTTTGGAAAGTTCAAGGCTAATTTTATTGATCTTAGAAGGATAAATCTGTTTGCAGATTGTCAAACTTAAAGTTCAAGAATGGTTTTATTGACTCTAAGAGGAATTAATTTATTTACAGACCGTCAAACTGAGTATTTAAGTAACTCCTTGGGATTATGTGGAAATGTTTATGAGACAATTACTTTTTTGGAAACTAATTGATGTTTGATCTTTCTGCTACTGTGGTCTCATGGGTAGGTATCTGTGCCTTGAGTTCTGGGCTTCTTTTGCTCAAGGAGCAACTAAGAGCTCATTGTCTTTGGGGCTGAACAGAAAGGAAAGTTTCCAGGAACTCAGAAAAGTACCCCAGCAGGGTTTATTTGGGGGAGCTACGGGAGGCAGTCCAATTCAGACATCCAAGCTGGCTCGTCCAGGGACAGGGTGGTGCTACTTCTTTGAAGGGAAATAGGGTGTGGCTTCTTTCCTCATTTTCCTGGACAGTATTTGTGCTGAACAATCCAAGGGAGGGGGATGGAACCAGAAAATTGGCTGACTCTGCCTTTCCCACTAACCTTGATAAGTGGGGGCTTGGGGCCCAGATATGACTCACTTTAGTAAAATAAAGATTTCCTTCAGGTCCATAGGCTCAGTAACTGCTTTGGGTTTTTCATGCAATGGAATGTATGAAATAAGTGCTTCCCAAAGCCAAACTATATAAACAATGAGTCAATTACCTAAATCCTACAGATAAAGTAGGACAAGGCAAGGAGACTAGGGGAGCTGTCTGCCCAATATCCGTGCTTTCTGTCTTAGTTTTCAGGCTGCTGGAATAAATACCCTACAACGGGTTGGCTTAAACAATGGGAATTTATTGCCTCATGGTTTCAAAAGCTAGAAGGCTTGCTTCTTCCTGGGGTTGGTCGGTAGTCTTCTGACCTGTTCGCAATCCTTGGGTTCCTTGGCTTTACCATCATGTGATGATATCCTTCTTTTCTTTTCCAGATTCTGTTGACTTCCAGCTTTGGGTTTCTCCCTGTGGCATCTACATTCAAGTCCAATTTTCTTTATTTGTAAGGAGTTCAGCCATATTGGATTAAGTCCTTCCCTTATTAAGTTTGGGCACTCCTTAACTAATAATGACATCTTCAAAGGTGCTATTTACAAATGGGTTCACACCCACAGGACCATAGCTTGGAACCTCAACATGCCTCTTCTGGGGGGCATGATTCAATCCGAACACTTTCCTTGATTCCTGGGAACAGAACCCAGTGTGCACCATGTGGTGATGGGCCCACTAAGGGACTATATTTCCAAGCTCCCCTTGCAGCCAGTGAGGAGGGCCCTAGTAGGCAGTGCACTTCTTTATCCTTCTTCCCTGTCTTCAGTCCTCCTGACTGGAGAGTCGTTCTGTGGCTGGCACTCCAGCAGCCACCTTGGAACATGAAGCCTTAGCTCTAAGGAAACTGAAGAGCAAGACGGGAATCTGGGTCCATGATGATCATGGCATCTCCACACCGGCTATCTGGTGGGGAGCAGCACACCTCTACCCTGAGGCTGTCTTAAACACAAGTTTGGCTGATGTTGGAAGGATCCTAGGGTATAATGGAAAGAAGTCATATCCAGTATAATGTGACTACAGAAATATCCGGGTCAAGTGAAACAAATATTCTCTTGTCTGGCTCACAGAGGGGCAACCTGTTGTATTTTAATTCACTATGTCCCCCACAATCCAAGCACACATCAATGCTGAAAATGGGTAAAGCACAGCCCAAAGGATATTTAGGTGATGCAGACAAGACTTGAGTCTTGATAAGCCATGGGTCAAAAGAGCCTGCTGCTCCTTGGGAATAACTAGGCACTTGATTCTCCTCTATCACCCATTTTAAAGGGTGGGTGGATGCAAGCACAAGGAGACATGACTATTTCTGTGCACTTTATTACACAGTTATTGGAGCTAGTCTTGCCTTTCCTACAGAGGAGAGACTGGAGCCCATCAATGCATGCTATTTGTAAGACATTTTTACTTCTTTGCTCAAAGAATATGGCTATATTTTCTGCCTCTGTCCTCTCCCTTTTTCTCCCTCTCCCTATCTCATTCTGTAACCTTCCCCTAATCTTTCCCCGATCACCCTATGTTATTGTAACACCTTACAACAACCTTGGACTCCAATCATCTCCCTTGAGCTCATCTTGGCTGCCTTCCAAGCACACAGGCAACCACTGCCCTCAGATGGCCTTGATTTCTTCTCTCCGTCTCCCTTGCCATGTGGTTAATGCCAGTTGGTTTGTATCATTCATCTTGTAATTAAAAACCCCTTGGTTATATTTGCAGCCTCTGCACCTCCCTGAACAAGGCATTCTTTCAGATGCTTTGAAAGAACAGGTGAGCCTCCTTCATCTATAAATCTTGTATCCTTTCAGAAAGCCTTTGATCCTCAAACACTGCTTTCAGGGCCACCAGCTGGGGGGCTGAAGGGCAGATGCTGGGGGGATGAAGGGCTCTGACACCTTCCCAGGACAGCTTCAAGGCTAGGGCTTCTAAGGGGGAAGTACCACTTTCCAAGCTGTAGGTTCACTTGCTGCAATGATAGCAGGGTTATAATATCTGTTAAAATACGGTCGGTAGGCATCCAGTAGTCACCAGGATGTGACAAGCCCCATAGGGCAGGCTTTGCTATTGCCCCAGGCCCACCAGTGACTCTCCTCAACAAAAGCAAGCCCACAATGCTTTAATTAGAATGCATCTGAGATGGGAATGGGTTTTCTTTCTCTGCTTTCCCTTTCCTCCTCTTGGAGGGTCTTGGGACATATTAACACATCAAAGTTAAGGCACAGGAAGCAGTCAACATGAGCAACTGAAAATCTGTTTGTTTTGCAGACTGTCCAGAATCTAAAGCACTTACCTATAGTTGACTTCAGTGGGAAGCTCAAGCATGGAAATGGGTGGAAATGCAGAGGTGGTGGGGTATGGGTCGGGAGGATGGGAGCAAAGGGGTACAGGGCATAAGCAACACTGGAAGGTCTCTGGGAAGTAGACGAGGGGTCAAGGCTGAAGGGAGTAGGGCTTCTCAAACATCCACTGGAGTAAAACTATGGACTGACTGATGATTTGATGGGACAAAATAAAGCAAAGTAGATCTCCTGAACTTCACCAAGTTCGTCACAGATGGTCTAGCAGTGGAATCTGATTCCTGGTAATGACCTACCTTCAGCCTTTCTGCATGCTTTTTCATAATAACATGCTAGTTTCTTTACTGCAGATTTGGGGTGGGGGGAGCTAGGGAAAGAGTTTATATCACACATCAACAATGAAATTTCATCAAGATCATTGTTAACCATCTCTGATTTTCAATAAAAAATTCTTCTCACCTGTTAGCAACCCTTTCTGTCCTCTACTTCACTGAAATTATTTCTCAAGATTTTCCCAATTATCCAGGGATATCCAAATTCTGCTGGATGTCCTTACCTTCTGCTGGGCACCCCATTTAGCAAAACAAAGATGAAAAGTAACAATCCACCCTTGGAAGTCATTCCCCATGGGTGTCTACCCCCATCCCACTGACAGATCAAAGTACTTATCCATGCAAACAGGTTCCTGCTAATTAAATGAAATTATTTCCCACATATTTTACACATCACTTGATTAAAATAGAGATTTTATTGAAATAGGCAATGCACATCATCTCCTTTGATTTTCACAACAACATGGTGAGATTGGTACAGGTATGAAAGCTGAGGCTCAGAGAAATTAATCAACATGCCCAAGGTCACCCAGTTGAAAAGAGACAGAAGTGAGTTTGAAACTCATCTGTCTGGGTCCAATGACCTGTTTTACCTATGAGTCTCCCAATTGGCTTTTCTCATATTTTCACATACCATACAATCATCCATAGTGCAAACCAACTGTTCACAGTACCATCATATAGTTGTGCCTTCATCACTGCAATTTTTGAACATTTTCCTTACACCAAAAAGAATAAAAATAAGAATAAAAAATAAAAGTAAAAAAGACCACCTAAATCATTCTGTCCCCCCCCCATTCCACCCTATTTTTCATTTAGTTTTTGTCCCCATTTTTCTACTCATCCATCCAAACACTGGATAAAGGGAGTGTGATCCACAGGGTTTTCACAATCACACAGTCACACCATGTAAGCTACATAGTTATACAATCATCTTCAAGAGTCAAGGCTACTGGATTACAGTTTGATAGTTTCAGGTATTTCCTTCTAGCTATTGCAATACACTAAAACCTAAAAAGGGATATCTATATAGTGCATAAGAATGTCCACCAGAATGACCTCTCGACTCCATGTGAAATCTCTCAGCCAGTAAAACTTTATTTTGTTTCATTTCACTTCCCCCTTTTGGTCAAGAAGATGTTCTCAATCCCAAGATGCCGGGTCCAGATTCATCCCTGGGAGTCATATCTCACATTGCCAGGGAGATTTACACCTCTGAGAGTCAGGCCCCACATGGGGGGAGGCCAGTGAGTTACCTGCCGAGTTGGGTTAGCTAGAGAGAGAGGAACACACCTGAGCAGCAAAGAGGCACTCAGGCGGAGACTCTTAGGCACACTTCAATTGGTTTTTATGCCTATTGGAGACAAAGGGAGTGTTAGAAACAAGCATTATACTTTAAAAATGCTCACCTGGTTGTGGAGGAGAAAAGAATTTATTCACGATCTTGCAAGAATGGATGCACAGCCAGACACATGGCAGGCGTGCCGAGAAGAGAACGTGGCGACAGTTATATCCTACCCCTAATAGGCAGGTCCCTCCCCTATTTCCCCATTGGCTGGGTACTTCAGAGGTTACAGCTTATCCGAGAGAGCTAACAGGCCCGTCTTTGAGATTTTGAATTAATTGTACAGCATATCCGAGAGAGCTCATTCAATTTAAATTTCCTGCTGGGAGTTCCCACCTCTGATTATACCCCATAGCCCTTTACATTCCAGTAATCCTGGTTATTTTCCCATATAAGAAGCTGGCGCTGATTCAAGGCTTACGTTATGGCTCTCTCTCTCCTTCCCTTTACCACACAGCCTGTTTAAGCCAGTTCTGCTGCCGTTTTCCCTATTCCATGATGCCTTTATGTGAAAGCTAAACTTAACCCTTTCTTACAGGAATTAATCATTTAATTAGCATGCAACAAGAGTGATAGAGGAAAGGCTTATCTATTTCTGGGAAGTTTGGGGCAATCTCCCCGAAGTGATTCTTTAGTTGGTTAAACCCAGTAGAGACAAAGAGAGTTAATCATTTTAGTTAACATGTAACAGAGGTTTGGAGAATTTCAGTAATTTAGTTATTTCCCATTTCCTTTAGGAACTAGGTGACACCTGTGAAAGGTGCTCCTGGGTGTCTAGGGAGATAGATGAAAGGGCTTTACTCCTACCTGGGAGGTCTGGGGACCCTATGTGAATGCTTATTCAAATCAGGGTGCAGATTTTACATTTATATACTGCTTCAGACTTCACATTACATATTGCTCCTTTGTGAGAATAAGAGCTTCCATTATAGCCTGCTTCTAGCTTTGAAGGTTACATTCTAAGGCTACCTTAAAATTTCCTTCTTGCTTACAGTTTTAAGATTATATTTAAAAAGTCACTGTTACAATTCTTTCCAAGTTCACCTGGAATATTCACTAAGAGAGACCATATCCTGGATTGTCAAACAAACCTAAACAAATTGCAATCCTACAAAGTATATTCTCTGACCCTAACTGAATTACAAATAAATGATGGAAAGATATTAGGAAAATCTCCAAACACTTGGAAACTAAACAACATACTTCTAAATAGCTCATGAGTCAAAGAGGACATTTCATGGAAAATTAGAAAGTATTTAAAACAGAATGAAAATGAAAATATATCAAAATTTGTGGGTCAGCTAAAGTAGTGCTTTGAGGGAAATTTATAGCAGTAAAATACATGTAGTAGAAAAGCAGTATGGTAGGAATAATGGCCTCCCAAAGAAGTCATCATCCTGATCTCCAGATTCTGTGAATATGTTATGTTACATGGCAAAATTAAGGTAGAAGATGGAATTAAGTTTGCTAATCAGCCAACCTTAAAATGGGGAGGTATTCCTGGATTATCTTTTGGGGCACAATGTAATTACATGGGTACTTATAAATAGAAGACAGAAGCAGAAAAGAGAAAGCCAGAGGGATTGCGACATGATAAGGACTCGACCTGCTACTGCTTGCTTCAAAGTTGAAGGAAGGGGGCCATCAGTCAGGGAATGGAGTGCCTTCTGGAAGCTGGGAAAGGCAAGGAAACTAATTCTCACCTACAGCATCCTAAAGGAATGCCACCCTGCCCTAGCCCTGATTATAGCCAATGAGACACATTTTGGACTCTTGCCTCCAGACTGTGAGATTAAGAAGTTTGTATCATTGAAGCCACTAAGTTTGTGCAGCAACAGAAAACTAATATGAGAAGAAAGTTCTCACCAAAATCGGTGATCTCTGCTTCAACGTTAAAGAGCTACAAAGAGTACATGGAACTCAAAGCAATAGAGAGAAGTAATAAAGATAAGTGAAGAAATCAATAAAATTGAAAACAGAAAAACAATAGAGGAAAGCAGTGAAATGAAAAGTTGGTTCTTTACCAAGTTCAACTACCTAGTGATCGACCCTCTGAATTCTTTCTGGATTATCTTCATTGCTTATATTATTTTGAACTGGGTTTCCTGTTCATTACAGCCAAATGCATCAACATTCTTATGGAATAGGGGTTGCTGCTTTTCTCCTTCAGATCAGAACCCTGGGGTATGACTGACCTAGAAAAAATGCTTTCTCTTATGAGGAAGATGTAGAATGTTAACAAATTACACTCCAAGCCTAACACATTTCAAGCTCGGGGGTATCTTCCCTGGAAGAAACTTCTGGTTCCTCATGCCTCTGAGGGGCAAAAATGAGGTGTTCTTTAAATCTTTGCAAGTGAGAATCCATGTCACCTGGACACCATATGAGAAGCAGTCATAAGGCGTGGGTTCGTTATCAGGTTAGAGCTATACTCCGGGAATTCTGTGCTTATACAAAATTTCATGTATTTCTGGTTACTTCATCTTATCCAACTGCCACGAGACAGTATAGGGAGCCATAACATACAGGATTATTGTAAATGTTTGGAACTTACTTTTCAGCTGATGGACACTATATATTATTAAATACTCAACTGAGGGGGTCCTCTGTAGGATTATTACAAGATTTTAGAAAAGAGAGAGAGACCAAGGCCTAGAGAAGCTTGGGAAGGCTTCCTGGATGAGGGCAATGCCCTCAAGAATGATGGAAAGAAGAACCTGTTGATGGCAAATGTCTAAGTTGGTTGCTGGGGATGGGGGATGCTAGTGTCATTCATTAATATAAAGAGTTCTGGAAAATAATTGGGTTTTGGAGAAATTGATGAGTTGGGTTTTGAACGTGTTTTTGCGATGTTTGTAGTGTCTAATAGTGGGTGGGATAAACAGGATAGGGGCCAAGGACACGTCTAGGTCAAAGTTACACATCTGGTATTCATGAGGGTGAGTGGGACTGAATAAATCAATCCAAGAGAACAGGCAGAGGACAAAGGCAAGATGGCCTTGGGGGAAACACCCACATTTAAAAGGAAGGAAGAGGAAGAGGCAAAGGAAACTAAGAAGGGATGATCAAAGAGGTAGGAGGAGGATTTCTCAAAAGTCAAGGGGGAAGAGAATTTAGAGAAGAAAGCGGTGGTTCCCATGACAAATTCCCGTGGATGTTTGGTTAGATGTACGCAGAGCAGAGTTTGTGGGTACAGAGACCACCCAGAGCATTGGCTGTGGGTTTAGCAGCAGAAGTGGGTGGAGTGTGTTGACTTGGGGGTTCTACAGTTCAGAGTGGAGCCCAACCGTGAAATCACAGAGAACTTGTGGCTGGGGAGAGAAAGAAAGGCAAAGAAGATATGTTTGTGTGCAAATGACTGAGCCTGGAAGATGCTTGGGGGTCTGCAGAGCTAGGGGTTGGGACAAGGCCACCAAGGGGGCTGGGGAGGTGAAGTGTGAGACATTGAAAGTGCAGGAGAGAGAGGGCCAAACAGGGTGGTGAGAGCCTGGGTGCCATGGTTAGGTGGGGAAGCTTCTCTGCCTGAATCATAAGTACAGTAGAAGAATTAACCTTGAGCAGAGTAAGAAGCTATCTTTGCATAAGAAAAAGAAAAAAAAAAAGAGTGTGATGAAGGGGCTGCCAATAGGGACAGAAATAATGAGGAAGAAGCCTCAAGGAGTTGGTTAGGGGGATGATCACAAGAAAACGAGACAAAAGAGGTAAGGTTCAGTGGTGTCCTTGGGAAGATGCTACCCCTCTTGTGATGGAGGCAAATGTGAATTGAGGAATGGATGGGAATCCACTGTTGGGGAACTGAATCATGTCCCACACAGGACTCATATTCAGGTCCCAAACCCTGGTCCTGTGGGTTGAGAACCATTTGTAAATAGGAACTTTGAAGATGTCATTAACGAGGGCATGCCCAAACTGAATGAGGGTGGGCCTTAATACAATATGACTGAAGTCTTTATAAGCAAAGAAAATTGGACCCAGAAACAAGGGCAATGGGGAACATCAAGGAGCTGGAAGTCAACAGAACCTGGAAGGAAAAGAAGATGCCACCACATGCCTTGCCATGTGACAGAAAAGCCAAGGGACTCTAAAGGCGCTGGCCAACCAGAAGATAGTGACACTGGGAGAATCAAGCCTTCTAGTCCCTGAAACTCTGAGCCAATAAATTGCTCTTGTTAAGTCAACCCATTGTACGGTATTTGGTTTAGCAGCCAGGAAACATAAACATCCACAGGAGGGGGAAGGTGGTACAGGGCAGAGGCATTTCCATGGCAGTGGGACTGAAACTGCAGCAGAAAATGTTGGAAAAAAGAAGAATCGTCCACTGCTGGGGATTGGGAAAAGCATGCAGGGAGGAAGTGTGGGAGAAGGGAAACTCATTAGCAGTATTCCCAAACTCTTGTTGTTGACACCCCACATGCATTATTTCCAAATCATTCCCTTCGGTGGTTTATGCAGACTGCAGTTCCTCCTCAATATAAAAGAATTCTGGAGTTTGGCACCACAGGACTGTGAATGTGCCTTGAGGAAGTCAGCAGGGACCGTGATTTCTATCTGTTTGTTAGGGATTGCTTTATGGCTTTGTTACCTCAGGGTACCAAATGGTTGCCAGAGCTCCAGCCATTTCATCTGCATTTTAGATAGCAGGAAGGAGAAAGAGAACAAATTGAGCTCCCTCCTTTTTATGGAGACTTTTTAGAAGTCACCCCTGATACTTTTGGCTTTACCCCACAAGTCTCAATTTTGTCTTGAGGTTACAAAAAGTTGCAAGTGAGGCTGGGAAATGCAATGATGCCCTGCATAAAATGAGCCAAGGAAGGCAATGAATTTGAGTTAGGCAATCAGCAGGTTTTGCCATATTTTCATATCAAACAGACAAGTAGGTAATTTGGTAACTGTTTCATTGATGAGACTGCTGGTCAGGGCTGAGTGGGGCCTTGGGTCCAGATTGTGAGCTCTGTGAATCCAGGAAATTTTCCATCATTCATCAAGGACAGCCTGCTGTGCTGTCTGGAGCAAGCCACTGGGAACTTCATTTACAAATACAGAGTTTGATCAGAATAGCTATTTTTCAGACTGGTTCCTTCAGAGACTTTAGTTTCCCTAAAGATTCCTCAGAGGCCTCCAACAAAAAGAAGTCAGATACAACTCAACAACAAAAAGACTAACAACCCAATGTAAAAACAGGCAAAAGACTTGAATAGACATTTCTCTGAAGAAGATACACAAATGGCCAATAAGCACATGAAAAGATGCTCACCGCCATTATGCCATTAAGCTGTTAGCCATTAGGGAAATGCAAATCAAAATCACAGTGAAATACAATTTCACACCTACTAGAATGGCTACCAAAAAAAAGAGGAAAATAAGTGTTGGTGAAGATACAGAAATTGGAACTCTCATACATTGTTGGTGGGATTGTGAAATGCTGTAGCCACTGTGGAAATCAGTTGGGCGATTCCTCAGAAAGTTGAACACAGAATTACTATATGACCTGGTGTTCTAGTTTGCTAATGCTGCCAGAATGCAAAACACCAGAAATGGATTGGCTTTTACACAAGGGGGTTTATTTGCTTACACAGTTACAGTCTTAAGGCCATAAAGTGTCCATCAGCAAAGGGTACCTTCACTGGAGAATGGCCAATGGCATCCGGAAAACCTCTGTTAGCTGGGAAGGCACGTGGCTGGCATCTGCTCCAAGTTCTGGTTTTCAAAATGGCTTTCTCCCAGGACATTCCTCTCTAGGCTGCAGTTCCTCTTTGAAATGTCACTCTCAGGTGCTCTTGGGGCGTTGTCTCTTAGCTTCTCTGCAGCAAGAGTCTGCTTTCAGTGGCTGTCTTCAAACTGTCTCTCATCTGCAGCTCCTCTCTCAGCTTCCATGCATTCTTCAACATGTCCCTCTTGGCTGTAGCTCCTCTTCAAAATGTCACTCTCAGCTGCACTGGTTTGTCAGCTCATTTATATGGCTCCAGTGATTTAATTTAGACCCACCCTGAATGGGTGGGGTAACACTTCCATGGAAATTATCCAATCAAAGTCATCACCCACAGTTGGGTGGGGTGCATCTCCATGGAAACACTCAAAGAATTACAATCGAATCAAAACTGATACATCTGCCCACACAAGATTACATTAAAGATAATGGTGTTTTGGGGGACATAATACATTCAAACCAGCACACCTGGCAATCACAATCCTAGGTACATACCCAAAAGAATTGAAAGCAGGGACCAGGCAATTGCCAGAAGGTGGAAGCAACCCAGGTATCCATCAACAGGTGAATGGATACCAAAATATACTGCATAGACACAATGGAATATTATACAGCTGAAAAAAGGAATGAAGTTCTTATGCATGCTACTTCATGCATGAACCTTGGAGACATAATGTTAAATGAAATAAGCCAGACCCCAAAAGGACAAATATATAAAATACCTAGAATAAGCAAATTTATAGAGACAGAAAGCAGAATACAATTTATTAGGGGTTGAAGGAGGTGGGAGGGGAAAGGGACTTAATTAACTATGGCTTAATGGATGCAGAGTTTCTGTCTGAGGTGAAGAAAAAATTGGGGCAATGGATGATAGTGATGAGAGCACAATATTATCAATGTAATTAATACCACTGAATTGTACATTTGAAAATGGCTAAAAGGGGAAAATTTGAGTTGCATTTATGTTGCTACAATAATTTTTTTTTAAGTGGCAGTCGGGAGGGGTCCCTGGATTAGTTGGGGGCACCTCTTCCAGTGCAACTCTGACTCTACGGAGCTCAGACATCTGGAAAAGTTCCTCCAATAAAAGTTGCTTGAGGGTCACCCTTGCAGGAGTGTTGACATTCTGCTTTTACAGTTTTGACAGGGAAACAGAGAGGCAGATACTCCAAGTGACTTCTTCAAGGTCACAGAGTCACCCACTGCAGGAATCACTGCAGATTCCTTGCCTTGCCTGCTGCCTGCCTGTCCTGTGTGGTGACCATGCACCGTCCCCTGTCCTCTGTACA